>NW_024881498.1:2890000-3490000 GCF_019059575.1 Amphibalanus amphitrite | reverse complement strand
CTTGCATGCACATGAAAAAAGAGCGACGAAGAGGAACACGGGATGGATGAATGGCTGTAATCAGTGTTGTAAGCAGCGCAATCCCGGTGTTGGGAGGGGGTTTGCTCATTACATAGTTTCATTAATTTCATGCAAAAGTGATTTTTGAAACCTCAAGGGTTGCAGCGGACCACTCGATGTATGTTGTGCATTGGAACGGGAACGAACACTGTTGAGTTCACAGTTCCCCGCAGAATTATCGGGGAGACCCGGCGTCAGTACCTGGACTGGTAGGCTGTGCCGCCTAGCACCGATCGGCCCGGAGACTGCGGCTCAGCATACGACAGTAGCACGGACAAACATTCTGTGAACCATGTGATGGCCGCCTCGTGGTGACAGAAGCCGTTTTCACGACGGCCATCTGGTACACATTTGGTGCACATTTGGTGCAGATTAGGTGCAGCTTTGGTCAAATTAGGTTCAGTGTAGCCGTTTTCACGACGGCCATCTGGTACACATTTGGTGCACATCTGGTACAGATCAGGTGCAAATTTGGTCAAATCAGGTTCAGTGTGTCTTTTAGCAGCTATCAGCTAGGGTTGCACTAATTGCTTATATGCCTGCTTTGTCATATTATCAGAGAGCATCATCTATTAAAACACTGAAACAAATTCATGAAATGAAGATATTTGCTGTAAAAGAAATTAGGTGCAGATTTGGTCAAATCGGGTGCATTCGCCGAATAGTCCATCGTGAAAACGGCTTGTTTCTCTTAGAAGCTATCAGCTAGGGTTGCACTAATTTCTTATTTGCCTCCTTTGTCATATTATCAGAGAGCATCATCGATTAAAACACTGAAATAAATAAATAAAATGAAGATATTTGCTGTAAAAAAGATTAGGTGCAGATTTGGTCAAATTAGGTGCATTCGCCGGATAGCCTGTCGTGAAAACGGCTAGAGGAATCGATGAAAAAGCTATCTTGCCTGCCAATTATGCGTTACTGGTGATAGGTGTTGACTGTCGATCTTTGGCCCCGGCCTTTTTAATACGCTTTCGATTTTCCCACAATGAAATGTTTGCAGTGAAAAACACACAAATGGGTATTCACAAACTAGCATCAATAAAGCACTCACAGGTAAAAGCATAAGCATTGATGCTTTACAAATTAGGACAAGGTCACAATTTACAACATATCATTGCTTCAGTGATGCCCAGTGACCGTATTTATCCCTGCCTGTTTGAACTAGAAGTTAGGACACAAAGCAAACATAGGACGCTGACGCCATTAGCAAATTAGAAACGATGCAAAGGAAACAAAACTAAGAACAAAGTGAAATAAGCACGTAAAACCTGCAGTGCCTGTGCTGTGTTGGTATCGGGAGCGCTCCTAACGGTCGCTCCTCGGCTCGTCGGCTGCCGCAGTCTCAGTCTGAGGACTCCCAGTCAGATTCAGTCGGCCCGCGCTCCCTGCGCGCCGTAATCGAATTTCTGAGCGACTGGCGCGATGGCGCCGATAAGGTGTGTCCCGAGGGGACGCTTACCGCGCGATCTCCGAGCTCTATAATGGAGCCGCCCCGCCGCCGACCGGATGAGCACAGGGGGCTGCCAGCCGCCGGGATGAGTAAGGGGTCCCCAAGATGAGTAAGGGATCGCCATCGTGGCCCGATTACAGAAGGATGCATGAATTTGTTAACTATTCAAGAGTCCTACTCGTAACTGGTAAGAAAAGTTTCATAGGTGCCATAAAATTTAGAGGGAAGGAGGCTATTTCGGCCTAAACGGCTACCGTAGCCCCTAGATTAGTGTCTTGATAAACACGTCGTGCATAAGGTGTTCTATGGGCGAAATAACATTACACTATATAGCATCCAAAATGTGATCTCCCTCACTTGCAGTCTCAGGGTAGCCTGCATTGATCCCTTGACCTGCAATGACTCTACCATGTCCCGCAGTGCCCTATGATCTGCAGTGACCCGTGTCCTGCGGTGCCTCGTCTCTGTCCCGGGTGTGTCCCGTCTCTGTCCCGGGTGTGCCGGGCTGCAGCGGCTGATTACATTACGCTGCGATAAGCCTGCCGCCCGCTCGGGAGCAGCCTCACTGTGCCGGTCGGTCATCACCGGCCGGCCGGCCGGCCGAGCGCCGTAACTCGGCCGTGGTTCATGGAAGCGCGGCGCGCCGCCCCGCCAGCTGCTGCTCTGAAGTTGGCGTATCTGGCACCATCGCCGACTGCAGAGTGCCAAACTGGCCAACAGCGCGTGACCAGGCCGGCACTGTATCGCGCCCATCGCAGATCAGCGCTTGGCCTGACGGCGGACCCCCGCCCGCCGGCCGGGTCCGCCCGCCCGCCGCTGGACAGCCGGGCGGACGGACGGACGGGCGGGCGGCAGCCCGAGCTCTGAGCTCTGAGCAGGCAGCAGCCATGTTGCCGCGGACTGCCTCATGGTCACTCCCAGACCGGACTCGCGCCGGGCGAATTAAATGCAAATCAGGCGGCGGAGCTGCTGGGGCATAAAGCCACCGCCCGACGGCAGATGGTCGGGCGGCACGCTGGAGCGGCACCTGGCCGCGTCCGAACGGCGTGCGTCTTACTCTGCTGCACGTGGGATCTCAGTCATCACTGGTGGTGGCAAATTTTTTTAACATGAAGCAGAAATCATTCACGTCTTTGCATTGGAAGTTGACAAAACCCCGAATAAATATGCCTTGCGTTTGTTAAACAAACGTACTTACAAACTCCTTAGACATCGGTTCCAGAACCGCACACCCCACGACCCACGCAGCCGCCGGACCCCACGACTCGTTCTAGCGGCCTCCGTCTCCATGTCCCGTCCACACGGCTCCTTCTACTGTCGAGCGCCATCCACACGGTTCCGTCCGCCGTCGCGCGCCATCCATACGGCTCCGTCCGCTGTCCGATATCCTCAGAACCTCCGTCTGCGGCCCTCACCACTCAACACCCGCAGCTCAAACCGACGGCGCCGACGCACGTGCGATGAGCGGCACGTGCATTGGATGCAATCTGCGTCCGTCACTGCCTTCAATAGCCGGAGTGAAAGAGCACACTTAGGTGCCGTGTCGGTCGGTGAAGGGCGCGTGTGCCAGCCTTCGCACTCCACTGACACGCAATGTTATTAAAATAATTGGAGGCTTAGGTATCAGCTACCTAGATATGCGTTAAAGTACGATGACTTATGTTCTTTGTGTCGTGGGATAACATTAAAGCCCGTCAGTAGCCATGTTACTATATCATGTGATAAAATCCCTGATGTATCGAGACAGGGCTAAAATCCCAATACGCGGAAAGCTTGGTTTCCTGTTCAAATGTAGCACGTAACGAGCGTTTGAAAATCCTTTCAATATGTCAAGGTTTACCCCTGTAATCATTTACAGGGGAAAAATCCCATCCCGGACACGGCACTGGATATGTGCGCAAGCCGAACAGTGGCCACAATCGACTCCATCTTCATTCTTCGTGTTTACTGAAACACACCGGTTGGACCGTTTCGCTAAATAACGATCAGCGCGCGAGCGTGTCAAGTGGCGTTTGTTCTGGCACCAGTACAGGCGAGACATGTGCACCATCGGCCGATAGCGGGCCGAAATAGCGATAAAGTGACAGCGCGACCCGTGTTCCGCCGCATCGCCGAGCTGTTGTCGGCGCATTTTCAGCCAGATGGCGAAAAATGAACAATTTACACCGCACTGCAGCTAAACAAATATGCAAGCTCGCCGTTCTTGCATGACACCTATCAGACAATCGTGCTGACAGTGAGCAATTGAATCGTGCACTGTCAACTCCAAATACGGCGGGCATGTTTTTGGCTCATCTCCAGATAAGGATCAGTGAAACTGTATAGTGTATACCTGCTGATGGTAGCCACACAGGTGGACCGATACACGAACAATGACTAATAACAAGACCTTTGGTCAGCGTGCTAACGCTCGGGGCAAGCCCTCATTTCAGTGAATAGCAGTTCAGGTTAGCCATTCTCATTTTTCATGAATGACATAAGTAAAGGCAGCATTAAGCACAGAATCTTGTCTAAGGTAAAACGCTATGTTATGCGCTATGCGGTACATAAAAGTATTGCAAGGTACCCACCCGAAAGAATAATTACATCGACATTGCAACTTGGGACATATTGGAATCTGCTGCTACGAACTTATCAGTTATTTCATCCCGGCCCTTTCAGGTTGGGTTGTCGGTTCTTTTCGAGACGTATTTTCAAACAAGATACACTGATTTAGCCGCTCTCTTGTTATCAACGGGATGAAACAGATGGTTACAGAAATTTTATAAGGTCGTCCTAATTTCCGAGTCATATTCGGTGACAGCGCATAACTATCACCCACAACGACATTTGACACGCTGCGGAACCTTCCATAAGGCCATGATCCGACGCCGGAAATGGGTGGCGATGTGCAGTAATTCCGCAGTGTTCCGCTCCCCAGTCGACCCGCCCACAAGCGGAAATTTCATCAAATTTCCCCCGGCGTTCCGTTTTAAAATGGATTTCTGGCGGCGAGTATTACCATTTCAATTTGCAGGCGCGCCGACCGCAGCGCCGCCGAAGCTGCCTTCCGGCCTCCTCGGCAGCGCCGGCGGCGCGTCGAAAACGATAACTGGCGGCGGCACGCGCGCAGAGCGCCGGCCGCGTGCCGCACAATCGCAGCTAATCCGCCGTGAATGGCCGCTCTTTATCTGGCGTCAACACGGCGCCGCGCGGCGGCCGCCCTATCGGAGCGGCGCGCCGGGAGCGGCCCCGGCCGCCGGCCAGAAATCGGCCCCAAACAGCCAGCCGATAAAATGCCAGACCGGCCGGCGTTTGGGGAAATTAGAATTGCCACCGGGGAATATTAGCTGGGGATCCGGCCAGTTAGGGCGCTATTAATGGGCAGCGGCGGCACGCGGCCGGCGAGAGGCGCCTATGGAGATGGATACGGCCCCGGGGAGGGGGCCGGGACCAGGGGGCAGAGCGAATCGGGCCACGGAGAGATGCGACATCCCGCAGGGCTACAACAGAGGGCCAACACACGTGCTGAGAGATAGCTATCCCAAAATGGGCCATCAAACGCGCGCGGCTGATGCATCGAGGCCGGTTTGTTGGGGGCCAATTCTACAAGCATAGATTGGAATAATTGTCAACGGAACCAGGCGAATTATAGATAACGGAATCAAATTGCATTGGGCGGATGAGTCGCACAATGCAATCCCACCATTACAATGGCAGCGAAATCGGCTCAATGCGCTGTATAACTAATCTATCAAAATAGATAAACTTTTCCTATTAAAGAATAAAATTCAAAATCGCGAAGAGAAATATACTGGAAAGACATACTATGTATTTATAGGAATGACGTCATTTTTACGATATCATGGTCGTTAAGTGATCATAATTGTGCTACATTCCCAGTCCTCACTGACCACGCAAGAACCAAATGAACTGATCCAGGCATGTCTGCTTTGAGCGGCCCATCTCGAGCTACTCTGAGCTGGTCTGTCGCCGGAGCGGCGTGCCGCCGTCGTGTCGGCCTCCGCTCGCTCGCAATCTGGAGCCACTTGGACCGGCTCTGAACGTGTCGCGTGCCCTCTGTCCAATTAGACGGGCCGCATTGCGCGGCCGTCCGGGCCAGGCCACTCATCAGCGCCGACAGTGGCCGCCGACATTCAATTGTGTGCACCAGTTCCGAACAGCGACGCGCAGCCCATTAGATATACCTATTCTGTGCGGCAGATAAGGGCGACGGCCGGCGCAGGGCCGTCTGGCCAGAGAGCTGGCCGGGCAGTAATGAAGTGTGGAGCTCCCTGTATTTCTCCTTATCGCAAATCTGCCACGTCCTAGCGTATTCTTCTTCAGGCTCTGCAAGTTTCCTAATCCCTCAGCCGGCCGATGAGCGTCAACTCTGAAAGAAACCGACGAACCTGATTCGCTCATATGCTGACAGCGCGGCTTATTTGTTGAAAAAAGAACAATCGTTATCAAGTGTGTCTGCAAGACTGATGCGCTATAAGCCCGTCTGTCTTTGGCACTGCCGTTGTAAACTTATGTACAGGAGAGAAACTTTGCAGATGCTCCGGTTCATGACTTGAGTATGAAAAACAGGCACCGTGATCCCCAAATGTCTAACAATTTTTAATTAGCTCGCTTCTGTTAAGTTTATCGTACAGATCTGCTTGTCGTCTAGCATACTTTTCAGCCATAAAAATCAGCGCATGCACGATCATGCCAAATAGGCTGTCGGAAACGCCGAGATCGTAAAGCTCTTGCTCAGGCGACCCGCCTCGGTTTGGCGCTGCACGGCGGATGTGATCAAAGGAGAGCTAATCAGCGGCCGCAGTACACGACTCGCGGCTCATCTTCGACCGGTGGTGTTCGACTCGGGCCGGGCCGGTCGGCACCCCACCATTAGGAGCGGCGCGGCGCGCACGGCCCCTCGGCGTGCGACACAACAGGGGCCGGCCCCGACTGCCGCCGCCCCGCCGGCGACGTGTTAATGCCGCTTAGTTCGGCGTCAGTGCACCTCATCGGCGGCCGGCGATGTGGCCCGTCTGCCGGCGCGCGCCGGAGCGTGCGGCGCCCGTCATCGGCGTCATCAGAGCGCGGGGACGCGGCCGGCCGGCCCCCTCGCCGTCGGCGGCGGCGGCGGTCAGCCGGGCGCGCGTCGGTCGATCCCAGATGGATCGTCGGGCCGCCGTCAGCGACGGCCGTCCGGAGCGGATGCCGGGTCAGATATGATGAGCCGAGCGCTTGTGTTCGATTCTTCTCGGGCGGGAAGGGTGGCCGATTGACCATCGGTCTTCGGTCGCCGGCCGGCCACTGATAGCGCGAGACATTCCCGCGAGAGGAGGGGAGTGCCGGCCGGCCGGCTCCGGCACAGCTGGTGCCGGGAGCTGCTGCCTGGCGGCCAATGTCCATCGCCGATTGGCATCTATTCTCAACCATGCATTTAAACCAGTGTTAGCATAATCTCTAGGTATTAAGGCCTCAATTTAACAGTTTTTGGTGATTTGGTGTGACAGGGCGCATCTCGAGGCTACCTATAGGTATATCGCTTAACAGTTAGTTAACACTAACCTCATACACGGCAGACCACAGCTACGTAAATCAAAGACTGAGGACATAGATAACAATCGCATTGATAACTGATGGCTCAAGAATGAAGCTGATGTTATGCTTTGGCTTCGTCTCTCCATGAAAATTTCATCAGCCGTCGACGATACCTACCTACTGGTTAATACATAAATAAACAAGTAAATAAGCTGGGGATGACCTATAGGCACCTTATTACAATATAAATCCAGTGTTTTTGGAAGACTTGGACATTGCTATGGCTGTCATCCGTCAAATCGGAGGAGCATTATGTACATAAAAGGGGAAAATGAGGTGATTTGAGCCATATTGTCTTTGTTTGCGATTCTGACGTCACACTATGGGCAACTAAAAACGTATTTGATATTTATATATGCCAAACGATAGCGTGTTCGTTTGCCCTGATTTCCGCTCCAAGAAATGTTGCATTTCTTTTAAGAAAAACTAATTATCGGTATCGGTATCCAAATTATCAGTAATTGACATAACTACATATTAGGTGGATTCTCTAATAGAATACGATTTTCCTTAGAACTTAGGATGTGTGTCAAACACTGGCGGATCCAGACTTGCGTTTTGGGGGGGGGCCAACTCCTGCAAGTAACCAAACCTAGGGTACCCCCAAATCCTGTTTTCTCATCGGATTTAGGCCACTTATTTTTTCGTCACAGCCCTGAAACGATAATTTTTTAAACTAAAAATAAAAAATATAGAAATGGTAGCCCACCCAACCCGAGCCTAAATATTACTTTGAAAACACTTCAAATTGCTTTTGTCGACCAGTTAGCCCGCTCCGGGTCGGTGCTTGGCGCAGCTTTCGCGGGCTGGGAGGTGTCGGTTGGACCCCCTGCCGTTCGACCCCTGATTAAGCTAGAGCTCGCGGAAAAAACAGGCGTGTTGCCCGTGAGTGACGAGACGAAGCCGATGATACCCGATTTTAAGGTCCTTGGTCATTGGTTGACCTTCCAGGGCGGTGTTTCACGGTCGTGCCGACAGCCGCTGCCAGCGCATTCCGCGAGCTAAGGTCAACCTTCGGTGGTGTTGTGGGTATAGTATAGGCTTGTTGATGTCTCCATTGAAACCAAAAGTGCCATCAGCGCTGGCAGCGGCTGGCAGCGTGCCGTGAAACACCGCCCAGGTCAGGTCACAGACCCAAAAGACGGGAAAATCAGGACCTGTCAGAACCTCCTAAAGTAAGGCTGTAATAGATTTGTTTTGGTGCTGATCACAAATTTCATGATAGTTTGGATCATAGATTATGTCTTCATGCGTTTAGGCCATGTCGGGGCAGGTAAGGTCAGGTCAACCAGTAGGGGTACTTATGGGCGTCCGTATAGCAGGTGTCCACTACCACTGGCAGCTACGTTACATGATACGAAGGCATCAAAACTACTTCGTAAATATTCAAATGGTTGCAAAATGCTAAATTCAAAATCGGCTAAACGAAACTATCCTAGAAACATGCTAAACTCGGAAAAGTGCACCGAGGTCATCAAAGGTCAATGACCTGACTTGACCGTAAGGTGACATTGGCATCCACCCTAATGCATGGGAGCAACATCACATCCTGTAAAAGCGCGGATAATGTGAGCCGACATACGCCGAATCGCGATTCCGGCCAAACATGGCCTCCAACATGGCCAAACATATGGTGCGTTCGGAGAGGCACATTCCACGTGGAATCCGTTGAATATTCCATGCGCGCGGAATATTCCCGGAGATTGGCCGTTCAGAGAGATACGCCTCCGAACGCGGCACGGGGAATATTCCCGGGGACGGTGAAATATTCCATGCTCTCCGAACGCACGGATAGTCTCGAGATATAGGCCACAAGTCAAAGTTCACTTGGGTCAGGGTCATGAAATTTTCAGACTTTGTCAACATGAGGGTACTAAAGTTTCGTCGCGATCGGCTTCATGATAACTTACACGATAACTTCACTCGTCGATCGAGAGTTAAAGTATGCAATAAGAACTTCTTGGGTGAAGACAAGACCAACACTTTTATCAAGCCAAGCTCACAGATTTTTAATGATACGGTATTTTCTCTCTACCTACTACGCTACCTTCTCACATTCATTTTTCTTAAGTGTTTTTGGGGACCAAAATATATGTTGCCCCTCTTCCAGGCTTGGGGGGCATGACCCCGTGGCCCCCCTGGATCCGCTAGGCCGAAACTAACTAGGCCGTTTTCAAACGGTCTGATATTTCAGGTCATGGTTTGCAAACGGCCGGTGTTTTCAGGCTGTTTCATATGGTCTGACTGGGCCAGGCCGTTTGCAAACGGACCGAATTTTCATACGGCCTGTAACATATATTCAGATTTCGACATCTGTCGTAACTCGTAGCATCAAATGCTGATGTGGTGCACTCAAAAGCCGGAATTGGTCCTTGGATGCCGTAAGGACCCTTTTAAGAAATAAGTGACCCGACTGACCCCTTAGAGATTGCCCTGAGCTGTGACCGAAATAAGTCTTATACCGTTTCGCATGAAGGGACAAAAAGGTCCCTCATATGCTTCTTGTACAATTACGAAACAAAACAAGTTTTTTTTTTCAACGAAAACTCAGTGAGTGTTCCTAAAAAATTTATTGCGCATATTCCGTGAATGAAAAATTGCCGGGTCATGTCAGGTCAGGCTGCCACAGCAAGTTTGGTAACTTGTCAGCTCAATCGGTATTTATGCAATAAGACCTTCTCGGGTGACGATAAGACATGACGACACTTTATGAAGGAAGCTAGTAAACCCGGTAGTTTCTCCATAGGCGCGGGAACCTGGGGGAGGGGGCAGTGGTGGCAGCATGCCCCCCCCCCCCCCAACTCTGGGGCCGTGGGGGCGGTGCCCCCCACAACTTTCAGACGGAATACCGCTCTTTTTTTGCAAATGTTTTCTTTTTTGTTGAAAAAGCCAAGAGATTAAAGATAAGTGGCCTAAAACCGATGAAAAAACTATATTTGGGGGATCCTAGGTTGATCTCTATGGTGTGCCCCCCCCCCCCTCTAAAAGTAGTTCCCGCGCCCCTGAGTTTCTCTACGCTGTTGAATCACCCTGCTGATCTAGCAAGTATCTACTACGCAACCTTCTCACATTAATTTTTCTTCAAGCGTTTTGGGGGCCAAAAGATATGTTGGCCCCCTCGTTCAGGCTTTTGGGGGGCCATGGCCCCGGTGGCCCCCCTGCAGATCCGCCAGTGGGGGCGGTGCCCCCACAACTTTCAGACGGAATACCGTCCTTTTTTGCAACTGTTTTCTTTTTTTGTTGAAAAAGCCAAGGGATGAAAAATAAGTGGCCGAAAACCGGTGAGAAAACTAGCTTTGGGGGGACCCTATAGGTTGATCTCTATTATGGTGTGCTCCCCCAGTCTGAAAGTAGTTTCCGCGCCCCTGACTTTCTCTAAGCTATTGAATCACGCTGCGGATTCTAGTAGGTATCTACTACGCAACCTTCTCACATTAATTTTTCTTCAAGCGTTTTGGGGGGCCAAAAGATATGTTGGCCCCCTCTTTCAGGCTTTTGGGGGGCCATGGCCCCGGTGGCCCCCCTGGATCCGCCAGTGGGGGTGGTGCCCCCACAACTTTCAGACGGAATACCGTCCTTTTTTGCAACTGTTTTCTTCTTTTTTTTTTGTTGAAAAAGCCAAGGGATGAAAAATAAGTGGCCTAAAACCGGTGGGAAAACTAGATTTGGGGGACCCTAGCTTGATCTCTATTATGGTGTGCTCCCCCAGTCTGAAAGTAGTTCCCTCGCCCTTGACTTTCTCTACGCTATTGAATCACGCTGCTGATTCTAGTAGGTATCTACTACGCAACCTTCTCACATTAATTTTTCTCCAAGCGTTTTGGGGGGGGGCCAAAAGATATGTTGGCCCCCCCCTTACAGGCTTTTGGGGGGGCCATGGCCCCGGTGCCCCCCCCCCCTGGATCCGCCAGTGGTGTCAAATATAAATAGAGGTGGAGTAGAGGCTAAAGCTGAGTTGAGGTCTAATAAGAGTACAGGTGTAAGCCTGGCACTTATAGGGCAGGTCGGCTGCGCAAAAAGCCGTCGATCGTGTCGAAAGTCTCAGTACCCTCAATTTGAGCAATTCTACACCTATCCTGAAAATTTCATGACCCTGAACCAAATAACCTTTGACCTGTGGCATATTTATCGAGACCATGCTTGGACGGAATCGCGATTCGGCGTATGTCGGCTCGCATTAGCCGCGCGTTTGCAGTCTTTTTGTGATTGTAAACGTTCAAACAAGTGTGAAATGGTGTTGGTCCCATGTATTATGGAGGGTGTCGAATAGTGGTGTCAATCGGAACTTGAATCTTCGGAATTCCGATTTTGTCCAATGTCCAATTCGGAATTCGGTTGGACAGTGGCAGCAGACTTTGGACAACTTTGGACAATCGCTTGCTACACCTCAACATTTTTGAAAAGTAATCGTGTTTAACATTGATTGGCTATAAGAAAGCTCAGCTTTCCATATGATTAGCACTTTTGAGCTGGTAACGGTACATGAAAAGCAAATCAAATAACAGTGTTGAGTGTTAACTATTGCGTAGGTGTCGGACATCTTTGGACAAATGGCTGGCTTGGACATTTTTGGACGGACAGTCGACGTAAGCATTGGACATTGGACGGACTTTGGACAAAGGTTTTCTGAAATTGACACCACTAGTGTCGAAGTTAGGTGAGGGTCAGGTCAGGGTCATTGATCTTTGATGACATTGGTACGATGTTTCGATTTTTACATTTTCCAGGGTAGTATTTGGAACTGATCTTAAATTTAGCACTCGTTTGAACATTTACGAAGTAGTTTTGGTGCCTTCGTAACATGGTACGAAGCTATCACATGGATAGCCTGCAGGACGCCTACTGGTTGACCTGGCCTGCCCCGACCTTCCTTAAATGTATTAAGACATCATCTGTACTCAAAATAACATGAAACTCGTGATCAGCACCACGAAAAAAAAACATTCCTTCACCTTACAAAGTTCTAGCAGGTCAAAGTTTCCCGACTTGTGGGTCGCTGACCTGACCTGAAAGGTCATCCAATGACCTTGGACCTTAAGATTGGTAATCATCGGCGTATTCTCGTCACGGGGCAACAAGCTCGTTTTTCCGCGAAACTGTACCTAGCTCGATCAAGATCTAAACGGCAGTCGGGAAAGAAGTGTCTAACGGACCCCCTCCCCCTATATGTAGGTATGATAGACACTAGACAGCACCTAGACAGTGGCAAAATACCAATACGGGCAAGGAATAAGCTACCTGTGTATTTTGAGCTAGCATACCTACAATTAAATCTGATATATTGTGGATTATAAACAAAAGTTCTGTAAAGACACCACCTTGGATGGATTAAATTACGGCGACTCATCTGACTGAAGTATGTTCATCGAAGATTGAGCCGAATTATGGACTAGAGGCTCACTGGGAAACATGTGTCAAGTTCCAGCTTCAGTTTCGGATCGCTCCCTTTGCCGTAGGCATGAAATAGGTACGGAATGATCCGCTCCTTGGGCCAAGTTCCGTTCTCAGCAACTGCAGCCCAAACCATCTCCAGGCGGCATTTTTCGAGCACCGAGCCGCGTCCTATGGCTGCGTCAACAATGCGCCGCCGAGGCAGTCGACTATTGAGGCCGTCTGAGCCCGTCTGAGCGGCACCCGTGCCCGCGGCAGCTATGGAGCTGAGAAGCCGCCTCGGCCGGCCCGGCGCGCTCTGAAGCGCCGCGCTCTTTGTGAGAGCTGTTATTGTGGCGCAGCTCCGTATCGATCCGAGACGAGAGCGGCGCGCACCGCCGCGCCACCCGCCGCCGCCCGCAGCCTCAATCTCCGCCATCTTGTCTTATCGGGCGTTACCATGGCGATGGCCCGGCATCACAGGCACTTATTTTTCCGGATCATCCAGGGGCGGCGCTCGGCCCCGGCGGCGGCGAATATGCAATTCTGTAGCGCGCCCAGCGTTGCCATTCAGATAAAAATGACTTAGTTACCATAACAGCGACAGAGGCAGCATAAAGAGGCCACAAACTTGTTGGACGCGGCGTCGCGGCGCCGGATAGGCCGTAGCACGGCGCCGCTCACGGCTGAGCTGGCGGCCGGGCGCGGCTGAGCCGCCGATAAGGACGAATTTAGGATATCTTCCGGCCAATTGGCTGTTGAGAGCGATGGTGAAAGGCGGCCCTCGGTACCGCCAAATTTAGCGCGCATCAGCCGACGGCGAAATATGAGACTTGCCGCCGGATGCGGCCTATTTATGCAACAGCCGCCGGCTTGACTGAAGAGCGAAAACATGTTGTCGGCTAGAAAATAGATTTAGGCTTGCATGCGGGCGAGATCATTTTTCGAGCCAGCACACCCACTCACAATTTAAACATGGGTCGAACATGAGGCGCGGCCACCGGCGCTAACACGCGACACCACACGTCCCGGCTGTGTCTGGACTCTGCAGGCTGACCTGTGACCGATATCGTCACACCAAACACATTCAGCTGGTACCATGTACAGCCCTCAGCAGACTGCGTGGTAGGTATTCTTTTTTCGACAAAACCGGTAATAACTCAGAGGCTATGCTATCAGTCGGTCAGAACTCACTGCAAATAGATGCCCCATGCTCCACTCCTTCGATTAGGTGTATCACTAAACAAAGTACACGCCTTGTGTGGCAACAAAATGCAGAAGTTTGTTTTGGGGGCAAATATAAACTTTTGGATCTTGTTGCTGAGCTAGAAGGAAAATGAATGCGGTGATGATGCCAATCTAAGGTGCGGAGTCTCGCGTGTCTTCCTGTTACGATTTGCAAATGACCGATAGCATAGTATTCGCATTATTCTCGTTTTTGTCGAAAAAAGAATACCTACCACGCAGTTTGCAGAGGGCTGTACATGTACACTACAGCTTTTAACCTGCGCCCGTAGCGGCCCTCTGTTTCCTGTCGATATCTCTTGAAGTATATTGCACATATCTTGACCAAATTTTCAGGGCCTTTTCGGGTATTAATTTTACACTTTGAGACAATTTTCTAGAGGTTATGAAAAGTTCGCCACAAGCCACAAATGACGTCAAATTAACGTCATGCTTTGCCATATTCGAAAAAGGTGTTGCAAGAAGAGGTGTCATGCCTACAATTTTGAAAGTACAGCAAAAAAAAAATATTTCATAAGAAAGGTGCCTGTCATCTCTAAAAATCTTAATTCCTAACAGACGAAAAGATTAAAAAGTGAAAATCCTTTTAAACAGTAGCGGCGGAGCACAACACCTTCAATTAAGGGGGGGGGCACTGCCGACTTTTGGTCCCATTCTTTCCATGCAACGCCCATAAGGCTAATGTTAAAATTCCCAAATCAAAGGGGGTCGGGGGACACGGTGCCCCGATGCCCTCCTCGTTCCGCCACCTATGCTTTTAAAAATAGGCACCTAAGTAGGTACTCTTAACCTGCGCCCCACTGGGGTCTGCGTATAACGCGCCCTACTGGGGGAGGGCTCTTCATAGCCCCCCTTCTAACTCCGAAACTACTGGGCCGATCGTCAAAATTGAAACGGCGTCTGCTAGCCTCGGAAAAACTGTTGAACGAAACCTAATTTCATTGACCTCACCAATGATGTCACAGGTCAGGTCAAGGTAAAAATTATTAGCATTCTGGCTTGTTCACATTTTGGGCTCTGCCCGCCGTCTTACAAGTCAGATCAGGCTCATTTTTTTTTTACACACTCGTGAACAGATGCTTTAGATACCCTGAGGGTACCAAACTTGTACTTTGATTTTCAGGTCAGGGTCAGGTCATCACAGGTCACGGAAATATTGTATCATGCGTCGGTCCATGTTTTATGGTCCATTTAGGCCATAGATTTCGAATTTGATGTTCGAATGTCACTTCGAACACTGCTTTTTTGCCTTCATACCCAAAGTAGGCAGATACATATTCTAACAAAGGTAACTGAAAAATAGTTGCGGAGGGTTTTTTTTTTTCTTTGTATCACCTGCTAGGCTCCTGGATGTGACTTTAAGTCAGCATCCAGAGTCTTGTCATGGCGTGGCGTGGTGTCGTGTGCTCCCTGAAATTTGACATTTGTCTCCCTATACATATAAATCTACATACTTAGAGTGTTGAAGGCGTCGCGCAGTCTATGCAAATCGGCCCTAAACAGGTCTCGGCTGTTCATCCCGTAACAGGCAGCCACTTCACCACCTAAGCGGCATTACCTCGCACAGAAGCACATATCGGGCGCAGTGCGCTCAACCACCGATTCGGCGCGGTTCGGTTGCTTTGGTCTGTCTGGCGACTGTCTGGTACCGCCGGCTCTCTTTCCGTACCGGCCTCTGTGCCAGTGTCGGCGGGCCGTTCTGTGTGCCGGCCCGCTCTGTCTGTGTCGGTCTGTGTGTCGGCGCGGTCTGTGTCGGCCCGCTCTCTGTGTCGGCGCGGTCTGTGTCGGCCCGCTCTGTGTGTCGGCCCGCTGTCTGTGTGTCGGCTGACCGCTCTCTGTGTGTCTCGGCGGCGGCGGACAGAGCTCCGATAACCCAAACACGGCCGACACCGGACAGAACCCTCCGCGGCCATCTTTGGGAGCGCGCCGGCCGGCGGCGGTGCCTCCTTTGCCGCCGTGTGAACATGCACGCGGCTGCGGCGGCTCGTCAGAGCCGTCCACCGGCGCGGCCCGCGCTAATGTACGATCGGTGTGAACAGCGCCGGCGCGGGCCCGGCTGCAGTCCGGCCGCGATCCACAGCGCCGCGCCGCCGCGTGTGCCGCACCGGCGTCCGGCCCCGATCGGCACGCCGACTCCGTATCATCCGATTACCGGCGGCATATAAATCAACGCACTCAAAACACGCGCGTGTGGCTTCTATTTTGTCGGCCGGTGTAAGCTGATCAATGCGGGATTACTGTCTGCCGGCGGCGCGGCCGACAGTCGCCGATTCCGGCAATCCCCCGACTGATGACTTCACGGCCTCCCCGGGGAGAGCGGGGGGGGGGGGGGCGGGCAGAGGATAGGGTGTGACATAATAGCCGATTGTCATGGAGATGTGCATTCCGGATCCTGGCCGGCCGAATTCCGCGAGGATCTCGGGTCAGTGTGAACACTCGGTGGTCTTTCCGAAAACAGCTGTCGCCGAAACATGATCTCGATAAACCCCCGTGTTTTCCCTGCTGCCGTTTTGCGAAAAGGCTTTGCTAGCTATTATTAAGGTACTAATAGCATGAGAGGATATGATTAATAGATATGGGCTTAAATAGCAAAGTCGGTGTGCAAAAGACGCACCCACATTACAAGCTGCTTTCGATAAGACGGCGGTGAAGCCGGTAGCCAGACTTGTCAGAGGGAAAATGTTTACATTATCGCTTCATTCTTTCTGCACAGAAGAACCACATGAGTCGAATGTGATACCAAACAATATTTTAAAGTACGTAGTGGTATAAGCCGATAGTTGCAGTGGGCAAGATACGAGTAAAAGCATTTGAATATTTTTGGTGCGACGTATCTCATAGCAATCATCGAAAAATGATGCTCATCAATGCATCCGTCACCCGTGTATAATCACACATAAAACTTATGAGAGCAGCAACCATTCGAAGTCCCCAGCTCCTGCGCCTACAATCGGGTCGCTCCGTCGGGCGTCGGCCGCCACACGTCGTTAGCGCAGCCTGGACCAGCTCCCAGACGGTGCCGGCGAACATATCGGCTAAATCAACACGGCGCTGATCGATCGCGGCAAAAACACCCGCTGCATCAATGCACAGGAATGACGGAATTAATCAGTGAAAAGGCCAGCCACAGCCTAACGCGGAGGCTATTTTTTGCGCTCATCTTCGCGGCAGGTGGCCGGTCGCTAACGCGCGAACGATGAGCGTCCCGGTGCGAGCCGGGGCGCCTCGGGATGCGCCGCTCCGGCCCGGCCGACACACCGCTGATGGATGAGCCCAATTAAGGGCCGCCGGCCCAGCCATCGGCCGGCCGGAAGGGTTCAGCACGCCGATAGAGACGCGATGATGGATGAGCGGTGACATGCGGCGGCAGCCCACCTGACTGCCGGACGATGGAGGGTCGGACTGCTGAGGTCAGAGCGCACACCAGACATATAGCTGCAGACTGCTGAGTGCTGAGGCACCGGTACCCGCACAAACGCAGGTAAAATTAAAAGACAGATGCGCCAGATCATTAGTCAAAATTTGCAGCAAATGCTTCAAAAGTCTCAACGGTTATATTTCAATAGCAAATCCTAAAATAAGAAAATATAGAGTAGGTCGAAAGTTTCTGAATCTGTTTGAAGAAGTGATCGATTTTGCCCAATTTGTTAGGAGCACACATTTAGTGTGGTCTGAGAAAGCCAGTTCCTTGCGGCTAAAGCAGCTTTTAATAAAATGACGCAGTCGAGTGTTGTGTATTGAAAACCGGGGCTTCGATCAACGATAACCTGCTCATAGGGTGCCAAAAGTGCAAAAGTGTAAAATTTCAACATCTAGATTTTAAACTTGGAATAGGTACTGCAGAGTGTTTAGAAAATCGTCCATTTAAGGTTTGAGGTGAATCGGTAAACATTTAGGGTTCGCACAAATCCGTTTAGATTTGTCATATGCTTAAACATTTTTGGAGCATCTATTTTGTAGCTAACAGCATACGTTTGTTTCTTGTTGCTGAGCTACGCCCTCCAGTTTCATGGATCATTTCAGGGTCATCGGATGAGAGCACGGGGAACTGACTTAGGCTGAATCGAGCCTTCGATAGTTTCGCAGATCAATGTTTGAGCTCATCCTGCAGTCTGAAATGTAACGAGAGTGTCACGGTATAGGCCAAGCCGTCCAGCCGTGACTCAGACGATCACCCCTGCCTGAACGTTACACCAGTCAGGAGGGGTGAGCCCTTCAAGGGATGTGTGGTGGGGCAACGTCAGCTCGAACAAGGCAGTGCAGTGTATGTAACTACAGGGTGGAAAGTAATTACGCGAACATACTTTTTCGTCTTATAGCAATGGAAAAAGCGGCGGTGACATGAAAATTTCATCCTTTCATATACTCATAATCGTCATAAGGGGGCGTGGCCGTCATAATCGGCCACGCCCCCTCAGCCCAGTGGACGGAGCACATGGCCGGCCCGCTCGACAGACTCAGCGCCAGTCTAGCCGGCCGACCGACCCGCCCAAATTACTCATCGGCTCCCTGAATATTCAAAGCCTGAAGCCCAAAATTCAGGAGCTGACGTTTGAGCTCAATCGTTACAACTACGACGTCATGCTTCTGGCTGAGACCTGGCTGCGCTCGACCACCCCGAACCGCCTCTTGGTCATTCCAGGATACACGCTTTGTCGTGTGGACCGCCCAGATGGTAGCGGTTACGGCGGTGTCGCAATTATCACCAAGGCTAAAATCACGTCAACCGCACTCAAGATCGCGGGCAGTGGGAGCTCTGCCAGCAGTCTGGAGTCACTGTGGGCGCTGCTAAAGCTTGAACAGGGCCGGCAGCTGATTATCTGCTCCCTGTATCGGCCACCCCGACACAGTGAGGCTGCTCTGCTTGCCGACTTCACGGACCTCGAGGCCCAACTGCAACGAGTTATAATCGATTACCCCAGTGTTCCGCTTGTCATCTGCGGCGACCTCAACTGTGATTTATTGAAAGAGCCTAATTTCCGCGCGCGTCAACACATAAGCAGCTTCCTATCAAATTACTCATTAGATCAATTAGTGACAACTGCAACATTTTCCTCCGGCTCGCTCCTGGATGTGTGTATTGTTAACAACCGTGAGCTCGTTTGCGACACCCGTGTTAAATATTGTCACTTCAGTCCTCACAAATTTATCGATGTCGTTGTGAATGTGCCGAAACTGCGTCAAAAGCCCACTGTTATCTCGTCTCGCTCCTTTAAGCGTTTAGATCACCCTGCACTGCATCATGACTTACTCGATGTTGACTGGGATTATGTATTCTCCGCCGAAACCGTCAGTGATAAGTGGGATGCTTTCTTGTCTTTCTTCGTACCTGTTTTCGATGCACATGCCCCAATTAAGCGTGTGTCTATCCGTAACCCGACTGCTCCTCCCGTCTCCGTCGCCACTCGAGATCTCATGTCCCAACGTCGCGCTGCGCTCCGCCATTTAGGCCGCAACTCGAGCGAGTACAAAAACCTTAACCGCTCTGTCCGGGCGGCTTTGCGTCGCGACCGGCGGGTGGAACTACAGAGGGAAATCGGGGAACGGGGCCCCAACAAAGTTTGGCAATGTATCAGGTCGGTGGTTGCCGGTAAGAAGGATGGTCAGCCTTCCTGCCGCCACACCGGATGAGATAAACACCTACTTCGTGAATGTCGGACCCCGTGTCGCGGCCGGCCTGTCCGATCTCGGGCCGCCGCCGGACATTCCGTGCCGTCTGCCGCGTGTGGGGGCGTGCGGGTTTCGGGTGTCGGGCACGACGCTGGGCGCCCTGCGGGAGGTCATGTTCTCCATGAAGCGTTCCGGTGCGTGTGGGTCTGATGGTATCTGTATTCGCATCCTAATCCTGTCTTTCGAAGCCATCGGACCTATCCTTCTCCACATTATTAATACCTCCCTTACCACTTGTGACATCCCTGATACCTGGAAGCATTCATTGGTCCATCCTATTTTCAAATCTGGTGACTCAACTCTGATATCCAATTACCGTCCTATTTCCATAATTCCTGTCATCTCCAAGGTTGTCGAGCGTGTGGTGCAGCGGCAGTTGCTCTCATACATGTCCGACAATCACCTCCTGTCCCAATCCCAGCACGGTTTCCGCCCCCGTCACTCCACTGAGACCGCTCTGCTCACAGTCACAAACCGGATCTTCTCCAATATGGACCGTAGCCACCTCTCACTCCTTTGCCTCTTGGACCTCAGCAAGTGTTTTGACGTCATTCCACACAACCAGCTCCTCACCAAACTCCAGCAGTACAACATTCACCCAGCCTGGTTCGACTCCTATCTCTCCGGTCACACTCAGTCCGTTTCTATCACATCTTCCTCTGGTGACAGAGTGGTCTCAGATCCCCTCCCTAATACCATGGGTGTCTTCCAGGGATCTGTCCTTGGTCCTCTCCTGTTCACCATATACGCCAACGACCTCAGCCTGCACGCGCCGGACGCTCATGTGACCCAGTACGCTGACGACACCCAAATCCTTCTATCCGATACCAAACGCAACCTTCCTTACCTCATCCAACGCATGGAAACCACCCTCTGCACCCTTTCGTCATGGTTCCATGCCCATGGCCTAAAGCTCAACGCATCCAAAACTGAAATCCTCCTCCTTGGTACCAAACAGAACACACGTGGCCTATCCCCTGTCAGCGTACGGGTCGGTGGGGAGACCGTTCAGGAGAGCCTGACCGTGAAAAACTTGGGCTTGATCTTTGATCGCCACCTTACCTGGGACGCGCACGTCAGTGACGTGGTCCGTCGATGCATTGGCCTCCTGATCGGTCTCCGTCACCTGAGGCATTACCTCCCGCGGGGTGTTCTGCGAGCTGTTGTTGACGGTCTTGTCCTCTCGCGCGTGAGATACTGTATTTCTGTTTATGGCGGCGGAACCTCAAAGAATGATGCGAGGCTTCTGAACATTATCAACTTTGCGACGAGAGTGATCACTGGCTTAAGAAAATACGACCACATTTCTCACGCGCGAGAGGACCTCAGACTTCTCTCCCCCTTACAAATGTATGAGGTGTCGACTTTGACGGTAGCCCATAAGGCGATCACCAATGGCGAGCCTGTGGACATCTCTACTCTGTTCACTACGTTTCGTGACTCGCGCCAGCAGTCCGAGCGCAGTACGCGTCAGGATCGCCTTTTGAGGCCTCCTGCTATGCGAACGGCCGCCGGGCAGCGATCGTTTTTATATCGCGCAACATCACTTTTAAATGAACTGCCTGTGAGTATCGTTGAGCTGGACCCCATTTCTTTCAAACGTGCCGTGAAGATGGTTAAGTGTAATAGGGATATGTAGTGGGAGGGGGAGGGGGCATAGGAGTGCAAGCTTTATGATGTGCACGTGTGCCTGATGTTTGCCTGTTTCACCCATTCCGCCTTTTACCTGTTTTTATATTGTGACTATCGGCACAGAATAGCCACGCCGGTGTATGTGGAGTGCTGGCAAAAGTCAATACAATGGTTCTGATGTTCAGCCTGACCTATCTGCCAATGACTTAAATTCTTTCTTTGTATCCGTCGGTCCTCGTGTCGCTGCCGAGATCCGAGCCCAAAACGCACCTACCGATTTGAATGTACGTCTTACCCGTGTTGGCGCATGCAGTTTTCAACTTCGAGAAATCACACTTGCCGAGCTTGAGCGGACGATTTTCAGCATGCGTAGCTCGGGTGCTTGCGGTACCGACAGTGTCTGCGTTCGCATGCTGAAAGCCGGATTCCGAGCTATTGGTGGTGTCATCCTGCATATTATCAATACCTGCTTAATTCAATCCGATATCCCCGATTCATGGAAACATTCCATAGTTCACCCTCTGTTCAAATCCGGCAATCCTTCAGACCCCGCAAACTTCCGGCCCATTTCCCTGGTTCCTGTAGTCATGAAAGTGGTTGAGCGCATTGTCCATCAGCAGCTCTACATCTATCTCTCTCATAATCACCTTCTGGCATCCTCACAGCACGGCTTCCGCCCCCGGCACTCTACTGAAACCGCGTTGTTGTCCGTCACTGAACGCATCCTGGCCGCCACCGACAGGGGTGAGATCTCAATGCTATGCCTTCTCGATCTTAGTAAATGTTTTGACGTGATAGACCACGAGCTTCTGATGCAAAAACTTATGCTGCACGGTATCGAAATTTCCTGGTTCGCCGCCTATCTTCATGGACACACCCAGAGCGTGTCGTTGAAAAATGGGTCCGGAAGTAGAGTGCTGTCTCGGCCTCTTCCTAATACCATGGGTGTCTTCCAGGGCTCTGCGTTAGGGCCGTTACTTTTCACCATCTTCTCTAACAACTTATCGCTGTACGCGGGTGATGCAGTAGTCTTTCAATATGCCGACGACACCCAAGTATTGGTTAGCGGTCCTGCCAGGGACCTCGGAGTTCTCATCTCGCGCATGGAGGTTTCGCTCGCGTCACTCAACGAATGGTTCTGCGCTAACGCCCTGAAGGTCAATGCCAGTAAAACACAGCTCATTGTCTTCGGCAGTCGTCAAAATTTACGCAAATTGCCAGATTTCAGGGTATCGTTCCGTGACGCAGCGTTGCAGCCGTGCGCGCAGGTGGGGAACCTGGGCGTCACTTTTGACAGTACTCTATCCTGGGACGCTCACGTCTCCGAACTCAGCCGCCGGTGTACGGGACTGTTGATCGGTCTCTCCCATGCGCGCCACAGTCTCCCGGATGGCATCATTAGAACGCTCGTGACAGCACTCGTTATCTCACGCATCCAATACTGCCTCTCAGTTTATGGCAATGGGTCCCAAAAAAATTTCGATCGTCTCCAAAAAATTTTGAACTTCGCTGCTAGAGTCATTTTCGGTCGCCGTAAATTTGCCCATGTCTCTGACCTGCGAAAAAAGCTCGGGTGGTTGTCCCCGCGTCATATGGCTGATTACCAAACCCTTGTTATCGCCCACAAAGCCATTCAGCGCGGCGAACCCGAGGAATTGGCAACCATGTTCGTCACAAACAGCGCTGTCCGGGAGAGACACTCCAGGCAAGACCACCTCTTTCACCTTCCGCGACCACGGCTGGAAACGGGTAGGCGGCGCGGCGGTTCGGCTATCGAGCCGCTGCTCTACTCAACAGTCTCCCAACTCAGCTGTCGCAGCTGTCTCCCGCCCCCTTTGCCCGATCTGTTAAAGCCGCGATAGTGGACGGGGCATCAACTGATCGTCGCTGACCAACAGTGAGTTGTACCTGTGGTACTACGAAAGTGTCTCTGTCCGTGCTTTGACGTGAGTGAATGTGTGAATGCTGTGAATGTTTAGATTAGTAACCGCGGATACGGATTCTGAGCAGTAATCGCCACGCACTTTCAGAATGTGGATCGCTCATGATTGTTCAATACAATACAATACAATACTCCTATTTATGTGCGATACACTGACAAAGGCGTTCAGGCATAATTGACATGAGCATGTCAAGCACTGTTGGCCAAAGCTTAGTCCACGCCTCCTGGAGCTCTCTGGTGAGGCAATTGATGTTGGTGGCTACTAGCAGCTCTTAGACGCTCTCCTGAAGAGTCGCCTGGATATTTTTGATCAAATTGAGGTCTGGGCTATTCCCAGATTGACCATTATATGCCCAGAAGAAGAACAGGTTCTCAAAGCACCAGTCTTGCGTCTTTTTGGTTGTGAGAGGAAGGACTTTATCAATCATGAAGAAGAGTTTCTTTGCGTCGGGCACAAAAGTGCGCTCATTCATTTTGCCCCTTTTGGTGCATTGGTGGATGATAAAGAGACTCGTCTGGAAGGATGTTCCACTAGTTGTATACTTTATTTTTGGTGGCCTTTTTGGTCACTGCATGCAATTCTGACACCATCCGGGCGCTCATAACACGCTGATGTGTGTTCCTTTGCCTGATGTTTGAAGGTTGGGACGGGCGGGACGTCGGACGCATCAGCAGCCCCCAACGCAGTTGTTCTGCAGGTTTGATGGATGAAATAGCTTCGAAGATGTCTCACCCAACCACAAAGCCAGTTGCCTGTCCTCCTCTGTTCAGGTTTGGCGGTCTTTAGAAAACTTAAATTGACAATCCTGCTGTTAATTCATGAATTTTGGCCATCTCGATTGTTTGTACGGCTTGATTTTCGAATTTTCACGGATTTATGTATGAATCGTGATATCTTAGATCGGGTACCCGGCCATAATAAGCCATTTCGCCAGTTTTCGGGTCGACTGTTGTCGTTTGGTCGCGGAAATGGTGACCACCCATTCGGCGCCTGAATTCGCCGAGGTTTTGCTGCCGCCAACGGCTTTGCTTTTCAAGTCCTTTTAAGTTTTATTATGCTTCAACCAAACGTGTAATTGATTAATGCTGGTGCCGAGACCGTTCCGAGTCCCTTCCGCACCAATCCAGCCAAAATAATCACAAACGCTTTCCCTGGCAACACCAAATTGCGATATTTGCCCATTGTGGTCTTGTGCAGCGTATGGCGTTTGCACCATTCGAAGTCGAGACGTGTTAAAGACCTTCCAAGTCATTTTTCAAAGTAAGGTCACTTTTGGTAGATGAGGCGACAACAAACACGACCAATCATGTACCATGACATCCCGCGCTCATACAAAATCTCCACTGACGGGCGAAATTGTAAGAAATTACATGTTCGCGTAATTACTTTCCACCCTGTATGTACCCAGGGATGAGGGAGGATTTGTCCTGAACTTATAGATGGACCAAATGATAAAATGCGCCATTCTGGCAAATTTGTGTAAGTTTTCTGTGTGTGTGTGTGTCACGCAAACTCAGGCAATCTTTTCAGCTGTATTCGCAGTAGTTGACTGACACAGAATTTTCTAAACAACGAACGCGGGAATCAGGAGCGCACTCTCTCATAAGCTTGTTCGTTGAACGCCAGAAAAGGCTTAGTCCGACCGACAGTGTTCATTTTTCCACGGTGACTATAAATACATTTTCCCTCGCTTCATATACGTGACATAATTTATTACGTATTTTTGAAGATAACGCATTGCTTATTGGCATCTCTACTCAGCTATTAAGTTCACGGGACATATCTACCAATCCTACTGGGGACAGGGGCATACACAAATTATCTGAACAATTAACTGAGGTGTATACCTGGAGACAAAGGGTAAACAATGATACGTCCTTCGGAAAACCTGCTCTAACAAATGCGTAATCGATTGGCGGCGGCTGCGGACCCGTTTGGGACACTGCTGATAGGCGATCGGCTGCTGGCGGCAGCTCCGGTGAGACCACTACACCAGCGAACAGAGAGAACGGTGGCAATCACAGGATTAGCAGTGTCTGATAGGAGATACTCACAAATTAGTGGAGCTTTAGCATTTGTCAAACCTGTGGTATTTCAAGTAAAAATGCTACAACAGCTTTGGTGCAATTATCCTCATTGTATAGGTATATAAGTTGTGATCAAGAACACAAATCAGTACCTAAAGATCCTCAGATGAACGTTTCTCCCGCCTTTCAGAAAATTGCCTATTTATATAGGTACCTAATCCATGCAGTTACTTGTCTGGGTTCCACTTCCCGAGGCTGAAAATGAGACTATAAATGCCTGAAAGATTACTAGTCACGACTAGTGATGAAAACCTAACAATATGATGATGCCTAACTGCTTACAACTAACTAAACGTAAATCCAAATATTCAGCGTCATGATTTGTCCCGAGCCAAAATCCAATGCCACGAGGCGTCGACTGACATGCAAGTCTCTATCGGTACTTGACCACAAACAGGCGTATGCCTACGTCAAACATCTGGACTACAGCGGCCGTTCGAAAAACTCACTGTTGAGGACACGATAATGGCGTTAAGTTGTTCGGCGCGGCCGGACACGGCCGATAGGCTCTGTTGGGCCGCGCTCGAGCCTCCGCCGGCCGTCGTGTCGGCGCTCACGCCGCACGACAAATTGGTGTTTTTCCTCGAACACGTGACGTCTGTATAGGACGACCGCCGGTGGATAATGACACCCGCCGATCGGATCACGTCCAAAACATGTGAAATCGCATGTGAACCGCATGCCGGTCAATTTATCATGCTCTCCTTGTTTCTTCAGTCCATCGACAGTTGCAGTGTCTATTGACGCAAGGTTTTCGTGTTACAAAAATAGACAATGAATAAGCAATTACCTACACTTCGTGCTGATCAACAGATTCACATTTGCGACATGAGCCTAAATAAAAGATAGCTACAACAGAAAGACACTGCGTCTTATAATTGGAATTGACGCATGCCATTGAATGGCGAAAACCAGAGCGATGCGTCCCACAGCAGAGTGGGACCTCTAGTCACCTCTAGTCTTCCTCGGATGTTGTCGTTTTCAAGACCGGATATCTAACTACCAGTAAAACGCCTTTTGCGCGAAGAACGAGCGAGCGAGATAGTGAGCCCTGCACGTGCGGAAGGGCGAGAGGATGCTTCGAGAGGAGCGGGCTTGCGCAAAGCACCCTTCTAACCGGTCGCTAGCGGTGTGCCAAATTTGAACGCAATCGGCCCAGCCGTTCCTGAGATCTGGAAGCGGCATTCTGCACGTGCGCACGTGCAAACGGGGCCCAAAATGACTTTTGCACGGCACCCTACTAACCGGTCTCCAACCGTGTACCAAATTTGAGCGCAATCGGCCCAGCCGTTCTCGAGATCTGGAAGCGCCCCTTGCACGTGCGCACGTGCAGTAGCACCTTAACCGCAACACATGGGAATGCATTGCCTGGTGGGTGCCTACCTGTATGCCAAGTTTCAGCGAAATCGCCCCAGTAATTACAGAGTTATTAAAACGGGAACAAATTTGACACCTCTTATTGCTGTATTTTGCACGTGCACTGGGGGTGACCCACATGCATGGAGAGTATCCTATTTTTGGTAGAAAGGATGCGGCTACCCTATAAAAATTACCGCAAGTCAATCGCCCAAGCGGCTGCTGAGATATGAGCCTCTCAAAATCACTACTTTTGTAAAACAGCTTGAACACCCTTGACTTTTCACGTGGCACGTGCCACGACGGTCACTGAGATGTATCAAAAGTAGTCAATTACGGGAAAGAAGGGATGGGGCTACCCTGCAAAAAAGACCGCAGGCCAATCGGTCCAGCGGTTGCTGAGATATAAGCCTCTCAAAAGCGTTACAGGCCGGGCCGGGCCGGGCCGCTCATACTGAAATTTTTCAAAGACTCGCTTCGCTCGCTGCGCTCGCTCGCTCGTAATAATAGTTACCAGTGCTGCATATTTGTGCTGTTATTGCTTAGATGTTTCCTTACAGTTAAATAGGTCGCTATCAACCACTTTCAATCCTTATTTGTAAAAAAAAGGAGGGTAGGGATCCGTTCGGCCTCTCTGTGGGAAGGCTTAACAAATAACGTACCTACCGTTTGAACACAACTTTACTTCATGCTCGCGCGTATTCGTGTCCGATCACTCAGTCCGTTCGTGCGAATTCGTTCTCGATCTATCAGTTCGACATCCGGAGGGCAATATAAAGAATAAAGATGTTGTTCATCTATGCATAAGTTAATTCTAAATTAGCAAGCAAGCGGTTGAGAAAGGATGACAAGTGCAGCGCACCCCATTGTTCACGTTGGGCAGCGTCGGCCACGTCGTACGCCATCGCGGCCTCGCACCGGCGGAGTCACGTCGAAGACTCTTCGTACTCGTCAGGCCGCGTCGGCCACGTCGTACGTACATTGTGCACCGGGCCGTGTCGCATCGGAGGAGTCCCGTTCCAGACTGTCGGGCCCCAGTCCCGTCGTCAGCCCTCGTGGTACACAACACGTGGGCATGAGAACCAGGACAGGGGCCAGACGACACAGGCGCGGCGCGGCGTAGTGGACCGACCGCCGCCCTCCGAGCACCTTATGTAGTTGAGAAAATATGCGCCGAAACGTTATCAAATAACCCGTCTTTTAAACGGCAATCCTGTCATTTCTGTCATTGAATATTTTCACTCCCAGAAGAGTTGTCGTGAGTGCGGAGCGGCCTCGTCGCCTGGGATGATCACTGATGTCGCAATTGGGGCGCGGGACTCAGACTGGCGGTGACTGCACGTCGAGTGCGGCTGGAAGCGGCACGGCCGTCTGGAGAGGTGTGTGGACGGCGCCGCTTCAGAGGAGCCGCCGACATCGCGGCCGGTGGAGCGACGTGTCACCTTTGGGGCGCCGCGCCGCGCGACACGCTCCCCCTCCCCCCTCCCGCCAGCCGACCGGCCGGCCGAGCGCCGTGTCACCTTTGGAGCGCCGCGCGACACGCCCCCCCCCCCCCCCCTCCCGTGTGCCGGCCGGCCGAGCGCGCTAATGCCACATTTTTATGCTGCACGCAGGATTTGCTCGGCGGAAACGAGCGGACCCGTGTCGGCGAGACGAGCTGAGAACGTCTGACACTAGGACAAGCCCGCCTTATCGCTGGGACAATGGGCACGAGAGAGGTGGACAGCGGGCTAACTATAGGCAGAAATCAGCACAGCGAATGATGTATTCACTCAACCGAGACTGCGAGCACTGTTCAGTCAACGGACATTCGTCTTCTTTTAACTCGCGCATTACTACGGTATAGATATTCCATAGCGCGGTTGATTGGGGGTGGGGGGGGGGGAGCTTTGAAGGCACTGCAAACCAGTAACCAACTCTTATCTCTGAAACTTCATCCGATTTTCAAAATTTAAACGCTATTCGGCTGCCCTGGAAACACTGTCGAACGTAAACTATTTTTGTTGACGTCGATGTCACTGTTGACGTCACAGGTTAGGTCAAACTAAAAACTTTCAATATTTAGATATATTCGCTGTTCAAACATTTGGCGCTGCCTGTCGCTAACCAGAATCAACACTTGTTTTGTGTTTACGCAATCACAAATGTATGCGCAAGACCCAGCAGATACCGAGCAATCAGCAAGCAGCTTTTGCGTTTCAAGTCAAAACTGAAAGCTACCTCAGTTTAGGCTAGGTTACAGAAATTGAGGGAAAAATAATAGATCATGTGACACATTTAATGGTGAATTTTGACATGAAATTTAAGTTCAGATCACGTCAAGACAAAAAGCTCAAATTTTGAAGTTGAATTGTAAGACAAAAAGGTGCATATCACATGCATTTTATGCTAGGAAACCCAATGGTGCTATAATTTGTTCTGGTTTACGGATTTATGTCTAAAACGTACCCAAATTGCGTTCTTATTATTGAGTATGGTGAATAATTGTAACGCTCAAATGCAAAATCAAATACCTTCGCCATTTTGGTTTTAAGATATCAGGCTTAAGCGTTTTAGAGCGGGTCATTGTTTAGAAATGTTCTATCACGCATGCTCCGGCTTTTGATCAACTTAAATTGCATAGGTTAAGATAAAAAACATTGTTTAGGGTGCTACAAATAAAGGTTTAAATTTAAGTTTTTAAAAATCCAGAATCTTGCGCCATATAACTAGGGCCGCATGAGTGTCCCGGAATTGGCCGAAGACTATCAGCGTTAAAGGTAGTGTGCCAGCTTTCCTGGACCATATGGAGTTAATGACCCGGATAAGGAGAACCGGATTTTTAGAACTTATCCATACCTTCAAAACTTATGGAAACGTCTTAAATTCTTCAAATTTTGAGTACCCCAGTGCGAAATTCGCCCCGACGGGTTGTCGGTCGTACCCCAACCACATTTCACACCACTGGCCGTTTTCACGACGGAATAGCAGGCATCTATTTAATCCCCATTTGATCCTTTGGTTCCTCAGGAATTTTAGTAGTTCTTTTTAGTAGGTTCCCCAGCTTTCGAATGAATGGTCCGTTAGTTTGCTATTTTTCTATTAAATATCACATCGATTTACTTTATCTAAGGATTTATCACTAATATCAACATAAAGCGTAAGCACAATTATAAAATTATGAAATTATTAAATACTAGTACAATAGTTAAAAAAAGATACTGAGTTGCCAGGCTACAAAGAATATATTCATTTATGGCGCACGACAGACATTTAGAAAGCAGCGCCCTGTTTTATTGCACGCTGCTAGCCACTTCCATTGGGTTTTGCAGGCCGACGTCATTGGTCGTTACACGTATGATGTCACGCGACTTGTGGCCTGTCACGGCTCTTTAATGATCTCCACTAAATGAATGCAACAATGGCCTTTTAAGTTGATCTCTGTGGCCATCTGTCTATGGAGCGACCAATATGAAAGTTGGGTGAATTTACCGGGGTTACATGACTATGAGCAAGCAAATGTGTATCAGGAATGGATTTAGGTGGAGAATTGCGCTGGACCATGAGTGCTCGAACGCTCCCAATTCCACGCCGGTTTGGCTTTGGAGCCGAGACAGACGATGCGGGTCAAGGTCACCGCTGGGGTAACGGTGGATTGGCTGCGCCCGAGCACCCGTAACGCGGCACAATTCTCCATCTATGGATTTTCCTATTCGCTCAGCATTGTGATAGGCGTTCGTAATAGCATTTACTCTGCTCATGTACCTATCCCCGGCTATTTAAAAGAAGTTTTTGTGGGGGAATATCACGGCTTTAGGTACTCGGTGGCCCTATTCACGACTTTCAAAGAATGCTCCGATAACTAAACACCGCACAGACCTACTGCATTAGTGAATCTGACAGAAGGTCTGTGGAATTACATCCCCCCTCACCACACCCCTAAAAACTCATCCAGTGTCCAAAACCACTTTTATCGACTCGCCAAAAAAAAAAAAAAACACACACACACACACACATACACACACAAAGCATGGGGCATGTCAGCTCTCAGTTCATTTATCATTGTCTTTACCATGGTTCAATTGCATTGCGCGATTTAAAGCACGTGAGTGCCTATATAGTATATATGTAGAAAATAATATCTACAGCAAAACATCCAAAATTACAAAGGCTACAATGCTTAAAAAGTAGGTTCATCAAGGAAGCCCATTTTTACTTGCGTTGTGTTCCCAACCATGCGATTCCAACGCGGGCTATTCGCAACGTCTGTTAAGGCACGTTAACAACTGACAAGCCGCCACCGCTGCCACTTATTCATAGATGGTTGATATCGCAGCTTGGGCGTCAGCAGCGCGGCCCACAACGCGTCGGCGCCAGCGCACGCAGCTGTTGGCACTCGGCAGCCGGTGTTGCGACTTAACGGCCGGCCGGCCCCATGAAGGAGAAGCTCTTGGTGAAGCTTTGTGATCGCCTCATAGCCGCCTTGGATGTCATCTTTCTTGGCAGATCCATCCGTTCAGATGGTACGGTGCAGTCTGGATAAAGGACGAAGTCCAACGCCGCTAACCCCGCGACCGCCACCCCACAACGTGGCCGCAGACCGAACGGGCGTGAGGGCCGTAAGGGCCACCCCGCCATCCGGTAGGTGGCTGAGCAGCCGGGCGCAGCGGCGCCTGGGCGGCGGCCGCGCTGAGATGAAGTCCCAAACCGCCATGTCGCCATCACCGCCATCACCATTGCTGCAGCTGTTCCCAACCGCCTCAATCGCCGCCGTTTTGCCAGCAGTCGCGCCGCGGAATGGCAGAAGCTCCAGAGTAGCCTCCAGCGCCCCTCTCCGCACGTGTGCAGGTGCACTGCGGCCGCCGGGTCCGCCGTCCAGGCAGAACATGATATTTCCATGCTGCTCCGACGGTGGGCTGGTCTTGTTTGGGCGTTCCTCCACTGTGACGTCGGTCACGCCTGCCCCGGCCAGGGCGCAGAGGCCGACGTGTCACCATCCGGTTGCAGTCCTCAGTCGGGTCGCAACGTGTACCTCTTCCGCAGCGTGGAGCGCGCTCCCGCTGGGCAGCGATACAGCCAAAAGTAGCATAGCATGCGGGCGGCCAGCGCTGCGCCGGACAGCGGACCCATGCCGGGGGTATGCCGGTCTCGGCCATTAGCGGGGTCGTCGGGGCCGAGGCTGTACATACAGCTGGTGACCGCGTGAGCCGCCAATCGAAGCTCACGGCTTATAAGCTCGACGCGGGCATCACACGCCGTCCCGATGGGAGCTCCACGACGCCGCCGCGAACTCCAGCGCGGCTCGCAGCGCGAAGACCAGTACGGACGGCCGGGGCAAACGGCGTGCGGGAGTCGCAGGCGACGTCTGCGGACAGAAAGGGTTGGGCATAAGCTGGTCGGCAGGACACTCTTGAGCCGAGCCTTTGATGTAATTACAGATGATCCAGAAGCATGCACAAAAATTCATGACACACTATTCTCATTTATGTATTTGCTACATATGATATGATATACCAGCTCATGATCAGTGACGCATTCTGGGCAATATGTTCTAAAGTGAAGTAACTGAAGTTACAGCTTAAAAGCTTAAAAAACAGCTTAAAAAACACACACACATTCGATAGCTTATGAGAATAGCATGCCTTGTGTGCTTAATGCAGGAAAATATTTTTTTCACTTTTTTAGAAACAGCAAAAGAGTTGTCAACAAGCCATGTCAACTATCTTAACAATGTTTATGGAAACTGCTCTAGCTAGCTTAAAGTTCCACAACGTTTCCGGAGCACCGTACCCAAACTCAGTTCATGTTACAAGAAAAAACAGTAATAATGCCTCCTAATTTTGAATGAAATATAGGTATGAGTAATTTGATTTGGAAAGCAACAAATTTCCGCACATCATTTTAGCAAAATTACTATTTTCTTCAGCAATCAGGTTACACAAAACTATAGTAAACTTTATGATCTAGTTTACACAAAACCAAAGCACCGATTTTAACAAATGTAGATAAAATTTAAACAATTTTAAAAATGTATCGTGGAGAAAATGAAAAGTGTAGATTTGTAAAGCCGGGATATTTCAATTTCACGGATTAGGCACTTAAAGAAATATCTTCACCTTTCTTTGAGCCACCAGCCTTCACCCAAGTTTTACACGAATGTAGTGAAGCAGACAATGTGGCAACTCAAAATTGTGATGGTTTGAGATAATTATGACGGTAAAAGAAAAAGCAACACAAGGTTCCTTACCCTCGTTTTTTTCACATGGGTTCAGATGAGGCTTCAACTGTTGCCGACCTCAGTGGGGGAAACTGTGGTCAAATCTTCTATTTTTGGAAGCCTTCCATTTTTGGAAGGACCTTCCATAAATGGGTATGCATTTTCCAAAAATGGAAGGCTTCCAAAATTGGAAGGTCTAATCTCAGTGTTCCCAACTGTGATTCACATTCTTTGATTTAAGTTACGGCCTTTTTAAATGTGTAACATTAATAGTTGATTTTGCCATTTATGATCATTGATATAAGGAGAAGCAGCAGTGCTAGTGTTGGTAATACAGGCATGCTATGTCAATGTACATAGTGATATAATAGCATGGTGTCCTGGCGCACTGCTCTCTTTTTCTACTTCTAGAGGACACATAGAAATTCAGAAGAGAAAACAGCTGGTCAATAACCAACCAGGAGGAACACAGCTATAGCCCTGACAAAAAATGGTTTAAATTAAACTTACTATTCCTCATATAAATTGAAGATTCATGCTCCTTCGATAGAAAGTAACACGAAAAACGGCGCAGCAACGCCTATTTAATTCGTCCCATATTCCGGAAAAAAAACATTGAAAAATGACGAGACCTCCACCCAAATGTTTGGCAAAAGCCTTAAAAAATTGAAATCAACCACACAATATGCTAATAAATGCAGAAAACGGCAACAAATACAAGTTTTACTCGCCACTACACTCCCGAAACCGCCGCACTCTGTCCAGACAATTCCGCACTGTAAATAAAGTCGGCGGTATCGAACAAGCATGGCCCGTCACTAAAGTACTTTTAAGGATATTTACTTTTCGTTTTTGATGCTTTTTGCTTACAAAATGTTTGATAAAGTCTTATAAAACCATCGTTTGTCGGTAAATTTTTGTCAATTTTCCACGACTCATTACTTTGAAAAATTACCTAAAATACATCCACGCTAGGATTTAGGCATCCACGCTAGATTATGGACACTTCACTATGGCGAATAGAAAGCGACCAGGGGCGATAGTCGCATTTGCCTCATGTTCGGCGGAAATCGGTAAGTTCCAACATATGCGCAACATTTTCTATATTTGGGTACGATGACGTCGTCAGCGTACCCATTTTTGGAAGGTGCGTACCCATATATAGAAAATCCTTCCAAAAATGGAAGGCTTTCTAAAAATGGAAGATTTGACCACAGTTTCCCCGACTGACCTGAGGAGCTATAGGAACTTGAGCTTTCCAAAACTCAATTTCTGAGGGCACTGAGCAGTGTTTGGCTTTCACACGAATGCGATAGTAAGTTATATGAAGTTGACAAAGCAAGCAAAGCAAAGCATGCTGCCCCGCGCGTCCGCCCGCGACCACGCCCCGCGTCCGACTCCCGACCGCCGCGTGACCCGAGGCGCCCGGCGGTCACGTGACCTACCGGCCGGGACTGCAAACGGCCCTCACCACCATTCTTGTATGACGTCATATCCTACTGAGGTGCTGATTGGTCGGAATTAGATACCTGAAGGTAATTATCTGCCGTAGTTATTTTTGTTTCATTGTTTTGCGTGTTTTCTTATATGAAATGTAATTAAAAAAATTGTCATATTTTAATCACCATTAAAACATAACTGAATAGGTATAAAAGAGAACTCGATATATACTTTCCTTGTTTTTAAGAATTCCGGAATTAGATACCCGAGGGAGCAAAGAGGGAGCAAGTTGCCACGCTGATTTAATACCTCATAGTCGAAAGGTGGGCTACTAGAACCAAAAATTGCTGTGTTTGTAAATAAATAAGTGATTTGAGGGTAAAAAATGCCCGGATTTAAACTTCTAAAATTATTTTGAACATAAAATATTTCAGTTTGAGGGATGTTAAGGCCACTAAGGGTAGGTACTTTTTAGGTATCAAATAAGTTCCTCTGCGAAAGTTCCGTCGTGAAAACGGCCACTATGAACAATAAATGCACACACTAAAATCGCTATTACCGATAGGCTCATCCAATCAAGTTTCGATAAACCCGTTCATCATCATCTCCTGCGGTTTCGAACACGCCTGTTAGGTGGCTTCTGATGCTCGTCGAGGTCGGAATTTCCAAATAGGCGTGGTGCGTCGGGCCGCGCGCTCTGACTTCGGCCAAGAAAAATGCGTCAGCTGATCATTGTCATTTCTGCCACTTGCGTGTGGTGTAATGGGGTCATAACTTAAGAGACGGCTGTTTCATATCAATTATTTTACATAAAATCATATTTCAAACCACAAATTAATGTTCGACAGCCAAATTTAAGAAACAATACCAATACAGGCTTACAGTTTAAGGCTCGACATTGTGTTGTCTACGATTAGACAGCTGATAACTCATTCCCGTACGTCGTATGGTCGTAACACTATAATGACCTTTGCTTATTGTCACAAGTGCGCCGCATTCGCGATTGTTGCCCGACGCCTGTTTGCAGGTGAGCCCACTACAGTTGTTATACATATCTAAAAACCGATAAACTTTTAGGCGAAAAAGGCACTATTCCAGGCCCATTTTTGATTTTTTTTTTTGCGATATTAGGTAAAAACAGAAGCTTCTTATCCTAGGAAAAATAAAACGGGAAATCTTTCAAAGGTGGCACACTACCTTTAAAGATAAGAAAAAATAATTGTACTTTTTTCTTTTTATCGTCCAATACAGTTAACTAGGCCAGCTACGATACGACAGATGCAATGGACACACTAGTTAGCGATTAGCCGACAGTTGTGGATAAATGCTTACCCATGTTCGGTTGTTTTACGGGTCTCCCAAAACTGTTGAAGGACGGCTTTCATTGACCTCTTGACGAAGGATCCAGACCCTGAGCCCGGCCGGGTTACCTGGTTTGCATCGCAGGCACTGTCCGTTTCGATCTGTTCCATGCTGGCCAATCTACCCATGTCCATCGCCCATTGCCTCTAACTGCTGGCGACGGCCAACGTGCAGTAGCCATAAAAGACCATGCTAGGAAAGATACACGTTCACCAAAATAGTTCTATCGTCTTTAATCGAATAAAACGTACCTAATTGAACATGAATCTGCCATAAAGCATGCAATTCAGATACAATCATGGGCTAAATTTCCACACAAAGGATCAAACGGACGCTTAACACCTACCCAGACAGCGCCAGATAGCGCGCAGCGTTTGTTGGGCCGGCCGCGATTGGTTTACGCGGACATTTACTGGCCGTAAAATTGTGCCGCGCCGCGGCGCCGTGGCTGTCCGCACCGCGTGGGAGGCGATCACAAACGCAAAGCCAGTTTTAATGCGCATGCAATGGAGGATCGCGACAGTGCGACATTCGAAGCTTCCATTGGACGGTTGAGGGGGCCCTGAATCACTCGCACGGCGGCGGACCGGCCGGCCGGCGCGGCGGCTCACCGGGCTGCGGACATGGACACTCCGGCGGGGACTGTAACCCGCTAATAGGGAATTGATGCCGCAATCAATTCCGTATCAATTCCGGAAGTGTGTCGCAATTAATCGGGCAACTTTATTTTGATGTTCCGTTTATGTGACATGCGTACGTCCCCTTACGGTTCCAGCCTATACAGCCTATCCTGTATTCGATGTATTTTATATTTCCGAGAACCGTTAATGAAGTTACTGGCATAGCTAGTTAGATAATTACTTAAATTAGTGTCCTATATAAAGGTCGAAATACCTTCCTCAGGATAAAATTATGACTGACAACTATACCTTGTTAGTAACTATAAAGCTAATGTCATTTCGCAATCGAGGCAAAAGCGCTAGCGCACGACAACAAAAGAAAAACTGGAAAGCCGCCATTCGTTTGGTCGTCACTGTACTTGCGTAAACATATTCACCTATGTATATCTCAAAAGAACAGCTCGTAGGTTACCGTGTTTTATGATGGGCGTTAAAAACTGACAATGTTTGCCGCATATATGCTCATATCTACATTCATTTATGTTCTATTTAGGGTGATTGGCTGGTTCAAAATTGTCATCAACATAAATAACTATGTATTGTTTAGGTAAAAATTAAAGCGTTTCCTCCCTCTGCTCACAACACTGACGTATGTAGTGGAGGATGTGCTCAATGTAGGTAGGTATAAGGCTATATTTGCCGCTGCCATGACGATTTCTCTATTCTATTCTCTCTCTCTGGGGACACTATGCCCCGATGGGTATTTTTTTGGTGCTTCATTAGGGCAGGGATATGGGAGCCGCTATGATACCATCACATTATTTCCCGCCATAATGGTTGATTGGCGCGGGACGGAAAGCCTGCCTGATGCGAGGTCCGGGGGAACGGGGGACGGGGAGGGGAGGGGAGGGGGTCAGCACTGCTAGGTGCCGGGAGTCAATCCGCCTGGTGGGACCAGATACAGGGCTGAGAGGGAGAATAAGCGAGGGGCAGCTGAGGAATGGCGAAGGAGGGAAACAAGCTATAAAAATATAAACTCTAATAAGAGGTATATTAATATACAGGGTGTCCCAAAAGTAAGGTCATGATTTAAAACTTAAATATCTCGAGAAGTAAGAGTCCGAATCACTTCCAATTTTAACACGTGCAAGGTACATCCATAAAATTATTTTCTTGCATGCTTGAACCATTTTTGATCATAACTACACCGAGCAGTAGGCTTAAAACTGAGAAGGTCGAAATTCAACTCTTAGAGAGGGTCCGTCATTAAAACAAAGGGTAAACCCGCCCAGTTTTCGGCCCTAAGCAGACCCTATCAGCTCGCCCTATCTCTGAACTCATGCATAGTTTCGCCTCAACCGGTAAAACGTCAGAAAAAAGGTATAATGTACGCACAGGGCATGTATAGGGGAAGTTGGGGCAATGCCGGAGTTGGGGCAAAGCCGAAATTCGAGATATTTCTAAAACCGTACGACATGGATGCCACGTCTCAGTGATGCTCTGAAGCTTAAGTGACTACAATTATCGCATGTTTGTTACGAGTTGTCATTTGGAATACTTCGGCTGTGAGGGCGCCAAAAGCGTTTTCAAGGTACGTTTCCCTTGTACTACATGCGCCTTTGAAGCTGCATTTCTTACTCATTATGCTACCGTTTGTCTGGCCAATTCGGTCAAGTAATCTTCAGCACGTCTTTGCATAAGTGTGCTGCCTATTTGAAATTTATACAGCACGTTTAAAAGTTATGGGCCTGCAAATGAAAGTATGGCTGGCTGGGGTAATGCCGAAAACGTGCAATTACGCACGTTAAAGCACGCTACGTGGACTTTACTGCTGTAGAATAGCAACGCGGATTTTTAGTCAAACAAATTACACTTTCAGCCGGCACAACGGCCTGTTACCTATAAGGAATGATTTACCTAGCATTTTTTTTTATTATATCACACAATTATAACTTCCAGTGTGCACCAAGCGTCCTCAAGCTCTTAAAACGCGTGTCAGCTTTGATGAATTTTGGATAAAGTTTAAGAAATTGGCAAAACATCAATGTCGGCATTCCTCGTAGATCATTTATCCCATTTTCGGCTTTCCCCGCAGTCCGGGGCAACGCCGAAAAAGTCAGTTCTTTGATATTTTTAGTTTTTGCGCTTAAAGGTATGCGAATTCATCAAATGCGCCTGGTATGTTTGAAAGACAAAAGACTGGCCTCTCGAATGACGCCAACAAGAATAGCTTATGTTGTCTACCTTGCGTGCTACGGGCGTCAGAAAAAAAGTATTCGGCGTTCCCCCAACTTCCCCTACTTAGCCACCTGTGCTTCGAGGTCCTGAGGACGACAGCGGGAATCGGGTGAAAATAAATCAAGAGAGGTGGCCGAGAGTCCCCACAGTGGTTCTTCCGCTCGTCGCAACGCAGCTATGCCGACACCATCAACCAGCAGTGGTTTCAGCAGGATGGAGACTATGCTTGCACCGTCCTGAAGATCATGCATTGTCTCCGAGAGTGGATGTGAGATCGCATAATTTTCAGTCAGGGCAACGCCATTGAATGGCCTCCGCGGTCACCTGACGTTACACCTTCATATTTTTATTCTCTGGGTACACAACGGAAAGGTTGTCTTTTAGGACAACCCAACGAGCCGGGAAGAACTAAAGGATGATCCCTCCGAGCAAACATAAGCGGCATCTCACCAGAGAATCGCTCCAGAATAGTGGAGGAAGTAAAACGCAGTCTATTCGTGCACGCGGCCCGAAATGGTAGCCATGCAGAAAAGCAGCAAATGTGGGGCTACGAGCCAATGTATTGACTCATATGTATGTCAGAATAAAATTTTATAAAATGCTCTTTCGTATGATGTCCTATTTATTTCTATCCATCGCGTATTTTTGGCGGTGTGGCCAAAACAAATGATGACCTTACTTTTGGGACACCCTGTAATAAGAGATCGGTCGTTATAAGTAGGTACCTACGTACCTGCAATCACAGCTTCTTATTGACCATCATCACTTACTTTTTTTGTTCTCCCTTTGAATGATCGGAGGTTTATTCTCACATTTCTAACGCAAAAAATATCGTGCAGAGTGTATACCACGTTTATGCTTCCCGTCACCTACAGCACCAGGGCCTCGTTTCATAAAGCGAGTCCGTAAGTTACGCCGTTTTTGGGGCTTGTATTGCAAGCGCATGTGAAGCGATATATTTATTTCCCCTCCTCCCTTCTGTTCTTGCTTGCAAGATAACTAAATTCAACGCTTCAAACTATCATCATCGCTTCACATGCACTTACAATACAAGACCAAAAACCGGCGTAAGTTACGGACTCGCTTTCTGAAACGCGGCCCAGGAGGGTCAGTCTCAAAGGTTGGCACACCGAGCTCTCTGGTCAGTACCGGCGCGATCCGTGTGGACTCGAGTGTCGCTCCGGCCGGCCCGCGCGCTGCCCGCGCCGTGCCACCTGAGGTATGCACTTAGTACTCGCCTTCGGATGCACAGACTGCTGAGCCACTCACCGATGATTAATGAGCGCCTGGCGCGCCGCGGAATGCTAATAGGACCGGCCGATCACCCATCGGGGAGGCGGACCGACCAATCAGAGGCCGATTACGATCGGGACACATCGCTGCCCTGACAGGCCTCCATACGGCGGCAGCGGTCACACCTGGCGAGGGCCGTCACACCTCCCCCCTCTCCAGCGATGGCGGTTACACCTTCCCACTCCAGCGATGTTGGCCGTCACACCTCCCCGAGGGGGAGGTTTTACTCCAGCGCCCGTATACCCACCATGGGCGATGACGATTAAATACGATCATCACACGGTGATGGCGATCAAATACCTACCAGTATCACACAATTCAGGAGCTTATTCGCATAATTTTATCAGCTACCTATCCATTAACTCATTTGCTAGTCGGTGATGGAAGTGCTCAGCCAGCCTTATCAATAAACTTGGAAACGGAGAGAATGCCTTTATCAAAGTTAGTTATGTATGATTTCAAGCTTTTACGACTAGACATTGTTTCTTGGTGTTTCTCGACGACGGCCTCGATGCGAAGGTCGAAAATTCGAAACGAAAACAATAAACAACTAGTAGCCGAAAAAAACGTACATCGAAGTTAGTTATGTAGGTTAGATGGGCATCTCAGCTTCACAGTCCGTCCAACAGAACATTTCAGCGCGTATCATTCCAGTCATTCATTTAACGAGACAAGATTAGGACGCAAGCAGATTATAATAATCTGATAAGCTTGCAACTATCTGAATAAAATCTACTGACGTTTGCCTAATTTAACGACGTGACACGTGATAGCATCAGGTGCCAACGCGCGAGGCGGGGGATTTATTTGTGAAGCTCCCATGGCTGGGCCGACAGCCAAACGGTGCATATAAAAATCGCCGCCAGATCCGAGTCCGATTGGCGAAAAGTCTCGTAAGAGCACCGGTGGTCGTGTCATCAGGCGGCGCTGGCGGCCGCGTCACCGGAGACGCCATGCGTCACGGACCGGCCGGATCAGCGGCCGAATCAAACCCTGTGGGAACCGAGAGCTATCGCGGCGTTATCAGCCGGCGGAGGACAGCAGCGACCCGGGGAGAGCAGCGCAGCGACATGCAGCAGACCCAGACCAAACAGAAAGGGGCGCGGCAGACCCGGGCTGAGCAGCACAGCGGCACGGCAGACCCGGGCTGAGCGGCACAGCGGCACGGCAGACCCGGGCTGAGCGGCACAGCGGCACGGCAGCAGACACAGACCAAACAGCAAAGGGGCGCGGCAGACCCGGGCTGAGCGGCACAGCGGCACGGTAGATTCGGGCCGAGCTCATCGGTCGGAGCCCGAGCAACGTCCCGAGATCAGATAGCAAAAGTTTATGTCTGGCCATCCGCTTCGTTTGGCTGACTTTTGACTGATTGTCTGCTCAACTTCGGTGTTTTATCACAATCTGACATGGCCATCGGTCACGCCAAGCAAAATAAGGCTACGACTGTTAGCTCAGTAGAGTGTTGAATACATGCAGTGATACATTGTTATAACTATGTATGCAATAAATATAGGACAAATGACGTTTAACCTTCGCCCGTATAGGGGCGAGGGTAATCAAAACCAACATGATATTCGTGATCAGCACCCCGAAAACCCCCGCAGCAGCCACACTGCACGACGTTCTAACATGTCCCAATTTTCCCGACTTTTGGGTCATTGACCTGACCTGTATAGGTCAACTGATGACTCAGTACCTTAAAATCGGGTATCATCGGCTTCCTCTCGTCACGGGCAGCACGCTCGTTTTTTTTTCCGCGAAGCTCTAGCTCGATCAGGGGCGAAACGGCAAGTGGGGGGTTCAACGGACCTCCCCCTCCCCCCTTATACGTTCTCGGCTGGAAAAAAACACCAATACGGGCGAGGGTTAAACTAGCCGTCATACACTATAAAAAGGTGTAACTTCCCCTCCTTCCTCTCCTTTAAAATTGCGGTATCAAGTTACCAAACTGTTAAGTAAATAGTGCCATAGTTTCTATGTCCATTGTTCTATCAGTGGCACAATGAACCAGCGAATTGAAAATGTAATGCACGACAGAATGACAGCCAGAATGAATGCATAAATGTAGAGCGAGCATGATATATTTCAGGTGATGTCAACAATATGATTTATCTTCAATTATTGGAAAGTGACCAAAGCGAACTGCGCAGACGGAGTGGCCGGTATCAGGTGACAATTGCAGCGCGAGACGCGACACACGGGAGAGCTGTCACCTGTCCGGCGTCCGCTGTCAGGCTGTCACAGTTGTGACCATCAGGTTGTCACGGCCCTCAGCTGCCCGCTGTCATGCTGTCAGCTGCAACTGCTCCCAGCCGTCAGCTGTGGCAATCTCAGTGCAGCAGAGGAGCTGAGACGGGTGACTCTGATAGACTGCTGATGGCGAGTGACGGCCGGGTCAGAGTGGCCGGGTAAGATCGTGGTCCGCTCCTACTGCTCCCAGAGCCGCCACAGGTGACCGGCGGACAGATACAGCATTGGACCACCTCCCGGCAGGCGGCGGTCCTCTCCACTGCCGCTGCACCCCGACCTGAGCACGTCACCAGTTCCGGCGACGGCGTCATACGGCAACAGCGCTAAGTCCGTGTCAAGTGGGGGGCCCGCAGAGGCATGGCAGCGCTGGAATATGACGCCACCTTTCTAGAATGCAGACTCCCGCGCGATGACACGAGGAAGGAACATCGCTTAGAGCGGACTGTTGTCACGACGCCCGTGTCGGCCGCCTATCTCGGCGGGCCGGGCCGGCGCGGCGCCTCGGGTCGGAGCGGGTCGGCCCACGTGCAGCTGGTGACCTGGGTATGTACCATTCCCGGCCTGTCGGGCCGGGCCGCCGCGCTGCAAGGGTCGGCCGGCCGCGCCGACAACTGGTCAGGTTTGTTGAGCATGTGTCGGCGCCGGGGCGCGACGCCATCTCCCGACACACCGGCGCGCCGGGCGCCCCCGGCCGCGACTAGGCATTATTTGGGTACGGCGACAGCAGTCGGTGGAGGGACAGGTGTCGGCGGCACCGCCGGGGCTCGTGCGCACCCCGCTCTATGGGGAGCGCCTCGCTGCGCCCCGGGCTGGGCTGCGCCACCGTCACCGAGAGGGCGGACAACCAGCCGAGAGACGTGGGAAACGGCGTAACTAAGACTGTGGGACCGTGTTATTTGAGTTTGGCTACGCAAGGACATGTGCGATGCACAGTGCACATAAACATTTTTTGCAAAGAGACATAAGGTGCACGGTTCGACAATGATATGCATCAGGGCTTAGCGACATCCTCCAGCGGAACTGTCCAGGGCGAGTTTCCCTGAGCGAGGGCACCGTCACATTTCATTTGCCTTCCGCCGGAAGTCTACGCGTGCACAGAGAGCACTGTGTGAGCTGCGCGTGCACGTGCGCTGTGAGCTGTGTGCACGCCACAGGGGCGGCCCACTGTGCGGCCCTCACGGTACCGCCCTTTCGTGCAGCGCGGCCCATCGCAGGGTGTTAGTGTTAGAGTCTCAGTGGCTCAGGGCTGGCGGCGGCCCGGGCCAGCACCGCCGGAAACGGCGCTCTGTGGCCGGTGGGTGGCCCTTCCACACCGCCTCGGTCGAGCACGGATCGACTGATCGGCCGCCGATGCGGCCCGCCGGCCGGATACCGATACGATTTACAAGCTACCTTTTCAGCTAAAGCCGGAGCTTTGGAGGATGCGGGCGATAACTGCACGGGGATCGGTCGGCAGACTCATCGGTAACACTGACTACTTGTCAAATCGCCCACTTTTTTCTGGCGCCGAAAACACGATCTGAAATGACAGCTAAAGGAAACGTGTCACTTCATTAATGGATAAATAAACTGGGACAGCGGTTTTGTAGCCCGGGTTTGGGGACTGCTGAGGTCGACCACATTCAATTTGAATTAGGGGTCATAGTTAACGTTAATCGATCAGCTTGCCATTTAGTCGTGCTTGAAAACCTAAAGCTACACAAGAAGGCAATCTGAAACAGTCTTCTTACAAGTACAGGTCACCGATGAAGTAATGTGCGGTATCCGCCCCCGTACCCCTGTACCGGGCAGTCCTGTACGTACCCCTGTACCGGTTAGTTCCTGTGGCCTGTATCTACATACTTGTCAGTCCCTGTACCCCTGTACATAGCGGTCAGTCCTGTACCCCTGTGCCGGTCAGCACTCAGCTCTGTGGCGAGGTGACCGGAGGTGCTCCCTGTACCGGTCAGCCCTGTTGTAGTGTACCCTGGTCAGGTCAGCCCTGCGGCGTGCAGTGACCCGGCCGGCCGGAGGTGGTCCCCCGTCCCTGTACCCCTGTACCTGTTGTATTGTACCGGTTAGTCATGTACCCCTGTACTGGACAGGTCAGCCCTGTGGCGCAGTGACCGGAGGTGCTCCCTGTACCGGTCAGGTCAGCCTGCGGCGTGCAGTGACCCGGCGACCGGAGGTGGTGCTGGCATTGATCGTCCGTGAGGCGGCGGCGGCGGCAGCAACATGGCGGCGCCCGCCGCCGCCGCCCGTGTCCGCGCCGGTGCGGGGAGCGCCGGCCGCCGGCCGAATCAGATGCAGTTGTTGGCCGCTCGGCGCAGGTGTGATCTCCGCCGACCCGCTCGGCCCGACGTCCAAGTGTGAAATGACTGATGGCCGGCCGCCGCGCCGCCCCGATCTCCGGTTTAAATAATCGGGGCCATAGGTTTTGAGCGACATTCACGCCACAGAGCGCCACCGCTGCAGCGGTTACAATAAATCAGATACGGCCCAGTCATGTTCAGCCATTATCTGCGTGAGATTTTTGAGAGGCGATATTTCGCGCATCAACAGTGATCTCTTCGTACTCCGGTATTCAATCGACACAACAGCCATTGAGTTTTCATGCTATGCTTATGGTGTTCTATTCCATATCTTGATTTAGCATCGTAAAAGGATTCCGTTGATATGTTCACATAAAAATTGCATTTCAAATGCAAATACATGTAGTAAAAATTCGGCCGCAATAGTTGTCGCATGCCGACGTGTGACATGTGCAGCGTGCATTCTGCATATTCATGAAAGATACAGTGCAGCAGAAGTCAGAAACACCTTTCACCAAAACGGATGTGGTTATAAACGCGCCTTCTTTTTACCAGTATTTCGGTTTTCTTCTTAGCATGAGCTCATTTATATGGCTCCGTAAAAAGAAAACTTCTATGTTAGCTTGTCTGTTCAAAACTACAACATTTGCCTATTTTCCCGCCTGTGCTGTTCTGTCTAAAGATAGCATCAGCTAATTTACATTTTATCTTTTATATGACATGAAGAACTCAGTGGCTGAGACATGTTGCATTAGCTCCCGGGACCCGGCATTAGCAGCTCAGCTACACCGCCATATTCATAACCACGTGCAGCCATGCTGCAGTGCGCTGTAAACCTAAAGCGCCCGGCCGCCATCTTCCCTGTCGGACAAAAATAATGCGCCCTGCTTGCCTAAGTCGCGGCAAAGCTGTTTAGAGTGCAGGACACGAGTTCCGGCGCAGAGCCGACTGCTGCATTATACGAGCGGCTCCGTGCGCCGGGCGGCTCCACAGACCACAGGGGCCGACATCAGATAGCCTGCAGCGAGCGGCCGACCGGGCCGGGCCGGGACGGACCGCCAAACAGCTCGGACGCCTCAGAGCAGAGCGGCTCGGCGGCGCCGCTGACAGCGGGATGACGGACAGGGATCGATGGCCGGGTGGGGCCGCCGCGGCCGACACGCAGAGGTGGCCCCGCCGACACACAGAGGTGGCCCCGCCGACACGACACGCAGAGGTGCCCCCGCCGACACGACACGCAGAGGTGCCCCCGCCGACACACAGAGGTGGCCCCGCCGACACAGAGGCGGACCCCGCCGACACGCAGAGGTGTCCCCGCCGACACACACTACACAGAGGTGGCCCCGCCGACACACAGACCAACTGCTGATCAGCGGCACCCGACACCCGTCGGTGCCTGCCGCCAGCACGCGGTGATGATGATTTGACCAGGTACCAAGTACCAACTACACCCGTCACCCGCCGCGCCGCTACCCTCCGCTAGCCGACAGAGGTGCTGACAAACTGCTCCCCTCACCGGCAGGAGTGCACCGAGTGCAGCAACCTAGCGACAAGCGGCAAACGGTGTTGGATAGCCCTATCAGGGAACTACCTTGTGACCCATTTTTATTGACCTAGGTCAAACCGATGACGTCACAGGTCAGGTCAAAAGTCGAATTTTCACCGTTTACAGGCATTTCAAGAAATGCGTTGTAAAATCGAGTAAAATGCATTTCATTGAAAATCATCGATGGGGAAATGTTCTTCAAACACATATTTTGCTCTTTGAGGTCACTGATACCAGGTCAGGTCACAGAGGTCAGGTCACTGGGGGGTCACAATATGAAAGTGTCGTGTGATACCTACATGTTTTATGGTCCATTTTACATGACAAATGCGATTATGTGGGTCAGGCAGCCTTTGGGGCCAGCTTAGGTCACGTTTTGGTCAAGGTCAGGTCAAGGTCAGGTCAAGGTCAGGTCAAGGTCAAGTCAAATTAGGTCAAATTTCAAAGTTGATATTTTTGCATAAAAGGGGTATCGAATCGATGCAGCTCGTCACGGAGAGTTCAATGGTGGTCTTTGTTTTGCCCTACTTAGTCGAGAATCGCTAAAAATTGAGTTCAAAAATTTGACGTCATCATTTTTGAACAGTTGTTTCGCTATAACTTGGCCAAAAAACGAGATATCGATCTGAAATTTGGTATGCATATAGAAGAGCGCAGAGACTATCACATTATATTCCGTTTTTTCGAAATTCTGAAAAATTTTGGATTTTTTTTTTTTAGTTTTTCTAAAAAGAATCATTTTTTGAATTTTTGGGGAACAAAAACCAAAAATTTTGAAAATCCGAGATAGCAGTTTTGTAGCGCCGCTTTTTGTCTACTAGACCATAAAAAGAACTTTGAAATTGCTTGATAACTGTAGATTTGGTGAGCGTTTAAAGATTGCATGTTTTTTGCTCATTTTTGCTCGAACATGACCTCGGTTTGACCTCAATAACTCCTGACCTAAGGTGACCTAAGACTTGAAATTTTGTGTGAAGGTGTCAAATTGATGCCCGAGAAGGTACTGAAAATTTGGCGGCGATGCGCGCCGCCATTTTCTTGCTATTCAGGAAAAACCACAGGGGGGGGCCAAATTGCCCCCCCCAACGGGGCGAGGGTTAAACTTATTAACATTCTTTCTATGCCCTTGCCGGACCTACTGGTTTTCTACATACGCGCCGGCCGAGGGGGGGGGGGGGTACGACCCCCCTCACCGTTTCGCCCCAAATGGAGCTAAAGCGTCGCGGAAAAACGAGCGTGTGCGACGTTACGAGACACAGAGATTGGTACCGGATTTTAAGGTTTCAGGTCAACCGGTGACCTCTGAGGTCAGGTCAAGTGGCCCAAAGTACGGGTTCGGTTTTGGACGAAGAACTTCGCAAAAAAATGATCGCAGAGCCGTGATTTTGACAGCATCGTGTTCACCTTGCTCAGGCGCGTCGAATGGTAGGTAGGGGAGAGTGGGGTAAGATGCCCAGGGTGGGAAAGACGCCCCACCCCCTCTAGCGGGGAAACAATGAATCGAACCTGGAAATTAATGTTCTTAGCGTAAAGCGGAAGCCTGCCTTGTTAACTGCACAAAAATTTGCGAAGCTCAGTTGGGCAACGGCTGGCTGGTGATTGCATGTTTTTTATTTGCTGCTTTCAAAAAATATTTTGGCGTCAAAACATTGTAAATATCAAAGAAGGTAGATAACTTTTGCGTCCCTTGGTATAGTCGTGATACATTAACATGCGTGTACTGTGTTCCAAACAGTTTGTTTCAGGGTGTAGTTTTATGGCTAACAAATTGTGCTGATTTAATGTTCCTTCGGTACCTTGGGGTAAGATGCCCCCTGTCCTGATGGGGAAAGACGCCCCCCTAAATCCGTAGGCTGTCCTTCAAGCAGCCCGTCAAATCATTTATTACATACCTGTGATGAGAGACAAAAGCCGATCTGAGACTAATGAGAGTCCGGTACGGTCGGGTGATCCCCATGCCGGTCTCTCGGCCCACACAGCGACTTTTTGGGCGGCATCTGATTCTGAGAGCCATCAAGACGGCCTCTGTGGGCCCCATTATTGGTTCCAGGGCCCCTCACGACATCATTTGAGGGCTCCCACGTTGGCTCCACGGGCCGCGCTGGCATCTGAGGTCCCCACGATGGGCTCGAGGCCCCTCAAGCATCGTGAAGACCTATAAGGGCCCCACAGTGGTCTCCGAACGCCACCACGGAGGCTTGTTTGGCCACGCTGGACTATGATGGCCCTAACGATGACCTCTGAAGCTCCTTACGACTACTTTTGAGGGCCCTTACGATGACGTTTAGTGTCTATTGCAGGCTCGAAGGGAATACTGATTCGTTCAGGCGATTCACGTGCCTATTTATGTCACTTATAGTGCAGGGGGCCTCTTACCCAACGTCAGGGGGCGTCTTTCCCACCCTGTGGGGTAAGATGCCCCCTTTCACTTCTTCAGGAAAATGCTTAATAGCAAAAAATGTTATCATATTTCAGGCACGAAAGTGTGATATTTTTGGAGAAAAATGATGTCGGCTTCCGTTGAAACTCCAAGTTTTGGCTTTCCGATCGTCATTTTTTAATAATATATGACATAGTCAAACCCTGGGCATCTTTCCCCACTCTCCCCTATACTTTTTGTTTGGGAGAGGTCAACTATAGGTGTTGACCTCGGGTCACGGCCAGGTCAGAGCCCCCAGGTCATGAACTTGGTCGAAGGAGGTCATGTCCCATGTCATTCGATTCGGCAGGTCTTCCCGAGTCCATTGGTGGCTTTACCGACTCGCTAGCTCAATTTGATCAGAAGTTATTGACGAAAAACTCTTAGGAACCTAGTGACGTCATAAATGACGTCACGCAAGGTCAACAATGCAAAAGTGAAGCATCGAAACTTGCAAGGATTGCATGAAATCACGATTCCGTGCGGTTGAGAACTGAGATAGTTTGAGATCGTTCCCGGCGCCAAAATAGCAGTTTGCATTTTTTCCCATTGGCTTAGGTGGTGAGTTCACGAAAATTACCTGACCTCATATGACCTTTAGGAAAAATCTGCATAGGTATACAACTTGTGAGAATCCTAATGGATACTAGGTCCTCAAAGTTTCATCTCCCTGTGAAAGCTCCTCTGGCAGTGAGGGCGTTGCGAAGTTGCGACATCTGAAGACCGTGCAGAGGTTCACTTATGACGTAATTATAGGTCAATGACCTGACCTGACCCGAAAATGCGGTTGGTGTCAGAAGATCCAGCTTGAATCAAAGGTCAAGTATGCCAAGTTTCAGCTCTCCATCGTCAGCGTATTCGGAACTATCGCGAAAAAAAACTATGGGGCACCCGCCCTCTCCTCCCCCCTCGGCCGGCGAGGGTTAAATTGGCTTTTATTTCAACTTCGTTTCAGTTATCATTTCTAAAGGCATCCACGTATGTACAGTCCACAGCAGAAGTAATGTGGGGTTTCAGTCATGGGTATGTTCTGCTTCTGAAGCTTAGGAACGATTAGCCAGACTACAATGAAACTTTGAATGTAGCTTATATGTATCGTCACCCTTGCAGCTGCAACTTTAGCTATTGACATCTTCTTTTCGATCACTCCGCATTAAACAATCGCCAGTCAAAGCCAACCGTTGAGATTGGTAAAACCCTACATTACTTTAGCGGTGGGCTGTACCTATAGGATAGGAGATATTGGTATGCATATTGGGTTCCTTGCCCCAGGCTCCGGGGTAAAGCGGACACCGGTGACTTTCTTGCCCCAATACCTATGAGATACAGGATAGTTGCCTGATACAGGTAGGAATAAAGTTTTCGATGGTAGACAGGTTTAAAAGAGGATGGATGTTTATTTTGTCATCGTTCATATGTAGGTATTAGGTAAACAATGCAAGACAATTGATGGAAAAACATTGAATTGCATTAAAAGGGTAACTTATGTAGGTAGGTAATCGAAAAGTGGCTGAGATGAACGCATAGCGATACACTTCAAAATCAATAACGTTTGTTGTCCATGTTGAAGCAGCTTATGGAACTATACGAGTAGGTATACGAGCTATTCGCTCTGCCCCGCGCCACTCATCCGAGACAACACATTTTCCAGCTCTACTATAATAGGGGCAAAACGCACCCTCGCCGGCACAGGGGGGGGGGTTGATGCAGCCCCCCCCTAAGGTTTTTCGCGAATAACTCGCGTAAAAAGCGGCCGATCGCGACGAAACTTTCAGTACCCTCGCATTGATCAATTTTACACCTACCCTGAAAATTTCATGACCCTGACCCCAATGACCTTTGACCTGTGACCTCTTTTCCGAGACCATGTTTGGCCGGAATCGCGATTCGGCGTATGTCGGCTAACATTAGCCGCGCGTTTGCAAGCTTTTTGTGGTTTCAAACGTTCAAACATGTGATTTGATGTCGCTCCCATACATTAGGGTGGGTGTCAAGGTCACCTGAAGGTCAGGTCAGGTCACTGACCTTTGGTGACCTCGGGTGACCTCGGTTCACTTTTTCGAGTTTTACATGTTTCTGGGCTAGTTTTTGGAGCTGAATTCGAATTTGGCAACCATTTGAACATTTACGAAGTAGTTTTGGTGCCTTCGTAACATGTTACGAAACTGTCAGAGGCGGTTGACACGTATTACGAATACCCGTCACAACCCCTACCGGTTGACCTGACCTGACCTGACCCGACCTGGTCTAAATGCTTCAAGACATCATCTCTGATCAAAACTAACACGATATTCGTGATCAGCACCCCGGAAAACCACATAGCAGCCACAATTTACGACTTTCTAACAGGTCCCGATTTTCCCGGTTTTCGGGTCATTGACCTGACCTGGAAGGTCACCCGATGACCTAGGACCTTAAAATTGGGTATCATCGGCTTCGTCTCGTGACGGGCAACACGCTCGTTTTTTCCGCCTAATCAGAGACACTTTTGTTATTGTTTGAGCCGCGTCATATTTGAAAGCAAATATATTTGCTGCCAAATTTCCCCCCTCATTGGCATGAAGTAAATCCTTCATTACGTCACAGATTCGATCTGAATGACGTCACGATGAAATATAAAAATCGCAATATCTAAAAAAGTAGAGTATGAAAACGCGTAAAAACTTGCAGAATTCGTCACAAGACCCTGAGTAACATTTTCGAATCCTAAACGGGACTTTTTTGAAGGTGGGATAGTCCCCGCTTCTTGGCATATTGGAAAGATTACAAAACCTAAACTGAGGTTCAGCTCTGTATTGACCGTCTCAGATCCTGGACAGGAAGCCAAAGCTTCGATAGGAGCAACCGCATCCACCAAGCGCTGAAGTTCGGTCCCAAAAATCTCGAGATGAGGCGACAGTTGTAGAGACCACACATGCATTTCAGAGCATCCAAAATACTCAAAGACCCCAGACTCAAACGGCCCTCTTCTCGTGATAGGTAAACAGACAGTCGGACTCGAAACGGCTCACCATGGCCCAGCAATTTGGTCTTGCTCGAGTCCGTTTTGCCCCAGCAACTCAGACATGCCAGCTTTGGGCCGGTATAAACGGAACGCCGTCGGAACAGGGGTTTGGGTCGATATGGCTCAATCCCGGTTAGCCAGTTTGCCGTAGCAGTCTTAGAGTTCGTATGGTTTCTGATCGCCAAGTCCGGCTCCCTTCCATCCACATTTTTTTTTTAATGAATTTAGTCCGAACCTTTTTGATTGGAAGGATTCACAAGCACAGAGCCAGCGCTAAGCGAAGCGTGTTGCGTTGACCCTGCCCTCTACCCTCCGATCGCGAAATCCCGGCTCTATGGCAGAGTTTAGAGTCCAAAGTTTGACGTGCGCACATAGCCGCGCACGGCCGGTCCCCTCACTGACTTCGCCTGCCTACGGCCTGCCACCAACCGCAACCATACCTGTCAGGAGGCCCATAAACGTCAAGCGCCCGTCGCGCTTCGAACCCGGACTGTTGTAACCGGGAACGCGTGCTCTCACCACGCGGAGTCCAACGGTCTACCTACTAAACTATGTACGGGACCGGCTTGAAATTGGTTTTTGGTTTTTGGTTTTTGTACACTGACCTGTGTCATCAAGCAGTCACTTTGCTAATAAGGGTCCATATCACCATGTCATATATCTGGAATGGATTCTGGAGGACATTCAGTTAAATCGACGGCGGATTGTCGCCACACGGATGGGGTTTCTGTAGCATGGATACGGTTACCATCGACTCGACAACGTAGATTAAAAACATCGATCACGCGTAACCGATAATATATTTATGCGTGGCCACAACAAGTCACAGAACAGCTGCACTGCGCGGGCGGGCACGCCCCATTGGAAGAGAGGCAGGCCATTCAGCGCAGCCGGCCCACACCGGTCGATATGCAACACAAAAATACAACATCCAGCTTGCATGGGTAGATGACTATGGCGTGGCGTGACTGTGGAGCCACAGGTAGCCCTCCCGGCAGTGCGCCGCACCCGCGGCCCGGTGGGAACAGACGTGGGGTCACCGACACGACACCTAATGCCCCGGGCGGCCGTACAGACCGGCCGGTCCACAGTGTATCACTCAGTGACTGCCCCGGAGCTCAGCCCGGCCAGCTGACCTGACTCAGAGCTCTGACCAGCTCAGCCGACCCAGCCCGGAGCTCGGCCCAGCTCAGCTGACCCGGCACGGAGCTCAGCTGACCTGACTCGGAGCTCTGACCAGCCCAGCACCCGCCAGGAGCTCAGCTCAGCCCAGCTGGCTTGCACACAGCTCAGCTGACCGAGCCCCGAGCTCAGCCGAGGTCGGCAGTGACTGCTGATGCCGCTCAGCTGAGCTCGGCCGTGACTGCTGATGTCGCTCAGCCCAGCTCGGCAGTGACCGCTCAGCCGAGCTCGGCAGTGACCACTGACCACTCAGCCCAGCTCAGAGATGGTCTCCATCAGCTCTGGCACCAGGAAGGCGCCGGTGCTGCCGCCTGGCGGCGCGGCGCCCGACTTGAGCTGCCAGGTGAGCAGCACAGAGGGCACCAGCTTGGCCTCGGCCAGGGTGCTTTGGTCGTCGGCGTCCAACGGGTGGCCGGTGGGCGTGAGCAGCTCGAACGCCTCCGACGGCCGGACTAGATTCTCGCGCACGAACGTGTACACGGCCGACACGCGCTCCGTCACACGGAATGTACCCTGCCGGAGGGAGAGGCGCAGAGCAGCAGTCAGAACACACAGTGTGGGGGACCAGCGGTCAGAACACACAGTGAGGCAGCGGTCAGAAAGCAGGGGGTGCGTGGACCAGCGGTCAGAACACACAGTGTGTGGGATAAGCGCGGTCTGAACGCATAGACGGATGACATCGGACTAGCAAAGCATAGCGCCACATCTGAAATGAACCAGCTCGTGATACAAGACTGGAGTCCGTAAAAATGAGCTTATGATAGAATATCTACTATCTAATGAAGCAAAAATTGGCAGCTGAAAATTTAAGCCATGTAGGCTCAAACACCGTAGCTAAATGCACTCATTGATAGTTAATGCATACAGCTTTAATGGATTATTTTCTTTTGGGCCTGATTGAAGTGCTAGTTATACGTTAGGAAGAGACAAAGCATGACCAAAATTGTTTTTCGTTCAAGAGCTGAACCGTTACTTTACAATAAAACTTTAACTGCCTACCACAAACATTCAAGACAGCATTAAGGACCATAAAAGTAATGTTACCTGAAGCTAATGAGACAGCACAACTGCATAATGTACTATAATATGACTTTTTCAAGTAGTGAAGTGTGATTTGCTCATTTAAAAGCAGCAAATTACACACCACAATAAAAGTTAAAACTGTTGTAATCTAAACATATGTTTGCTCTTGTCTTCGTGAAAGCAACTGAAAGCGACTGTCACTTACTAGTCAATTATACCGAAAGAAAATGATAGGACTGAAAATGCTGGCTGAGCAACGTAAAATGCTCACGAAGCCCAGCCAAAAAAATCGTTATCATTAACATCCAGCCGGATGCCAGTAAACGTTCACAAATAGGAAAACTGTCCAGGAACATCTGAACGAAGTTTGTCAGGCAACAAGCGTGACTTGTTCGTCCTTCAAAATTTCGCATGATAAAATCCGTAGGAAAAATCTCATAACCGTGTCAGACCATGTCAGCAAAAACAGCAAACCTGCCTCCAGACAGCAGATGCAGGGCGGGCTGTCTCATCATTGCCGGTCATCGCTGTGTAAAAGCCCCCCCCCCCCCCCCCACAGTTCAACTCTCCATACGGCTGAGGGTGCCGCAAAGTTCTGTCTTTCCTGTGCCGCCACCGGCCGTCCCCGTCCCGTCCGTCCCGCCCGTCCTGCCTCACCCCCTCAGCGTCCCATCTCCAGTTGGACGTCAGACTGCAGGAGTCCTGGACGCCCACAGGACCGAACACATCCACATCACCTGACTCGACCCAAGAGTGGGCGCTGATGACAGTGAACGTCGACCCGGTCGCCGCCACACTACTTGACTGGACCTGGGCCCAATCGTATAAAGGCCGTGTATTCACAGTATCAGCAACGTTCCCTCCGTCCCATTCCGTCCCGTCCGTGGTTCCGAGCTAACCCGTCCCGTCCGTTCCCTTCCGTCCCGTCCCTCCCGTCTCTTTCCCTCCTCTCCCATCCAGCCCAGTCCAGCCCAGCCCAGTCCAGCCCAGCCCAGCCCAGCCCAGCCCAGCCCAGCCCAGCCCAGCCCAGCCCAGCCCAGCCCAGCCCTGCCCTGCCCTGCCCAGTGCCCAGCCCAGCCCAGCCCAGCCCAGCCCAGTCCAGTCCGGTCCGGTCCGGTCCGATCCAGTCCAGTCCGGTCCAGTCCGGTCCAGCCCGGTCCGGTCCGGTCCGGTCCGGTCCGGTCCGGTCCAGTCCGGTCCAGCCCGGTCCGGTCCGGTCCGGTCCGGTCCGGTCCAGTCCGGTCCCCTCATAGCAGCATAATGATAACAGTCCGGTCCCCTCTCGTCCTACCCCGTCCGCCGGGACCCACCTGCAGAGTGATGGCGTCTGGGAAGCGGACCCGTACCAGGCAGAAGCGGTACTTTCTCAGCTCGCGCTGCTCGGCCCGCTCGCGCATCGCCTTGGTCTGCAGCAGTGTCATGTTCTCGACCACCTCCGACCTGCCGAGCCGACGGGGGTCACAAAGAGGAATACAGCGTCAGGGTCTCGGCCACGTCCGGTGTAATCATCATACATTCACTTCTATGTATCTTTCAAACGCCCCCTTGCATGTTACATGGGCGGCAGCCAGCAGAATGATGCGGTCCTAAAATCCGAGCTGAGCCGCGTCCGACACAAAGAGCGCAGTTCCCACCCCACGGCGATTTTAGCCTCACCTGAGCTGCTGCTCGCGTTTGAGCTCCTCCTGGGAGATGGCGAAAAAGTCGGCCGGCAGAGCCACCTGGCGGGCCGCCTGCGCCGGCATCAGGGCGCGGGCGTTCCTGTCCAGCTCCGGAACAATGGGCTCGGCGCTGACCAGCGCGTCGCGGAACATCTGACGGAGGCGGGACGCGTCACACTCAGCGCGTCAGGCAGCAGACGACGGAGGCGTCACACACTGCAGATTTTGACGAGCGCGCCACGGAACAGCTGATGGGAGAAATGCCGCCACTAGCCGTCATACCAGCGCTGCTAGTGTCACCGACTGACACTCTGACCACCGCGTCCTCCCTCTGTACCTGACCACGTCCACTCCGCGCGCCCCACCTGCAGTTTGTCGAGGTCGCCGTCGGGCGGGAACACCCAGAACGTCTCCGTGCCGTCGCCGTGCGGTAGCTGGGTGCTCTGGAAGCCGGCGGCGGCCAGGAGCTCGGCGGCGCCCTCCAGCGGCGCCACGCGCTCGGTGTACGCCTTGTTCGACTGTCGGATCTTGCGGAACTTTTCCTCGGCCGGCGCGGACAGGATGTTCTCCATGTATTTGCACAGCGTCTCCACGCCCGTCTGCACCTGCCGGCGAACGGCGGCGGTTAGCGGTCAGCGAGTCAGCGGGCGACGGTCGGCGGTCAGCGGGCGACGGACAGCGCTGGGGACGGGAGAGGTGACGATCTACCTCAGTGGTGTTGGCAGTGGTGGAGGGCAACGGTACCGATACCGGGCAACGGTGCCGATACCGGGCAGCGGTACCGGTACCGAACAACAATACCGATACCGGACAACAGTACCGATACCGGGCAACAGTACCGATACCGAACCGCAAATATGAGAGAACGCTGCCGCATTTCAATGCCATTATTCTTTGATGCCCAGCGTAAGATCATGCAACTATTCATATGTAACGCTCACGGCTCAACCAAACAACTGCATAGCATACCAATTTCTACCAATCGAATAAAAATAGACACAAAATGAAGCAACTGGGTAATCCAATGGACATTTCTATTTTAAGGTACCGCAATTAAGTTTATAACGTTCACTGACCACTTGACCAGTGTCAAGTGACAACTTCAACATATGTCGACGCGCCGCGTCGACAAGGGTCACATTGTTGCCATCACGTCGGTGGACCTCAGTCGCGCCTTTGATAGTGTTGACCATGGTATTTTATTGTCCAAGTTGAGCTGGTACGGTGTTGACCCCGGGTGGTTCGCGAGTTACCTCGGTGGCCGGCGGCAGGTGGTGAGAGGCGGCTCCCTATCCCTTCCTATGTCCCATGGCGTTCCGCAGGGCTCCCTGGTCGGCCCAATCCTCTTCAGCATCTTCACAAATGACCTACCTTCCTACCTTCCTCATGGACGGCTCATTTCCTATGCAGACGATACCCAACTCCTCGATTCCGCTTTTCCCACTGACTTACCTGTCCTTAAAAAACAACAGGAAGACACCTTGCTCGCTGTCCAGTCCTATTACACATCCAATTCCTTGAAAATGAATCCTAGTAAGACCACCCTGCTTCTTGTGGGTACTGGCCAGAACCTCAAGAAAACCTCATCCTTTTCCCTTACCATATCCGGTCACACACTACAACCATCCCCTTTTGTGAAGATGCTGGGAGTGACGGTCGACTCAACCCTATCCTGGGAAAAGCACATTTCAAATGTTGTCAAAAAGTGCAATTCCATCCTTCTATGTTTGTATAAAATTCGTCATCATCTTACCCCCGAGACCCGTAAGCTCCTTATCCAGTGCCATATTTTCCCCCACATCCTTTACTGCCTCTCCGTCTGGGGCGGGGCCGCTCGCTGTCATTTACATAAGGTGCAGAAGATCCTGAATTTTGGTGCTAGGGTCGTCTCCGGAGCGCGGGTTTCTGAACATATTTCACCGGTGTTGAGAGCCCTCGGCTGGCATGACATTGCTGATCTTGTCGTCCACCGTGACTGCTCCACTGTGTTCAGGGCGCTGAGTGACCCTTGCGCTCCGGAGGCGATCCGCTCCCTATTCACTCGGCGAGCCGCTGTGTCGCAGCGCTCAACGCGGGCAACGTGTGCCGGTGTACTGGAGCTGCCGGCTTACCGGCTGTCTATGTCGCGCCGGGCCTTGTCGTACCGAGCGGCCTCGTCCTGGAATCGCCTGCCGCCTGCCACCACCGGCTCTCGAACTAGAGCGGAGTTTTTACGACTTTTAAACTCGACATGTGACTAGCGTTTTGGTATTTTAGTACAATGTGTATGCGTGTGTGTGCTTGTGTTTTATATGTTTTTACTATTGTCATTGACTAGAAGCTGACACTAATCCATCATTGGAATGCTTCGCTAATACAATATACAATACTCAATTACCGTGTCACATTATCATTTTGGGTCGACCTGGGCGAAAAACATTCATCAAGGTTCCCCGATTGTTCCTTATCTTCGTCACGATATTCAGAACAACGTGTTGGGAAAATTGGTGTTTTCCTTCCCGTCGAAAATAAAGACGCTGACAAATAATAGGCAAATAAACAATTCATTACTTATTCTCCCGGGAGTAATTTCGCGCGCCGCACAACTGTACACAGACAGGACAAAAGTCTGCGTACCCCGTCCCCTGTGACACCTGCTGACAGACGGTTTGTCACACAGAGCTGACAGACGGTTTGTCACACAGAGCTGACAGCTGGTCTGTCAGACACATAACACCCAACGACAGCCAAAGGCCGGCCGATGAAAAGGGCGCAGTCACACACGTGTAACTCGCAGACTGCACCTTCAATTGCCCAGGTTATCATCGATAAAAGTGCCCTCATTTTATCGACAACGTTAAAGCGATGGTACTGCAGCGGCTAGCGAACAACGGGGTCGGGGCAGGAAAAAAATGGAGCAGCCCTTCTATGAATATGTCTGGGCCTGGTGACTGGGTCAACTAGCACCTGTGCACCCTCCCCCCTCCCTTCTCCCCCGTCTGCGATCCCTTCATGGTGTGGTTACAGCCCTCCCCCCTCCCCCACTGCCGTGCCGCCGACACCTTCACCGCAGCTGTACTCTGCACCGCTAAAAAGGCCAGCCGATCAAGGGATCAGTGACGCAGCCAGTTGACGGTCTCAGAGAGTCCCTGCCGAACTCAGTGCAGGGCTCGGTGACGGTGTAAGTGACGGTCTCAGTGCCATACTAAGGAAGTCTCTGCCGGAATCAGTGCCAGTCTCAGTGCCAGTCTCAGTAAGGGTCTCGGTGACGAGCTCAGTAAAGGGCTAGTCCACCAACTAAGTGCCCAACTCAGTGACAACGTGTGTAAAGAGCTGGCTCACAGACTCCCCGTTCAGCTCAGTGTCGGACTTAGTACCGGGTGCTACGTGTTCTGCACCACCGACCTCCCAGCAGCCGACTGTCAGTCTGGAGCGGGCAGCAGTGCGACGACTGACGGACCAAAGACCACTGTGTTAGAGCTGACCGACTGCGCCACTGTCAGCTGGGAGCACCAGCCGGCTCCAGACAGGCAGAAGGGATCGAGGGGAGCGAGAACACCCAGAACCTAGCATACAGAGACAATCGCTCAGTGATATAACACAGGAAGACATAACGATCCTCTCCTGACGGACCATCGAAAGTCAACAGGGGCGAGAACAGCCAGCTCCCGGCAGACAGAGTGAATCGAGAGGAGCGAGGGAACAGCCGGCTCCCGACGGACCAGCTCCGGCGGACAGAGACGGCCAGTCGGGCAGAGTCAATCCGCTGCTGACGGATCGGGAGGGTGGTGACACGCACAGGCCAGACGCGGCAGACGGACAGACGGCCGACACTGCAGAGCCCGGAGCGGCGGGGCAGAGCGCCGAGCGGCCGAGCGAGGCTCAGCTCGCGGGCGTGGGATGAAGCCGTCCACCGACAGCCGCCTGTGCCGCTGGATCCACTCGGTCTGTAGGAGGCTCAGGTGCTGCGGCTGCTCGGACTGCTGTGCCGCTGGCCAGGTGAGCGACGCCCTAGTATCCCCCAAATACCCTTCGTGCGACCGCTCGGCGTACCGAGCCTCTGGCCAGGTACATGACACTCCTCCCCGGGGTCCAGCGCCTCCCCACTGCGGCCGCTCGGTCTGCTGCACCTGTGACCAGGTGAGTGGCCCGGTGCTCCTCACTATATGTGACTCTGTTGTTACGGCCTCTACCCCTACGGCAGTAGTGACTCTGAGGTGAGAGCCGGACTCACGACCTGCCAGCGGAGGCGTCAAGTGAGTCACCGCGGCCGGCAGACTAGAGCCGGTGAGCGGTGACACTCCTCGCTGCCTGCCGGTGGAGCCCCCCCCCCCCACACACACACACACACACGCGTGCGGGGCGCGGCGGCACGGTGACCCGAGCCGGCCCCGCCCAGCGCCCACCCACCTTCTCCCGGTTGGCGTTACACGAGTGGATGATGAGGCAGGCGGCGATACCGCCGTCCTCGGCCAGCTGCTCGTACAGGAACAGCTTGATCTTCTGCTGGATCTCGGGCCGGGGCAGCACCTCGCCTCCTGCACAGACCAGGGACGGTGGTCAGCGGCCGATGCTACGGCGGGGGAATAAACGCTATACGAGTAGCTGTCAAACTTAGTGGCGTGCGTTGCGAATCACGACCTAGCGCTCAAAACAACTTAGTTATATTTTCGCTACCAGCCCACGTCATTATATCTGGTTACTATGCAGCTAATAGTGTTGTGTCTAATTTCAACGCCATCAGTGCGAGTCCAGAAGTCTCTTGCGTCTTAATAACTACTTAGGGATATAGTGATTTCCATCGTGTCCCTTGCACTGAACTCACACTCAGCAATTTGAGTAGAAATTATACTAAGGTGCATCATACTTGCGTTAGCAGTTAGTCAAGCGAATTTAACACATGGATACTACTAAGTAAAAAAAAAACGAATCTAACAAGCTAGGTACTTTGGTGCCAGAGGCCTTAGTTCGGCGGGGCGCATATGTTTACGCTACAAAGTCGAGTCTCCGAAGAGTGAAGACACCATAATCACTGTACGCCAGCGGTCCCGGCGTTACCCGGGGCCTCCTGCGGCCTGCGGTCGGTCGGCGGCGACACCCACCGATGATGGGGCACCGGTAGTAGACGCCGCTGACGGCGAGGTTGGGCGCCATCTCCAGCTCGGTGACCCGCGGCCCGGGAGGCGCCGCGCCGCCCTCCGCCGCTCCCGCGCCCGCCGCCGCCAGCTCCGCGTCCAGCTCCTTCCGCGCCTGGGCCCGGATCACGGCCAGTGAGCTGCCCACGAGACACACCAGAGCAGTCAGATGGGGTGGGTCGGGATCAGACGGGGTGGGACGAGACATCGGGTCAGACGGAGACACCGCGGTCAGACGGGATGAGACAGGGTCAGACGGGGTGGGACGGGGTCAGACGGGGTCAGGCGGGGTGGGGTAAACACCGGGGTCAGGGACTAGACGGATGGGAGAGGATGGGACGGGTAAGAGTCACCCGTGGGCAGAAGGGTAGCAGTTACCCGTCCCAGACAGGGAGGGGGGTGGGTTTGCAAAGCACAATGACCAGTAGGGAGGCTGTCAGTGACATTTGAGGACATAACAGAAGCCCCACAGAGCGGACCAAGGCTGGCGCACATCACGGACGGGCTACACGCAGCTGGCGAAAACACGTGGCGTGGTCGGAATGCAGGAGCCGGATCGACAAAGCTAAAAGTGTATATAAAAATGGGAGGACGGCGATCTAAAGCCAGCACATATGGCCCACAAACTGCTCGCTATTGACACAACATACAAAAACAATACGGCCGCTGCTACTGAATAGTGAATAAGTACAATGGGAGGGCATCCACGTGTGCCCACACTTGGTATCAAGAACAAATAAAAATGGGAATGCACCAGTATGCACCAGTGGTGCATGCATACCTATTTTATTTTATCAACCTCTGCCGACAGGGCCTTCGCACGCCAGGTCCACGGCCACCTCGCGGCCTCGCCCCTCCCGTTTTATCCCCATATCCACGCACTGCCCCCACTACTGACCGGCTGGAGGCGGACTGCTGCTGCTGCTTCTGCTCGTGCCCGGCCTGTCTGTCTTGTCCCACCTGCCCTGTCCCATACCGCCCTGTCCCCAATACTGACCGGCTGGAGGCGGACTGCTGCTGCTGCTTCTGCTCGTGCCGGGCCAGTCTGCACCGTCCCCCTAGTCCCTACCCTGTTTCCGCGTCTCCCTGCCCCACTACTGACCGGCTGGAGGCCGACTGCTGCTGCTGCTTCTGCTCGTGCCGCGCCAGCGCGGCGGCGCCGGCCAGCTGGGAGCCTTTGGACGGGTGCTGTCTCTCAGGTAGCGGCGCCGGCGCCGAGGAGGAGCCGCGCGCGCCGCCGCTGCCGCCGCCCGGCTCACCCGACAGACGGTGGCCCGGGCCGGCCTTCTTGAACTTGGCCTCAGACTTTTTCTTCTCGATGAACTTCTTCAGGGCGTCCATGGTCTACCCTCGTGCGTCGGGGTTAGACCAATGTGCTGCGGCGACTTGGAGGGAGTCGGCACCTCAGAACTTGGGCGTGAACTCCTTGGGGAGGTTCTGACGCATCCCAAGGTCACGAACTTTGCTGGTGGCTGAAATAGATATCAAACCACGTCAGTATTTTTGCCTTTCGCACAAAAGTCGTGCTTAATATGCCACAACAAATCATGACAAACACTCTTTTAGAGACAGTAGATTATTTATTCGACAAAGCTCATGTCGCCCTAAATGCATCCATCATTCCTGGGATCAGATTCTACTCGAATGGTGGTGAATCAAGATATAATCAGAGGCATAGCCATTAGCCAACCGAACCTGCATAGAGCACCCACTAGCAATTTAGTACCTATGCACGAAAAGAAAGAAACTGAGAAAGAGTAAAGAGAAGCAGACAGGACTTGGACTCATTGATGTTCGCGATTGTCGCGAGGCAACCGATCAACTCCGTGAAAGGGTTCCTTTCAGACGCCACCATACCGGGTACTCAAAACTGGTCGCGCTCGGGTTCGAACCGAGGACCTTCTGCGTGTAAAGCAGATGTGATAACCACTACACAACGCGACCGGCCGTGCGGTCAGACACCGGTCCGAGGAGTGCCGAGCGGGCCCGTTGCTGGACCAGCCCCGAGCGGGTGGCGGAGCCCCCCCCCCCCTGCCCGCCCGGCAGCGACCTGCCCCTTCCCCCGGCAGTGCCGGGGGAAGGGGCACCCACCGGCACCCACCGTCGCCGGCCGGGCCGGCACCCACCGTCGGCCGAGGTAAAGTGCTCCACGATGCGCTCGCCGTAGCGCGACCAGGCCAGGTAGACAAGCAGCACGTTGGTCACCAGTATGCCGCCGATGGCCAGCAGTAGGTTGGCCTGGAACGCGTCGAGCTCGGGCAGGCCCAGGTCGGGCCACGGCACCAGGCCGCCGGCGCGCTGCAGGGCCTCGCTCACCAGCGGCCGAGAGCTGTTCAGAGCGGCGGCGGCGCTGTCCGAGACGTCAGTGAGCAGGGCGGCCAGCCACTGGAGCACCACCAGCGAGCCCTCCCACAGCGGCTGCCACACCATAGAGAGCCTGGGAGGGACACAGAGACTGATCAGGGCGGCCAGCCACTGGAACAACACCAGCGAGCCCTCCCACAGCGGCTGTCACACCATAGAGAGCCTGGGCGGGGAACAAAGACAGGTCAGGGCGGCCAGCCACTGGAGCACCACCAGCGAGCCTTCCCACAGCGGCTGCCACACCATAGAGAGCCTGGGCGGGCACAGAGACAGGTCAGGGCGGCACCAGCGAGCCCTCCCACAGCGGCTGCCACACCATAGAGAGCCTGGGCGGGGAACAGACTGGTCAGGGCGGCACAAGAGAGTCCTCCCACACCACAGAGAGCCTGGGCGGGACACAGAGACAGGTTAGGGTTGCACCAGAGGGACCTCCAATACCACAGAGCCTGGGCGGGCACAGAGACTGGTCAGGGCGGCACCAGAGAGCCCTCCCACAGCGGCTGCCACACCATAGAGAGCCTGGGCGGGGAACAGAGACTGGTCAGGGCGGCACAAGAGAGTCCTCCCACAGCGGCTGCCGCACCAAAAAGAGCCTGGGCGGGCGCAGAGACTGATCAGGGTGGCATCAGAGAGTCTTCCCACACCACAGAGAGCCTGGGAGGGGCCCAGAGACAGGTCAGGGCGGCACCACAGAACCCTCCCACATATAGAAAGTTTCAGCTTAATTTCACCTACATTATAGGCAGCCAACCTCTCTCACTGTGACTGGCGACTGCACACACTGGCATTATTATATCTTCAACTTACTTCTCTCAGCCTTATTTATCTCATCTTCTTTAAAGCTATCTTACTTCATCAGTATGCACAATTTGGAGATGACAAAGGATGGCATGAATTGGACTTTGGAGCGAGTGTTAAGGTAATCCAAATTACTGAAAATCTTGAGAGTTAGAACTAGTGACATGGCATTTATCTAGTGTTGGGAATCAGCCTGGATAGTTTAATGGCTCATTCTAAGCCTATAAGTGTCTTCACTTAGGTGTCTCTCAAGTTTAATCTCGCCAAATGTAAAAAGAACATTAGAATAAAAACAGCAACAACTAGCTGATAGGATTAATAGTTAATTTATCGTCTACAGTGCCCCTGTGCCTGTGGTGTTTACATATAAGTGAAGTGCCAATACTTGGTTATGAAACAGAGCCCAGGTTTGACTTCCAGTGCTGTCTATTCCCCAGGCTGCTGATCCCTGCAGAACTGCGCACGAGCTGGTCTAGGAGTGTAGGAGTCTGGTTTATATAGCCTTGGTCTGGTCTGAGCAGGGCCTCAGGGGAGCAATGCTTCTAACAACCTTCTACCCAAAGGTGGAGGAAGAGCATGAGACTTTTTCTAAATGGATACAAATTACAAGTAAAAGTAGGATGAATTGTGAAGGATAGAACGAGACTGCAACAGATGTCAAATTGGCAGCACAGTCAACAAGCCCTAGAAACTAGGGTGACAAACTGACATATTGATACGCACACCATATTTTATTCACACTGCACGTCAAACACCAGCTGAGTTCCGCAACCCGCACCAATGACCAACATGAGCTTGAATTAAATCTCTTAAGAATGTCATGCTTCGCAGGAAAGGAAAGAAATAAAAACTATGGACAGATGGTGACTGGTGAGTGATTAAGCTGGTATAAAACCAGCAGACCAGACAGTATAATCAGCATTTTAACAATAATTGAAGTGCACAACATTCAAACATTCCACAGTATCAGTATCCCCTTCCCCAACCATCAAAAACTCATTCAGCAAAAATAAATCATAGGAGGTACTGGTAGTTAGACTTCAAAATTGAAGTTTAAGGTTACATGTATCCTTTCATAGCATAAAATCGTACAAACAGGCTCAAAATATTGAATTATACCTACAAACACAATTCACAAACACAAAAGTATATTTAGGGCCTTGCACAAAAGCAAAAATTATTTTTGCTGATATTTATGTTCTAGTCTTCTAATTAAGACTTGTTTTTTATTTACGTCATCAGTTGAGTGCAAGGCTTTTGACTTGTTTACGATATTAAATGCAAAATTTGGAAAATCAAGCAATTGTCCTGCATCAATATGTAAAACAAGTTATGTGAATAGATAAATAACTACATTTGCTGAATGTTTTGGAGCAAAACTTTCAAAAATATCGTAAACTTTGTCACTTTTTCATGACGTCACTCATAAGAATGAAATGGGAAGTCGAAGCAAAGCTTTGTCACTTCGTCGACTTCATAGATAAAAAATCATGTAGGTATCTAATGTCTTTTGTACAGTATACAAATATGTGTTTATATGATATATCTATGGCTTCGTCTATTACTTGCTGCAGATGGTGTTTTTTATATACCATGCTTGAGATGTCGCTGTCATGCTTGTCAATAGAGCTGGTTCACCAGGGATAGACATTAGGTATTTTTATTTATATTTTTTCTAGTAGTAAGTGAGACACCTGATGGTTAGCTATGCTGAGGCTTGACGTATCACTGTCATCCCATGCACATTTTTATGGTTCCAATTTTGCACCATGACCACCACCTTGCATCATGATCATTATCATGTTTTCTTCTGCCCTCAGTTTGGAGAAGATCGCAGTGTCACAGTAGCAGCCGCAGCACAAGCTCAAGAAACAGTAGAAACACCAGGCAAACCATCTGCCACAACTGCAGGGGCATCCCTGTCTTCAGCTGTGACAGAGGATCAGGGAGCGATGGCGGCTGGTAGTGAACGTTATATGACGTGTCCTGATTGGGGGGACAGAGTGCCAATTGCAGAGGATGTGTCACGCAGCCTGGAACCAGGTGCCTATCTGGACTCTATGCTGGTTACCTCTGAGCCCGAGACTGATGATGAGTATCGGTTGCCGGTGGGCCAGTGCCGCCCCGGACCAGCCGATGGGCGCCTCCTCGACAGTGGCCGCTCCGGCGACTCAGAGGTAAGCTCATATGCTGGATGGCCGGTGGAGAAGATTTACTAAGCTGGCTGGGGATGGAGCAATATTACGCTGCTAGCTGCAGGGAATGCCTATGTAAGAAATTGCTTAAAATGTCATTTAGTTCAGCTGGCAGAATGTTGGACTTGTGGTGGTGAGAGCCCTAGGGGTGTTCACGGGCACCGCACACTGCTGCGTGCGGTGTGTGCGGTGCGTCCAGCAGGCGTGGGGGTAGGGGATGGGTAGGCGGTTCTGACGTCACGGCTGCGTGCGGTGGACGGTCCGCTGTGGCCAGTCCCGACCGGCCACAGCGATCGCTGTGTGCGGTGACGGAAGGCTGACGTAGGGACGAAGTGGGCGGAGCTTCGAGGCTGTGTGCGGTCCGACCGCACACAGGGCCCGTGAACAGCCCTCTGGGTTCAAATGGTTCTCATGCTTTATATGAGTCTCCTGATGGGGATCATCCATGATGGATAGGTCTAGGTGGAAGCAGCCACTGCCAGCTGAAGTCAGCTGTAAAGACACAGCTGAGAGTTGAGACCCACTTAGCATTGGCTCCTCCTGGCTGATTCATCAGCATTCATGGTATATTGGTACTAAAGCACGTAATTTATATTTCGGGCCCAGTGTGCCCTTCTGGCGTGTGTGACGGTCGGGCCGGTGACAGTCGGGTCGCTGTCCCTCTCAGGTGCGTGTGTGACGGTCGGGCCGGTGACAGTCAGGTCGCTGTCCCTCTCTGGTGCGTGTGTGACGATTGGGACTGCGCCCAGGCCGTGGAGGAGCGGCTGAACGGAGTGCACCTGGACGCCGCCTCGGTAAAGTCGGCGGCTACCTCCGGCTCCAGTGGCAGCGGCGGCGGCGCGGCGGCCGGCGGCGAGGACGCCACCGACGGCGACGGCGACATCACCGCCACACTCGAGTGGAAGGACCAGCAGAAACACATCTTTGTGCTCAGCGAGTCCGGCAAACCTGTCTACTCGAGGTATGCCTTTGTCTTTAAATATGCTTATCTACATTTATTCTCATCGTGTTATTTTGCTTGAAATTTTAAGCGTCGGTATAATTAGCTTGCACTATTTACCGTTGAAATTTAAACATCTGGGGTAACTGGACGATTTTGCGGCCGTCACTGGCCGTCCTCCACCGTTGCTGGCCGCCTCGGCCATTGCTAACCGTCCAGACTGCCGCTGACCGTGCGGCCGTTACTAGCCGTACCCCCGCTGTTGCCTGTACCCCCGCTGCTGACCCCCCCCCCCCTTGTTGACGGTGTCCGCCGTTGTGTACCGCGCCCCCGCTACTGACCGTGCCCCCGCTGCTGATCGCGCCCCCGCTACTGACGGTGTCCGCCGTTGCAGGCACGGCAGCGAGGAGCAGCTGGTGACGCTCTCGGGCGTGATGCAGGCGCTCGTCTCGTTCGTGCAGGACTCGGGGGACAGCCTGCGCGCGCTGCGCACCGGCGACCGCACCATCGCCTTCCTCAGCCGGCCGCCTCTCATTCTGGTGGCCGTCTCGCGCGGCCCGGAGAACGTGCACCAGCTCAACGTGCAGCTCTTGTGAGTTACGCCGGCTCAACGTGCTGCTCTTGTGAGTTATACCGGCTCAACGTACAGCTCTTGTGAGTTACACCGGCTCAGCGTGCAGCTCTTGTGAGTTATACCAGCTCAACATGCAGCTCTTGTGAGTTATACCAGCTCAACGTGCAGCTCTTGAGTTACACCGGCTCAACGTGCAGCTCTTGTGAGTTATACCAGCTTAACGTGCAGCCCTTGTGAGTTACACCGGCTCAACGTGCAGCTCTTGTGAGTTACACCGGCTCAACGTGCAGCTCTTGTGAGTTACACCAGCTCAACGTGCAGCTCTTGAGTTACACCGGCTCAACGTGCAGCTCTTGTGAGTTACACCGGCTCAACGTGCAGCTCTTATGAGTTACACCGGCTCAACGTGCAGCTCTTGTGAGTTACACCGGCTCAACGTGCAGCTCTTATGAGTTACACCGGCTCAACGTGCTCCCGTTGTGAGTCGGATAGTCCGGTGATTTCGTGGAGCTGCTGCATAACCCGGTATCAGACTGGGATAGTCTTAGCCACCTACAATACTAAATCCTATCTGCAGTGATGCGGAACCGTGGAAATTTCAGACGGCTCCGGCTCCGGATAAAAAAATCGGCTCCGGCTCCGGGCAAAATATGCCGGCTCCGGCGGCTCCGGCTCCAGCTCTGGCTCCGGCTCCGCACCCCTGCCTATCTGTATGTTTCAGTCACGTGTGCTACGAAATCCTGTTAGTGTTTCTCAGTCACATGTATTAGGTACCAGATCCTGTCGGTGTGTTTCAGCCACGTCTACTACCAGATCCTGTCGGTGGTGACGAAGTCGCAGCTGACGCGGATCAGCGAGCAGCGGCGCAATTTCGACTTTCGGAAGCTGGTGTCGGGCGCGGAGCGGTTCCTGGACCAGCTGGTGGCGGCGGTGGACGCGCGACCCGACTACCTGCTGCAGGCGGTCCAGTGTCTGCGGCTCGAGCAGGCCGCTCGGGACGCCGTCGTGTCGGCCGTCCAGTCCGTCTGCTCCAAAATCAAGGTACGGCGACGGAGCGACGGCGCGACAGTAGGGACAGGACTAGGAGGAGCTAGTTTGTGCGAGAATACCCTGTAAACGATCCGTCCCTCATCTCATATGGACTATCGAGGTAGTTTCATGTTATTGCGTACTTTATGAACGCCGATTCGGCTTTCATAATATCAGTGGGCAATATTAGATAAGATTGGATCGTTGTGCATGATTATTACAATTGGTATTGAATTTTATTTGCTGATGCACTGAGGAACTGGTATCCGCCGTTATAAGTTTATGGTCTTAGGGAGCTGAGGTCCGCCTTTATAAGCTTTTAGTTCAGAGTTGGTGTGTGTGGACTGTGGAACCGCCACCGGCCCCCGACTCCGTCGCGCAGGACCTGGTGTTTGCGCTGCTGATCAGCGGCGACCGTCTGATCAGCCTGGTGCGGATACGCTCCCACTACCTGCACCCCACCGACTACCACATCGTCTGCAACATCGTCACCTCCACAGAGTCCTTCAAGACGGTCGAGGGCTGGATCCCCATCTGCCTGCCCAAGTTCGACTCCAGGTGGGTGCCTGCGTCCGCGGAGGCTGCGCCCGGGGACAGTCCGAATGGTTAAATAAGGAGCCAGGATGGCCATTACGTAGCGCCACAGACCCGCCGCCCGACCTCTCCACCCGCGCCCGGTTCACCAATCACCAGTATGTAACTATTAAGTGCAAATGTTAAACGTACCGCGATTGATGTCAGAACAATCCCCGAAGTCTATTGCTTCCCTCTCGTCAGCTACAACAATAACTGCATCGGCCAAACAGTAGCTCGTCTCTCAGCCTCGATGTTACTCTCTCCTAGCTCAAAAGATCGGTGCCTGACTCAGTACCTATATTTTACGTGTGACAAATTTTAGTTTCCAAATACCAACTCTCGAAGCTTGTAGCCATTAATGGGAATTGGAGTGCCCCTGCCGGCCACGCTACTACGCTAATTTTGTTAACTAGCCAGTAAATCGTCGATGGTCCTCATGTGTCTGTCCAGTGGCGACGCCTACCGGGTGATATGTTAGCTGGATGTTACAATGTCCTCCGGTCGTGGCGCCATCATCGTACGCGCGGTGCCCGGACTCGCCGGCGCAGGCTGGTCTGTGCTGGAAAGCTAGTCCCCTTTGGCATCACGTGGCACGCCCCTCATAGAGCCATGGTGACATTCTGTCATTGGGCTCCAGCTTGTAAGAAAAGTGACGAATAAGGCACATTTTGCTTCGGCGTGTTACGGTGAAAAAATAATTGAACTCACAGAAAATGTACCTAATTAATGCCAACTGATGATGCCTCTGTGGTAAATGCAGCAAAGGTCTTATAATCACTGCGGAGAGATCGCACGTGTACGGTAAGCAAATGACGCCCAACCATCTTAATCATCCGCATTTTGTCTTTTCACGCTGAGGCTCATCGTTTCAGAATTGCCACTTCAGCCGAGGCTCAGAAAAATAACTCCTCCAATTACAAGTCACCGAAGGTTAGGCATGCATGATGTCTGGAATTTCTCAGTACCTTTTTGCGCCGCCCGTGCATGGCTTCTATCCATTTTGACAGGTGTCCATGTTTTCACACGGCAAGGTGCGTGCCTAAAACACGGTTTGACGTCACGGCTATGTTTTCATCTCCCAAAAGAGAGGCTGTTTAGCTGGACAATAAATACATTCCTTGAAATGCCAGCTGGTGGGCATAAGGCCTATATAAACATTAAACGTGGCTATTTAGAGTTATATTAGTTCAGACCCCGTGGGGCTATATCCACTGGACATAGGCCTGGACATTGTCCAGGCCTTTGCGCGTGAGGGAAGGGCTTTTCAGCACACTTGATATCTAAAATTATTGGTCCGACATTCATAGCTCAAATGGCATCAGATGGCAGTGGCATCGGTATTCACGAGTGACCAGTGACCAGTGACCGGTGCATCCACGAGTGACCAGTGACCGCTGACCAATTCCCGCTGTCCGTGTTTCAGCGGCTTCATGTATGCCTACGTGAGCTATTTATCGGAAGAGTGTCCGGCGTGCCTTGTTCTGCTCACTGCTGATCGCGAGAGCTTCCACGCGCTCGCCCAGGCCAAGAGCAAGATCACTGAGGTGAGTGCCGTGCGCTCTCCAAAGAGGCATTGGTGGGTTCGCACGCTCTCTTAGATGAGGGTAATGAGCTACGTGCCCTCCTCAGATACCACAGGTGAGATATGCTGGCTCCCCAGTTGATGGGGAGGAGTTACGCTACCCAGAGGCCAGATGACGGAGTGGGGCTACACCGCCCTCCCATATACAGTAGCATAGGTGGTAAAAAACCGCTCCCCAGTACTAGAGGGGGCTTCTACGCATTGCGCCCAGTGCCAGCCGGAAAAAGGCTCACAGTTGAGCTCTCGTTTTCATCCATCATCCTTACGTAATGGGTCCGACAGTATGTGTACCTTCTGTAACTGATTGCCCTGTCGCCAGAGATTTTAATATCCCAGCAATCCATCGTCAGTCAATCATATCCCATTATTTAATAAACATAGACTGTGGATCCCGAACTATGCCGGTCGCTGCCACCGAGCGATGACCCGCGGTAGCCGGCGGACGCCACGGGGTGGGCTCCGCGCCCGTATTGGGCCCGGCTGCCGACCCTGTGCGGGCCGCCGCCCGTCTGCCTGCCCTCGGGGGACCGGCCGGCCGCCGCGCGCCGAGCCAACGGTAACTGCTAGTAGCCGAGCACGGTAGGTAGCTCGGAGGGGCGCCGCGGGGCCAGTTTTTGCACCAGGACAGGTCACCGGGCGCCTTTTTGCTGTCACCGCGGTGACCTACATCACAAGCGACTTCCGGATGAGATCAGCTTTTTCCCTGCCGTGTTCTCGCTGTAACGTATGGCTGGTGTAGGCGTGGGTCGGGATAGAGCACGGGCTGAGCGGCGCAGACTGTCCCGCCGTGGTGCCGCTTGGTTTTGGGTGTCACGAAGACTTTGATATCCCACCACCAGTTGTACATACATCGGAATGAGTCGTGGACGTTGTTGGCGTAACGCCATTGGCGGTATGGCGGCGTTGGGTCCCGCTGTCTCACCTGCCTCCCCTTTATGTTGCAGAGGCTGCACCAGAACGGCACAGCGCAGCAGATCGCTGCGGCGATAGAAAATGGAGATTATCCCGTCCAGGAGACAGGTAGGTCCACGCCACCAAACCGTATAGCCCGGTATACATGTCGAGCAATGTCAAAACACGGCCATGTGTGCACAACGACGAAACTGTGATTCGCTCTAACACGGATACGCAATTAAGCATTCCTAATCCATTTGATATCAGGACTAAAATTGGAGGACCCTGAAGATGTTTTATGTAAACAAATTTTCGAATGTCATCATTTACCTGATTCACAATTCCTCAACCTATAGGTACCTATTCACCCTTTTGAATTTAGCAGCTTTATGTGCTGATAAGACTCGCCATAGACTCGCCTCGTATAACAATACATTGGAAGTTATTTTTATTGTCAATTTTAGTCAAGCTACAACTTGAAAGTGACACGACTGAAACTTAATACACCACTGAATCCATTGTTTTCCATAACCATATATGTAATTTTTTGCCGTGGAGTTATTACGTTTAAAATGCTACAGTCATGTGTCCTCCACTCCATCGTATAACTACAGAAAGATAGAGTGTCCGCATACCGGCACGCTGGGGCGTGGACTGTGGGCTAGCCTGTACCCGGTACCCGTCATACCATCATCGACTCTCAATTCAGGCGCCGCCGCACATAAGACTCATTGCGTGCTGGTTACATTACCAGTCTGAGCCATTGCGTGAGGATCAAAATGGGTTACACCTGGCTGATATCTATCTACGTTGGACACTGGCTATACTAATGTGTACTGGAGTGGAACTGTATATGGTTTGTTTATGGTATCCGCCACTACCTTTCCGGTTGTCGGACGTTTCTGAGAAGTCCTTCAGCCGGGCCGGATATCCTCAAATAGTACGGCCTCGGGCCCGGGCTGAGTGGGCGGCGCTTGGGCCACAGTTGTTATGTAATCACACGTACTGGGCCGGTTCGACACGCCCTCAGGGTCGGGTCGGCCGACGTCTGTGCGGCCTGTCCTGGCGTCTTTGGTATGTATCGTCCGCTTTGTCATACCTCTGAGCTCTGGCGGCTGCGTCTGATCGACTGATCTGATCTGACTGATCTGCGAGTCCTGGCCGTGGTAGTGATCTGAGCAGAGTCCCGGCTGTGGAAGTGATCAGTGATAAGTCGAGTCCCGACTGCGGTAGTGATCTGAGGAGAGTCCTGACTCCCGGGCTTAGGTAGTGATCTGAACAGAGTCCGGGCTGCGGTAGTGATCTGAGAAGATTATCTGTTGTGGTAATGATCACTGATAGGTCGAGTCCCGGCTGCGGTCGGGCGCCGGCCGCCGTACTGATGTGACTGGGTTAGTGGCACAAGGTCCGATCGGGGACGGGCAGACCGGTCGGTATTATCTCTGTCCGCCCGTCTCCCGCTCCGCCTGTCGCGGCTGGCACCGGGCATACCGGGCAACAGTGGATTATTTTAAGGATTCATATATTATATTTGTTCGGCACCGCGAGTCATCAGCATTCCACGTTCGTGTCCAAGCATTTCATCCTGTATGTAGATGTGAACAGAGGGACGTGGGGTATTACCATCTTTATGCTGTTGCTGAGGATGTCAGCAAAAGCTTCGTATGCTATTTCTCAAAAGAATAACTGGCAGCCCCTTTCCATTCCCTACTCGTTCCATCGGTACTAGTTACATTTCCCGTCAGTTCTTTTGTAGGGACAAAATGTGTCCTTCCCTTCACGCCCACCGGTTTCCGGTTTATGTGAGCTCTCCGCCTACCTCTGCTCCCCATCCCCGGCTTCTGTGATCCCCCGCTGACCCCTGCCCCATCCTGTGAGCTCCTCGCCTATCCCTGCCCTCCTGCCTGGGTCCTGTGAGATCCTTGCTGACCCCTTCTTCCTGTCCTCTGGTTCTGTGAGCTCCCCATCCCCGGGTTCCGTGAGCTCCCCTCCCCGGTGTGTCCCTGCTCCCCGCCCCGGGTACTGTGAGCTCCCCGCTGACCCCTGCACCCCGCCCCGGATATTGTGAGCTCCCCGCTGACTGAGCTCCCCGTCTGGGGGTCCTGTGAGCTCCCCGCCTATCCCTGCTCCCCGCCTATCCCCGCCCCCCGCCTATCCCTGCTCCCCACCGCCGGGTCCTGTGAGCTCCCGGCTGACTGTGCTCCCCGTCTGGGGGTCCTGTGAGCTCCCCGCCTATCCCTGCTCCCCGCCTATCCCTGCTCCCCGCCCCGGGTCCTGTGAGCTCCCCGCCTATCCCTGCTCCCCGCCTATCCCTGCTCCCCGCCCCGGGTCCTGTGAGCTCCCCGCCTATCCCTGCTCCCCGCCTATCCCTGCTCCCCGCCCCGGGTCCTGTGAGCTCCCCGCCTATCCGTGCTCCCCGCCTATCCCTGCTCCCCGCCCCGGGTACTGTGAGCTCCCCGCTGACTGTGCTTCCCGTCCCCGTCGGCAGGCGTGCTCAACATGCGACACTTCATGTACAAGTGCAAGTCGACGGCTCAGAGCACGTGTCCGTCCCCGAGCATGGTGTACGGCTCGCCGGAGGGTCGGCGGCGGCTGTACGCCCTCTATCACATAGTGCACGGCCGGGTGCACAGTCCGGCCCGGCCGCTCAAGACCTATTACTTCGCCGGCAGCCACGAGCTCGTCGTGGGATGGGTGAGTGTTGCGCGGGGGACGGGAGGGGGCAGTGGCCGGGCGGAGTGCTGCTAAAGGGGTGGGGCTGGAGCTCCAGGAGCGGGCTGTCAGGGGGGCTCCAGCAGACTGATTACGGTCGGAGCTGGTTGTACTACACAGGCTGTGCAGTACGGTCGGACCTGGTTCAATAGGTTGGACAGTACGGTCGGAGCTTCAGTAGGCTGTGTAGTACGGTAGAAGCTGGTCCAGTGGGCTGTGTACTGTGTATGTATTACCGGTCGGAGCTGGTTCAGTAGTCTGTGTATTACGGTCGGAGCTGGTTCAGCGGGCTGTGTACTGTGTAGTGTATGATACGCTCGGAGCTGGTTCAGTAGTCAGTGTACTGTGTAATGTATGATACGGTCGGAGCTGTTTCAGTAGTCTGTGTAGTACGTTCGGAGCTGTTTCAGCCGTAGTCTGTGTAGTACGGTCGGAGCTGGTTCAGCCGTGGTCTGTGTAGTACGTTCGGAGCTGGTTCAGCCGTAGTCTGTGTAGCACGGTCGGAGCTGGTTCAGCAGGGGTGCCCCTGGCCCGGTCGGCCGTCCTTGGTATGTAAGTACACCCGTCACCCGGTGGGAACGGCTGACGGCCGGCCCACCCAGCCCGCCGCCGACCGGTGCCCGTCGCTGACGCACGCGCCGAGAGGGGCGGCTGCGGCGGGGTGTTACGTCGTGGGTTACAAATAAACCCATCCGAGGGCTGGACCCGATCAGAGGCGCGGCTGGCGGCCCGGCGCCGGTGATTCCGGGGTGCTACTGTGATTAATGTCTGTCAGGCGTAGTATAAAACAATCAACCCGGAGTTAAAGGGAGTCCCACAGGTCCCACGGAGTCCCACATTTGCATTAGTTCTGAGTTGAGATAGCCAAGTTGGCGGCCAGGTTCAGAAACCACTATATATCCTGGTCGCAATATCCTCAGTTTCGTGGTGTTAAAGAAATTCGTTCCCTTCATTTGAAAAGTGGGCCTTAGCTAAGGCCCTATCTCTTAACTATTAACGGCCATTTGATGACGTCATTTGCATTTTGAACGCCTGTCACGCATTAAGAAGTTTCACTTGATTTACGAATAAGCTAATCAGAGACACTTGTTATTGTATGAGCCGCGTCATATTTGAGAGCAAATACCTATATTTGCTGCCAAATTTCCCCCACATTGACATGAAGTAAATCCTTCATTACGTCACAGATCCGATCTAAATGACGTCACGATAAAATATAAAAGTCGCAATATCTCAAAAAGTATACAATGAAAACGCGTAAAATCTTGCAGAATTCGTCACAATATCATGAGGAACATTTCCGAATCCTAAATGGTACTTTTGTGAAGGTGGGATGGTCCCTTTAATGCAGGGGTCGGCAAACGGTGGGGCATGCCCCCTTTGGGGGTAATGGAGCCCTTTCGGTGGGGGTAATGAGGGATTCTGAGAAAACTTGTCTTTTTAGAGTTAGTGGCTCCATTGATGGAACCATCGTGACTGTTGCATCCCAGGGTTCAAAGATTAGCCCAGGTCAAAGGCACAGAACACATTGATTAGATACCAATTTTCACGTAGCTGCTCGCCTCACCATCTCACAGCGGCTCCGTACAGTCGTACAAAAGCAGCTGCAATTTTTAACCGTCGCCCGTCTGTTGGCTTTTCCATAGCCGCTAACGTAAGGGGGAGGAGTCGATCGGACCCCCGCGGCCTCTTAGACTCTGAGATGGAGCTGTGCATAAAAAAACGAGCGTATTACCCGTGACTCTAGGAAGCCGCTGCTGCCCATTTTTAAGGTTCTTGGTCATTTCGTCTCATTCAGGAGGTCAAAGACAAGTGTCGAGAAAATCGGGACCCGCTATAACTTCTTGAAGTGAGATTTTATGGCTCAAGATGATCTCCAGAAAAAGCTCATAACCCAATCATGATCATTATGGGTCCAGAGGCCACTTTACCGACAGAAAAATAGCCGCCTGCCGGAATTTTTCGCCTAAAGACCGCTTCACATACGGTAAAGCGTAAATACGGTAAGCAATAAAGCCCTATCCACTTACATGCTCATCGCGCTTACTCATCGTATGTGAAGCGCATGCTCATCGTATATGCAGCAAAAACTCCGGCAGGCGGCTATTTTTCTGTTGGTAAAATTGGCCTCAGGTTTTCGCGGGCAGGTAAAGAAAAAAAAAATTATTGGCTCGAGGGTACAATTTGGTCGTGACCCAACGGCTTTTACGTGAGCTTTTAATGAAAAACCAGCCGCTGCCCCTGTATATGTACGAGGGTTAAATGGGATATATTAAATGCTTTGTGGAGGAAGCAGCGGCGTATTTAGAAAATCGCGAAGGGGGGGCCAAGGGTTTGGAGGGCGCCACCTCACCCAAGGAGGGCGCCATACGGTCGCGAGATAAAAAATCGCTCAGCGGGGTGGGGGGGGGGGGGTTGGGAGGCGTTTTTTACCATGCCACCAGTTTTTTTTTTTGCGTAACCTCGTATAGGTCGTGCTGCATTGATTTTGCATCGTGTGTATTCTTTATACTCCAGGTCACAAAAGGTCAAGTGTTCTTGAAATGCTGCGCCGAAGGCGCGCGAAATTTTTGAAAACAACCTTTTCCTCCGCTTTTTAGGCACGCCTTTTATACGATCACCGTTCAAAGCTCCTCTCGCTCTTTTACCAAATTTGAAGGTGTAAAAAATACCTAAGGTTTGGTCGGGCCGCTGCCACACAAACTGTATAGAAAGCTTGGCTCATGGGTGTCGATGTATAAAAGTTTATTGGCGGTGGCATATCTACGCACCAGATCACCGTATCGGATTGATACCGGAGCGCGAGATGCGTAAACATCATCCAAATTACCTCAGACCAGCCTTCATAGCCTTCTCACAGATGCATACAGTGTACCCACATAACCAGTTTCAATCACCGAAACTTCAGATGCCTGCTGTTGCGGCCGAACCTATTGACAATACTTAATCGTAATCCATATACATAGATGCCATGATGCACGTAAAGTAGGATCAATCCGTTAAGACCAAAGACGTGTCTTATGCATCGTAGAGCGTAGATAGTTTTGGTAGGTATAGGTACTTCATTCATTGTGCTGAATGCACGTTCATTTGTGGCAGTTTTCACAGGCAAGACATCAACTATGTGCAATAGAACGACTAAGTTGAAAAACATGCCAAAGGAGTAAATAAATGATAAGAGGGCAGCGATCAACGGATGTTGCCAATAGGTAGAAGGGCTGCGATCCACAGGAGGGCGCTAATAGGTAGGAGAGCCCCGATCAACATCCCGAGTTTCGATAGTAGGGCACCGATAGGTAGGAAGTTGGCGAGCAGCAGGAGGGCGCCAACGGATAGAAGGGCAGCGATCAACAGGAGGGCACCAATAGGTAGGAGGGCCCCGATCAACAATCAACAGGAGGGCGCCACCAGGTAAGAGGGTGGCGAGGAACAGGAGAGCACCAATAGGAGGGTGGCGATCAACAAGAGGTCGCCAATAGGTGGGAGGGCGGTCATCAACTGGAAGTCGTTAATGAGCGGAAGGGTGACGATTAAAATGGGGGTGGCAATGGTGAGGAGGGCGCCTTTGCTCAAGAGGATGACACGAACAGGAGGGCGTCTGTGCGGAGGGCGCTGGTCAACAGGCAGGTACCAGTGGATAGGAGGGCGGTGATCAACAGGAGGGTGCCAACTGCCAGTGGTTAGGAGGGCGGCGATCAACACGAGGGCGCCAATAAGAGAAGGGCCCCGATTAACATTCAACAGGAAGGACTAGGGAACCAATAGGTAGGAGGGCGGCACTGAACAATAGGGTGCCAAAAAGGAGAAAGGCGGCCTTGAAAATTTCACATGAGGGGGCAATAGGTAGGAGAGCGCCAATAATTATGAGGACGCCGATCAGCAGAAGGGCGGCAATATGTAGCAGGGTGGCGACCTACAGGAGGGCGCCTTCGGGTGAGAGGGCGCTTATTTACGGGACAGCGGCTTACATAGGCGACCACCGTTACGCTTAGAGAGCTACAGCCTACAAATGTGGTTGGAGGGCGCCCGAGGGAGCCCTCCAACCGTATTTGGAGGGCGTATTTGGAATGGGCGTCCTCCGAGGGCGCCCTCCATCCGTATTTTCCCTGTAAACACATTCGCGATTGGAGGGCGCCCTCCAGTCGCGATTGTTTTTCGATTCGATTATATCACAATTGCATTTGCGATTGGAGGGCGCCTTCGGCGCCCTCCAATCGCAAAGGGCGCCTTCGGCGCCCAAGGGGGGGGCCATGGCCCAGTGGCCCCCCCTGCCTACGCCCCTGGGAGGAAGTGTCATGTTTTAAATTTGATGCATCGGAAATGCAGAAATACCCAAAGAGTTCCAGAATGGTATGGAATTTCAGTAAACTTGGTTGTGTCAGCAATGGGGTCTGATAGGTGGGGGTAATGGCCCTGCCTGGCGCCTAAAAAGGGGGCATAACCCCGAATGACCTGCCGACCACTGCCTTAATGTATTTACGAACATGTTACCGGAACTTCTAAATCAAGCCGACATATCTGTAGTTTCTGAATCGTTTTGAGTGGATTCATGAACTGGATTCTTCTTGAAGCCCGCGACTTGCTGAGAGCATAAAACGCCCTCACATTTTCGCCACGCCTTAGCTCAGAAACGGCGCACCAACTTGTGCTGTGCATTTATTATTGTACATTGTGACAAAGCTGGAAAAAATCAGTCCCAAAAGTTTTTGAGACCTTGAAATTTTAGTGACTTCATGATTTCCCACTTTTGGACAAAAAATGACCTATGTTTGAAAAATCGTAGAAAGTCACAGAAATGCCGTTAAAATAAGCCGCAAGCGCCTTTGCTCTGCCAATCCTTGCTCAATTTAATGACTATCTCCTATTGTCGATTTTTATTGTATATTTTCCCTAATTTTGAGCTGAGGGATGTTCAGAACCCATTTCGCCGAGCATCGGTCGGTCGTCCCTGCCATTTTGTTTGACGGCGTGTTTACCCCAACCCCAACGTTCCCGTGGGCCGCGCCGGCTCCGGGCAGGGCGCTCGGGTCGGCGACTGGCTCCGCCCTCCACCACTCCCTGCAGAGGTAGCTCCGCCGCTCTCCGCCAATCAGCGCCGCCCGCAGACTCTGCCCCACCGCGTGGAGGAGAGGGACGGCGCGGCTGGCTGGTTAGGTGGAGTAATTACCTAATGGACCGTCAGCATGAGACCTTAGGTACCTATAGACTTCTGGCTCAGACAGGCGTAAATAAATGGCCGCTCTGTAGATGTGCAATACTGCTATAGTAATTGACAAGGTCCTAAAACCTGGAAATGGACACTTTGGCAGTCACAAAATCGCATGCGAGATCTTATTCAAATACCTTAGATATCGCTCGCATCAATTGCACGCACGGAGTTGCATGCAGTTGATGCGAGCGAGAAGTCATATATTTGAAAAGCTCTCGCGTGCGGTGTCATGACTGCCGACACTCTGTTTCAGCCTTTAAAATGTTTTGCATAGAAAGGCGGCACAAATATAAAGTAGTTAGTTGACTGTTACCCCGAGTGCCTTTGGATTTAACTGGTGTTATCGTGAATTACCCCCTGTTGCCCTAAGGCAATATGTGTCACGCTGTCCTGCGCTACTCTGGGCTGAGTTACATTGTTACAGTGTGACACTGACAGGCCATCGGTAGCCTGTTGCTGTCAATGATCTTCCGCCCACCGTACTCTCCTCTCCCATCTTAGCGCCCGTCTGCCCCTCTGCCCTCTCCCACCAGCGCCCGTTTGACAGGGCTTTGTCCTCTCCCACCAGCTCCCGTCTGACAGGGCTATGTCCTCTCCCACCAGCTCCCGTCTGACAGAGTTTTGTCCTCTCTCACCGGCTTTCCCCTGACGGCTGTGTCCTCTCCCACCAGCTCCCCCCCCCCCCATGGAGGCCCCCTGCCCGCGGGGTCGATGCCCCCCTCGACGGAGGGGGCGAAGTGCCTCCAAAACGCGGACTCTCCTCTCTTCAGCTGCCGCCACCACGACGGCTGTGTCCTCCCCCGCCAGCTCCCGCCTGACGGGGTTGTGTCCTCTGTCCTCTCCCACCAGCTCCTGTCTGACTGGGCTGTGTCCTCTCCCACCAGCTCCCGTCTGACGGCTGTGTCCTCCCCCACCAGCTCCCCCTGACGGCTGTGTCCTGTCCCACCAGCTCCCGTCTGACGGCTGTGTCCTCCCCCACCAGCTCCCGTCTGACGGCTGTGTCCTGTCCCACCAGCTCCCGTCTGACGGCTATGTCTCTGCCCTCTCCCTCAGGTGAGTCCCGGGTTCGAGCTGTACACCGTGTTCGACCCCCATGTCAGCCAGCAGACCTCCATCACCGAGATGAACCGGCTGCTGCGGTGGATCAAGGACCACGAGCGGCGCGTCTTCATACTCAGCTCGCCCGTCTTCTAGGTCAGCCCCGGTGCGGTGGGCCGCGGGACGGCTCCGGCCGGCGGGTCCGGGCCGGTCTGAGGGCGGTGTGGGGAGTGGGGACACTGGACGGGGAAGGGCCAAGTCGTCTCGCCTCATTTCCCCGGTTAGACACTGCCAGTGACTGATGGCGCCGGTCGCTGTGATGGTCTCCGTTTCAACGGTCGCTCTGAGGGGTCCACAGTGCGCCGGCCGCCTGTGATGGTCCCCGTCTCACCGGTAGCTGTGAGAATTCACAGCCCACCCGGTCGCTGTGAGGGGTCACAGTTCGCCGCTCACTGTGGCGGGTTCACAGTCGCTGTGGCGGGTCCACAGTGTGCCTGTCACACTCTCCCGGCGCCGACGGTGCGGACTGGCGGTCCGCTCTCGGCGCAGCTGTGATGATACGGGACGGGTGTGTGGCCGGGGCCGGGCTGTGGGGTTCGGGGGCTGCCGCCGGCCGGCGACTGCCGTGTGTGTGCCTGGGTGTGGGTGGGGTCGGGTGCTAGGGGCTCACCCGCCATCCCCCGCCCTCCGCTGAGACGGAACAGCGCGGAGACGCGGCCAGTCGTCCGCCCGGCGGCGTGCAATCATAATATGATATATCCATAGATGTGTTTGTATCGACCCATGCCTTGTTGCTGTTGTGAATTGATACGCAGTGCATGTATTTAAAATATACCGGCGTCTGTGCGTATTGTAGTACTGGGCTAGCATTTCTATCTTCCTCTCTGATTATTTAAGCATTCATAAGTATAGCGGCTGTATCTGCATTGGAGCAAACACTGTTAGCGGAGATACAATTATATTTTTACTATCGCTGCTATTGGCTTGAGAGATACATCTATTATGCTTTACCAATTCAGGACATCACAATGTGTTAACCTATGGAACTCTTAAGTATACCTATGGTGCCGGTTTGGGTGGGAGCCAGGATTAGCCCTGCAATCTGAACTGTTGACTGATACGGTGTTACATGAGGGATCGTGTCACAAAGGCATTGTTACATTTCTCCATAGCCATTTACCTTCCAGCTGCTCCCATATACTGGCAGGTTCGCTTTGCGTGAACCCGCCACCTGAGTACAAACTGTGGAAATGTATAGGTACTGGTGTGAGTGCAGTGTGGCGTCAATGAACTACCAATATACAATCAGGCAGCTAAACCGGATACTCTTTCGCGCTGACATACGTGACATACTGACCTGGCTAGACACACTCACTAAAATGGAATTGACTTCAGCATGCTTATTTGGGGCATGGTTTCGTTCATCTTTCATCTCAGTTGTTCTCAGTTGTTCGTAATCTGTTCATTTCTAAGAATTTAACCTGTTTTCGCCCGTCCACATTTGTACGCATTATTTCATTCATTCATGCTACACTTGGATTAGCATTTGTCATGCTTCCAATGAGCATTGTCATGCACTGTTGAATTGTGCAATCTCTCCCATACTGCCCATATCCAATCGTGCAATGACATTCACATTGCGTACTGTTTTCAGTATAATCAAGCATGCTGTTCAGTGTTCATCGTGTTTTACGCGAATCCTAAAACATTAGGGTGGAGACTTCCATTTCGCGTCTAGCTAGACGCGTCTAAGTCTTTGACGCGTCTAGCTGGACGGCGACTGCGCCTAGCTGGCGACTGCTAACTTTAGACGCGTCTAGATTGGAAGTCTCCGTCCACGCCAAGTTAGACGCCAACTTGGACGTCTGCTCAGCTAGACGCCAGTTGGACGCTAGTGAAAGTATCCACCCAGGGAAATTTGTTTTTTGCACTCCTTTTCCCAGTGAGTCCTCAAATAATTATATCAAAGTTTTAGGTGTCGCGAAGCGAAATAAAAACTACGAACTCACGCCAAAAATATCTCTGTTCTACTGCTCATAAGTAATCACGCCACTGATTGCTCTTAGCTTTGTTGTTGAAGGATGTAAGGGGGCTGTCATGTATCGCTTTTACATTCCATTCAACGTTGGCCGCCTTGGCCCGGCTACATGCTTGCTAACGTAGTTCCGCACGCAAATGCCAATATTGCAATGCCAATATGGCGTGTTCCCAGTACCATTCTGAGCCGTCTGTGAGGCTGTCCGTTCGCCCCCAGTCGGAGTTGCGGCCGTCCTCTCCAGTCCCAGACGCGGCCGCCCTGACCTGTCCCGTCCTGTCCCACCCTGTCCGCTGTGGAGCTGCTGCCTGTCCCGCCCCGTCCCACCCTGTCTGTCCCACGAATTAAGCCGTCCCTTTCAGTCCCAGGCGCGGCCGTCCTGTCTCGTCCTTTTGCCTTACCCGCAAGCCAAAGCGTAAAAAATATTTTTTACTCGTTGCCCCCGCAGCGTTACAATTTTGAACCCCCGCTCAGACAAAAAAAAGCTTAAAGAGGCGCTTCATTTCCAGCAGACATGTTCGAAGTAGGTTATCGCTGCCGTGATGTGGGCCGAGCGCTGTGATCGTGACTGGTGTAGTATGCCGTTGCATTCCACCGTTGAATTGTTGTAGTCGCTGCCATCGCCGGTAGGTGCTAGTGTGGTGGTCAGCCGTTGCAGTCTTTAACCCTCGCCCATGTAGGGGGGGGGGGGGTTGGTGCAACCCCCCTGAGGTTTTTCTTAGCTACACGCCGAACCGTTTCAGATAGCCTGCTCAAATTTTCAGTACCCTATGGGTCATCCTTTGCGCAACTTTTGTTTTTTTTTTGTCAAGGTCATGTCAGGTCACGGAGTTATGACGTCATAAAGGGAACAACCTCCGGCCAGATTTACGCCAAATTGGAGATTGCTTCACATTGGTATAAATGCCGACTGACCTGACACACTGATGGATTGTTTTAGAATCATAACTGGCTGATTTGACATTGGCACAATGTCCGTTGACCTTTTCAAGGTTACTAAAGGTCAAGGTCAGGTCAGTGACCTCGGTTGACCTGTAATGACTTCTTGCACTTGTATGCCTTTTCGGGGTATTTGGATGCCCTGAATTCGAATTTGCTATCCATTTCAGGCATCGTCGGTTGTTTCTTGGAGTTCATTTTGGGTCAGGGTCAGGTCAGTGACGTCACATGCCTAACGTGACCCAATGCACAAATGACCTTCCAGCCTTCCGATGCTCCCAACGCATCATTTTTAGAGTTATGACATGGAAATACACACCAAACGATAGAGAATTGATCAATGATCAAGGATCACGATAGTGAAGGTTTCAAATCGATATCTCTTACCGTTTTGCCGCAATCGGCGCGGAAATCTGAAAAAGTTAGATTTTTCCGAAAATTTGACCTTTGACCGGTCATAGACTCATAAGTAGGTCAAATGTTGACCTAGGACAAAAAAAATATACCACCAATCGCGAGATCTCGTTGAGAGCAATCCGTTGGTCTTTTCCGCTAAGCTCTACGACGCTCCGTTTTCAAACGCCAGGGGGGTCGCACCAACCCCCCCCCCCCCCTGCATGGGCGAAGGTGGCAAAACACCGTTTACGGGCGAGGGTTAATGGGTGTTAGTGCTATGCTCGGACGTTTCAGTCGCCGGCAGGTGTTAAGTGGTGCTCAGTCGTTGCAGTCTCTTATTCGTGTAATATGTTGTGGGGCGTTCGGCCATTGCAGTCACTGATTGGTGTTGTGCTTTGTTCGGTCGTTGCAGTCACTGATTGGTGTTGTGCTTTGTTCGGCCGTTGCAGTCACTGATTGGTGTTGTGCTTTGTTCGGCCGCTGCAGTCACTGATTGGTGTTGTGCTTTGTTCGGCCGTTGCAGTCACTGATTGGTGTTGTGCTTTGTTCGGCCGCTGCAGCCACTGGTCGGTGTTAGCGTGGTGTGCGGCCGCTGCAGTCATTAATTGGTGTTGTGCAGTGCTCCGTCGTTGCATTCACTAATTGGTGTTGGTGTGGTGTTCGGCCGTTACAGTCACTGATTGGTGTTGGTGTGGTGTTCGGCCGTTACAGTCACTGATTGGTGTTGGTGTTCGGCCGTTGCAGTCACTGATTGGTGTTAGTGTGGCGTTCAGCTGCAGTCACTGATTGGTGTTGGTGTGGTGTCGGCCGTTGCAGTCGCCGTTTGGTGTCAGTGTGGTGTTCAGATGCAATCACTGGTTGGTGTTGGTGTTGTGTTCAGCCGTTGCAGTCACTGCTTGGTGTTAGTGTTATGCTCGGACGCTGCAATCGCTGATTGGTGTTAGTGTGGCGTTCAGCCGTTGCAGTCACTGATTGGTGTTAGTGTTATGCTCGGACGCTGCAGTCGCCGATAGGTGCTGCTGTCACCGGCTCGTCGCAGTCTCTATTTGCCGCCGTCGTCGACTGCTGGCCTTCTGCTCCAGAGCTGTGGGGTGTCCGACGTCATAATGAAGCCAGGCTGATGCAACTACGTCTGAAGGCTGCGTCCTGTGCGTCTCAGGAGGCGTTGGTGGTATTTGCGCCCTCGGTATTCTCTGTTTTGTTATTGGTCCCGCCCTATCACCCTGACCCATCGTCGCCGGTACCTACGGACCGGCGGGATAACTGGAGGGATGGCATGCCATCCAGGGCGGAGTTCGCGTCTCCGTTACTGTAGCCGTGGCGAATGGTAACACTGTGGGGCTATGGCCAGCCGAGCGGGACGCGCAGGCTGGACTGACTGCTGTCGTCCCGGTTCTTTACTGTTTTCCTGTGGTCGGCTCTCAGTTCTGGCTCTCGTTCTGGCTGGCGATACAGCTGTAGGATTGGAGGCAGGTCTCGGAGGATCTGTGGTGAAGTACCCGGCCGACGGCCATGCCTGCTCTGGGCCACAGTTCAGCAGTCCAAGCCATCGCCGGAGCGGACGCCCTCCTGTTGAAGCCATGCTCCAGCCCCCAGTCTAGATCCGTCTGTTCGAAATAGTGCAAGTGTGCGCCTGTCGTGTGTCTGTCTGTCTGTCTGTCTGTCACTAAGTGCTAAGTCACTAAGTGCGTTAACTATGGACCGGGCAGTGGGGACAGCGCCGAACCGGATAATTATCAACCTTTCAATAGCTTTCATTTACCAAGCAGTCCTCGCCGCCCAGCAATGGCTGTTCTTTTGATTGGGTTGTTGTCGCATCGGCTAGGCAGCGGCATTGAAGTCCGCCTCGTCTCCAGAATTTCGGCTCTCGTTGCCACATGACTGCACTCATTGGGGCCAGGTGCGGTGTAACTGCGACTCGCGAGTTCTGTCTGCCGGTCGGCTCGGCAGTATCCAGGGCGCTCCCTTTCCGAACCTGTGCGCTGTTCGCAGCGCGTTCCCTCCTCTCCCTCTCCGTGGAGGGAGCCGCCGGTATCGGCCACGCGCCCTGAACCAACAACAATAACAGGGAGCCGCCGGCGGCGCATTCTCCAGAGGTCAGGATACCGTGCGCCCAAAATAAACGGCTCTGGCGCTGGAGATTGAGATCTCGGCGCACGAGATCGCGGCGGCTGCGGTCCAATATCACCGTCCACCATCTAATGGCCGGACAGCCGAACACACTCGACTTATTCACAGAGTTTGAATTCCACTTCGCAGAGCCTCCCTAGCTCATTAGGTGATGTGCGACTCAGTTGTTTATTCTTAATTCCGAAGCGACGACTGGCGATGACCTTAGGCGTAGTGCGTGTCGACCTTTGGTCACCTCACGAGTTTCCTGCCGGCGGGGAGCGGGCGCCGCGCCGGTTCCGTGACGGGGCTGCGTGTCCCGTCGCCATCGCTCTGCCGCCGTGTCCTGGCGAGATGGAGGGTCTCTGGTGTGATTGAGGGTCGTCCATCACTGGTCATCCGTCACCATCATCCGTCACTGGCCGTCCGTCCCGGACGCGGCAGGCGCGCCGGCCGGGGTATGTGCTTCCCGCAGTCGCCGGTCGCGGCCGCAGCGCCGCCGTCCGTTCCGTCCGGGCCCGTCATGCTCTGCCCTGCCTGAACTTTGTCAAGGTCATCTTGATTGACACGGAAGGGTAGAGGCAGAGCTGGTGGCTTGCGTATTGCAGCGGGTTGATAACGCGTACCTAATGTTGAGTGAAAGCCTTCTAAATAACGACACTTGATGAAACGCTACTTATGTGTCTCGAAGTTGCCGTTGGTGGGTGTGGTGGCCCGCAATTGGTATAAATCCTCCGGAGTGCGTTGTGAGCGGTGGTGTGCGTTAGTCTTATTGTCTCGCTCCTCCGCTCCGTCTCCCTGACAAACGGGCTAGCGCCCCCCAGCAGCTGCGACATTGCTGTAGAAGGGGGCCAGGGCCGGCGCCGCATTTCCATTGCCGGCGCTGCACAGCGCACACCGGGCCAGAGACCGGACCGCTAGACGGGAAGGTCGCCAGTCATCTGATTCTGTCCCCCGACAGTCCGCCGTCCGGTGAGGCGGCCCGGTCCGGTCCGGCCCGGCCAGTCAGTCCGGCGACGTTCAAAGGCTCGATCGCATATTTTCAAATGCTCTTTAAACATTTTTAAACAATGTGAGCAGCTGCGAGAACGCTGCATTTCCTGCAATTCGAAGGACGGGCTCAGAAATCTATTTTAATGTGTTTTCTGCACGGTTGATATTGCCTCGTAGTTTTTTATACTTTTTATTGCCTATGCTTTCCTATATTTTAGCAATGCCAGGTGCCTCAATATGATCACTTTATTTAACCCGCGCCCCAGTGGCGGTCTCAGCCAACTTCGCCCTAGTGGGGGGGGGCATATGTTACCACCCACCTCTAACTCAAAAACTAAGAGGGATAGAAAGACGCGGTAAAAAGCAATCGATAGCTCTCAATGCGTACGTTTGAAAGTATTTCGTCATTTTTCATCTTAGAGCAGTATTGGGGTCACCAGAGGTCATCAAAGGTCAAAATTTGCCAATTGTCATATTTTTCAGAAAACATGCCGTTATCTCAGGAACTATGGTAGCTAGGAAACCGCATGGGAAAGCTAACGATAACTTTTGAACTCTTCTTTTGATAAGGTTATTATCAAAATTGACCTCAGGTCAACGGTTTAGCCTCCAGAGGGCAAAAACTCCAAAAATAGCTGTTTTTACGAAAAGTGTTTTTCGACAATAACTTTCGACTACAAAAAGCCACGACATTTCTATTGCCAGAATCGTGTTCCTCTCGCCGAGACGCGTTGAATGAACTATAATTTGACCTTGAAAGGTCAACTTGAAAATTTGACCTCAGGTCAAGGTCATGACCTGACCAGAAAAGGTCATGTTGCATATCAGTCGATGCGTCTCGGCAAGACAAACACAATGAGACCATCCCCAGCGTTCTATCTCTTTCCAATCGCGAGTTATTGGCAAAAATCTGTTTGTAGCCTCAAATGACCTCGGATGACCTTTCTAGAGGCTATCAGCAAAAATGACACCTTGGTCATCACGGGTGGTCCAAATCATTGTGATTCTGAAATATGTGGAGTGTTCCTATGCGTACACACGGATCTAGAGGCATTTTCATTTTTCTCTATTGACTTGTAATGGAAAGGTCACGCCACTGACCTGACCTTAGGTCACGGATATAAAAAATCCGAGATATACAAATTGTAGTCGCCCATAACATCATGCAATCCACCAAGTTTAAAACCTTTCTGACAAACACTGTAGGCTGGACATGATTGCAAACATTTTGTTTAGGCTTGGTCAGTTAACTTGACCTGGTGACCGGACCTGACATGACCTGGGGTCAAAAATTTCACACGTTGTCCAAAATTGATGTACCAAAAGCTACCCCAAGCGGCGCGGCGCTACGCGCCGCGGTTTTTATTCACACGCAAAAAACGCGACAGGGTGGTAACATATGCCCCCCCCCCCCACTGGGTCGAAGGTTAAGTAATAATTGCCTTTTTTATTTAAGTGCTAGGGCATTTTGCCAGCATATTACTGCGGTCAGTTTCGTAGCACCTGGTTGGAACGCCTGAATATCTTCTGCGCACTAGCTTCTGGTAAATCGTCTGAATCTGAAGGCCGGTTTTCAAACTGGTTCAGAATCTGAAGTCGGTAGATGGGATACCAAAGGCACCCATCAATAAAAGAGGCCTTATTCCGGGAAGCTAAGCGACTTCAGCTCCCATTTATATTTTAATTGGCCCGATCGAATGCAGATGCTCGATAATTGGTCTTGGGTTATCGAAACTCATCAGTTTCCCGATTGAACCACACTCTGAGCCAAGAGTAGGTGGTGTCTCCATGAGTGCTCGAACTTTTGAAACAGCGTGAGAATGGATAAGTTGTACACTCTGCTTACAATGTAAAAGCAGGTAGCATTTTTTGTTTTTCTTCCCTTGATAGTGGTCAACCGAAATTAGTGTGTTTCAATGTTGTGTTTTTCCTATTTTGCTTTCGTTTTCGAGGGAACGTATGTGACAGTTATCAATTATGCCTCTCGTAATACAGGCTAACGTATATTATATACATGTTACAGTTAGTATGCGAAATCCGTTAGTTTGTAACGCAACTAGTTTTGTTGCAAACTACCTGACCGGCCAGGTAGTTTGCAACGAAACTAGTTCCGTTGCAAACTAACTGACCGTCCAGTTAGTTTGCAAACTAACTAGTTAGGATGCAAACTACCTAGGTACGTTGCAAACTACCTAGTTACTTTGCAACGGAACTAGGTGTGTTGTAACGGAACGGAACTATAGTCCATTTTTTTTCAAAAGGCTCATGGCCCGAAGCATTATTTTGGAGTTGGCACGTGCGAGACGCTAGAAAATAACGCAAGCTGAGATAAATTTCTCGGCCATTTTTGAAAGATAAGCACAGTGCAACGGAGCAAGTTGTTCAATTTAGCTTATAAATCGTGTCATATTGCAGAATGTTAGTAAATTCATATATTTGAGCGGTTGAGCCATTCTGTTGAATTTGCATGCTAATCTACCGTCACTCCTAGATTAACCTTGATTCCACAGCCAGGCCATCACTTGAGAAATAACAAGCGGCAAATCCTTAAATAATCAAGACAGAACAATATTTTTTGCTACAAGGCTCTGTCGGGCGCCAGAATTCTGGACGGCAGGCTCACTCATCATGTCATTGTTAGCTGCTGAAGCTGGTGACTTTCCATATTGTTGTCTTACATTGTGTTCTCGCATGCTACGTACAAACTTCAGTAGTCTTTTTATGAGTCTTTCCAGATTTAGTAGGCGCATACCCGACTTCTTCCCAATGCAGGAATCGATCGATCAACATTGTACTAGATCGGCAGATATGCTGGCTCATGTTTCTTTTTGTACTCAACAGAAATAAACGTAAAACAAAATGCCAATCCGTGTGTTACTTTTGTAGGTCTGCAAACAAGTCATCCACGTAACCATCTTAATCATTTGTTTAGTGCCTATGTCTAGACCCCGTGTGGAAGCATTTTCGATTCACAGTTCCTCATTATGAGTCGTATGTATATACTTCTCTCAAAACTATCGCAAATCAGAGACCAGCCGACCAGTCTGATTTCGAAACGTGCCAAGCCGGTGTTCGTTGAATTCTGTCAAAACCATCACTTTGCACGTGATAATTCTAAAATCGATTTTCAGGCCGTGCGCCTTTTGAAATAAAATGGACTATAGTTGTAATGCGAAATCGACGAGGCAGTGGCTCTATTTGTCGGTTATATTCAACTTTGATGTAAATTTTAACAACGGTTGTTAAAACAAAGCTGTGTTTTTCTAACGGGTGACACTAGACATGATTATGTCTCCCGCAACGTTTAAGACCATCTTTCTGGAACCGCTAGTGATCACCATAAATGCGTAGACATAAGCGGAAAGAAAGGTTCTGCTGCCGATTTCGGAGTAGGGGAGACCCGGGAGGTATGGGCCCCCGAAGGTATGGGCCATCGCAGTTTTGAAGAAGTGTTGCGTATTTTTACACATTTGACAGCGTAAACTGGTAGCAGCCATTCCGTTATACAACCCACGTGATTTCCGAAATCTTCCTCAGTCTTCCTTGGCAATGAGCGGTGATAAAGCGTTTTTACCCTCTTCGAGTAAAATACGGTACATACAAAAAATTCGTAATAAATTTGAACCAGGCTCGTTGTATGATGTCAGACCAGCTCAGCATGCAAATTAGGACTGGATAGACAATATGAAGCTTTGTTGCAAGATTATGAGCTGAGATGCTACGCACATTCTGGCGTCCTAACCGAGAGGTTCGGGCCACCCACCCCCGTTGATCCTAAGTCAATGAAATGATGCTTTCATTGAATGTCCTCTTCAGTAAGTTTTATTTTTGCCGCGCAAGGTCGAACATTTAACTAAAAATTCAAGCAGAAAAAATATTATGTATCTTATTTCGTGGAACATGATTGAGTTTACCAAAATACTTTGTGCCCAAGTGACCTCCATGAAGTAAGCTGTTGGCCGCTTATGGGGTGGCTCTAAGAGAGATCAAGGTAGAAACCAGCTACGAGTATTGATCTCATTGTCGAGAAAAGAATTTGAAACATAGCACCGGCCCATACCTCCCGGTGTATTTTGATGGATCGAAAAAGTGCATGATTTATTGAAAGTTATCTCGAGACAAAATAGTTGGTCCCAGATGCCTAATATCATGAGGCACACTTTGCAGGCGAAAAGCAATTTCACGTACACAGTGTGAAAAACCGAGGTCTAGCCACTGCCCACTGGAAGAAAATTGTCTTTACACAAAACCGGCCCATACCTCCCGGGTCTCCCCTATTCCAGAACCGCGCCGCTGACGAGCTCCTTACCTCCACAACCGATAAGTCTGTGACGCAGCCTGCCCTTTGATCATTGGCTGTTACCGAATGGCCCGGCACCGCTAGGTCACCTGGCTAGGCGAGTCGCAGTAGGAGTCGGCAGTTGAGACAGATTCTTGATCGCACGCTTACCCCGGACCATGGGACAATATATTGTCCCATCGAACACCAATATATTGTCCCATCGAACACAATATATTGTCCCATGGCCCGTGGTCCGGGGTAAGCGTGCGATCAAGAATCTGTCTCAACGGCCGACTCCTACTGCGACTTGCCTAGCCAGGTGACCTAGCGGTGCTGGGCCATTCGGTAACAGCCAATGATCAAAGGGCAGGCTGCGTCACAGACTGATCGGTTGTGGAGGTAAGGAGCTCGTCAGCGGCGCGGTTCTGGACAGAACAGAACTGAACTGTATACAGTTCAGTTCTATTCTGTGCGGCGGCGGTGGTGACTGGTGTTAGTGTGTGTCGCAAAAAAAAAAATCAAAATCGCAAAATGCCCCCCGGAACTGCCCCTCCTCGGGATCTGCCAGTGATCGTCACATTATGTAGTCGAATCTGGTTAATTTACTGTTTCATCCATGAATGTGACCACCCGTCCTACTCTTATGTCTATAGTGTCACCCGTTAGAAAAACACAGCTTTGTTTTAACAACCGTTGTTAAAATTTACATCAAAGTTGAATATAACCGACAAATAGAGTCACTGCCTCGTCGATTTCGCATTACAACTAGTTCCGTTGCAACACACCTAGTTCCGTTGCAAAGTAACTAGGTAGTTTGCAACGTACCTAGGTAGTTTGCATCCTAACTAGTTAGTTTGCAAACTAACTGGACGGTCAGTTAGTTTGCAACGGAACTAGTTTCGTTGCAAACTACCTGGCCGGTCAGGTAGTTTGCAACGAAACTAGTTGCGTTACAAACTAACGGATTTCGCATACTAACTGTAACATACATTTTACTACATAAGATGTAAAAGTTGCTACTTTTACATCATTTCTTTGAACCTGAAATTCGATTAGCAATATCTGGCGTCGGACACTGGACAGTGGACAGGCCTGGGCATGGGCTGGCACTGGCACAAGGGGCACTCACCTTGCATGTCTGCAGGGACGGCTCAGACATGTCACTGATCTGGTTCAGCCCGCGCCCCCCTGTAATGTGATTCTGTCACCAGACGCTGCCCCTGTAGGTGAGGAGGTGAGGGGGAGGGGAGGGACACGGCCGACCACCGCGTCGGCCCGGGTGTCGGGCGCCGCCGGGTGGTCGGTGGCAGGCCGAGACAGGGCGACGGTGCCCCCGCCACTCGGGAGGCTCCTGCTCCTTATGCAACGCGCGATTGGCGCAATGGTCGTGTCACCGGACCTGCTAGGCCACAGACACGGGGTGTGCCACGTGCAGCGCCCGTTGGGGGGAGGGGGGTCTGCTCTGCAGCCTCAGGACCGGCCCCTGTCCTCGGCCCGTCGGCCCAGACTGAGCCCGCTGCCAACTGCGCCACCCATAGTGAGCGCCAGATATCGAACATCATGCATCCTTCCAACCATTTGTCATTGGGCAGGGAGGCCGGATCTATGTATGTACTGTGGAGACTTTCACTGCCGAATGTGCCACGGTGCGACTAGCGGATTGTCATTGGCCTCGCTAACGACTTGTTGACACCTCAGAAATTATCGAAAAGCTCAGTCTTTGGCTACTCATGTGATGAGTTTGGATATACGTAACTGAAAGTGACTGCTGAGATTGTTTCCACGGGAGCTGCTTGTAGGTAGTACATCCTTCGAGACGCGTTGTGACTGACGATGCTGTGCCCGCTGTTACGCGTTGTGACTGCTGGGATTGTGTCCCCGTGACGGAAGAAATTATGTCTTCTGTGACACGTTGTGACTGCTGATATTGTGCTTGCTGTGTGTGTTGTTGCTTGGACTGTGTCCTATGTGACACACTTTGACTCCTGGGACTGTGTCGGCTGTGACAATTGCATAGTACGCACCGGGATAATACAATTGAATATATAATGATGTTCCGCCCCTCACAAGCGATCAGTTAGCTAGAATGCTAAGTAGTGTTGTTAGTCAAGCAACTGAGCGTGTCTATAGTGAGCGGGGTCATATGAACAAGATGTGTCACTTAGCATGTGTTGTGCGATACATCTTACCATTCGAGACAACTCATTGTTTGTGAGAAATGAACATATTTTGTTCTGTACTGTACTGTAAGTACTGTAACTGTTCTTACTGCCGTGAACTGTGAACACTACCATGGGCGTGGTGCGTGGTATGTTGGCCGCCGTCTCGCTCAGCTCAAAGTCGCGCTCCGCTGTTCTCCCGATCCCGGTAGTGCGGTGCAGCCTACCCCGTTAGGCGCAGAGCAGTGAGAGCGAGGAGGGTAGGCGGCCCGCGCTGCTCGGGGCTCAGTGCCGCACTCTGCCGGCGTGGGTAGGACCAGCACATATCTCAGCACCATTCGGCTCTGTGTGTCCGCCCGGGTTGTGACTATCGTCCTACAGAGACGGTAGTCGCCAGTCAGTCGGGTGTACGAAGGACGACATATCCTGCTATCATTTGTCGGATACCGCAGCTCCGGAAGGTTCAGTGGCTTTCGCATGGCTAGCCGCTCGTTGAAACCGTGCTGCCACTGTATTTCAGTTACACTGGCTTCCAAACAGACCACTCGAGATGTGTGAACATAACATCATTATCGGCCAATGCTCGGTGCACCGTCACCCAGTACCGATTTGTCCGGGCTCCCAGGACTCGGCTCCCGTATATTCAGCGGACAACAGGCTGACCGTCACAGCCGCCGAATCGGGCGGTCACCGACACTGTCTCTGGTAATCTGGGCACGCCGGTGGCACTGAATGTGACGCCGCCCCATGGCCGTCACTTCCCACCACCGTGGGAAGTGACATTCTTGAAGTTGACATTCTGAGAGCCCAGCTCGTCTGAGACTGAAATAGACCGCGGAACAGTGTCCAATACCGATAATGGATGAAATTTGAAACTTGAAAGCTTCATTTTTATCCCTCCAACAATCCACCTGTGCTCCAATGTTTTGATTCAACGCTGTGGCACTCGTCACCAGGCCATCTGAAGTGATTCTGCACACATTTTGGTGAGTGTTGACATTTCCACAGAGATGATCCGCTCATTGACTGCGACTGGCAGTGCTCACTGCTCACTGAGGACGCTGGGCGATAACGGCTCCCGGCGGCGACTGACCGGTAATCACGCGGTGGCGTTCACCCGTGCAGGCGGCTTCTGTCCGCGGTTCCGCCGAATGCCGATCAGGGTGACGCGGTCCGAACCGTGTGTAGTTCGCGCCGACCCCTGTCCGGCTGGGGTCGCGGAGCTCGGAACAGGATAGTACCGCAGGTCAGAGCTGTACTACGCGGCTAAACGGCTGTCAACACATCCATCCAGCTGTCATCACGCACGCCGCACATCCATCAGCCCGCTCCTGTTGATGGGACCGGATGGGAGATAGGTAATCCACTGGTGATGGGTGAGCTGGCCGGTGATGGGATTGGAGGCTGCTTTTGGCCCGGCGGGTCTGCTAAAGGTATACGATGGCAGGTGGGCTTATGAGACACAGATAGCTGAAGGTTCCGACCGGAGTCAGTATCTGCGGCGGTCGCTGTGTCTAGTGTCGGTCGCGTCGCTAGCTGCAGTGTGGCGGTGCTTGCATTGCATCGCACCATTCGATCCCTGGTCAGTGTGTCGCGCCTGTCAGCAGCAGTGTCGGTGTCGCGCCAGTCAGCGGCAGTGTCGGTGCGTCGCGGCACGTCGGTCAGTGTTGACTGTTGGTGTCAGTGTTCTTTCAGCGTCCTGTGTTGTCTATGTCAGTGTCGGTGTCAGTGCTGGTGCTGCACCGTTTGGTGTCAGTGTCAGCGGAGTCATTGTCGCTCTAGCCGGTGTCAGTGCCGCCGGTCCGGTGTCGGCGGTTCGGTGCCGGTGTCGGCGGTCCGGTGTCAGTGCCGGTGTCAGTGCCGCCGGTCTGGTGTCGGTACCGGTCGCCGGTGTCAGTGTCGGCGGTCTGGTGTCAGTGCTGGTGTCAGTACTGCCGGTCCGGTGCCGGTGTCGGTGTCGCTGTGCCCGGTGTCAGTGCCGCCGGTCCGGTGCCGGTGTCGCTGAGCCCGGTGTCAGTACCGGCGGGTCGTGTCGCGCCAGTAGCGCCGTCTGCCGCCGCCGCCCGCCCGGCCCGGCCGTATGAGAGGCGGCGCCGGCGGCCGGCGCGCCAGTCGCGGCCTGGCCGCGGCGCCGGCACACCACGATGCCCGGTGGCCGCGAATTGGCCGTGCTGAGCCGGCGGCTGCTGTCGGGCAGCCCGCGCCCGCAGGCGGCCGCCGCCCTGCCGCGGCCCCTGGAGGCGGCGCGCCCGTTCGCGCAGATCCCGCGGCCGCGCCGGCCCGACGGCGACCACCTGGCTGACCTGGCGCGCGCCGGCGGCCCCAGCCGGCTGCACGAGCTGGTGGACGGCCGGCACCGGCAGCTGGGCGGCCTGTTCGTCGAGTCGATCCAGGGCGCCGAGGTGGTCTTCGTGGCCGACAGCGAGCTGATCCGACAGGTGCTGCAGCGCGACGCGGCGTGCCCGCAGTTCCTGGTGCCGCAGGCGTGGACCGTCTTCAACCAGCTGCACGGCTGCCAGCGCGGCCTCTTCTTCATGTGAGTACCGCACGACAGCCGGGGACTGGTGCCATGGTGACCCGCGCTGGGCCGGAGGGTGGGACCCTGCGTTGTGATCTTATAGGATTTTTTTCGAATGATATTTATCTTTCGAATGTGCGATTTTATTTATTTGAGCTATCATGCATTTTGTCCTTCCAATGCATGCTGTTAAATTTGTTAAACTCCGGCGCATGGGTCCCAATGGCTTGTTGTCCCCAGCAATCTCACCTCAGTCTTCAAGAGGGCATATCTTGACTCGAGTTAGATACTACCGACTGTATGATTGCGTTTAACTTTCACCGCCTAGCTAATATGAATGACATAATTTATAAATGTACATGACATAATTTTATATGTGTTAAGAGTCACGTCAATTTTGCAACCTATATTAGTACACTCACCCAACACAATCCACATCGTCAGGACATGCACATTGTGTCGCTTGTGTGCTGCTAAACATCAATAGTCGACTGTTCGATAAGTGCATTCTGAGCGTGTATTGCTGAACGTCTGAGCTCGGCGCCGTATTGCCGCCGTGCTCACTGTCCATTGCCCAACCGATAACCAACCTGTAGTAAAGAGCCAGTATAGCCTACGAATATATTCAAAAAACAATTAGAAATAATTAAGCGGACCGGTTTCGTCTATCAAAGACTTCTTCAGCGCTTTTTCAAAAACGTAGAACAAGTTATTGAAAAAGAAAACGCTGAAGAAGTCTTTGATAGACGAAACCGGTCCGCTTATTTATTTCTAATTGTTTTTTGAATATATTCGTAGGCTACTGGCTCTTTACTACATACCTGTCCAATATATCTACAATAACAAGCCTCTTTCAAGATTAGACTAACCTCTTCCCGAGTTCGGGGTTTCAGATGCCTAACACTGGCGAAAATGGGCACATGTTCATTCAGTTCAGAGCTGGATCTGACTATGATTCAATCGGATCCGAGCTCGAGATCCGTGAGATCTCCATTTTCTCATATTCAAGCCTTCGTCTCGTGCTCCGTGGGTAGCTACATCGGTACATTGTTATATGTGTTGATGCCCTGATGCTCTGTTTACATATCCCTATATATCTCGCTGGAATAATTTACTACATGTAGTTTTGAATTGCTTTTGTCCATCGGCTCATTTAGTTGATTCGACGTCAATGCTAGCTGCACGGCGAATTTTTCAGCCATCTCGCTGGATTTGTAATACATGACCCAGCTGTTCTTGGTATTGCTTTTTCATATTTTCCTTGTACCCGTTTTGCTTTAGTTTCATTCACGCGACTTTTACGGAAGGTCTTGCCGACGGAAAAACAAACCGAAAAGGCGTAGGCCGGATAGCCATTACTCAGAGCTGGTGGAGGATCTGCTCACATGAGTGCAGCTGTTCCGCCGCCTCAGCTGCACTCAGTTCAGCTCAGAGGCGGCCCGGGTCTCTGACTGCGTGGGGAGTGGTCTCCCCGGCCGCCCTGGTCGCTGCTAAAGACATCAGGCCGGCCCTGCCAGTCGGTCGGCCGGTGCGGTGTGGTGCGGTGCGCACCTCTCGGCAAAAACGCCGCCCTCCACGTGGGTAAACATCGGCGCAAGGTCGATCAAGGACGCAGTGGGCGCGGCCCAATGCCAGGGCCGACCGGCTTCCACAGCCCCATCTCGCTCCGGCCGCCGGCAAAAACCGGGTGCGTGTGGCGGCGCAGCTGCCGCGCCTCCAGCTGATATCGGAGGCACAGGTGACGGGCACTAATGGACGGGCGTGTCAGCTGCATACAGTGAAAAAGCTCGCAGTCGGACATGTTCAAGTCATCGATATTAATGTATCGTTAGTACTGCAGTGTTGGTATCGTTCTGCAACGCGCGGCCCCGACATTCACGGAAGCACGGGCAGATCGACTGGTCCTTTATAATCCTTTACTCAGTGAGCAGTGAGCGCACGGATGATCGACATACATCAGCATATGGCAGAAAGCTTTGTTGATGATAGGTGCAACAAGCGCACGTTTATCTTTTGTGTTGGAACACCAGAACTCGACAGCTTAGGTAATTCCCATACGGGAGAACCCTGTTGCTTTCGTCGGCCGCTCTCCGTCGACGCAGAAGACTGATGAATATGGGGCGATCCATTCTGAGGTCGCATATCTTCGGTCCGGTCCACAACGTTCCTACCTGGGCTCGGAATGCTGCGAAGGCCTGGAAAGGGACGCCCAGTTCCAAACTGGGCGTGCGCCCGGGGCGAACCCCACTGGACGCCGGCGTGCCGGCCTTGGGACTTGGGAGCCAACCGGGCCCATTCGCGGACCATCCTCAACCCATAGTTACCTCTTCAAGGGTACCCCGGTCCGCAGAAAAAGGCCGGCCGAAATTCGGCCGGCGGTGACGAGGGCTCAGACAACTGGTCGGCGCTGTCTCCGGGCCGACGGGAGCTGCTGCCGGGGAAGGGGAGGGGGCCACCGCCGGGACGGGACGGGGAGGGGAGCGGAGCGACGGCTCCCGTTGGTTGGGCGGTCCGTCGTCCGCGCCGGTCCGGCAGTCGGCACTGGTCCGGTCCTGGAGGCTATACCGGGACTGTGCGGAGGCAGACTACCCTGTCAGTCTCCCTGAGCAGAGCGTCCTCGCTATGAGGGGACGGAGCCGAGCTCCGTTAGAGCAGCCGTCAGCTGGAGTCGGCGGGGACCCTGCGCTCCCCGGCGCCGGGCTAACTGCCGACAGCGATCCTCCTCCCCGGCGCCAGGCGGGCTGGCTGCCGACAGGGGAACCCGCGCTCCCCGGCGCCGGGCGGGCTGCCGACAGCGATCCTCCTCCCCGGCGCGCCGGGTGGGCTGGCTGCCGACAGGGGAACCCGCACTCCCCGGCGCCAGGCGGGCTGGCTGCCGACAGGGGAACCCGCGCTCCCCGGCGCCGGGCGGGCTGGCCGGTCGCGGCGCCCGTCACTGGTGTGTCAGCGCAGACGGACCGGCGCCGTCAGTAGGGGAATGTGGGCACAACAACGCGCCGCGCGGCACCCGAGGCAGCCTAAACAGCGCCGGACAGTGCAGCGGGCCAGCCTAAACAGCCGGACAGCGGGTTAGCCTCAAACAGCGACGGACAGCGGGTCAGTCTCAAACAGCACTGGACAGCGGGCGAAGCATCAGCTGACCGGGTCGACCGACATCAGCGGCTGCATCTGCAGGATGTTGAATGGCAGGGTGCTGGCATAAGTCTGGGAGAAAATATGATTCGATCTGTTTGGTGAACTTCGTCTTATTACGTTTTCTGGTTCTGTGTCTTCTTAGCGTTCGAGTCGGTGCTCTAATAGCGTTATATCTTCCGATAATCAATCACGCAACTTTAATAATGGGTTTGATAAACTCGCCATAATGGGTTTGGTCTCCTACGAACCGGGACGTCTCTTGACTCTTATAAGCCTAGTGCTGGAATGATTGTTACCGCTGTTACAGCTGATCCAATCTGACCCAGCCGCGGCACACTGTGAACAAATAACGAAACTGGACAAAATAAATGTTTGTTGAATGACATTGCGTACCTACTTCGCATACAATTATATTTCAAAGGAACGTATGCGGCTGTTGATATGAGGAAGGGCTGGGTTACGGGTGCCGGAGCTATTCATACGGCGGAGTGGCACCGCCTGGGCACACGGAGTCGCCCTCGGCCTCCGAGTCCCACCCTACCGCCGTCCTCTGCCGTTGCGGCCCGCTCCCGCCGTCGCCCCGTTCCGGTTCTGGGACGCTCATCAAGGTGCGTGGTTTGGACGGGGCGGGGCGGCGTCGCTCCCCGGCCCGCCTGGCAACAGGCAGACGCCGCCGAGCGCGGCTGCGCGCCTCGACCTTCGAGTGTCCTGTGCGCGGCGCCGGCGGCCGGTCCCACCTGGCTGCACGCGGCTGCCACTGCGAGCAGCCCCGGCCCGGCTCGGTCCGACTGCAGCGTCCTTCCGTCGGCCGGAGACCGGCAGCTGCCGGAGGAATCTCCCGGGAGACGGGCCAGCGGCGGCCGGCAGCGGGTCACCGGGCCACAGTGCGCCGCGCCGCCGCCGCCACAAAAACAAACACGCCACACCGGCTCACGTGGCCGGATCACGCGCGTGCAGCGTCCGTCACGTGGCCGTGTGCGCCGGCGGGGTCTCTGACCACCGCGGCTGGCCACTGACCGGCCGATGACCGTCCGACAGCCGTCCGTTACCATAGCGTCTGACGGGGCGCCGCGCCGTCGGTCCTGGCTCTCGTCGTCCGGTCTCTGCCGGTCAATTTATCGCGCCCGACCCGAGAGGGCTCCACTGCGCGTGGTCATATAAAGACACGCTCCGAGAGGTTTCCATCGTGTGAGCTCATTCAGGCCACCACCGGCGGTGATAGACCTAACATGACATGACAGTCTAGTGAGTAGTGACCCCAGGGGGACGGAGCCTCGGCCGCCCACCCTGTCCGCCAGTAACTGAACGCGTCGACCCGGAGCGGTCAGTCAGCCTGTCTGCTGCGTCGGGTGCTGTGTCAGACTGGGTTTGTCGGTGTCTGCCATGGGCCTTTGTGTCGGATGTCGAGTTCGCTGGTAGGTCCAGTCAGGCAGCTTGCAGTTTGTCCACTGTTAAGTCGGTGGGTGTATAGTCGACTACAGAATGATGTTCCACTTTTCATAGGCAATTATTTGCCTGGAGTGGTAGGCTGTGCCGCATCACACGGGCTGAGTTCACAAATTATAGCTTTGTCCCAATGCTCACGATCGACACGCTTAATTGCGTGATAAACGGCACAACTTAGCGCTCCGGTCAACTGATAGCTTCTGAGGAGTAGAACATCATTCTGTAGTCGACCGACTGTCAATCCGTCGAGTCGACTGACGGACCGGAGTGTTTGGATGGTGAACTGACAGACAGACTGGGATGATGTGGACGGGCGGTGACACGTGAACGCCCGGGTGGGCGATTCCGTGCTGCGTACCACGTCCCTTTCTTACCTCGTCATTGCACGTGTCTGACGGACATTGGCGCGTGCCACTCGCCAGTCGCCGCGCCGGGCCTGTCGACTCCCACCGGGTCAGAGCCGACTGACTTGGCGCCGGCCGGCAGGGGCCTCATCTGCTAGCCGACTCCTGCCTAGTCGGACCCGCTCTGCTAGCCGACTCCTGCCGAGTCGGGCCCGCTCTGCTAGCCGAGTCGGGCCCGCTGTGTCAGCGAGGCTTCTATGGGCTCGGTAAGGTCAGTCGGGTGACAGGGCGACGTCCGACCCACCACCTGACTGCAGCGATATTGTGTCTGTCACGGACCCGGGGTTGATACTTGATGCGACTCCTGCAGACTCAGCTCACCTGCAGGAACAGGGGTGGATCCAGGAAAACTCCAAGGGGAGGGTCATGAATCGAAGTGGTGCCCCTACCTATACCCAAAATAAAAAAACTCAACGGATTTCGTCCACTTAATTTTGGTGGTGCCCCCATTTTCAGTTTTTTTTATTTATTTTTTTATTTTTAGTCAGTATCTTAACTCTTACCCACAACCACATTTACCAATTGTAAGCAAGTATATATGAATGTGTTATGTGTATATATGTTGTGGACGCTGAGTAGTGAGTACTTACCAGGAACGTTATCAGGTAAGCGAATCGTTGTCAGTCCGACGAACTTGACCCTGGCGTCTAAAGGGTCTGTCCTTGACACTTCAGGCTTGTCAGGGGCACCAAAGTCCTTCCAGGGACACCACAAACCTGTCAGGGGCACCTACGGCCTTGTAGGGGCGCCACAGACCCGCCAGGAAGCAAGGGCACCACAGGCCTGCCAGGAAGCAGGGGCACCACAGGTCTAGCAAGTATACACGACAGGCCTGTCAGGGGCACAACGGGCCTGTTGGGCCCATGAGCACCCCTAGGGGTGTAGCAAGGGAATGGAAGGGAGGGGGGCGTGGTACGCACTGCTGCATCGTTGCGGTTCATCAACCACCGCAGTCCGCTGTCGTTCAGCTGGTTGTAGAAGAACAGAGCTATTTGCTGCTGTAATGAACTCGATAGTAGAGCTGGTAGAACAGGGGAGCTTGAGAGTCTTGGAAAAGATCCCGAGAGAGGTCTAGAGAGAGATCCAGGTAGTGATGAAGATGAGATCCTGAGATAGATGTATGGATCCACCTGGTAGGGATGTAGGTATCCAGATAGAGATCTTGAGATGTAAGTCTAGATCCACCTGAGAGAGAGAGAGATGTAGATCTCCACCTTGCGTACAAATACATCTGATGGAAGATGCTTTTTGATTTAGGCACTTGATGATTCTGTTCATTGTATAGACTATGATGCACGAGATGCTTCTTCACTGCTCGGATTAGGGATGACGGGATCCGATCAGCTGGGTTTGCGGCACAGATGGGCAGGTGAAGGACAGGGCATTCGAAGTCCCGATGACCACTGCCAAACTTATGGGTGGTAATTACATTGATTAATTGAATGTGATCATTCGTCCAGTCACCCATTCCTATATCTCTGGCCTCCCTATTACGAAAATTGCCCACTTAGTTCGTATTAGCGTTGCTAGTTTAATTGCCCTCGAGAATCATTAGCTTGACTGCCCAACCTGAGTTCTGCTTAACTCCTATCGGCCTTATCCTAAGATTTGTCCTTCATCATTCTTACGCTCATCCACACAAAGCATTTGCCCTCCATTCACTCGCCCCAATCGATTTAGCAGCCCCCGAAATTCCCTCCGATAGTGTTAGGTGTCTGGCTGACGACGATCTCCCCGGCGAGATAAATGTCTCTTTCCGAAATCCATATGCATGCTCCGCTAACCGGCGACAAAGATACTTATCGCAGGGCCGTCCAGAATAATTGCACAAATATCCACCCTACTAATTTATGGGATTCACTACACGTCCGATAGACTTATGGTACACACATACACGATTTATATCCGACTTATCTCTCTACCGGGAGAGATTACCTATGCCCTCTTCCGGTCCGCGTGTAACATTCCCGTTCACGACCCAGGGACCACAGTTCATATCCTGGAACTATCCTTAAACCATGGGATTTACTCTTCAAGGCCTTACGTGTCCTGGAGTACATTCTTCCCTCCCCTGAGGCTGTCCAGTACCGATCAAAGTACCTTTACGAAATAAGTATGAGGACTTATCCGGGACACTACGGCTCAACTTATCCGCCCTTTGGGTGACTCACCCCTGACCTTCGGCTTACTGCCTTTGGCATAACTTACTCTCCACTGCACTGTGCCAATCTTCCCCTTCCCCCTGCCGTAGAAACCTCTCACTGCCTTCTCACCCAGTGTTACCTAAGCGGGAAAATTAACAGTGGCCGGTACCACTGGCGGAAAACGTGCATATGCCCTGCGTACGTGACGGTGTGTCCCTCTTAACATTCCGGTCTGGACGTGGGTTTAGAGAAGTGCATCTGTGTCTCATACAGTCATGCTGGTAAACGTTACGCCATAGGAGACGGGCAAACAAGCCGTCTGTGCCTCACAATGCCCTGTGCCAATATTGGTGGAATAATTATTGGCGCTAACTCGCAAGAACACGAATAACAGAAACGCATTATTTATCCAAACCAAATCGTAATCTCAAGTCATAACTTCTGCTGCACACGTGAATCCAACCATCAGTTCTCGTATACAATCCTAGTAGACCTTGAACCGCTCTTGATTTAATCAGATGATCTAGAACCAATTAGTACGCACCGATCTGCCGTCTGGTTGTGATCCACCGTATCATAGTGAATTACTGAATGCTCAAACGGAAATGACTCCTTGAAACTCGTTCGATAGCTTCTGACGGGCTACTAGTTACCTATACAAATTATCTTTATAAAGTGCCAGAACATTGTCATAGGGGTCCCTAGCCTTTCATAGAAAATCTAATTTAAATCATCCTATTAGCAGTAACCAATGCACATCAAACGAACTGCAGTCCTAGATATCATATAGCATGTCATATTTAAAATTATGCATTAACTGTTTACGTTCTTATCCCGTTGCAACTTTCCACAACTAACCATGTTTCTATACGATGACCTTCACCTACCGCACGCGCCCCAATTACGGCTAACCCACTGCCCCTGTTGTGGCTGCTCCTCGCGCCCTCTGGCGGCTCAACGCCCGCGTCGGGGACGACGAATGCCACGGCCGCCGGCCGGCGCCGCGTCGACAGCGTCAGTCACAGCCACGCCGTTATGGGCGCGTCAACACTCGCGGTACAGTGCTCGTGCGTGTTTTCTCTTCTGGCCGGGTAGATTCACCGGATGTGTCAGTGAGTGTGAATCTGATAAAATATCGCTGCAATATCTCCCCGTTCGACATCTCATCGGTTCCGTTCTACGTAAGTTTTCTTTAAATAACTTCTTTCCCCATTTAATCGTTTCCCAACAAAGATGATCTCTTCTAGTATTTATTCTACAGAAGCACAACGATCGGTACCTATATTAGTCGCATATTAGTTCTAACCACAAGCAATTCTATGTACATCTACCTATTACTCGACATTTCGATGACGCAAAGTACAGGACCATCTCAAGTCGCAAAGTGTCAGACCGTCGACCTCAAACCACTACTATCAACTCTGCACCTAAGTAACAGAAGAAATTCCGCCGTAAGCTCAAGCATTCGTATCTTGTCGAAAATCATAACTCATAGCCATATTCATAGATCGATTGCATGAATCAGTCGCCACCTTAAACCATTACATTCCTTTCAACCGTATTTACCTGTTCAATAATTGATTTCGACTCGCAATTAACTCCTACAGCAATATTACCAATGATTTCGCAATGCAACCTTTAGTGAGTACAGCCTGAATCTACACCCTTAATTTCACAAACGTTCCAACCTCAATTCGCACCTGCTCTTTTCTTCAACTGCTTCCTCTTCTCCATACGGTTGACTTTCAATTCATCAACTTCGGGTTCGGCGACTTGTGCCAGTCTACCAGCTTCACAATTTAAGAATTATCAAATCCCCACGTTGGGCGCCATTATTTGTAGCAAGGGAATGGAAGGGAGGGGGGCGTGGTACGCACTGCTGCATCGTTGCGGTTCATCAACCACCGCAGTCCGCTGTCGTTCAGCTGGTTGTAGAAGAACAGAGCTATTTGCTGCTGTAATGAACTCGATAGTAGAGCTGGTAGAACAGGGGAGCTTGAGAGTCTTGGAAAAGATCCCGAGAGAGGTCTAGAGAGAGATCCAGGTAGTGATGAAGATGAGATCCTGAGATAGATGTATGGATCCACCTGGTAGGGATGTAGGTATCCAGATAGAGATCTTGAGATGTAAGTCTAGATCCACCTGAGAGAGAGAGAGATGTAGATCTCCACCTTGCGTACAAATACATCTGATGGAAGATGCTTTTTGATTTAGGCACTTGATGATTCTGTTCATTGTATAGACTATGATGCACGAGATGCTTCTTCACTGCTCGGATTAGGGATGACGGGATCCGATCAGCTGGGTTTGCGGCACAGATGGGCAGGTGAAGGACAGGGCATTCGAAGTCCCGATGACCACTGCCAAACTTATGGGTGGTAATTACATTGATTAATTGAATGTGATCATTCGTCCAGTCACCCATTCCTATATCTCTGGCCTCCCTATTACGAAAATTGCCCACTTAGTTCGTATTAGCGTTGCTAGTTTAATTGCCCTCGAGAATCATTAGCTTGACTGCCCAACCTGAGTTCTGCTTAACTCCTATCGGCCTTATCCTAAGATTTGTCCTTCATCATTCTTACGCTCATCCACACAAAGCATTTGCCCTCCATTCACTCGCCCCAATCGATTTAGCAGCCCCCGAAATTCCCTCCGATAGTGTTAGGTGTCTGGCTGACGACGATCTCCCCGGCGAGATAAATGTCTCTTTCCGAAATCCATATGCATGCTCCGCTAACCGGCGACAAAGATACTTATCGCAGGGCCGTCCAGAATAATTGCACAAATATCCACCCTACTAATTTATGGGATTCACTACACGTCCGATAGACTTATGGTACACACATACACGATTTATATCCGACTTATCTCTCTACCGGGAGAGATTACCTATGCCCTCTTCCGGTCCGCGTGTAACATTCCCGTTCACGACCCAGGGACCACAGTTCATATCCTGGAACTATCCTTAAACCATGGGATTTACTCTTCAAGGCCTTACGTGTCCTGGAGTACATTCTTCCCTCCCCTGAGGCTGTCCAGTACCGATCAAAGTACCTTTACGAAATAAGTATGAGGACTTATCCGGGACACTACGGCTCAACTTATCCGCCCTTTGGGTGACTCACCCCTGACCTTCGGCTTACTGCCTTTGGCATAACTTACTCTCCACTGCACTGTGCCAATCTTCCCCTTCCCCCTGCCGTAGAAACCTCTCACTGCCTTCTCACCCAGTGTTACCTAAGCGGGAAAATTAACAGTGGCCGGTACCACTGGCGGAAAACGTGCATATGCCCTGCGTACGTGACGGTGTGTCCCTCTTAACATTCCGGTCTGGACGTGGGTTTAGAGAAGTGCATCTGTGTCTCATACAGTCATGCTGGTAAACGTTACGCCATAGGAGACGGGCAAACAAGCCGTCTGTGCCTCACAATGCCCTGTGCCAATATTGGTGGAATAATTATTGGCGCTAACTCGCAAGAACACGAATAACAGAAACGCATTATTTATCCAAACCAAATCGTAATCTCAAGTCATAACTTCTGCTGCACACGTGAATCCAACCATCAGTTCTCGTATACAATCCTAGTAGACCTTGAACCGCTCTTGATTTAATCAGATGATCTAGAACCAATTAGTACGCACCGATCTGCCGTCTGGTTGTGATCCACCGTATCATAGTGAATTACTGAATGCTCAAACGGAAATGACTCCTTGAAACTCGTTCGATAGCTTCTGACGGGCTACTAGTTACCTATACAAATTATCTTTATAAAGTGCCAGAACATTGTCATAGGGGTCCCTAGCCTTTCATAGAAAATCTAATTTAAATCATCCTATTAGCAGTAACCAATGCACATCAAACGAACTGCAGTCCTAGATATCATATAGCATGTCATATTTAAAATTATGCATTAACTGTTTACGTTCTTATCCCGTTGCAACTTTCCACAACTAACCATGTTTCTATACGATGACCTTCACCTACCGCACGCGCCCCAATTACGGCTAACCCACTGCCCCTGTTGTGGCTGCTCCTCGCGCCCTCTGGCGGCTCAACGCCCGCGTCGGGGACGACGAATGCCACGGCCGCCGGCCGGCGCCGCGTCGACAGCGTCAGTCACAGCCACGCCGTTATGGGCGCGTCAACACTCGCGGTACAGTGCTCGTGCGTGTTTTCTCTTCTGGCCGGGTAGATTCACCGGATGTGTCAGTGAGTGTGAATCTGATAAAATATCGCTGCAATATCTCCCCGTTCGACATCTCATCGGTTCCGTTCTACGTAAGTTTTCTTTAAATAACTTCTTTCCCCATTTAATCGTTTCCCAACAAAGATGATCTCTTCTAGTATTTATTCTACAGAAGCACAACGATCGGTACCTATATTAGTCGCATATTAGTTCTAACCACAAGCAATTCTACATCTACCTATTACTCGACATTTCGCAATTTCAATGACGCAAAGTACAAGGACCAGCTAAAGTCGCAAAAGTGTCAAACCGTCGACCTCAAACCACTACTCTCAACTCTGCACCTAAGTAACAGAAGAAATTCCGCCGTAAGCTCAAGCATTCGTATCTGTTGAAAATCATAACTCATAGCCATATTCGTAGATCGATCGCATGAATCAGTCGCCGCCTTAAAACATTATATTCCTATTTCACCGTATTCACCTGTTCTATAATTGATTTTGACTTCACAATTAATTCCTACAGTAATATCACCAATAATTTCGCAATGCAACTTTTAGTGAATTAAGCACGAATCTACACCATTAATTTCACAAACGAATTCCAACCTCAAATCGCACTTGACCACCGCCGATTATAATAAATCGAACGAACCAGTTTGACCAAAGACAATGACATATTCAATGTTGTCACGCATCCTGTCATCAATTTCAGCGTTCGTGACACTGAGCTGCTTATTCAAATTTTAGGATTTCGCTCACGGCCTAATCGTGAATTCCAACGGACAATAACGATTCGCTGGCGACTCTGACATGACCTCGAAATTCAGATCCTAATATGCTACTAGGGTGTCTGGACCAATAAGTTCAAAGTAATTTAAGTTTTCCAATTCCAATTGAGAGTGCATTTTATGGCAACCGAAAATGTTTGGCAGTCGTCACGGCACGGCAAGCTGGGCAGAGGGGGGGGGGGGGTGGGCAAGGATCAGGGATTGAGCAGACTTTTCAACAACACTCACATTCTGGAGTTTCTCTGCGCTTCCGCTTCTCAGTGTGGTCACAAGCGTCGGCGGTTGTCCTCCGGCTCTGGTCGGTCGAACTGAAGAGGCTTCTCGCGGGTGACCCCGGACCGACGGCGGCCTCCAGATGGCGTCTCCGGCTCCGGCTGCAGACTGTGACTCTCGGCTGCTCGACTGTGATTCCCCCTCTGGTTGGGTGGCGCACCCTTTTATAGTTGGGGGGAGGGGTGACTGCCACGCCCTTGCGACGTCATCTTCCTCTGCCTTCTTCTGGTGGGTGGGGCTGTAAGATGGCGCCCTCTGTCCTGTTTAGTCACCTTGCTCCTCTGTGCCTGCAATTTTTGGCCGTCGAATCGTCTTGGTGTTGAGTGCTTTATCATTTTAATAATCGCTGGCATAAAACAATCCCCGAAAGGTTTGTGATTTTCGAGTTTTAATTTTGATTCTTCATTTTCATTTTATTCAAACTTTTGTTTCCTTCCGTTTCGTCTGCCGCCAACGCCCCTGTGACGTCACTCTTGCTCCGCCCACCGTACCGGGGCGTGGCCGTAACGCAGCGCCTTCTTCCTCTGCGGAGATCTCTGGAACTACAGGTCATTGCTTGCGGCTTGTTGTGGAGGTCACCTTCAAGGCGTTCTGCCGGGTCACTCACCCTGGGTTGTTGTACCCCGACAAAGGAGGCTGTGTGCTCCAGCCGGCATCCATCCTTTACACTGCTCCATGATTTGATGACGTATCTTGCTGATCCAGCGCTCCCAGCCGTTATCTGTCCTCGGCGTGGGTCCACGAGCTGTTGACAGTGTTACTGATCCAGCTGTTACTTGTTGGGATTCGAATCGTTCATCCTGCGGTAGCTGTCTCCAAAAGCGCGCGTCTTAATGGGAGTTTAACGGCTGCCCATAGCGAAGACCTCTGGAACTACTGCGTTTTTGCTTGCCATAGGATCTTCCTGGTTGTGCCATTCCCACCATGTGACTCAGCGCGGTGCAGCTGTTGTGGTACCTGACAGAGTACGTGACAAGTGACAGAGTACCTTAACGTGCTCGCTCGCCGCCGCCGCCGGCCGCGGTCCTGACGTAGCTTGTTGACTCAGCTGTGGCTCGACGGTTCGTACTGATGTAGGCGGCATCGTCTTCTCGCAGATGTGTCTACTGCGGCTATTCCCACGGACAGTGCTCGTTGCGGGAGATGGAGAAAAGTGATGTGTGGGGATGGTGGGCCTGGTGACTGGGGGGGGGGGGTGAATAATGAGAGGGGAGGGGAGCGCAGCAGTAGCGCTCCGCTCAGCTGTGCGTCACCCGGTAGCAGCGATGGGTGAGTGAATGGAGGGCTAGGCCTGTGACCGGACTGCGAGGGGGGGAGACTGCCGGACCAAGCCGTGCCGAAAAGATTCTACGTTAAATGTTAAAGATGTAGCGTGCTACAGGGGCAGGGGCACCACAGTCCTTCCAGGGGCACCGCAGGCCTGTGAGGGGCACCAGCGGCCTAGCAGGGGCACCAGTCAACACAGGCCTGCCAGGGGGGCACCACAGACCTGCCAGGGGCACCAGAGGCCTGCCAGGAGCACCACCGACCTCGCAGGGGTAACTTGGGCCTGTCAGGGGCACCACGGGCCTGTCGAGAGGCACTTCAGGCTTTTCAGGGGCACCATAGTCCTCTCCGGGCGCAGGGGTAGCAGGGGCACCAGAGGCCTGCCAGGGGCACTACAGGCCTAGCAAGGGCACCACTGTTCTATCAGGGGCACCACGAGCCTGTCATAGCCAGGCATCTCAGGCTTGTCAAGGCCCAGGGGCACCACAGGTCTGTGAGGGGCACCAGCGACCTAGCAGGGGCACCAGTCAACACAGGTCTGCCAGGGGCGCCACAGACCTGCCAGGGGCACCACAGACCTGCCAGGGGCACCAGAGGCCTGCCAGGGGCACCACAGGCCTAACAAGGGCACCACGGGCCTGTCAGGGGCACCTCAGGCTTGTCAGGGCCCAGGGACACCACAGTCCTTCCAAGGGCACCGCAAGCCTGTCAGGGGCACCAGAGGCCTGCCAGGGGCACCACAGTCCTTCCAGGGGCATTACAAGCCTGTCAGGGGCACCAGAGGCCTAGCAAGGGCACCACAGGCCTGCCATGGACACCACAGGCCTGCCAGAGGCACCACCGGCATTGCAGGGGCGCCTCAGGCCTGTCAGGGGCACCACGTGCCTGCCGGGGACACTTCAGGCTAGAGGTGGCAAAATGTGGACCCGAGGACCCGGTCCAAAGAACCAGTCTGGACCCATATGGGTCCAGACCGGTTCCTGGAAATTTTATGACGGGTCCAACCGGGTCCTGCCATAAACTATACATCTTGCACACTACACATTATTGCAAATATGAAGTGAATTAAGTGAATGTTTATTTGCACACAGTAGCTCATGAGTATTCCCAATTGGAAATAGGCTGTTTTACATGATGCCACTAATGATACCTACAAGTAGTTTGTATTAATTGACTTTTGGGGAACGGGTCCAACTGGTTCCGATTCCAACTAAGACCGGGTCCGACTGGTTCCAGAAAGGTCCAGCCGGGTCTGGTTCGAGTCTGGTTCCCAAAATTTTCATCTTTTGCCACCTCTAGTGACAAGCCTGAAGAGGCTTGTCAGGGGCGTTACAGTCCTGTCAGGGCCCAGGGGCACCAGGCCCGTGGTGTCCCTGCTAGGCCTGTGGTGCCCCTGGCGGTCCTGTGGTGCCCCTGTCAGGACTGTGATACCCCTGATAGGCCGGTGGTGCCCCTGGCAGGTCTTTGGGCCCCCGGGCCTCAAGGGGGGGCCATGACCCATGTGACCCCCCCCCCCCTTGGATCCGCCCCTGTGCAGGAAACTACGCTGGCCGCCGGAGATCACCGCTCTCTGATGTCCGGACCGGAGGCGATAGTGCCGAGTCTCGCCTCGGTGAACGAACGACACTCGATCCGAATGGAGATAACGGGCGACTGAGGACACCCGTGCTGCTTCGGTATCACTGGCCGGCCCAGCAGCTCAGTCCGACTGCCTGACTGGGTTGACGAAGGCCCGAGACGGACCGGATGGCCGGCGGTGGGGCTGGAGCTACAGGGAGCGACTGGACTGCCTCATATCCTGGCTCTCACTGGGATACGCGTAGTGCCGCAGTGTAAACAAGCATTGGTCTGGAATTATCCCTCCGTTATCTATGGACGTGACTGAGCCACAGCGACCGCCCGGCCGAGCGCCTCTCATCTCATGCACTACGGGCCCACAGGACTGGTGGCTAGTTGGATGTTTGGATGGTGAGTGGCGCAGCAGCGCCATTCCCGGTGGCGCACAACGCGCGGCGGCGGCGTCGGGTTCGGCGAATTCGGCGCAGTGGCTCCGGTTTGGGCGCACGGCGGGCGCGGTGACCGATCGGCCTCAGATCGGAGATGTGGGCCGGATGACGCGGCCGCCGGCCGGTTGTTCCGGGACCGGCGACCCCGCCGACCAGCCCGGGCCAGACAGACTGCCGAGACGGCGGCAAGGAACGAATCTCTTGGTGGGCGTCCGGTTGATGAAACAATTTTTCGAGCTCGTAGCTATACCTACGTACAAATTTCAAAAAGGAAATAAAAACATGAAATAAGTTAAAACTAAAAACTATGCCTAAAGGCATCGATAACACTTTTTCATTCATGACTATGTAAAACCAAATCATGCAAGTGGCAACGTTCTTTCTATCTACATGTTGCCAATGAAGTGGTTCCATTTTCAATGGAAGCACCCTCGGTACGTTAAGCGGACTCTCGTCGGCCGCGTTCCCCACGGCCTTGGTCAGCTCTGCACTATGTGCCGTGACTGCAGCTGGAGAACCGCAGCCGACCGGCACGTGCTCGCCGCCTACTCATTGCCATGCAGGTGAACGACCTCCGAGGCGAGAGTTGCATGCGGCTGGCGACCGCCCGCAGCCGCCGCGGCAGACGGACGGATCTGTCACATATAAGGCATGACGGGGAGGGCTGATCACTGATCAGTGGGCCGCGCTGGGGCCTGCTGAGCTGCGCCGAGACAGGTCCTATGATACTGACCGTGTCACGGCACGGCCGAGCCTCTTTATGTGGATATCGAGCCCCTTTATGTGGATATCGAGCCTCTATATGTGGATATCGAGCCCCTTTATGTGGATATCGAGCCCCTTTATGTGGATATCGAGCCTCTATATGTGGATATCGAGCCCCTTGATGTGGATATCGAGCCCCTTTATGTGGATATCGAGCCTCTATATGTGGATATCGAGCCCCTTTATATGGATATCGCCAATCCACGGCACTGGATCATTTCGGCTGGCCGCCGACCTTTCCCATCTCCTCACCCTCAGGCCTATAGGACGGGCGAGCACTGGAAGCACCTGACCATATCTGACCGCTAACCGTCCCCCCTCACCTCTGCAGGACTGGCGAGCACTGGAAGCTGCACTGACCGCTGTCCTTCCCCTCCCCCCTGCAGGACTGGCGAGCACTGGAAGCACCACCGTCGCATCATGAACAACTACCTGCTGAAGCCGAGCGCGCACCGGCACACGGCGGCGTTCAACCAGGTGGTGAGCGGCCTGCTGTCGAGGTGGGAGAACCAGCTGGACGGCAGGGTCACCCGCACGGAGGACGAGCTCTACACCTACAGCGTCGAAAGTGAGTCGGCGCGGACCCTCCGAATGTGACGGCTGGCTGATCCTAGTGTTCAGCAGGTCTCGTTAATCAGTGTTGCTCTATCAGCAATATGAGCCTTCCGAGACTACCCATCCTCATGGGTCCCGGAAATCCCATTTTCCCTATTACACCACCCACAGTTCCTGACGCACGTCAGCGGAATTAAGTCCGAACTCCTAGATGAATCAATTAAAACAACTCGGTGGTAGCTGGGTGGTGGAATGCGCAGCCGGTCGTCGCAGACCGTTGGGCTCCTCGGAGGCACGCGGAAGTGACGGCATGTGGTCAGGGCCGCGGTACCGGTCAGTGGGAGCGGGACGGTCCCTGATTCCCGTCAGTCCGCTCCTCCCCGCAGGCGGGATCAGATGAAGCGTTTGGACCAGCTGTCCAGAGGTCAAATCGCACGGAACTCGTTCTAACCGTTCGGTCACACCCAGAGTTTGACTCGTGTGGAATTCGGCCGAGCACTGAGCTTAACTTCATCGAAGGTACGACATTTCAGCCGCGTCATGGCTGTTTCGAGTACCGTAAGGTGGGGCTATTTGAGACTGTGGGGCTATTTGAGACAGTATTTAAAATTGTTATAAAATAAAAACCGTCTGAAATTTATGCTTAATTTTTGCTCAGGCGATTTACTGCTCGATTCCACACATTCCTGAGCAAAAATATTACTTAAAAATCAAACGCTCTTCATTTTATAGCGATTTGAAATGCTGTCTCAAATAGCCCCACTGTCTCAAATAGCCCCACTTTACGGTATGATCGTTTGATGGACTGGGCAATTGAATGCCGCGACTACAGTATGGCTGAGGTGAAATGGGCACCGTTTGGATCGGTCCGCTCCAGTCGGGGACTCTGAGCGCGGCGGCCGTGCGGCACCCTGCATTCAGTGGCAGACCCTCCACATGGACGGAACACTGCTGTCCGTGTGAGACAGACGACGTGTACCCACTGAGGGCTGCTGGGGTCCGTGGTGCGTCACTGAACGGCGTAGACGGGTTCTCGGAACTGATTCGGAAAACACCGCTCGACGATGGGACTTTTTGTCAGAGAAAGTAGGCATGACCCGCGAGCCACTTAAAATGCGAATCACTCTGTCGCACTTCCGCGTTACGGAGCTCAGATGGGCCATCGATGAGGTTAGATAAAATGGCTGAGAATGGCTACGTATCAGAATAGGGCGAACTTCCTTCAAAATAAACAGATCTCGTGATATCCAAGTAGCTAAACGGGCGTCCTCCTTTCGACTATTTTGTTTCTTGGTGGGTATCTTGCTAACGCTATAATCCACCATCCGAGACTGGATATGTCGTCTTTCATGACGCTCTGCCTTCTACCACTCTCTGCCCTCACCTGGAGGCATCGGCCAATCCTCCTCCCACCCCTATCCCCTCCCCTCCCGCACCCTCGCCTAGCAACACGGTGAGCGGCCGGCACGTGCCCAGCCCCAGCCGCCTCCCCCCCCCCCCGTCTAGGTGTGCGCGTGTGATAGGCGGTGTGCCAGTGATTAAACACGGCCAGTCGCGGGGCGTAACGAAACTGCCATCCCCATGTAGGGTGAGTATCACGAACAGGAAACTAGGATACCGTCGGCAGAGCCAAGCAGACAGTGCAGTGTGCACTAGTTAACAAAATCAGCCGGCCAACTGCCGCTCTCGGCTCTCCGTCCGCCCGTTGTCGAAGTCTGTCTCCGCCTCTGCCTCAGCTCGCCCAGCTGTGTCAGAGCTGGGTAGAAGTCGCTGATTCCCCCATCAGACGACTTTTTGCCGTCGTTTTTGCCGGTGGAGGACCGTTCAGTGTTCGGGCCACGTGCCGATCGGTACCTACATACTACTCTGCGGCGGCCAGCCGACCGGCGGCACACAGCCCAGACCTGCCTCATGTGGTGTGTAACCCTGAGTACCTACGTCAAGGCTGACGCTGTTTATCCTTTTTTCAACGTGTGTGACCTTAACCGTTGAAAAAACGAACTTATAGTCCCCACTCCGTAAACGAATGCGCACGGCATGTCCTCGCATAGTGAAATGGAATGCAGGCAAGACAACTGGTTCACGATACATGAATGGGCTTCTAGATGTTGATCACCTGTTCCTTAATATGTGCTGGTAAAAATTCATGCAGTGGCCGTATAAGCTGAGAAGACGCAGCGACTGAGCAGACAGCACTTACGAACACGGAATATTCGCATTTGTCATTCAGGTCAAAGCCCCTTGGACGCCTCAGAGGCGTATAAGGACTCGTGACATTCGGTGGGCGGCTCTGCGAACGTGATCAGCACGGGCGGCGGGCTGGGCGCCACGGCCGGTGTCGGCAGAGAGCGGGCCTGCCGACCGGGTCAGCGGCCGACTCCCACTGCCGTGCAGGTGGCGCACGGCCCGTGCAGGGTACACGGCAGGTGGGTCGCGGCGGCGACCGGTACAGCTCAGACACGTCTGCCCGGCAGAGGCTGCAGCTCTGTCCGGCTGTATGTAGCTCACAGCTCGCCAGCTCTGTCCGGCGGCGGCTGCAGCTCGCCGATTAGTGCTAACCGGTCATTGGGTCACCGCCGGTCTGAGGGCCCACCCGGCCAGGTCAGCGCCCGGCCCGCCGCTGATTCGGCTGCCGTTTATTCCGTGCAGTGACCCGCTGTCGGGACTGTCCCACCTGCCCGCGATGCTGTGATAGGTATCGCCGGACCGCCACCGACTACTGATCGTCTCACGACTCAGTGGCGCACTGAGTGCATTTCTATCGGTCTGACCTCTGGCGAACGGGTCTCTGTCGGCCGACACCGACCACCGGCGGTCTGACCTCCGGCTGACCTCCGAACCACTGACCCCTGTCGCCGCTGACAGGCGGACAGCTCCGGTGTCTGCTGAGCTGGACCGCCGGACAGGACGGACTATCGCCCGGCGCGTCAGCCCGCCTGCCGTGTCGAGAAAGCTCCGGAGACGCGCCTCAGCTCATCGGTATAACCCGTCTTTCCAAACGGAACCGGATACGGGCGCCGCGGTCCGTGTATCTGATGGCCCGGCCAGTGCGCACTGCGCGCTGCGCAGTTGGAAGTGCGCACTGCGCACCTGACACGGACCGAGCTGCGCGCTGCACGACGTGCATTGACAGACGTTCGATCAGACGTTCGACGTTCGATCAGCCCGGGACGATCTCCGCATACATCACTGAGTGGCCATCAGCTCTACGCCTGCTCAGAGAGCTAGGAAGTGGTCAGCTGCAAGTCATTGACGAGTTTTTGCAAACGCCGATGATGATCATATGCTGCTGAAGCTCACAAGTACAGGCACTCGTTGAGTACCCGGTGGTGACTGGTGGGAGAGTTGAACGTGCTGACTGCTGATATACCGGGTGGCCCAGAAAAAAACGTTCCCAATTTTAAATCAATATTTCTCAGAAAGTGATAAAGATACAACATTGAAACTTCCAATAGTCAATGCGACATATATTTTCAGTGAATTGTATGATTTTCATGTTATTCGGTCAATTACTTTTTAAACGGTTCGTGTTTCTAGCATGCCATGTAAAAATCATTTTTTTGCTCTGATGTTTATCAAAAATATGAATGAACGGGCCACTTCCATCTCGGCACCACGGCCTACAGCCATGACTGCTACTGGCAACTAGTCTCATTGGTGGTTCAGGCCTCAGGGTGACACATTCCCTCTAGCTTTTTTCCTTATTCGGTCGATTTACTATTTGATCTTCTTGAAGGGAGGGCGATCAGCAGTTACCCATGCACCGTGCCACTCGGCTTCGCCTCGAAACAGGACTTGTGTTGAAACGAATGGCATCCATTAACACAACTTTGGCTTAGTATTTGAATATTTGGCACATAAGTGTGACAAAAATATCTAAAATAGCAACACACGCGCTGGTATCATTCACGTTGTTCTATTTTTTTTTTGTATTTTTTCTAACATGGTACGTCTAAGCCAATCATTACTTCCGTTCAACAACGGCAAAAAAAGCAAAAACGTCTTACTTCATTCAACATAAGATTGCTGGCTTGAAAATGATGGTACAGTGTTATAATTTGGCATACCAATGCGCAAAGAAGTGACGCAAACTGGATGAAAATTTTGGCTCGTTATTTGCACTTGAATTTGAGATATAGGCCTCCAAAGTTCGGAACGTTTTTTTTTTTGGCCACCCGGTATGTCACTGAGGCTGCGTCCGGCTGAGATAGCACTGTCGTACCGATGTAAGATGCAGTCACTGATCCCGCATCTTACTGTCACTGGTCCGAAAGTCTCATTTGTGAGAGAGATCTCAATGATAAGTAAGTTGGAGCGGGCGTCTCCTCTGTATGCCTATAAGGCTATACACACTATTGAACGGCAGCATAAGCTAGAATTGTTCTATAGGATATGCCTTCCCCGTAGATTAAGCTACTGCCGGTGAAACGAGTCCCCGCCTGTCGTCACAGAGTGTCGAACGTTGGGTAGTCCCTACCTCCTCCCGTCGCTCGTGCCGCTGCTCGCCCCTCGCGTCGGTCCCTTCCACCGGTACTGTTAGCACCAGTCGGCGATCTCTGGTGTCCTCCGGGTGGCCCCACGGTGGCCTCCGGGCCGTCCCGCTGTCCCCTTCCGAAAACCATAACTGACCTGCTTTCCTTCCCATCCATCAATCTAGTGCGCACGCCCTCGCAGGGGCTCTGCTGGGGGTCAATGCCATGGCGTCGGCTTCAAACATCTGATGACAGTGCCAGTCAAAACTCCAAACCCGAACCTGAGACGGGGGAGGTTTAAACATCCTGCAGCGGCGCCCCGTGGGGGGGGGGGGGTCATCCTGCGGCGTGACCCCGTAGAGGGGGAGCTGTATTCCGTGTCACCCAGGGTCACGTAGTGTCGGGCCGTGTGTCGGTGTCAGCGGACAGTGTCACCTTGACACACGAGGATTGACTCGTGAGGAGCTCCGGTGGCCCCTATGACGACCCTCGGTCTTCAGAGGTAACCCACGTCGGACAATACGGCGCTAATTGAATGGGTGTGGTCAAACAATCGGACTCTTCAACACTGTATGTACAATAGCTTGAAACAATTACCACCGTCACCTAATATTGGACGATTAAAACTGAACGCATCAGCTTAGGTCATCATTGTTCTGACACTGCATTGTTACCTGCAGTGATGCCTGAGCCATGCACGGAGCCCTTTCCCGCTGCATATTGTTGTGTATCGTGATCACTTCTTGACCTCGACGAGCTCATGTGAAGTGACCTTGCAATCTCTCTGTGCTCCTTATCTCTCGCCCTCTCTTCTTCCTCTATTTCTCTCCCTTCCTCTCTCCCTCCATCGCTTCTTCCGGCGCTGTTACTCGTCAACTTCACTGGTGATATAGTAGCCCATATGCCATATGTCCACTGGTGATATAGTTCGCTAACTGGCGCCCCTGCCGGCAGTCATGGCGGCGGTGCTGTTCGGGCCCGGCCAGAGTTTCGGCTGGGTGGACGGCGCGCCCACGGAGGCCACAGACACGCGCCGGTTCGCGGCGCTGGTGCGGCGCATCTTTAGCACCTCGGCGGCGCTGAGCACCACGGACGCGGCGGCGGCCGCGCGCCGCGGCACTCCCGAGTGGAGGGAGTTCGAGCAGGCCGTCCAGGAGGGACTCGACATCTGTGAGTGCCACCAGAGAACGGCCGAGCGTGTGACGGGACAGAGCGGCATTAGCACGGTCTGGGGCTGAGTTTGGTCAAGATATGAATTAGGAGCATATGCATGTGTTCAATTGTGAGCTAGTTTGCACTAACACATTGCCCTGCTGCGGCTGATAGCCGTTTCTCCGCCCGCACTCTGGTGCCCCGTGTGTGTGCTGCCTTCTCCGCGCCCCGCTGACGCCAGCGCCCCTGGCGGTCGCAGGTCGAAACTACGTGGAGCGGAAGCTGACAGAGGTGGAGGCGCAGCTGGCGGCCGGCGAGCCCACCACCGGCATCATCGCCGAGATGCTGCAAAACGGCGAGGATGTCAGCCGCGAGGAGATCGTGCGCATCGTGGCCGACCTGTTCCTGGCCGCCGGAGACACGGTCAGAGCGGCCGCAGGGAGCCGGGAGGGCCCGGGGTGCGAAGACACGATCAGAGCACGGAAGCGGAGTGTGGGGGAGGCCCCGTATGTGGGTAGGAAACTGTCAGACATCATCAATCATCGAACTTTCTAATGTGGTGTGGTAATATCGGTTATTTTCTGTACAGCTGATATTGACGGTAGTTTGAGACTTTGAGTGCCTCGAGTGTGAAGTTTCAATGGTTGAATTTGTTTCTGTAAGCCTCTTGTATCCGTCACCTGTTAACACTGTCGACAGCGACCCCTAGACTGATTTCCTTCTCTCGCTCTGTGCTCAGTTTCCAGCTGTCCCGTTACTCAGTTTTCCCGGTCCACTGAACTCAGTGTTCCCCTCTGGGCGCACAGACGGCGCACAGCACGTCGTGGGCGCCCCCTGTACCCAGTTCCCGCGTTGCTCAGTGTTCGCCTCTCTCCCCTGCACACAGCACCTCGTGGGCCTTTCTGTACCCAGTTCCCGCTCCTGTGTTACTCAGTGTTCGCCTCTCGCCCTGCAGACGGCGCACAGCACGTCGTGGGCGCCTCTGTACCCAGTTTTCCGCTCCCCTGAACTCAGTGTTCCTCTCTGGGCCCACAGACGGCGCACAGCACCTCGTGGGCGCTGTACCAGCTGGGCCGGGACGGGGCGCTGCAGCGCCGGCTGGCGGCGGCCGTGCGGCGCGCGGTGCCGGCCGGCAGTCCCACCATCAGCTCGGAGCAGCTGGAGCGCGTGCCGCTGGTGCGCGCCGTGGTCAAGGAGACACTGCGCCTCTACCCGGTGGCGCCGTTCCTGACGCGGCTCATCCAGAGCGACACCGTCATCGGCGGCTACCACGTGCCGGCCGGGGTGAGTGGATTCAGAGAGTGCCGAGGGCTCGGGGCTGCGAACTGAGAACGATATCCGCCAATATCACTTATCAAGTCGTCATTTAGGCCTGAAGTCATTTAGTCATCCACAACAGTTATTGCAGACTGCCTCTCCAGTAGTGAACATCACAGATTACCTGCCAATGATAAAGTATTCAATCCAACCTTAAATAAGCTGTCTCTCGTTTCTATTCTCCTTTCCACTCCCTCGTCACGCCTTTTTCAACGGACGTGGTCTCTCGCTGAGGTTGTCGTCCTCTTCCAAAGTGAGATAATCAGCTGCTGTGAGCACAAACTTACAGCCATTCTTACAGATCCAGCCACTTAGTACAACGGCCTGCCTCTCCGTCTCCCTCTCCCTCTGACCGCCCTCCCCGCCCGCTCTCCCGCAGACACCGCTCTGCGTGTCACTGTTCAGCTCCAGCCGCGACAGCCGCTACTTCCCGGCTCCGCTGCAGTTCCTGCCGGAGCGCTGGCTGCGCCCGGACGGCCGCGGCGCCGGCGCCGCCGGCTGCCCCGCGCACGGCCAGCACGGCGCGCTGGCCGGCTCGGCGCACACAGAGAGCGGCCTACGCCACCGGCACGCCTGCATGCCGTTCGCCGGCGGCGTGCGCGGCTGTATCGGGAAGCGGGTGGCCGAGCTACAGATGCAGCTGCTGTTGGCGCGGCTGGTGCACCAGTTCCAGCTGGGCACGGAGAACCGGCGGCCGGCCCAATTCGTGATGCGCATGGTGGGAGTCATGTCGGACGAGCTGCAGCTGACGCTGCGGCCCAGGGACGACTGACGAGCGACCAGTAGCGGCGGAAGAGGTGGCTGACTCCCGGGACCGGCTGTGCCAGAGACGGCCAGGCGGCCGGGTGCAGAGCTCGCCCCGCTGAGGGCAGGTCTGGGTCAGAGCTGGTCCCTCAGAGGCCGGTTGGGATCAGAGCTGGTCCAACTGAGGGTCGGCGGCTACCCTGCAGCTGAGGTAGAGTTCGTAATCTGTGTGCGGCAGAGACGGACAGAGCACGGGCGACGTGGACAGCTACGTGCGGTGACCACTGCGCTGGTGAAGGATGCCATGTCGCTGTCTAATATTGAAGAGAAGGTACTAGGAGTGGCTTCGTCAGTGTGCCGCTTTTATCGCACACACCAACGCCAACTAACCGAATTACTGTATACCGCACCGAAGTATGTACAAAAGAGTTGTCTCGACTCGCCTGCTTTTGCAACCACCCGATGTTACCACGCGTTACCGAAGCCGTGTGCCGCTATCTGCCGGACTGACCAGGGTGTTATTGTCAGTCTGCTGGCCGCCGCGTGTCGCCGGAGCGGAGCAGCCCGTGTTGTACCGTTTGTCGACTGGCAGAGGCGTGGACTGTTGTAAGCGATCCTGTTGGAACTCGGAGCGCGCCGTTTGGATGCTGGCGGAGCTGCCTCGACCTGTTATGGGGCAGCGGAATGGTGACGGGGTGGCAACTGTCCACTCGTTTACCCCGTGCGGGACTGGGGACGTGGGGACGGATGTGCTCCGACTGAGAGACATCTGCGCGCCTCTTAGGCGGCGTACAATGTTTGGCTGCTGTTCAATGTTCAGGCGCAGTGGAGTGGACCGCCATAGGGCGACGGGCGACGTCTTGTGCGTGCTGGGGAGCTGTTGTGATACGAGCGTTTGAAGCCGTGCTGTTGTGAAACGCAGCTGTGAATCCAGGGTACATCAGCTTGTTACTGTGCTGTGGTCGTGGCGCGCGTGCGAGTTTGTGACGGGTGCGTGGTAATGTGTGTGAGGAGAGGATAACTGAGTGTGGGACCGAGAGGACAGTGTGAGAGTGGGACCAAGGGGACGGAACACAGAGACCGCACGACAGTCAGTGGCGTCGTTTTGTTTGCTCGTGCTGTGCTGTTGCACCTGTTTTGATAGTGAGGCTTTTTGTTCAATGTCCAGCAAATGGCTAAATAAAAACAAATATGCTTTACACCTGTTGTCACGTTGATGAAAAAAAAATATTTACATTGCCGCATTGGCGGTATGAAATGCGTATTCAAGCGCCAAGGTTCAAGTGTGGCGCACATGCTGGAACTACAAAGTAAATACTTTTGGGATTGTAATTAATTTTCTGATGCAGGCCATCCGTCCTGCACCGCGCACCGGTTGGGCGCTCCTATCTTCGACTTACGGATGACATTAATTAAAAAATGGATCAAAACGAATCAGACAAATTAATTGACATGAACCTGGATTGACGGTGGCTGCGCGCGAATCGTACAGAGACGGGTTCAAAAAGGCGTTATGTATTGGTTTCAAATGCGGTATAAGTGCCGCGATATTCCACGGTCTCCTGGAGGGACCGGAGGTCACATCCCGACTATCGGCGCGTCTCGTACCGTCGCCGGGACGGCCGGGCCGGACAGCAGTACACGCCCACGGCCTCTGCAGGGCTCTCCCGTCTCGGGGCGGCTGGATCAACCTGATACGCTCAGTAAGACGTGACATATCACAGCCCCCCCCCCCAAATAAATCACATCGGCGCCGCGGAGCGAACGGGAGGCGCGAACAGTCGCTCGTACTCGGAGAAAGGCACCGGCTTCATTGGTGAATGATCGACTAGATGACGCGAGTCGAAAGCGCCGTAACACGGCCACGCGTTAGAAACACGCATACAGTTGCACACGATGGAAACATCAGAGTTCCGATTAGTTATAAACATGAATTAGTAACACAGTCGTCCTCATAATCAACACATTCATTTGTGAAGCAACGCATAGCTATTCAATGTTACTTTAAACCTGTCCAGCAGGTTGCATTGCAAGGATGAAGTTACAAGTACGCTTCAAATGCCACGCGGGATGTACATATGTATGCAAAGGCTCAGCGTCTGAGGTCCATCGACCGAGAGACGGTCCGTACCCTTGCAGCCGTCGGGCACACACGCACACAGCCTTCTGCAGCCGGCAGACACACACGCACACAGCCTCCTGTAGCCGGCAGACACACGGTCCGAGCCGTCGGGCACACACGCACACGGCCTCCTGCAGCCGGCAGACACACACGCACACATCCTCCTGCAGCCGGCAGACACACACGCACACAGCCTCCTGCAGCCGGCAGACACACGGTCCGGTGCAGCCGGCGGCACACATGCACGTCGCACACGGCCGTCACGCACGCTCGCTCTACACGCCTCGCACTGACGCCCGGCGTCACGAGCTGTCGGCCCGACCCCCGCTCACGAACGCACCCAGTCCACGAACCGGGAGCCTGTCCCGTCACACGCTGGCCATCCAACGTTATCGGCAGTCCGAGCACCAGCATCAGATCCCCGCGGCTGTCAGAGCTCAGCATCAGGCGTCCACATCTCAACCTGTCAGCACCAGCCCCGACTCCGAGCCTTCCCCAGCCGGACACACCACCACTGCTGACCGCGCCACGGTACAGTCCCACCGTGCCGCCGCCGCTCACAGCCGTACATCTCCGTCGGACCGGCACAGCCGTACATCTCCGTCGGACCCGTCCCCGTCCGTCCCGGGCGGCGGGCCGTCGCCGCTATCTCCGCTGTCTCCACGCCCCGCCGCTGTCGCCGCCGCGCCGTCTCCGTCCTCGGCGTCCGGCGGCGGCGGGTCCGGGTACCGCTCGCTGACGGCCGCCAGAGGCACGTACCGCCGGCCGTCGTAGCGGACAAAGTAGCGGCCCAGCTCGCGGTGTCCGATCGGCAGAGGAGCCGGCGCCAGCTCCAGGTTCTCTGCGGGCACCGCCGGCCAGCCGGTCAGTCGGGAGACGCCGCCCGTCAGTTGGCTAATTTGGGCAGACGACACAAGAGTACGACGGAACAAAATGTGTTTGGTAACACAGGATTCCAGGACGTTTAAAATACAACTGCTCCAGCATTGGATAGTCTATGATTTAATAGTTTGCCCAAGGACTCTAAGAACCAGTGGATCGATCGCAAAACACGCTGAAATATAAACGGCCGCCACGTTGAGCAGCACGCAAAGTACAACGTCGAATTGGAGCGTCGGGTTTGCACTCAGTACCAAGAGCCTTGGCTCTGAGAAGCCACCAGGGTCAGCGGCAGCACTGCAGACCGAGGCACTATCGCACCCTGTCGGCCAGTGTCCCGTCGTACAGCGTTCAGTCGTACAGTGCCCTGTCGACCAGTGTTCAGTCCAGCGGCGTATTTAGAAAATCGCGAAGGGGGGGGGCCAAGGGTTTGAAGGGCGCCACCTCACTCAAGGAGGGCGCCATACGGTCGCGAGATAAAAAATCGCTCAGTGGGGGTTGGGGGGTTGGGAGGCGTTTTTTACCATGCCACCAGTTTTTTTTTGCGTAACCTCGTATAGGTCGTGCTGCATTGATTTTGCATCGTGTGTATTCTTTATACTCCAGGTCACAAAAGGTCAAGTGTTCTTGAAATGCTGCGCCGAAGGCGCGCGAAATTTTTGAAAACAACCTTTTCCTCCGCTTTTTAGGCACGCCTTTTATACGATCACTGTTCAAAGCTCCTCTCGCTCTTTTACCAAATTTGAAGGTGTAAAAAATACCTAAGGTTTGGTCGGGCCGCTGCCACACAAACTGTACAGAAAGCTTGGCTCATGGGTGTCGATGTATAAAAGTTTATTGGCGGTGGCATATCTACGCACCAGATCACCGTATCGGATTGATACCGGAGCGCGAGATGCGTAAACATCATCCAAATTACCTCAGACCAGCCTTCATAGCCTTCTCACAGATGCATACAGTGTACCCACATAACCAGTTTCAATCACCGAAACTTCAGATGCCTGCTGTTGCGCCCGAACCTGTTGACAATACTTAATCGTAATCCATATAGATGCCATGATGCACGTAAAGTAGGATCAATCCGTTAAGACCAAAGACGTGTTTTATGCATCGTAGAGCGTAGATAGTTTTGGTAGGTATAGATACTTCATTCATTGTGCTGAATGCACGTTCATTTGTGGCAGTTTTCACAGGCAAGACATCAACTATGTGCAATAGAACGACTAAGTTGAAAAACATGCCAAAGGAGTAAATAAATGATAGGAGGGCAGCGATCAACGGATGTTGCCAATAGGTAGAAGGGCTGCGATCCACAGGAGGGCACTAATAGGTAGAAGAGCCCCGATCAACATCCCGAGTTTCGACAGTAGGGCACCGATAGGTAGGAAGTTGGCGAGCAGCAGGAGGGCGCCAATGGATAGAAGGGCAGCGATCAACAGGAGGGCACCAATAGGTAGGAGGGCGCCGATCAACAATCAACAGGAGGGCGCCACCAGGTAAGAGGGTGGCGAGGAACAGGAGAGCACCAATAGGAGGGTGGCGATCAACAAGAGGTCGCCAATAGGTGGGAGGGCGGTCATCAACTGGAAGTCGCCAATGAGCGGAAGGGTGACGATTAAAATGGGGGTGGCAATGGTGAGGAGGGCGCCTTTGCTCAAGAGGATGACACGAACAGGAGGGCGTCTGTGCGGAGGGCGCTGGTCAACAGGAAGGTGCCAGTGGATCGGAGGGCGGTGATCAACAGGAGGGTGCCAGTGGTTAGGAGGGCGGCGATCTACACGAGGGCGCCTGTAGCAAGAACGGTCGCGTTACTTTACATTGAATCGTATTTCGACGTAATTCGCGGAGTAAATCAACTTAAAGTTCATTTAGCCATTTATGTAGTGAATCACCGTATTATCATCACAGCAATCTCACCCCCATCCCCCACTTCAACCCTCATTCACAGCCATCCATTGACCTAAATACATTTCCCATACAAATCCCGCGCAGTATCCCAGCGGGCTCCTTCACCGGACAGTAACAGACGTAAACTGTAACATTCTCCCCCCGGTGAAATGACAATTTCACTCAATCCGTTCCGATAGAACACAGTGGCATGTGCTGACCGGCATCCTTGTAGGAGTCTCCTCAATCCTGAGGCCTAGCCGCACTCCAAACGATGCAGCCTCTGTACAGGCCGCGTTGATGTAGTGCCGTCTGCCCTTCGCAGGGTCGCGACTCGTGTCAGTCCATCTCTGCCTGGATGAAGCTCAACTATCCTTCCCATTGGCCAGAGTGATCGGGACTGATACGGATTTTCTCTGATGATTACCAGATCTCCGATAGCTGGATTGCTTCTTTCTTCTCGGGGAGGAATCCGCAGCTCTCGCAAATATTCTGTGTGCCACCTTTTCCATAAATGAGCGAGAACCTCACGACAATGTATCCAGCGCTTCCTGAGCACTCGGCTCTGGCTCTCAGGCTCAATCAAACCCGGGACATCGGGCTCGTCCAGTGCAGGGACTTGTAGAAAGTCCCTTGGAGACAGTGACCGAAGGTCATCAATGTCCTCACTCAACGCCGATAGCGGTCTTGCATTTATTGCACCTTCTATGCGGCACAGCAGAGTTTGCAGATCTTCAAATGAGAGCATACTCTTATGAAGCGTTCTGCGCAGAGCCTCTTTCGTTGTGCGCACGAGTCGCTCATAAAAACCTCCCCACCATGGAGCTCGGGGTGCGTTGAATTTCCAGGTTACTCCGGAATGAGCGAGGTGTGCTGCTGCGCCCTTGAAGTTTGTTGCGTTGTCACTTGTCACCGTTTTCGGCATTCCTCTTCGTGCGGCGAATCGATCGAAAGCTTGTAAGAAGTCCCTTGTAGAGAGGCCTTTAACCAGCTCTATGTGAACGGCTCTCACTACCGCACACGTAAAAATGACAAAGTATGTCTTGACGATGTTGCCGCCGTCTTTGGCGAAGATAGGTCCTCCGAGGTCCACTCCGAGCTGTGAGAAGGGGGTTCCGCTAGACGCTCTCTCTCTTGGAAGGGGAGCTGTTTCTTGCGTGAACGGCTCTGCATGGAAAATACGGCACCTTGGGCATGCTCGTATAACCTTGCGAATCGTTTGTCGGCCTTTTGGTATCCAAAACCTGTCACGGATGGAGTACATCGTTTGCTGCACTCCCGCATGACATAGTTCCACGTGTCGCTCTTGGATCAGCAGCCGAACGTAGTGATCATCATTCGGCAGCAGGATCGGATGTTTTTCGTCTTCGTTCAACTTCGATTCTTGTAGTCGTCCCCTCGCCCGGAGGATTCCGTTCTCCAGATATGGGTTTAGCTCGTAGATGTGTGATGTCCGAGGTACGGCCTGATCTGCTATCAATACTTCCCGTTCTGGTCCGTATGCTGTTTTCTGTGTTTCCAGTATCCACAGTTCTTCTGCTCGGTTGAGCTCTTCTGCAGTCAGATCGCCCGTTGTCGACGGCTCCGTCTTCCGGGTATTGGCCAGGAATCGCAGCATCCAAGCTGTCACCCGGTGCAGCCGTTTACGCGAACTGTAGTTCTCTGCAGACATAAGTGATCCGACACCTGGTTCCTGGCTCGCGGAGGAACACATGGTGATCACGGGCCCACTTTTCCGCTCCTCCGCTCTGCACTCGCTGGGTTCGTAGGCACGCTGAGGAGGCCATTCTTCCCTTTCTTCTCGGAGCCAGCTGGGTCCCTCTTGCCAGAAAGGCTCGCCAAGCTTGTCTGCGGATGCTCCTCTGGACGGCAGATCGGCTGGGTTACACTCGCCTGGGCAATGCCTCCACTTTGCTGGTGGAAACATTTGCTGGACCTCAGTTACCCGGTTGCTGACAAACGCCCCCCAGCGGCCAGGATCACTTCGGATCCAGGCCAGCGCCACAGCAGAATCAGTCCATAGAAGGACGTCCTGAGGTTTGGAGGGCAGTGATTCAATCACGTAAGCCGTTAGTCTCGATCCAAGAACGGCGGCCATGAGCTCCAGGCGTGGGATAGCCATGGGCTTACTTGGCGAAAGCCGACTTTTGCTCATGATCAAGCGCGTTTCAGGGCTGGTCTTACCGCATGTCCGGAGATATACTGCTGCAGCATAAGCAGTCTTGCTAGCGTCGCAGAACGTGTGGATGGTGAACTTTTCCACGTTGTTCGAAACGTACGGTCTGGGAATGCGAAGTGCCTCGAGAGACCGAAGACCATTCAGCCACTCGAGCCAACTCCGCCTTGACGAGAGCGGCAGATCTTCATCCCAGGCTGTACCGAGGGTCCACAGCTCCTTCAGCAGCATCTTGCAACGCATGGTGAACGCTGAAATAAGACCCAGAGGGTCGTAGACACGAGCTGATAATCTCAACACGTTCCGTTTTGTAGGACGTAGCTGCATCCCCAAATCATATAGATCTTTGCTCTGAAAGATGAGCTGATCCTCGTGCGGTACCCATCTCACTCCCAACACTTTTGTCGGCTCTCCGTCACTGGTCGTTAGAAGGATACCTGGCTCACTTGCTCGTTTTGCCGTGTCCGAGCTTCCTGCCACATCGATGCTTCGGTTTGACCTCCATTTTGTTAGGTTCATCTTTGCCGTCGAAAATACTTCCTTTGCTTCTTGGGCGAAGACCTTTGCTTCTGATTCGGTTGCCATGCTGGTCAGCAGGTCATCGCAGTAGACGTCACGTTTTAGTCGATCAGCCGTGTCCCTCAGTTCATCGGGCTGTCCTTCAAGATGTCGTCTTATGACAGCCTGTAGGAGGAATGGAGATGATGCTACACCGAACACCACCCGCGTCATCCTATAGGTGGTCACTTCCCCGTCCGGCGTTCGCCAGAGAAATCTGGTGAGATCACGATCTTGATGATGGAGTGCCAGCTGAAGGAACGCCTTTTCAATATCTGCTGACACCGCCACCATGTTCAGTCTGAAGCGAATGAGGATGCCGGTGAGGTCTGCTATCATGTTGGGTCCCGGCAAAAGCATGTCGTTTAAAGACCTAGGACTTCCTGCTGATGCATCGAAAACGATGCGGATCTTGTCACCTTTGTATACAGCATGGTGCGAGAGATAGTGCACCGGTCCGTCGGGAACCACCGGGGCGGGTTCAGCAAAACCCATCTCTATGTACTGTCGAATGGCTTGATCATACTCCTGCCGCCTGCCAGAGCGGTCGAGAGATGTCTCACATCGTTCCAGTCGTCGGTGTGCGACGTCTTTGTTTGTAGGGAGCTCATCGAAATCCGTTTTAGCGGGCCAGCGAACTTGGTATCGTCCATCTGCGTCCCGTGTGCATGTTCGTTCGAAATGTTCGACGGCCTTGTTTTTGTCGGCTTGCGTCTCACTCACTTTCGATGGGAATGTCGGTGGTTCTATGCCGATGGTTTCCAGCGCCCACAACTGCTCGATGTCCTCTCGGAGAGTTCCAGTGTGAAGAAACAAGACCTGCCCATTCGCAGCTGTTCCATCGGCAGCAGCACGTCCTCCTAGAACCCATCCAAATATGGTTTCCCACGCCATCGGGCCACGCTCTCCGGTCTTCACCTGCCCATTCACGACATCTTGATAGTGATCCATACCGATCAGTATGTCGATATCTCCTGATTGCCACCTAGACGGACAGTCAGCTAGGGTCAGGTGCTTCAGATGTGGATAGTCGTTCAAGTCCACTGACTTGACGTTGACGGGGCCACATATTTGCTCAGTTTCCGCCGCTGTCAGAGTCACAGACTTGGTCGGGTCACTGCAGTTCATCAGTTTGATGGAAACAGAGTTCATCGTTTTGTGGGTTATGCGATCACCACCGAATGTTGAGATCGTTCTGCGCTGGGTTCCAAGCCGCTGACATTTCAAATCCCGAGAGAGAGATGTTGATATAAATGACTGGTTTGAACCAGTATCAAGGATAATTCTTACGTTCCTTTTGCCAGCGGGTCCGACTGCCACCGCTCTAGCTGTTTGGAAAAGAACTTGTTCCTTCTCTTCAACCTGGGACTGAGCAGTCACGATGGGTGCAGCTTCCTCTTCGGTGCACAGCAGGCGGTGATGTCGCTTTCCGCACCTTTCGCAGCATTTCACGTTGTTACATGTTCGTGCAATGTGATGAGGACCTAAGCAGATGAAGCAAGCTCCGACAGCGAGAAGCCGACGGCGCCGCTCGTCCACCGAGAGTGCTTCTGCCTTTCTGCATTGTGCCGTCTCATGCCCGAGCGTGCAGAACGCGCATTTTTGCGCTCTTGCCGATACCTGAAGGGCCGCTGCAGAAGGCAGCATGGTCGTCGTTGGCTGTGTCGAAGTTTTCCAGCTGCGCTTCTGGATAGCCTCCTTTTCCGTTGCGCGCAGTCCGTGCAGGGTTTGTCCACTGGCCGTTAGATATTGTTCGGCAGCGCTGGATATTTCTTCTAGTGTTTTATGGCCGTTTCGTTTCAAGAACAGCTCGAGTTCCTTTGGGCAGCTCGATAGAAACTGTTCAATTAGGGTCAACTGTTTGAGACCATCGAAAGATGTCGGAAACTCACTCAGGGACATCCATTTATCCAAGTATGTCGACAAACGTGTTATGTACTGCTCCGGTGTCTCGTCTTCTTCCGGAGGCGATTCCCGCAGACGTCTGCGAAAACCGTCAGCAGTAAGACCATACCGCTTTAGCAGTGCTTCCTTGAGGATCTCATAGTCATCAGCCTCGTCTGCACTCAAACGATGATAGACTTCCAGAGCCTTTCCAGTGAGCAGAGCGCTCAATGATACCGCCCAATCCTCTCTGTTCCAGTTGTTAGACTGGGCGATTCTTTCAAATCTTGTCAGGTATATGTCCATGTCACCATTTTCTTCAAATGGAGGGAGCTTTGGAAGCTTCTTACTCGTTCTTGTACCATTGCTGGCCATCGAACCATCCAAAAGTCGCAGCTTTTCTATTTCAAACTGTCTTTCCTTCTCTCTTTCCTCACGCTCTAGTTCCTTTTCTTCACGCTCCCTTTCCCTTGTTAGCTTTCTTTCTTCCCGCTCCTGATCCTTCTCATATTGCTTCGATGCGAATTCTAGAGCTTCCAGTCCGGATAAGCCTTGTCTTGTCGCTAATTCTACGTATTTATCCATTTCGGTTTGCCCAGTGTCCTGTCACGGTCGCCAAATATGTAGCAAGAACGGTCGCGTTACTTTACATTGAATCGTATTTCGACGTAATTCGCGGAGTAAATCAACTTAAAGTTCATTTAGCCATTTATGTAGTGAATCACCGTATTATCATCACAGCAATCTCACCCCCATCCCCCACTTCAACCCTCATTCACAGCCATCCATTGACCTAAATACATTTCCCATACAAATCCCGCGCAGTATCCCAGCGGGCTCCTTCACCGGACAGTAACAGACGTAAACTGTAACAGCGCCAATAGAAGGGCCCCGATTAACATTCAACAGGAAGGACTAGGGAACCAATAGGTAGGAGGGCGGCACTGAACAAGAGGGTGCCAAAAGGGAGAAAGGCGGCCTTCAAAATTTCACATGAGGGCTCAATAGGTAGGAGAGCGCCAATAATTATGAGGACGCCGATCAGCAGAAGGGCGGCAATGTGTAGCAGGGTGGCGACCTACAGGAGGGCGCCTTCGGGTGAGAGGGCGCTTATTTACAGGACAGCGGCTTACATAGGCGACCACCGTTACGCTTAGAGAGCTACAGCCTACAAATGTGGTTGGAGGGCGCCCGAGGGAGCCCTCCAACCGTATTTGGAGGGCGTATTTGGAATGGGCGTCCTCCGAGGGCGCCCTCCATCCGTATTTTCCCTGTAAACACATTCGCGATTGGAGGGCGCCCTCCAGTCGCGATTGTTTTTCGATTCGATTATATCACAATTGCATTTGCGATTGGAGGGCGCCTTCGGCGCCCTCCAATCGCAAAGGGCGCCTTCGACGCCCAAGGGGGGGGGGCCATGGCCCAGTGGCCCCCCCCCCTGCCTACGCCCCTGGTTCAGTCATACAGTGTCCTGCCGTACAGTGTCCCGCCGACCAGTGCCCTGTCGTACAGCATTCAGCCGACCAGTGCCCCGTCGTACAGCGTTCAGTCGTACAGTGTCCAGCCGTACAGTGCCCTGCCGACCAGTGCCCCGTCGTACAGCGTTCAGTCGTTCGGGGAGTGCACGGTGCGCCGGGCCGGTCGATAGCTCCGGACCGGACTCGGCCGTTAATGCCCGGAAATTATAATGGCCCCACCGGCGGCGGCTATCGCTCTGCATTATCGCTCATACACTTAAAACGAGGATAGCCGCACGGAGGCCAACACGTCAGGTGCCACGGTAACAGTCCCAGCACGCACAATCAGCCACCTTTCAGCCTGAAAACATTGGACATTCACCAAAACGGAGCAGCACTGGAAACAACGCTGTAAACAACACTGGAAACATCTGGCCGCACGGCTGCACGCTCCCACGCACCCGCCATCGACCCGAGGAACGTCACGAAGACGTTCCCAGCGGGACGGCTCTCAACATGGACCGTGGAAAACAACTTCTGTCGCCGGTCGACACGGCGTCTAACTCGGACGGAGCGGCACCCTGATACGGACCGATCGGAGCAGCGCTGTATCGCGGTCCCATCCGAGCGTTCCCGCGCGGACTCAGCCGGCGTGTAGCTCCGATCATAGACCGCGGTATACACATGTCCGTGCTCAGTCCCATACGAACGGCGCCGCACACCGGCTGCCGGCGCCCGGCGGCGCCCGGTCCTGAGTCATCGCGCCCACCACACGCCCGGTGCCGCATCATGACGCATCTTTATGCGGGCTGACGGCTGACGCGATACGGGTAAGTTGTTCCCAGCGCGGCGAGAAAGCAGAAACTTTGTGCGGCTTTGAGCGGAACTTTGTGAGGTGGGGGAGGGGGAGGTGGGGGCGACAGTGGCCGTACCTGCACTGGCGCCCGGTACTGGCGTATTGACCTGACCGGGTGGGCCGGTAAGGCGGCCGAGGGCGGGGTCGGGGCGGCGCGGGACCCCCATCGACCTGAGGAATCGATGGCAGCCGCCGCGCCGGTCGGTGACGACCAGCGACAGTCGACGTGACGACCGGCGACAGTCGAGGTGTCAGCTCACGCCGGTGTCTGAGTCGGTTCACATCGGTGTCGCCTCACGCCGCTGATAGTGTCACCTCACGCCACTGACACTGACGGCTCACGCTAGAGTCAGTACCGGTGTCGGTGACAGCTCACGCCGAAATCGTGTCAGTAACAGCGTCGGCTCACGTCGGTATCGGTGACGACTCACGCCGGTGTCGGTGACGGTGCTGGCGCCATGGAGCCGGTGCGCCAGCTGCGGCTGCTGGCCGCCGGCTGCCAGCCGTGGAACCCCAACCTGTGCGTGGCGGCCGGGCCGTGGTTCGCGTACGCGGCCACCCAGTCCGTGTACGTGTACCGCGAGTCGCGCGGCCGGCGCGGCGTCTGGCGGCTCGACTCCATCCTCACCGGCCACAGCAAGCTCATCAGCTGCCTGGACTGGCTGCCGGGCGGACTGCTGGCCACCGCGGGCGGCGACCGCCAGCTGTGCGCCTGGAGCGTGGCCGAGCAGCGCGTGGTGGCGCGCGCCGCGCTGCCGGCCCCGGCGCGGCTCATCGCCTGGAGCCCGCACGACGCCGACCAGCTGGTGGTGAGCGGCGCGCGCGGGCCGCTGCTCGTCTGGCGGTGTCTGGACTCGGACAGCCCGGCGCCGCTGCGCGCCGACTGCAGCTCGCCGTTTGCCGCCGAGGTGCAGCAGCTGGCCTGGCACCCGCGCCGCCGAAAACTGGCCGTCGGCCACCGGAACGGCACCGTCAGCCTGGTGCCCACCGACGGCGGCCGGGTGCGCCGGCACGTGCCGCTGCCCGAGCCGCACGCCGAGCGCGACCAGCCGGTCACGGCGCTGGCCTGGGACCCGCTCTCCGAGGACTACCTGCTGCTCTGCCAGCAGCACACCGGCCTGCTGCTGGTCGACACGGCCCAGTTCACGGCCATCATGGCGTTCGAGCGGCCGTCGACCGGCGGCGACTGCCACCTGGCCTGGTTCACCAACGCGCCCGGCGTGTTCCTGGCGGCCGACACGGAGAGCGGCGTGCTGTCTGTGTACAGCGCCGGCGCCGCCGCGCCGCTCCAGCGCACAGCCGTCAAGGCGTCCGGCTTCCACGGCGCGCGCCTGCTGGCCGGGGAGGGCGGCGCGCCGGCCGGCGGCGGCGGCGGCGGCGGCGGCGGCGGCGGCGGCGGCGGCGCCCCGCCCGGCCGCCTGCTCGCCGTGTTCGGGGACGGTGGCGTGGGCGTGCTGTGTCTCACGTCGCGCCGCTGGGAGTTCCTGCAGGAGTCCGGCCACACCGAGACCATTTTCGACGCGCAGTTCCAGCCGGGCCACCAGGAGCGGCTGGCCACCGGCTCGTTCGACGGCACCATCAAGGTGTGGAGCGCGCGCAGCCTGCAGCCGGTGGACGAGCACCGGGCCAGTACCATCGTGTACGCTGTGTCGTGGGCGCCGGCCGACCTCGACTGTCTGGCGGCGGCCACCTCCACCGAGGGCGTGCTCGTCTGGAGCCTGCAGAAGCACCGCGTGGTCAAACAGTTCCGCGAGCACGGCTCCGACTGCGTGTACAGCGTCAGCTGGAACGGCGTCGACTCGCGCCGGCTGGCGTCGGCTGGCGGTGACGGCACGTGCGTGGTGCGCCAGCTGGACGGCACGCTGCTGCACACCTACCGGCACCCGGCCGGCGTGTACGGCTGCGCCTGGCGCGACGCCGCGCGGCTGGCCACCGGCTGCAAGGACGGCGCCGTGCGCGTGTTCGACGTCACCCGCAACCAGTCGGCACCGCTGCTCGTGCTCAAGGGCCACGTGGAGCGCGCGTTCCAGGTGCGCTGGAACCCGGTGCTGGAGCACGTGCTGGCCTCCGGCTCTGACGACGGCACGGTGCGCGTCTGGGACACGGACAGCGGCGAGTGTCTGCGCGTGCTCAGCGGCCACCACAGCCACGTGCGCGGCCTCGCCTGGTGCCCGGCGCTGGCGCACGTGCTCGTCTCCGGCTCGTGGGACTACACGATCCGCGTGTGGGACGCGCGCGCCGGCCGCTGTCTGCACGTCATCAAGGAGCACGCGGCCGACGTGTACGGTCTGAGCCTGCACCCGGCGCGGCCGCTGCTGCTGGTCAGCTGCTCGCGGGACTCGACGGTGCGCCTCTGGGACCTGGCGCCGCTGTTCAGCCTGCTGCACTGCCGCGCCCTGGTGACGGAGCGGGCCGCCGAGGTGCTGGCCGACCCGGCGGAGGCCAGCAGTCTGCTGTCGCCGCACCAGGAGCCGCTGCTGGCCGGGGAGCCGGCGGCGCTGCTGCGCGGCCGCTGGTCGTCTGCCGCCGACCGGCTGCGGCTCGTCGGCGCTCTGTTCACGCCCGACCCGGACGCGCAGAACCTCTGGGACCTGGTGGCCGTGCAGCTGGGGGAGACGGACCCGGCCAAGCTGTCCGCAGAGTACTCGGACGGCGTGGTGCACCAGCGCCACCTGGTGGCGGCGCTGACCAGCCGCGCCGCGCGGCTGGAGCGCGCGCCGCCGGCCGAGCGGCTGAGCGCCGGCGGCGGAGCGGCCGCCGCGCGCCGCGCCGCCGCCGATCTCTACCTGCGCTGCGGCGAGCTGCGCCGCCACTGCGACACGCTGCTCGAGCTCGGGGAGTGGGAGCGCGCGCTGGCGCTGGCGCCGGGCGTGTCGCTCGACTACTGGCGGCGGCTGGCGGAGCGGCGCGCCGCCCAGCTGCTGGCCGAGGACTCGGACGGCCTGGTGGCGCTCAGCCTGGCCGCCGGCCGGCCGCAGCTCACCGCCGAGCTGCACCGGCGCCGCGGAGAGCCGCTGGCCGTGCTCGAGGACGCCATGGTGCAGGCCATGCGCGGCGGCCCGCCCTCGCAGCCGGCTGAGGATGATGTGTCCGCCTCCCCGGAGCGCGGACCGCCGCCGGCGCCGGCCGACGACAGGGCAGAGCTGCTGGAGGCCGCCGAGCAGGCGTCCGAGTGGCACCTGTCGCGCGGCCGGCCCGTGCTGGCCGCCTGCTGCCACCTGGCCGTCGACGACGTGCCGGGCTGTGTGCGCGCGCTGGTGCGCGGCCACCTGCGCGAGCTGGCCGTGCTGCTGTACCGACTGCTGGCCGCCGCGGCCGGGACGGCGCCGCCGCCGCAGTCGGCCGAGCTGACCGAGGCGCTCACCGGGCTGGCGCGCCGCTGCCACGCCGACGGCGACTGGCCGACGGGCGTGGCGCTGCTCCAGCTCGTGCAGGACCCCGCCGAGCGGCAGCAGGGACTGCGAGAGCTGGCCATTGCCGCCACCGGAGACGAGGCGCGCGCCGAGCAGGCGTTCCGGCTGGCCGGCTTCGGCAGCGCGGCCGAGTGCCGGGCCCGAGCGCAGTCGCGCGCCGAGGCCGGCGGCGCCGAGGACGAGGAGCAGGTGACGCTGCTGCTGCTGTCCGGCCAGCTGGAGGCGGCGCTGGCGCTGGCGCTGACGCTGCTGGACTCGCGGCTGCTGTCGGAGGACGCCGAGGACCAGCAGTCGGCGCTGCGGCTGGCGCAGCTGTGCGCCGCCGTGCCGCGCCGCCACGCCGGCCGGCTGTCGGGCTTCCTGCCGTCGCTGTGCGCGTTGGCCGGGTTCGCCGGCGGCCGGGCGGCTCTGCGGCGCGGCCACCACTCGGTGGCCGAGCTGATGCTGCGGCACACGGCCGCCGGCCTGCCGCTGGTGTCACAGCGCGCGCCGCGCCTCACCCTGCAGCACGTGCACACGCTGCTGGAGGAGGCGCGCGCCGCCGGCGGCGACCGCGGCGCGGTGCGCGTGCCCGGCTGCCAGCTGCCGGGCCATGGCCGGCTGCTGCGCTGCTACCTCACCGGACAGGTGATCAGAGGGCCCGTCTACCGGCTGGAGGACGGCGAGTCGGCGCTGTCCGCCGGATTGGCCGTCATGTGGGCGGCCGTCAACCGCTACAGCCCGCTGCGTACCGGCGCACAGATGTACCCCTGAGAGCCCGCCCGATACCACAGCGGCGCGGATACCGACACGGAGACAGGGCGCCGGGCCCGGCCAGAAAATATGCTGTGTTACACCGGAGTGCAAATGCCGTGAACGCACGTACCGAGCTTGTCTATTCGCCGAAGATAAAGTGTGCACCGAGCATTCCAAAAGCCAATCGGGTATTGTATCCCGAAACCAGACTGCTGTGACAACGAAAAACAATACTGGAATGCGACTGAAATGATTCATATAAGTGAGTCCGAAAATAATGCCCCAAGACTTACGACAAGCTTGCCGTGACGTATATAGCCAATAATGCCTTGGTAGTTTTAATGTAGAGGCGTCACCCATAACCATTATTTTGATTAAGGGAAGACTAACAATACCGCACACTTCTCCGTTTCTGTTTCTTCAGCCTCGTCCGTCGGCGGTGCTGACGTCACGTGCAATGACCCTGCCACGACCGCCCGCCAGCTCCGCCCAGTGTTGGCACTGTGCGTCACGGGCCGACCGGCCGCTCACTGCTGTGATGTGTGTGTGAGCGCGTGACGGCGCCCATCCCTCTCAGAGTTTATGCACGGGTCTGCTGACCCGCGACCGCCGTCTTTCCGCCCGCCTGAGCCGCGGTCGGCGGCGGCCGCCTGGCCGATACGGCCCAGTGCTGAGGGGTTCTCGGAGCGGCGTGTGTATTGTGAGTGCCTCTGCAGTGTTACAGCTGTCACACCGACACTCCGTCCGGGAAATATACCACTGAATGGTACTCGGTCCTGCGTGTGACTGCCCGCGCACTGTTGCAGCGGAGCCACCAATAAATATACGACTCAAAGTTGCTCAGGTGGAGGTGTGAATGCTCCCACGGTGCTACATACACGATATCAGACTGAATAGCGCTAAGTTATGGGTAGAAGTGACTGCTAAATGACAGTAGTGGTTACGAATGAGCAGAAACGGAAAAGTTTGAAGCAGAGAGCGATGCATTTTTAGGTTGGGTTGAAGAGTAGCACATGTTAGCGCGATCTTTTACGAGAGAGAGGATACAGGCAGGGGATAGGACCCGGCCAGGGGATGGGACACACCCGGCGGAGCAGACCCCGCGCGCCGGCCCCACCGGGTCCGGCACCTACCGTCGGCGGCGTAGCGCGTGGTACGGTCCTCGGCCAGCACGTTGAAGAAGGGCTGGTGCCGGCCCAGCGGCAGCCGGTCCACGCCCATCTGCTCGATCCAGCCCTGGGAGCAACAGGATAACACAGTTAGAGGTCTGGGGACATAATACACACACCGGTCCACGCCCATCTGTTCGATCCAGCCCTGCAGCGACGGATAACACACAGTTAGAGGTCTGGGGACATAATACACACACCGGTCCACGCCCATCTGCTCGATCCAGCCCTGGAAGCGACGGATAACACGGTGAGAGGTCTGGGGACATAATACACACACCGGTCCACGCCCATCTGTTCGATCCAGCCCTGCAGCGACGGATAACACACTGAGAGGTCTAGGGACATAATGCACACACCGGTCCACGCCCATCTGCTCGATCCAGCCCTGCAGCGACAGGTGCATACAGCTAGAGGTCTGGGGACATAATGCACACACCGGTCCACGCCCATCTGCTCGATCCAGCCCTGCAGCGACGGATAACACACTGAGAGGTCTAGGGACATAATGCACACACCGGTCCACGCCCATCTGCTCGATCCAGCCCTGCAGCGACGGATAACACACTGAGAGGTCTAGGGACATAATGCACACACCGGTCCACGCCCATCTGCTCGATCCAGCCCTGCAGCGACAGGTGCATACAGCTAGAGGTCTGGGGACATAATGCACACACCGGTCCACGCCCATCTGCTCGATCCAGCCCTGCAGCGACAGGTGCATACAGCTAGAGGTCTGGGGACATAATGCACACACCGGTCCACGCCCATCTGCTCGATCCAGCCCTGGGAGCAACAGGATAACACAGTGAGAGGCCTGGGGAACATAACATACATGGCGGTCCACGTCGGTCATCTGCTTGATCCAGCCCTGGCAGCGACAGGTTAAAACAGCGAGAGGCCTAGGAGAGGAACGGCACGCAGCAGGGGTGCACAGCGGACAGTTCTTTTTTTTTGGCAAGAGACAAATGGACCTTGCATGTCCCGATATCGCAGGATCCGGCTCGAAACTGGATCATGCCTTAACAGCTGCGGCGTAAAGAGGCCTCCAAAGTAAAGTCTAAACTCCTAAAGTGAAAAACCATTATTGGTTACCAAAATATTGCAAGAAGTAAAGAATAGTCAATGCAACGATTCTGTATTTGGAGAGCGCGTTGGAGGAACAGGGTTTACTACCCACGGAGCACCGATACGCCACACAATTAACGGCAAAGGACAAAGGATGCAATGAACACGGGAATGTATGGTAGCAATCAAACTTAGCGCTCACTATTATTTGCCAGCTCATTCCATTTGTGCGCTTGATTGGGCAACGCTGGCTCAACTACTGCGCCGTCCTTAATTACGGGATACAGAAAAGTGTCAGAGTTTATCCTCTGCTGACATGGTAACACCACTGGCCGGCGGTAAACCTCCCAGAGACAACGGGCAGATCCGCAAAACGAACGCCCCATCAGCTGGCGAAGCGCACCCCTCCCCGTAAACTCGGCAGGACCATAAAACAAGGTCTATCCGGCGGTATATGACTGCACTTTAGTCAACTAGACGCGTTCGTAAATCGCACCCAGCGTCCGATGACGCACACCCAGTCCATCCCCAATAAAGTGGAAAGGTCATAAAGTGATCAGCCAATCCAAGGACGCAAACTCCTCCCCTGCCAACCAGGCGGGTCCATAAAACGGGCGCATCATCCGGCGACACATGGGTACCCACCACCCCGCTTCCGTGAATAGGACAGGTCCATAAAGCGACCAGTCTACCCGGCGCCGTACTAATTCACCAGCTCACTGGATACGCTCGTAAATAAAACAGCATTATAAACCAGGGGAAAGAGACGAAAAATCAGTCTGCGGCCAGGGCAGGCGGACATTGGCATCGTCCACAAGACGGAGATGAGTCTGTCCACGGCATCTCAATGTCGAGCCATTGATCAGACTCAGCCGGGTGCCGTGTACACTGTACACTGCACACTGCGGCACGTTACGTACCCATAATAATGCGGGAGAGAAGGTCACCGACCCCGCGGACGGGGTCGTGGCCTCTTACCGGCCAGAGACGTGTTTTAGTCCACTGACTCGTTACAGAAATGGTTCGTGCTGTACATAATGCTATCAGCGGAAAATAACTATTTCCGAGTAGAGCGTCAACTGAAGGAGACAAACAAAATTGTAAATACAATAACTGTCACAAATCTATGTAGTAGTCAGATATCCGTGAATGATGCGCACACTGAGTGACCAATCTGCCCGGGTCGGTACCCACCTACAGGGTGTCCCATAAGTTCGTTCTCACATTATGTTTGCATGTGAAACAGAGTACATTGCGTTTTAATATATTTATGACCCCTCAATAGGCTCCTCATTTAATAGGCAAACACATGAATACATGCTGCAGCATGCCAACCGGCATGTTTGGCTGCATAGTAGGCTTAAAGTTAACCCAGACTGACTTGACATGCGCCGTGAGCTCCTCGAGGCTGGAACAGCGCTACGCTTCGACGAGCCTCAATTTCAGCATAACCAACAAATTTTTATGAAATTTTGATCCAATGAGGTGCCTGGCATGTGATCTTGCCACAAATGCCTGTCACAGTCTCCTTGCACCGCTTTTAAGCTTTGCTTGACCTGTGCACTGATGCACTGTCTTGCCTGAAGATGGGCCTACGACCTCCCGGATGCCATTTTCTCCTCTATAAATATGTTCATACTCGCGGTTCGAGTTCAGCTTGAGGGCTGAAACTCCTCCTAGATGTTCTTGGAAAAGCATTCTGCTTCCCAAAACTGTTTCTGGGTTGCCACTTGCAACTTGGTCAACTCCAGAACGCCTATAATCCCACAACACAGTGACCCTGACCTTTTGCATAGGAACATAACGGGACGAAACGGAGGCCTCCTCCTTCGCCCTTATGGGGTTGTTTTCGGGTTTGGACGGGTGTTTCCTTTCGAACGTGGACTAGTTAGTCCTGATGACCTAGTTGATGTCATCAGCCATCTGTTTTGTTTAGCCTCAGGCATAACGAAACTCATGTTTGGCCATTTTAAGACGTTTTTGACTGTTTTGAGTCCTCCGGTAAGCAAAGCTTAACCCGCGCCCCGTAGGGGGGGGGCCGAAACGGCCCCCCCCCTGTCCTTTTCGGTCGATATCTCCTAAACCGCTTCAGATATCGCCACCAAACTTTCAGGACCCCACCGGGCATCAATTTTACACATTGTGACCAAAAATTTTTCCAGAGGCTATGATAGGTTGGCCACAAATGACGTCAGAATGACGTCATGTTCTGTCATTTTCGACCGAAAAAAGACCTTCGCGAGAAGACCTGTCAGGCCTACAGCTTTGAAGATACAGAAAAATGATCAAAACATAAAAGGTGTAGAATTGACAGGGCCACAAAACTGCTATCTCGGATTTTTGAAATTTTCTGAGTTTTGAACCCGAAAAATCAAAAAAACATTTTTTTGGATATATTAGCCAAAAAATCCAAAACGTTTTTTGAGTTTCAAAAAAACCGGAATATATGTGATAGTACCTACCGTCTTCTATCTACATACCGAATTTCAGATCGATACCTCGTTTTTTGGCCAAGTTATAGCGAAAAAACTGTTCAAAATTGATGACGTCAAATTTTCAAACTCAATTTTTGGCAGTTCTAGACCTTGTAGAGCAAAACAAAGACCACCATTAGACTCCCCGTGACGAACTGCATCGAATCGATACCCATTTTATGCAAAAATATCAACTTTGAAATTTGCCCTTATTTGACCTGACCTTGACCTGACCTTCACCAAAACGTGACCTAGGCTGGCCCCAAAGGCTGCCTAACCCACATAATCGCATTTGTCATGTAAAATGGACCATAAAACATGTATCACACGACACTTTCATATTGTGACCCCGGTGACCTGATCTTGCTGTGACCTGACCTGGTATCAGTGACCTCAGATAGCAAAGTATGTGTTTGACGAACAATGTACCATCGATGGTTTTCAATAAATTACCAATTAACTCGATTGCACAACACATTTCTTGAAATGCCTGTGAACGGTGAAAATCTGACCTTTGACCTGACCTGTGACGTCATCGGTTTGACCTAGGTCAATGAAATTTGGTCACAAGGTAGTTCCCGGGTGGGGCTATCGAACGCCGTTTGAATTTTGAAAATCGGCCGGTAACTTTCCGAGATCTTAGGGGGGGGGGGCCGAAACGGCCCCCCCCCCCCTACGGGTGGTAGGGTCCGCCGGTAGCCCTACGGGGCGCGGGTTAAGTCACCTTGAGTTATGTACCCCGAAAGAACACTCTTAGACAGCTGGTAATCCATCCTGAAAAGTCTGCTTACAAACTTTGTAACCCTTTGACCTTTTTGATGGCCACTTTGGCGCCACACAGTTTTGGCCACTTGGCTCACTCCTGAGGGCTGACTGGAAAGAGGATAAACTTGCAGTGACTGACTCCCGACAAATCATCGGTGTCACTTGCTGACTGTGCGTCCAGTTAGCGATGGACATTGGCTACAGACTGGTAGGCCTCAATCACCCTCAATCGTCGCGAATGGTCACGTGCTGACTAAATACTGAGACGTACCCGTATCGGAGACCTCTATGTTGCGGCGTTAGCCGTCTCTGTAGGAAGCGGGCTCTATAGCAAAAACTATTTTGTCTACAGAAATTAGCTACTGTGGAGCATATTTCTACCAGCCATGGCAACCACGTAAGCTCAGTTACGAACCAATTTCAGCGTGCCTTTAAGCAAGAGAGCCTAAAAACGTAAAATTTAGGTGAGAACGAACTTATGGGACACCCTGTATGTGGCGTCAGCCCGCTCTCGGTCTATAGTAGCGCCTGTTAAACCCACCTCTGCAGCGCTCAGTGAACCCATCTCTGTGGCGCTGAGCGAACCCACCTCTGTGGCGTCACACCGCTCTCGGCTCGGTCTATGGTAGCGCCCAGTGAACCAACAACTGTGGCGCTGAGCGAGCCTACCTCAGTGGCGCTCAGTGAACCCATCTCTGTGACGCTCTGTGAACCCACCTCTGTGGCGTCGCAGCGCTCGGTCTATATACAGTAGTGCAGCCTCTGTGAACCCACCTCTGTGGCGTCACACCGCTCGGTCCAGCCGGCCACCACGGCGTGGTAGTGGTAGCGCCGGTGGCGCACTATGTCGCCCACACGGAACCGCCGCTGCACCGGCGCCGCGTTGCGGCGCAGGCACACCACCTGTGGAACGGGGGCAGAGGTCAGACCACAGACAGACCATCTATGGATGGGGCGGGGGAGGTAAGAACGGCGCAGACACACCATCCATAGGACAGACCTAAGAGCGGGACAGACACACCACCTGCACGACGAAGCGCAGAGGTCAAGCACAGGGCTCGGGTAACATGGAACATCGAGGTCAGACCGGCGCGCAGATGCTGAGTTCTGTTCATATGTGACACCACCATGGCCGATTTAACGACAAATGAACAGCAGTTAATCAGCACAGCCTTATAGTATGGCCAGCAGCACGAGCAAAGGCAACTCACGGGAGAAAATAGAACGTGTCTAAGGACGTCGACAAAGCTGGAAACCCATAGGCAATCAAATTCTGAAATTGATCGCTGTAGCACTAATTGTACTCGGTGTAATAGAACTGACTGGTCCCCGACAGTCCGGGACTGCTGTAGTCGTCTGGGTGTCCGCTCACCTCCTTGTGTCTACGGAGCTCCTGCAGGATCTGTTCGTAGCGCTGCTTCATGAGCTCCTTGGAGTCACGCAGTCCCTCCCGCTCCTCCTCCGATAGCGTGCCGTCGTGCTGCTCCAGAAACTCCTGACAGCGGCGGTACACATCGGTCAAACAGGCTAACGCCATCCACCGGTCAAATCGACACGCGGAATCACACGGCAGCTGGCGGTGCCGCGGTCAGTCGCCAAACCGACACACACCAACTCACTCACAGACTAGCAGCAATAGTCGGGATAAACCGATCAATGCGTCTCACTGTCGCGAGGCAGAATATCGTTCGAGTTTGGTGTAAAGCCTTCTAGCAGTGCCGCACGAAACAGGCAGAGGGTGGGCTGGCAAGGGAGTAAGTATATATCACCCATAAAGGACATTCTCAGACACCAATCGATCCACACATTCTAGAATGAACATTGGAAAGGTTTACGTGACGACGATCGCTCTGCATGACTGGGAGCCTGGGGTGATAGCCCCAGTCAAATTATTAGTCAAATTGGTGTCTGCGATTCTGCGGTAGCAAAATCGCACGTCTGCTGCCAGGACGGCAGCTGCACACTGCACAGCTGACCACCTGAAAAATGTTGTGGGTAATGTACCCACCCGCGTGAGGTCGTGGATCTAGGTAAGTTGTACCCACTTGCGCGAGGTCGTGGATGTACCCACCTGGGTGAGGTCGTGGATGTAGGTAAGTTGTACCCACCTGAGTGAGGTCGTGAATGTACATGGGCCGGATGCCGCCGAACACCTCCGAAAGCTCGTGCAGCAGCGGGAAGCCGAGCCGGCAGTCGGTCTCGGACCAGACGGCCAGTGCGTTCAGTGACAGCAGGTCGGCGTCGGTGAGGTGGGCGGTCCGGTGGCCGGCCATGATCCCCACCACCAGGCGGTTCAGCAGCTGTTACACAGGGACGGTCCGGGGGTTACACAGGGACGGTCCGGGGGTTACACAGGGGCGGTCCGGTGGCCGGCCATGATCCCCACCACCAGACGGTTCAGCAGCTGTTACACAGGGACGGTCCGGGGGTTACACAGGGGCGGTCCGGGGGTTACACAGGGACGGTCCGGGGGTTACACAGGGTCCAGGGGTTACACAGGGGCGGTCCGGGGGTTACACAGGGGCGGTCCGGTGGCCGGCCATGATCCCCACCACCAGACGGTTCAGCAGCTGTTACACAGGGACGGTCCGGGGGTTACACAGGGGCCGGGGTTACACAGGGGCGGTCCGGTGGCCGGCCATGATCCCCACCACCAGACGGTTCAGCAGCTGTTACACAGGGACGGTCCGGGGTTACACAGGGGCGGTCCGGTGGCCGGCCATGATCCCCACCACCAGACGGTTCAGCAGCTGTTACACAGGGGCGGTCCGGGGGTTACACAGGGGCGGTCCGGTGGCCGGCCATGATCCCCACCACCAGACGGTTCAGCAGCTGATACACAGGGGCGGTCCGGGGTTACACAGGGGCGGTCCGGTGGCCGGCCATGATCCCCACCACCAGACGGTTCAGCAGCTGTTACACAGGGGCGGTCCGGGGGTTACACAGGGTCCGGGGGCTACACAGGGGGGGGTCCGGTGGCCGGCCATGATCCCCACCACCAGACGGTTCAGCAGCTGTTACACAGGGGCGGTCCGGGGGTTACACAGGGGCGGTCCGGTGGCCGGCCATGATCCCCACCACCAGGCGGTTCAGCAGCTGTTACACAGGGACGGTCCGGGGGTTACACAGGGTCCGGGGGCTACACAGGGGGGGTCCGGTGGCCGGCCATGATCCCCACCACCAGACGGTTCAGCAGCTGTTACACAGAGTCTAGGGGCTACACAGGGGCGGTCCGATGTTACACAGAGTCTAGGGGCTACACAGGGGCGGTCCGGTGGCCGGCCATGATCCCCACCACCAGACGGTTCAGCAGCTGTTACACAGGGTCCAGGGGTTACACAGGGACGGTCCGGTGGCCGGCCATGATCCCCACCACCAGACGGTTCAGCAGCTGTTACACAGGGACGGTCCGGGGGTTACACAGGGACGGTCCGGGGGTTACACAGGGGCGGTCCAGGGGTTACACAGGGGCGGTCCGGTGGCCGGCCATGATACCCACCACCAGACGGTTCAGCAGCTGTTACACAGGGACGGTCCGGTGTTACACAGGGTCCGGGGGTTACACAGGGTCCAGGGGTTACACAGGGGCGGTCTAGGGGCTACACAGGGGGGGTCCGGTGGCCGGCCATGATCCCCACCACCAGACGGTTCAGCAGCTGTTACACAGAGTCTAGGGGCTACACAGGGGCGGTCCGATGTTACACAGAGTCTAGGGGCTACACAGGGGCGGTCCGGTGGCCGGCCATGATCCCCACCACCATGCAGTTCAGCAGCTGTTACACAGAGTCTAGGGGCTACACAGGGGCGGTCCGGTGGCCGGCCATGATCCCCACCACCAGACGGTTCAGCAGCTGACAGAACCCGCGGTTACACAGGGTCCGGGGGTTACAAAGGGTCTGAGGGTTATACAGAAAAGTTCACAGGGGAGGGAGTGATGGCACAGACAAACCAGGCCGGTCGGACAGACATGGTTACAGCGCAAATCGAGGTACGAGCTGATATTTTATCGACTACTACCAGAACAGACAGAAGGTATCATAAGAGTTAGGTACTTTTGGCATTGGTGTTAGAACAATGTCCCGGGTTCAAAATGACGTTAACATGGTGGCAAAATCAACAATAGGTATTTTTAAGCGGACCGCATCACTAACAGTATCAGCCTTATCCAATATCCATACCACACCAGCATGTATGCCATTATCATTTTTTTTTTTAAATGACGAACCGTTGATAAAGCAGCAAAAGCTTCCTTCCAAAAGAGGCGGGGCAGCATTAAGAGCCCCCTATAGTCCGACCACGGGGCCGAGCAGCTCCCCTCAGCCTGCCACCGGGCTAGCCAGCTACGTCCCCCTCCGATCTCCACTGTATAGGCGACCGGCCGCAGCGGGCGCCGTCTCGCTCGGCCCGGCAGCTCACCTCGTGTCGCGGGATGGGCTCGAACGACTCGTGGCCCACGTTCCTGATGCGCAGGTACGGGTTGGCCATGATCTCGTCCCGGGTCTGACGCAGGCCGGCGCGCATCACCGACACAAACAGACTGTCGGAGCCGTCCCTGTGCGAGCGGACGGACAGCGGGCGTCACCACCGGGACAGGCTACTGGCACACCTCCCCAATACATGGAGACACAGAGACTGGTACAGATTACACAGACTATACTTGGCTTGTGTTAGACTGACTCATACATGTGATTGCACTATTGTAAAACTGCAGTTGCGGCCTCATGTCCTGTGAGCTCCGATTTCTCCAATCTAACTAAAGCCAAGTTAAAAGCCAGTCGCCATCTCTCACGACAGTCATAACTTCACCGGACAGTCCAACGAATTAGGCTCACGTCCATACCGCCTACTACCACTGTCCCATCCGCCACCCGTCTCCTTCCGAGCACACAGTCTGCTGCCCCCGCCCGTCTACCCGTCCCAGCACGTCCACAGCTGTACCCGCCCGTGCACAGCCCGCCCACCAGTCCCCCGCCCGTCCACCGACCTGGTCTGCCAGCGGAGCAGGCTGTTGCCGGGGAACCGGACGGGGAACATGTTGACGCCGAGCAGACCGGCCACGGTGGCGTACAGTGCCGAGAGCAGCGCCCGCGGGTTCACGTCGCCGGCGTCCACGCCGCAGAATAGCTGCAGAGACAGAGACATCAGTCAGTCAGTCTACACCGCAGTACAGCTTGAGCTGCCGACACCGAGACAGCAGTCAGTCAGTCCACACCGCCGGACAGCTGCCGAGACAGAGACAGCAGTCAGTCAGTCAACACCGCCGAACAGCTGCCGAGACAGAGACATCTCAGTCAGTCAGTTCACACCGCCGAACGGCTGCCGACAGCGACCGGTATATTCAGTGGCAGGTCTCCGGTCCGACGGGTCGGTGGGAAGGTGGGAGGGGGTCCGGGTGACTGACAACACATCAGGCACGGAACAAGCGCCACTGCGACACAGCGACGAGTTTCGTCAACTTACTGCTGCTCTCAACGCGATTCTTATAGGTGGGGCGTTCCACGACAAATCGACAAGTGCCCTGCACCCTCATATTTTATTTTTTGCTTAAAATTGGTCTAATGAGTTGTGATGGGCGGGGAAGCCAGCTGTGGCAAGGATTTTTTTCTTCGAACAACGGTTTCCGAGATATAGCCTCGGGCAATTCTTGGAGTTCGCGCTGCAGCCCTGTGTTTGGCGGCCTATAACTCAGAAACTATTATTTTTTACGATAAAAACTTCATATGTTTCAACTCACAATCAACCAACAAACATTTTGGCTATCTCGGATTTTCAATTTTTGAAAATTTTGATCACGTGACCTTTTGTCCTATTTTTCGAAGAGTGACCTTGATATTTTCCCCACCGAAAGTTGCAATTTTGTCTGATGACGATTAAAGCCTTATCAATTGTCATTCATATGCGATAATAAAATAAGTGGTTATCGCCCTGCGTTAACCTCAGGTCAGGTCATTTTTATGACCTGTCCATTATTACGAGCGGGAGCGACAGCGAGATCTCGAGAATAAAGCAAGATGGCGACAAGCGGTAAACGGTAAAGGGTATACACGGATAAGGTCTATAACTTTTATTAAAGTCATGTTCAGGTCAGGTCAAAGATGACGTCACAGGAGCTAAAAGGAAGTCAAAATAGCGGCACTATACATATATATGAAGTTTTTTTCGAATAACTTTCAAGGTATGCCAGCTAGGAACAAACTAATAGCACCATCGTGATCCTCTCGTCGATCCGCATCGAAACATATGTATGTTGACCTCGAAAGGTCGAAAGGTCAAAAGTTGACCTTAGGTCACGTGATCTAAGGTCAACTTTTGACCTTTCGACCTTTCGAGGTCAACATACATATGTTTCGATGCGGATCGACGAGAGGATCACGATGGTGCTATTAGTTTGTTCCTAGCTGGGATACCTTGAAAGTTATTCGAGAAAAACTTCATATATATGTATAGTGCCGCTATTTTGACTTCCTTTTAGCTCCTGTGACGTCAGCTTTGACCTGACCTGAAAATGACCTTAGTAAAAGTTATAGAACTTATCCGTGTGTACCCTTAACCGTTTACCGCTTGTCGCTATCTTGCTTTATTCTCGAGATCTCGCTGTCGGTCCCGCTCATAATAATGGACAGGTCATAAAAATGACCTGACCTGAGGTCAACGCAGGGCGATAACCACTTTTTTATTATCGCATATGAATGACAATCGATAAGGCTTTAATCGTCATCAGACAAAATTGCAACTTTCAGTGGGGAAAATACCAAGGTCACTCTTCGAAAAATAGGACAAAAGGTCACGTGATCAAAATTTTCAAAAATTGAAAATTCGAGATAGCCAAAATGTTTGTTGGTTGATTGTGAGTTGAACCATATAAAGTTTTTATCGTAAAAACCAATAGTTTCTGAGTTATAGGCCGCCAAACATAGGGCTGCAGCGCGAACTCCAGGAATTGCCCGAGGCTATATCTCGGAAACCGTTGTTCGAAGAAAAAAATCCTTGCCACAGCTGGCTTCCCCGCCCATCACAACCCCTTACACCAGTTTTCAACGAAGAATAAAATATGAGGGTGCAAATTTAATTTTTTATTTGTCGATTTGTCGTGGAACGCCCCAGGTGTCGATCATCCATGCAAGGGAAATAGCACTGATAGTTCTTCACTAACAAGCATCTTTCATAGCGATCGTCCCACCGAGCCCCGCGCTACCTATGTGCCGACTCCGATACCGAGACCTGCACCGGGACGGCGCGCTGGTGCCCCTGTTCCGCAAGTTCATGCAGCGACTCTCAGAGCACGTCAACATTCCCGAGGCCACCCACCTGATCGCCCGATACCGATACCGACCTGGTGTGCCACGGCGGCGTATCCGGTGCGCGGCCGGCCGTCCTGGTCGCCCAGTAGGTCCAGCTGGTCGTAGAGTACGGCGTTGACGGCGTCGAGCACGACCAACACGTCGGCCTCGCTCCACAGCGTCTGACCGAACGGGTCGGCCTTGCAGCGCGCCCAGGCGGCGGCCGGGTGGTGCGGCGCCGCCGCGCGCAGTTGCCGCAGACACAGCGCCGCGATGTGCTGGTAGTGGCTGTCGCAGACGCGGCCCGGGCGGGTGTTAGTCGGTGCTACGGGAGGGGCTCGTATGACGGGGGACCACAGATTGCCGTTAATGGGCTAGTACCGAATGCGGTAGTCTGGCCTAACCTCCCTCGAATCTGCACTATACTATTACAATTAATCAGTTATTCGGTAGTCACGCAGTTTGCTAGTGATACTCCCAACCGGTCGTCAACCGTAAATGGCCGTTGGTATCCCGAACTCGTCGTGAACTGTAACATACAGTCCCTCAACCGAACCCGCCATAAGCCATTGTTCGCGATCGTGCCCCACATCTCTGTCTGGGTCGGTGCCACTCCCCCCCCCCCCCCCCCACTGCGGTGCCGCCACTGCCCGAGACGTTCTCCCTCCCCCCTCCCCTCCCCGGGCAGCGCCGTACTGTACCGGACACCCCCTCCCCCGCGGCCCCGTCACTGCCAAGGACGTCCCCCGGGGCGGCGCCGTGCTGTACCGGACACCCGCTCCCCTGCAGTCCAGCCACTGTCAGAGACATCCCCGGGCGGCGCCGTACTGTACCGAACACCCCCTCCCCTGCAGTCCAGCCACTGTCAGAGACATCCCCGGGGCGGCGCCGTGCTGTACCGGACATCCCCTCCCCCGCGGCCCCGTCACTGCCAAGGACATCCCGGGGCGGTGTCGTGCTGTCCCGGACACCCGCTCCCCTGGGCCTTACTGCTGCAGCTCGGAGGCGTTGCGGCGGCGCCGCTCCGGCGTGATCCACTGGTCGATCAGGTGGGTGGCCTCGGGAATGTTGACGTGCTCCGAGGGCCGCTGCATGAACTCGCGGAACAGCGGGAGCAGCACGCCGTCCCGGTGCAGCTCGCGGTACAGCATGCGCGCGTAGTGCCGCCGCGAGATGTGCTCGAACCTGGGCACCGGGAACGGGTAGTGGGGACGGCTCTCAGCAGATGCAGACCAAATGGCGCAGGATACAGAGTGGATCTATAGAGGCCCTTAGCTTTTAATTAACTACAGAGATTCATCAACAGATGGCATTGGATTATTTGAGAGAAAAGGGAACAGGTAAGGGAATCCAAAACAAGTTACAACAATTTGGTAAACCTAGTTAATCAATCATAAAATTAAACATCAAATATTGTGACAATTTTAAACAAATAATAAATTCAAAATACTTTACCTATCACTATATTCTCTGAAATGCCAGCAGATAACGCAGGTGACCTGTCATTCTGCCCCGTGCCCAAAGCCTGCCCCAAGGGCCAGACAGACCGCAGGGCCGAGCTGTACTGACCCGTCAGTCTGCTCTGTGTCCAGCACGTCCAGCAGCTGGTCCTTCACCAGAACCGTGCAGTGTCTGGACACCAGCTCCTTCATCTCCTGCATGGCCGGGTCTGGCAGGCCGCCGATGGTGAAGTACTTGTTGCCCATTTCGTCCAGCATGGCACAGATCTCTGCGCCCAGAGAAACGTGCCAGGCTGCCAGCTGTTTCCATCTGTCCCCTGACTGCTTCAAGGCCAACTGGAGCTCAGGCTGGTGACTCCCCTGCTCCAGCCGTGGATACCTGAAAGTTAGCTTCCTCGTAACCTATGTCATCAAATTGGCAAGTTGCAGAATTCTGCTATGATGATCAGGACAAAAGTACTTTATAAATCATAAATTATCATCATCACTATGCCCTTCACTTCATCTAATAGCAGAAACATGAAATATCAGCATCAGTAGTTTTCTGTCAGCAAGTAGGCAACGTATTTCCCTCTTATGGAAGCTACCTCCGGCCATTTCTCAGTCTCTTGAAGGTGAAGCGAATGCCCTCCATGAATCCAACTAGTGAAATTCCAAGAAGTGGCCTGCTGTCAAAAATAGCAAACAAACAGTGCCTAAGGCTTGGTCACAAACCTTTTAAAAAATGCTGTCTTCCACACTGTCTCAGATTCTTGAATATTATTAAGTCGCCAACACACTTGAGATATTGAGCACAGAGACTGCATATCTAAGTAAAAACAAATTGACTCAAGCAATTCACTTGGCAGAGATAGTAGTTCCATTTGATCTGGCATTTCAATTTCTTTTTGATTTTCATTGGTTGGTTCTCCAGGTTTCTGGTTACCTATCTCTTCATCAGTGACTTCAAACATAATTAGTATCTGTCAGCTCAGACAATATTCATCTAACCAAATATTGAGATCCTCATTTTCAAATCAACAAAATCAAAATACACTCAGTTGGGCACATTGGGCACCAAATGCTCGACACACCATAGGTAAACAACACACGAAATGACGAGAGCTGTTCGACTGCCAAAGCCAAGGTCAAATACAATGACGTCGCGACAGCTGCATGCTACCAATAGAACTCCATAGCGATAGTACTATGACGTCAGTAATGATTCATTTTCTTTCCAATCACACTCAGATTGGTCAAAAGCATTTCGTGAGCAGATCATCAACGTGCAGTGAACAGCTAGATGATCATGGCCGGTCCATGACCCATGACGGTCCATGACCATGACGGTCCATGATGGGCCGTGCACTGTCGGTGGATGAATCATTCATTGGAATGGATGCTCGAAGTTTCGAGTCTTGGATCCTCAACGGTAGCGAAAAACATCTCTGCTGGGTCAGCAGTCAACATTCATGCTGTAACAGCCTATTGTCAAAACATTGTCAACTAGCCCGTATTTTGCAACCCAGGACACTTCATGATCAAACAACGATAAAAAACAAACATGTATTCATGAGCAATGGGATCCCCAGTTGAGTGCAGCGGTCGATCGATCGCACCGAGACACTTTAGAACAAGCATCATCAGATGATGAATGGTAGCAAATTGCAGAGGTTGGTCAGAGCACCTGACAATGAGGAGCAGCCAGTCCGGCGCTCCGGCGCAGCCGCTGCTCGAAGATCCGCACCAGAACTACCAAACTCCCTGCAAACGTTGGAGAACACACATGCTTTTCCTAGCAGGAATGTCGGCCAGCAGAGCCCCTGAGTCTCCCCGTTGCTGACAGGGCACTGAAAGGAGAGCTCAGCTGGCCATCACATCGTCTCCCCACACCGGCGGCCCCGGTGTCCGTCCCACGCGCGGCCGCTGACCGCGGCTCCGCGTCACGGCCCGTTAGAGGTCCACAGTCTCGGTGGGCTCCAGTTTCAGCTCGGCATCCACGTCCATGGGTATCTCGGCGTCGGCGTCCCCGTCTCCGGCGCCCGACGAGTGGCTCAGGTTGGCGTCGAACGGCACCAGGCTGGCCGTGCGCTGCTCGCACGAGCTCAGGTGCAGGGCTGCGGCACACAGCAGCGGCCACAGTCAGTCACACATGGTACTCAGAGCGGGGGTCAAATGCAGATTGCTGCGACATACGGCCGAAGCGACAGGCAGTCACACATGTTGTTGTTGTTTATTGGGGCTTTAGGGCGCGTCGACTGCAAAGGTCATTTTGCGCCCAAGTCACACATGGAACTCAGTCAAGGTCAGCCATATACCAACCGCAGCAAAATCATCCTTTTCTAATCTATGATTTCCCCAAAATGCTCAGTGAGTCGCAAAACGCTGCAGTAATAGGACAAAGGGACATAATCATAATTAGGTGAACTATATCTTAGGCCGGTTCCAATGGTCGGCTTTGAAACCAACTATCGATCCCGCCTATTGATTCGGTGGCACACGTTTCCCCATGTCCCTGGCCGGCGGCTCTTTTACCCCCTTCTCTCTGCCTGTCAGTACACGCCGTCCCCTGCCTGACTGACCGAGCCGGTTGCCGCTGTCGGTACTGAAGCCGCACGGACAGTACATGGCCGCCTCCAGCAGCACCGGCTGACCCATGGTGAACACGGGCGCCACGCCCTTCGAGTGGAACACCCGCTGGTGGACCGGGTAGATCTTCTCACACGAGGTGGTGTACCGGCACCGCTTACACGCGTACACGCCGCTGCCGGAACACCAGTCGCGTCACAATGGATTAAAGGTCACCGGGACGCCGTCACGTCCGGGGTACGATCACTGGGGGGTCACGGCTACTAGGGGACGGTCGCTGGGACACAGTCATTGGAGGTCACCGGAGTCACGGTCACTGGGGTCAGGGTGACCAAGTCGCGGCCAGCCAACTTGGTGAGCGAAAATGGAACAGTGGGGTCAAGAGTACTGAACAGCACGCGCGGCGCGGCCGCAGATATCAGAACAATATGGAATAAATTTCAACAGAAATGGCTAGGTACCGCTAACTGAAGCCCAGAGGTGGAAGTGTGTGGCAGGCTGTGTGTCGGCGGCACTGGCCCGCCCGCCTCAGGCACATCACCGACACGCCCCGGCACCGACCGGAGCCAGCGCGCGCACTCACGTGATGTGCTTGGGGTGCGTGAGCGGCAGCTTGCACTCCCAGCAGCGGAACTCGCTCAGGTCGGGCAGCTTCACGTCCGACAGCGTCTCCAGCTTGTAGAAGCAGCCGCGCGTGTCGTCGATGACCGGCTGCTGCTGCTGCGGCTGTGGCCGCCGGCGCCGCGGCTTCCGGCTGGAGCCGGAGGGGCCGCCGGCGCGGCGCCGTCGACTGGAGGCGCCGCCGCCGGCCGAGCTGGAGGCGCCTGACTCCGAGCCGGCCCCATCGCTGGCCGTCTGGGGGCGGGACAGGGCCGAGGGGACCGTCACCTGGCGGGTCGGCGGCCACAGAGGCATCAGACAGCCGCTCAGACGGTGGCATAAATTGTCTGGAAAGGCACCATCAAGTTATTATAGCTGGCCTATATTGCCAAACTCGAATCATAGCTCAGGAACTCAGGAGATGTGGTAATTCGTTGATATTTATATCGAAATATTTCATGGCAAGACAAGTTGTCCTTAACCACCTTATCAAATGTCACAACCACTGACCACACCTCCCTTTTAAATCGTGTCGTACAAACGCACCACACCTCTCCGCTCAGCCCATGTCGGCTCACCGATTGGCGACCGGCGCCGGGCTGTTGGCGCTCCGTCCCGCCTGGCGCCGTACTGTTGGTGGCGCTCCGTCTCACCTGGCGCCGTACTGTTAGTGTCGCTCTCACCTGGCGCCGGTCTGTTGGTGGCGCTCCGTCTCACCTGGCGCCGGGCTGTTGGTGACGCTCCGTCTCATCTAGCGTCGGCGGTCTGTTGATGGCGCTCCGCCTCACCTGGAACCGGGCTGTTGATGGCGCTCAGTCTCACCTGGCGCCGGGCTGTCGGTGGCGCTCCGTCTCACCTGGCGCCGGGCTTTTGGTGACGCTCCGTCTCACCTGGTCGGCGGTCGGCGCCAGGCTGTCGGTGGCGCTCCGTCTCACCTGGCGCCGGGCTGGTGGCGGCGCTCTCACCTGGCGCCGGGCTGTTGGTGGCGCTCTGTCCCACCTGACGCCGTGTTTTTGATGGCGCTCTCACCTGGTTAGCGCCGGACTGTTGGTTGCGCTCCGCCTCACCTCAACTGATACTAAGCTAGATACTACTCCTAGATACTAAGCTCACATTCGCTGACCACGTAGATGCTACCGTCGCAAAGGCCAATCGTATGTTGGGGCTGCTCATGCGGAGCATGCAGGTGTCTAATCGCACACACAGAGTAAAATTCGACCCCGCTGCTACTCTAGCCGCCTACAAAGCACACGTGCGATCCGTAGTAGAATACGCAAGTGTTATCTGGTCTGGTGCCGCTGTTACTCACCTGCGTAGATTCGAGCGCCTTCAGCACCGATTTTTGATGTGGCTGGGTGCCATAACTCGGCCTTCATGTTCGCCGCTCGACTACCAGTCACTGTTAAACACGTTCGGTTGTGCATCTATCAAGGCCCGTCTGACTCAGTCTGATCTGATGTTCGCGCGTTCAGCACTGAGCGGCCGAGTAGACTGTGCCGACATCGTGGGAATGTTCCCGTTGTCTGTACCAGGCCGACGCACGCGACGCCCTGAGCTGTTTCACGTACCTCTTAGAAGTGGCAGAGTAGACTCGGTGAGGAGAGGCTTTTTGGTGCGAGTACCTCAGCTGCTCAACTCTCTCGTGCAGAGCAGTCCCCATACTGACTTATTTCAACCATCCCGGTCCTTAAAGGGACTATCCCACCTTTAACATGGGGTTTGAGTTGAGATAGCCAAGTTTGCGGCGAGGTTCAGAAACCACTATCTATCTAGGTTGCAACCCCCGCGGCCTCTTGGTGTTGAAGAAATTCGTTCCCTTCATTTGAAAATGGGCCTTGTACAAGGCCCTATCTTCAACATGGAGCGACAGTTAGTGTGACGTCACCTCGTTTAGTCATTCTGATTTAAATGGGTTTGTTCGTTGAAAAATCGCTTAAAACTTGGTCTGAACTTTGTTGTGGTGCCTACAGAGTAAAAAGAATCAGCTTTATGACAGTAATGTGGCCTGGGGAAGGAGGTAACTTTGGGCTGTGACGTCACATATTTGAAAGTTTGTGTTTGGAATATGGGAAGCCTAAGATGTTAAATGAAAAATTAATGCCAGAACCGTGTTCCTGGTCATCCAATCTATAAAGTCGGGCACAATTTAACTGGTTTTAACAACATTTTAGAAGGTGGGATAGTCCCTTTAAGATAGGATATAGTTCGGTTTGCGGGAAGTCAGGGTACCTTTTTGTGAGCATTTGCCAGCTCGATGGCGACTTGCTGTATTTTGTGCAACTTTTATGTCACATTTTGTGTTTTCCCATCAGCCTCGTGCTCGTTTTTAGGCTCTTTTTTAGACTTTACTTGCGTTTATTCTTGATATCTTTGCCATTTCAGCTGGATATCCGGTGGATGGTAACATTTTTTGTTACATTTTTTGTTGCTTTTCAAGCGCATCCTTTAACATGGGTTTCTATCATTTTTTATCATGCCCATATTTATGTGTTTTTCCACTTTTACTATCATATCCTCATGTAATTATTTATATATTTTATCTAGACTTTAGTACACACACGGATGTCCGTGTGTGTGTGTGTGTGTGTTTTTTTTTTGTGCTTGCGTGTGTGGTGTTTGTGTGGAGCTTTGACTGCAGCCGTAACTGGGCATTGGCCTGTGGTTGTTTTTGGAGAAATAAACAATAAACAATAAACTGGCGCCGGACTGTTGGTGGCACTCCGTCTCACCTGGCGCCGGGCTGTTGGTGGCGCTCAGTCTCACAGGGTTTGCGCCGGGCTGTTGAGTGTTGGTGGCGCTCTCACCAGACCTGGTTAGCGCCGGGCTGTTGGTGGCGCTCCTTCTCACCTGGCGCCGGGCTGTTGGTGGCGCTCCGTCTCACCTGGCGCCGGGCTGTTGGTGGCGCTCCTTCTCACCTGGCGCCGGGCTGTTGGTGGCGCTCCTTCTCACCTGGCGCCGGACTGTTGATGGCGCTCCGCCTCACCTCACCTGGCGCCGGTCTGTTGGTGGCGCTCCTTCTAACCCGGCACCGGCCTGTTGGTGGCGCTCCGTCTCACCTGGCGCCGGGCTTTTGGTGACGCTCCGTCTCACCTGGTCGGCGGTCGGCGCCAGGCTGTCGGTGGCGCTCCGTCTCACCTGGCGCCGGGCTGGTGGCGGCGCTCTCACCTGGCGCCGGGCTGTTGGTGGCGCTCTGTCCCACCTGACGCCGTGTTTTTGATGGCGCTCTCACCTGGTTAGCGCCGGACTGTTCGTAGCGCTCCGTCTCACCTCTCCTGGGCCGGGCTGTTGGTGGCGCTCCGTCCCACCAGGCGCCGGCCTGTTGGTGGCGCTCCGTCCCACCTGGCGCCGGTCTGTTGGTGACGCTCTGTCTCACCTGGAACCGGGCTGCTGGTGGCGCTCTCACCTGGTCGGCGGTTGGCGGCGCTCTATCTCACCCGACGCCCCGGGCTGCTGGTGGCGCTCCGTCTCACCTGGTCGGCGGTCGGCGCCGGGCTGTCGGTGGCGCTCCGCGCGCCCGACCCCTCCCTGACGGCCGGCGACGAGGCGGACGGCTCGGGCGGCTGGCCCGGGAACTCGGGCTGGCTGTCGGGCCGGGTGGCCAGTTTCTGGGGAGGGGAGGGGGCGGTCAGTCATCGCTGTCGGGCTGACTGGGCGGTTAACTCCATAACGCTACTTCACCACGATCACGCAGCACTTATGGGAATAGCTTTCAGCCCGTGCATCACTCATCGCAGACACACTGACAACATACTGTAGGCTCTGCCCGAACCTGCCATCTATGCTCTCTCCAGCTGGTACGCAGTCAGCGTGTCTGTATGGTCGTCTCACGACATACTCGCGCTCACCTGTTTCCGGGGTTTCCGCTTGAGGTCCATGGACGGACTGACAAGCACCTTCCGCAGCATGGTGATCAGCGGCCCCTCTGTAAGGACACGGGCCCGTCACCGACCGATTCCAGCGTAGAAACTAAAATAATTCTATAAATTCTTAATTAAACACACGTAATTTCCATCATACCGCACACCGCGAGCTCGTAAGGTGATTGCCGGTGCGCGCATATTCAGTCTGCACTGCAGTGTATCCCGATCTTATGCACTGCTGGGCCGTGCTGCTGCCGTGCCAGAACTCACCGCACTGCTGCGTCAGGGTGCCCAGGTGGTTGATCAGGTTGCTGAAGGTGCTGTTGGGGTCCCGGCCGTACCTCTCGCGCCAGGCGATCTCGGCGATGAACTGGCAGATGACGGCTGGATTCAGGAACACCAGAGACGCCTGCGGGCATACGGGGAACGATGGTCAAACAGAGACTCCTGGAGGACGGGGCAGGGTGTCAGACGTGGCTCACTGGGGGACGGGGCAGGGTGTCAGACGTGGCTCACTGGGGGACGGGACAGGGGGTCAGATAGGGACTCACTGGAGGACGGGGCAGGGTGTCAGACAGACTCACTGGAGGACGGGACAGGGTGTCAGACAGAATCACTGGAGGACGGGGCAGGGTGTCAGACAGAATCACTGGAGGACGGGACAGGGTGTCAGACAGAATCACTGGAGGACGGGGCAGGGTGTCAGACAGAATCACTGGAGGACGGGACAGGGTGTCAGACAGACTCACTGGAGGACGGGACAGGGTGTCAGACAGAATCACTGGAGGACGGGGCAGGGTGTCAGACAGAATCACTGGAGGACGGGGCAGAGTGTCGGACAGAATCACTGGAGGACGGGATATGGAGATGATAGGGACTCACTGGGGGACGGGGCAGGGTGTCAGACAGACTAACTGGAGGACGGGGCAGGGAGAGGACAGTGGCTCACTGGAGGATGGGGACAGCGGGTTAGACGGGGGCAGAAACACTGGGGTCAGACGGGCACAAACTGCTGGGCTCAGGTGGGATACGGCGCACGGGAGGTGAGCGATTCACGCAAGGAATCAAAGACACCGTGGAAACATCGGGTAGTGACTCGCACACCCAGTGACTGGAGGATGGGAGGCCAGAGCTCAATGTACTAACGACGGGAGACTGCAGGTCATACTGATACTGATGCCAGAGACAGGTTATGGGTGGCTGGTCAGGACAACGACAGAAAGTCGAGGAAAGCAGACAAGATAACTAAGCATACAGCATTGACATTAAAAAAGTATTGTCCCACTACAATAACTACCCGTCTCCACTGTACTGCCCGGCTTCCTCCGGCGTCCAGCCAAGTCCTGCAGGTCTCCGCCGGCTGCGGCCTCACCTGGAACATCCTGGGCATGCTCCTGCGCAGGTAGTGCATGATGTTGCCGCTGATGTCCTTGCTGGCCGGCGGCGCGTTGGCCACCTCCTGGAAGTGGGCGCGGAACGGCTGCGGGCTGATGCTGTGGTCGAGCAGCAGGCTGCTCTCCGCCTGCACCCAGTCCTGCACGGCGCTCACCACCGCCCGGATGCGGTTCTTGATGCGCGGCTCGAAGCCCACCATGCGGATCTCGCCGGTGGTCTCATCCTTGACGCCGAGCACCTCCACCTGCGGAGAAACGGGGACGAGCCGTGAGAAAGGGGAGACACCGGGCATCCCAACCTGTGGAGAGACGGGGAGACACCGGGCACCTCCACGTTTGGGGAGAGACAGGGGAGGCACCGGGCACCTCCACCAGTAAAGTAATCTTGCCTCCACCTGCAGAGAGACAGGACTGAGCCGTGAGCGCTGAGAGAGGGAAAGCACAGGGAGACACGGGAACGAGCAGTGAAAAGGGCGAAACGCGGAGGGCGGGGCAAGATGAGCGATAACTTCACTTGGAACAAAATGGCTGGCAGTGCGGCCATCATTTATGTCAAAAAGTTACGTAACAATCAACAGCCACCTAGCAACGTCAACACTGCTAACTTGCTCGCCCGAATCCGATATACAAAATAGAGCTGCCTTGTAGAGACTGGTAGCACTGACCTTGACGTTTTTGTTGAGTCCGTCGGGTCCGGAGGTGCCGAGCGACACCAGCCCGACCTGGACGACGCGTCCGCCGCCGCCCAGCTGGCCGGCGGGCTCCTCCGTCTTGAGCATGCAGACGGCGCGCAGCAAGCCGTACACCTCGTCCACCAGCGCCGGCCGCACCTTGAGCCACTGGATGACGTTGTGCAGCGGCGTCTGGCACGACCAGTGGTACATGAGCTTCAGCACCTGGACCGGCAGCGTGTTGGTGCCGCTCAACCGGTTGGCGTCGAACAGCGAGCCGTAGTGCACCGACAGAAACTTGGGCCGGCAGCAGTTCTTCACCCACACGTAGCCTGCCGGAGACGGATGGTGAGCACAGTCAGAGCGGGCACCGCGGACACAGTCACAGTGGCTGACAGCGGACACAGTAGGAGCGGTACGGCGGACACAGTAGGAGCGGTACGGCGGACAGCGGGCACAGTCAGAGCGGTACGGCGGACACAGTAGGAGCGGTACGGCGGACAGCGGGCACAGTCAGAGCGGCGGAGCGGCACTGCGGGCACAGTCGGAGCGGACCGCCGCTACGCTGGCAGCAGGCGCATCGGAAACCAACCGGCACCTCATTCAAACACAATTCCTTAGGAACCGGCTTCTTTAGGGGTTCATATAGCCACCCTTACACAATACACACCTGTCCTGCACCAATGTTCCCAAATGTGCCTCTTTGGCAAATGGCAAGTGACACCTTGGCAAAGTGACACTTATCGACCGGCTTTTCTATATGAACTGGGCCCAGGTCCTGTCGTGAAATGCATCAGTTCACCGGTTGGAAGTCTTCACACCAGATCAGATTGCTCCGAACACGAAAAAAAAATGCTGTCTGCCCCCTTCGGCCCTGATAACTTGACTCAAGGCCTTACTGAACTCGGACCAGTGTGTCCCCACTGACTCCGGACGGTACCCACTCTAACCTACGGACTGGACCAGTTTGTCCGCACTGACTCCGGACAGTACCCACTCTAACCTACGGACTGGACCAGTGTGTCCCCACTGACTCACCTCCGGACTGGACCAGTCTGTCCGCACTGACTCACCTCCGGACTGGACCAGTCTGTCCGCACTGACTCACCTCCGGACTGTATCAGTTTGTCCCCACTGACTCACCTCCGGACTGGACCAGTCTGTCCGCACTGACTCACCTCCGGACTGGACCAGTCTGTCCGCACTGACTCACCTCCGGACTGTATCAGTTTGTCCCCACTGACTCACCTCCGGACTGGACCAGTTTGTCCGCACTGACTCACCTCCGGACTGGATCAGTTTGTCCGCACTGACTCACCTCCGGACTGGACCAGTTTGTCCGCACTGACTCACCTCCGGACTGGACCAGTTTGTCCGCACTGACTCACCTCCGGACTGGACCAGTTTGTCCGCACTGACTCACCTCCGGACTGGACCAGTTTGTCCGCACTGACTCACCTCCGGACTGGATCAGTTTGTCCGCACTGACTCACCTCCGGACTGTATCAGTTTGTCCGAGTCGGTGAACATGCCGAGCCGCAGCTGGCGCGGCTGTCCGTCGAAGGTGACCGGGTGCACGGGACAGTACTGGACGGCGCGCACCAGCCGCGTCTGGATCAGCCACTCGGTGAACTGGCTCGGCGTGTTCAGCAGCACCTTCTTCACGCGCTGGTCTGTGGGCCGCCGAGTGGACGGGGCAGGGGTGTCAGCAGACGGCACAACAAAGACGTACCCCCGCCACCCGTCAGCAGCTCGCACCGCAGACGGCACAACACAGACGTACCCCCGACACCCACCCCGCCGCCCGTCAGCAGCCCGCACCGCAGAGTACGGCCGAACACAGCGCACACACCATCCCACAGCTGACGTACCGCCGCCCCCCCCCCCCCCCCCGCTGCCCGGCCGTCACCCGGCGCCCCCGCCTGCGTACCGAGCATGGAGCGGCGCGCGCTGTAGCCGGCCTTGTTGGCCGGAGTGAGCGCGAACGGCGAGCGGACCGTCACATGCAGCGCCGGATACGTCTGCGCCTGCATCTCGCGCGCCTCCTGGTCGGCAGGGGGCGGCTCGCCGTCCGCCGAGCCCGCCTCGGACCGCGCCGGCTGGAGAACACCCACCGGCACATTCACATCTGCCGGACACGGCACCCGGGCGTCAGACACGGCACCAGAGCGCCAGACACGGCACTAGGGCGTCAGACTCGGCACCAGGGCGTCAGACTCGGCACCAGGGCGTTGCACACCGTCACAGGGGGGGGCGTCAGAAATGGTCACAGGGCGTCAGAAACGGACGCATGGCGCCAGACACGGCACCAGGCCGAAGTCAGACACGGCAAACCGAAATCAACTCATCAGTCAACATAATGTGAGATGGGATTTGGAAAAGACAAAACCTTATTTTCGAACTCGCCGTTCTAAAATTTCTGTTTAAGTTAATGTGTTCATTAACTGCACACATGGTGTGAAGGGAAACACTAGTAGGTTGTCAACTCTGGGCCAAACAGTATCAGCAACTGACGGTTCTGAAAGTTGACGAAGTGTCAGCTTTTCGGCGGCGCGCGCACTCACTCATGCCGGTGCGGACGGGTGGCGGAACGGACTCGACGCGCCGCGACGGCCGCGCCACCGGCCGCGCCACCGGCGGCGGCGGCGGCGGCGGCGGCGGCGGCGGGGCGGCCGGCACCGGCGCCGGACTGGTGTCCACCGACAGCTGGGAGGACGGCGCCGCGGCCAGGTCGCGACGCAGCGAGATCCGGCCCGGCCGCGGGATCTCCGAGGACACGCTCTGCCGGCCAGCGGTCACATCAGAGCAGTGGAGCACAGGCCGGGGAGAGGGAACGTCCAACTCTGCGGTAGCAGGCGACATCAACAAACAAACTGAAAGCACAGCACATCAGGCGACACGTAGCAGGCTGCCTACTATGAACGTCAAACCCCTTGAGACCCCACTTTTTGCGATAATTTTTAAATGCGTCAACTTCCGTTGACAATATTCTGGCAATGTATGTTTCAGAACCTGCCGAAACTTTTATTACTAAGGTATTTTGACGCCAAACGATTATGGAAGGTACTTCTCATTCACTCGTAATGCTAAGGTCAATTCAGGCCCGGGCAGAGGCTTGTGCTCGGCTACACTCGAGCCCCGCCACCAGCGCCATCTGCTCTAAATGCCATCTACCAGCGCCCGCTACCGCCAGGCTACCGCTACCAGCTACCGCCCACCATCAAGCCTGAATGGAGCGAGAGACGCGAGTGAACGGTCGCCGGGCAAGGAGCGCCGGAGGGGTAGGGCGGAGCTTAGCGCTGACGTCATTGCGTGGCTCCGCCCCATGAGCGCGTAGCCTCTACCCAAAGAGCAGATTCGTTCCGTGAAATTTAGCATTACGAGTGAATGAGAAGTACCTTTCATAATCGTTTGGCGTCAAAATACCTTAGTAATAAAAGTTTCGGCAGGTTCTAAAACACACATTGCCAGAATATTGTCAACGAGAGTTGACGCATTTAAAAATTATCGCAAAAAAGTGGGGTCTCAAGGGGTTTGACGTCCATAGTAGATGCCGTGATACATCCTTAGATTAAGTAAGCACCGCAGCTAGTAGACATTAACTGTTCAGTTGGTACAGGCCACCGCTTAAGTGATGTGAGGCGTCAGTAATGGTTAAGCTTTGCATCTGTATATTAGGAACAATTCGTCAGACTACCATCATGAAACTTGGAACGTAGCATACAAGTGCCACCATCCTTGGAGCTGCAAGCTCATCTTTTGCTGCATTCCACTAGATCACTCCGTATTTAAAAAGTCAAAGCAAAAAAAAAAAAAAAAAACACACACACACACACACAAACACACATAAGCACCATGTGTTTGTTAATGTGCTGATGTGTATACCATATATGTACCGATTTCGGTACGAAAGAAACCTGTATTATTATTATTATTTATTATTATTAATATTATTCTGAAACCATCTGTTGAGATTGGCAGAAACTAATATTACTTTAGCAGTGGGTTACACCGATTGAGAATGGTGAGCAAAGCTCTCACTTAGAAGTTGGTGACCAGCTACGTAATAAAAAGTTACGCTACCACATTTTCAATAGCCTACACCACAATCTGCGTTGGGAATCAGATGACCCAGGTGGTCCCGTGCCGGTGGTCGGCGCGGCGCCGCGACACCCACCGAGATGGCCAACGGCCGGTCCTCGGCCAGCGGCAACGGCGCGCTGGCCGCCGGAGACTTGGGCCGCGCCGGCGCCGGAGCCGGAGGCGGAGGAGGCGGCGGCGGCGGCGAGGGCGGCGGCGGCGGTGACGCCGGCGGCGGCGGGGAGGGGGAGGGGGAGGGCGCAGCGCGCTCCGGAGACGGCGCGGCGGCGAGGTGACGCGCCGGCGCCGCTGGCGGGGCAGCCACAGCCACTGCCGGAGCCGGGGCCGCCACTCCCCCCAGCAGACCTGAAACAGAACAGCACAATACGCTGAATGGGCAGCTCGTAAACGGCTCTTGGAAAACACAACCAGACAACAAAAAGATATTGCTTTCAAAATTTTACCAAATGTAAATGAAGTGTGCCAAAAGAAGTTATTTTTGAAAGGGTTGAAATTCACACCCCTATTCCACGACAAAGAACAGAAAAAACACGTCGCGTCTCGATGCGTCTCGTAACGGCGCATACGCTCCTTTTCGCGAGGCTCTAGCTCAATTAGGTGCGAAACGGCGAGGGGGTCGTACCAACCAACCAACCAACCAACCAACCAACCAACCAACCAACCAACCAACCAACCAACCAACCAACCAACCAACCAACCAACCAACCAACCAACCAACCAACCAACCAACCAACCAACCAACCAACCAACCAACCAACCAACCAACCAACCAACCAACCAACCAACCAACCAACCAACCAACCAACCAACCAACCAACCAACCAACCAACCAACCAACCAACCAACCAACCAACCAACCAACCAACCAACCAACCAACCAACCAACCAACCAACCAACCAACCAACCAACCAACCAACCAACCAACCCATCTGAACCAACCAACCAACTAACCAATGTATAAAGTAGGTATGTAGAAAACGGCGAATGTGTGTACACAAAAAGGGTTCCGCGAGGGATAAGCTACAAGGCTAAAAACAGCTAAAAGCAATACCTGTATCAATTATCAAAGCACAATAATCGATACCGAAACAATTTGGCTCAGCATCAATGTGTGCAGGACAGCTATGGAAGATAAACGAAGATAAACCAAGCTGAGGACTCATAAAGCCTGTAAAAGTAAAACTTACTATTGGCTTTTCTGACTGCATCTTCATATGCCTTTTTAGACTCTAAGAAGCAGTCCATTTGCACTTCTGACAGGTCCTCCACCTCACACTCCATAATGAGTGAGCAGGTGTCATCGTCCGCCTGATTGGCACCCATCGCTTCTTCCCTAGAGGAGCAGCTCACCTGCAACACAATCAAATCAATATCATCAAATCAGCTGGGCAAGCAGCACAACTCAAACAGCAGCCTCAGCATAGGTACACTCATTGCTAAAATACTGTACATAAGTAAATCTTTCCTTTGCAGATCTCTCTAGCCTGACCAACAACTCACAAGACACACATCACATGTGTTCTTTTGTATTGGATTGATATAGTAGTCCTTCACCAGTAGGAGTCAGGAGATGCTTTTTCACTCTGACTTCATCACAGAAACTTGTCTCTCTCAGTTTAAACTCATCTGATCCACACTGGGTGACTCACTCTCATTATGAAGGAATCTTTGCTGATGCCATCAGCTGCTCAGTCAGGTGACCAACTCACATCGACATCACGAGGACGCTGGTCCTTCAGGAGGTCAAACTTGTCTTCAGGCACTCTGCGTTCTTTGGGGCACTCGCACTGACTCTGAAACTTGCACTTACACAACGCTATGTCAAACAGCTCGTGCAATTTCTGAAGGGCAGCTTTCTTATGCTCTCTGTTTGGCCTCCCGATTTTCCGAGCTACTTGGTATGCACCATAACACTTCTTTTTCAGTAGTCGTTTGATAAATTTCAAGTTATGGATAGGTATTTCTTCACTTGTCCATATACTAGCGACTTCATCCGCCACTATAGCGAATATGGCATTGGTAGGATGATTTAACTTTGACTCTACACACAACCACTTGATGTAGCCGACAATATCAGCCTTTGTTGGCAACTTTTGTTGAGACAGAGGCGCAGGGGGCCCAGTAACAAAATCATCAGACAATTTATTTTGTTTGCTTCGCATGCTTTTCAGCCTATGCTGATACCAATACAACTGTCAACAGTAAAATTCCCTGCAAGTTTGTGACTTAAGTCTGTTTTAATGAATTGCAGCCCTCACTGTAAAAAAATGAACACAGCATGATATTTTTTGAAAGAATGACTGGGAAAACTGGTTGTAATTGTATTTGTATTAATGGATAATCAACAACAGGCTTGCATTCAATGATAGGTGAAGTCAGACAGTAAAATTAATGATAAATGTGCTATTATGAGAATGTCCAAGCATGAAGCACCATTAAACCCAAAGTAGGGCCTAGGGGAGAGAGGTCATATTGCGCCACCTTAGGGATATCGGCCTATTGCGGCTAAAGTTGACCAGCTGTCATGTTTGATGATATCTCAAATTGTACCTCAGTTACCAGACTGGAAAACATCCATACACTACGCCAGACGCCCGTGAGACCCTCTTGCGCCGAAATTCGGCGCAAGCGATTTTGCGCTGAAATTTCTGCATGATTGGCGCTGAAAATTGGGTCCATATTTGTGCCAAAATCAAGCCATTTTTATATAGCACATGTGCATATGTGGATGCACACATCTACCAATCAAGGCTATATCAACCAGACAGAGCATTTCGGGGCTTTGGACGCTCTCCCATGTTTGAGCGTCAGAATAAGTATTTCCACGGAAAGTGGAAACCCAATGCCTCAATACGCTTAGCGCAGTGCGCACTGTAGCGTCGTGCCGTGAAACAAGACTGGAGCCGGAAGTTCCGGAGCCACAAAAATCGGCGGAGCAGTGTGTTCGAGGCTGGCGGGAGCCAGCGAGGGCCGGGCAGTGAAGCAGCACATGCGCTGGCACATCAGCCCCATCAGCCTCTTCTCAGCACACGGCGCAGAACGGCACCGCTTGTCTCTGGGCACTGCTGGTACGCCGCGCAGTGGGCAGCTGATTCGGTGCACGTACAGCGTACTGGATCGTGTGGCCCCAGTGGCCCGCTCTCATCTGGTGCACCGAAACAGCGTCCTCCTGGTCCTATACGGGGATGGGGCAGCAGTGTGCTCCCGAGGAGTGGCTTGAATAGTGACTCGGACCAGTTATCGCGCCATTGATACGAGGCGGCACAATGAACCGCCCTGGTTAGCAAGCAGGCGTGTGAGGGCAGGATGGCCCCTTGTTTCAGTTTCGCAGGGCGTCCGCACTCCGCACTCTCATTCCCGTCAAAACCGCAGTGGACATGAACTCACTGCAGTACCCATTACTTAACTACGCTCTGCGATGTTCAACAAGGTCTTCCAAGCCTATCTCCACGCCGAGGATTGAGGCCTCACCTGGGCGGCCGCTCCTCTGCTGACTGCTGAGTATAAGACTCAGGGCGGGTCACCAGTTCAAGCATGCGGCGACCGGGGCTGGGACGTCTCGTCCCGAAACCTCTCCAGAGCCGACTGCAGGGTGAATCTGCTGCTAGACTAGATTGACCAGCATGCCAACTAAATTGGGTGATTGCCTTTCGCCGAAAAATCTGCAGCCACCCTGCACTGAAAAATTCCGCCGCCGCCATGCGCTGAATATGACACATGCGAAGATACGCCGGACGTGTGCGGAAATTTTCGGCACAATCCCGCCAGGCCGCCACCACGCCGGACATATTCAGCATAACATGCATTTTTTCATGACCCTGATCCTACTTTGGCCATGTTTGACCTGAAACCAGATTCAGCATTTGTCGCTTCGCATTACCCATGCGCTTTGGTTTGCAGTCTTTTCGTGGTTTCAAGCTTTCAAACATGTAATATGATGTTGCTCCCTTGCATTAGGGTGGATGTCAAGGCCACCTGTAGGTACCTCTAATCCCTGACCCAACCTAAACAAGGCCATTTAACCGAAAATGTCATTACAGTTTGATTTCGATTTACCCCCGGTATCACGGTACCGTAAACCGGGGTGACTTTGTATCACTTTTGACCAGTATGGTACAATATCTCCTATATCACTTGAGATTTCACTCTCGAAACTGTTTCCTCATACCAATTGGACAATTCTCTATCTAACTGAGTACAATAAATGTCTTGAAATTTATCATAAATATTTTATTTTTTAACAAAAAAATTGATCATTCTCACCCAGAGGTCAGGGTGACTATGATCACTACATTAAAATCACCTTATATGTGCCATAGGAGCCCTCAGAAGGGGTTTGTGTGATAAACTTACATGTTTTAAATAAAAGCAAAGGCTTTGCTTGACATAAACTCAAACATTTTACAGCAAAGCTATGAATCATTGAGGTATTAAAATAAAGTTGCATGCTCTGGGTCTACACTCACATTACAGAGCTATAAGTAGCAAAATTGGCTACTTTAACCTCTGACTTCAAGATTAAGTAGCAGTCACAGATGTCCTAAGCCACAGGCTACCTGTTCTACATCACACTTTGTCTGCTGGTGGCTGTGGGACTGCTTGCCACACTGCTCATGCCACTCCCAGTCGATTGTCTTTTTTACTTCCCATTGACGCTCCAATTACCACTGAGTAGAGCAGCTCAATGCTCATCCTCCATCATCAGTATCAAAGCCTTTCCTTTATCTTTCTTTATCTGGGTCTTTCTCATCTTTACCATTATTATTGCTGGAGATGCTAGCGAATTTATACTTCATGCCAATGACAACAAAAAAACAAGCTGTGACATCAACATGATTATTCTAACTGGGACCCAAAGTGTCTGCTATAATGCTTCATTGCTTTATTTAATCATTGGCATAGCAAATACAGTTCACAGCAGCTAAATCAAAATGAAATGCTCATTTGAGGCCCGAAATTGGTCTATGATCAAAGTCACCCCGGGTATCATTGTCACCCCGGTTTACGGTATATAGTGAACTTATCATGGAGCCAAATAAAGCTTAGACAACCAGAAGCCCAGAGCCGACACCAGATCAAGGAGGAAATCGTTCAGTGTTAGGGTCGTCAATGATTGAAACGGCTTGCCTCAAACGGTCGTGGACGCTGCTTCTATTGAGCAGTTCAAATCAAGACTGGATGCCCACTGGGCAAACATCAGGTACAAGATACCTGATAGGAGTTAGAAAGATCAAATTGAAATATGTCAAGAGCTCGATGAGAACGGTTCCCTACAGGCCAAGTGGCCTCTAAATTCCGATCAGGTAAGGTAAGGTAGGTAAGGTAAGGTAACCAACCTTCCTCCTCCAACCTCTGGTCCAAGATTCTTTACACCTCTGTCTGCATATTTACGATACTTACCCTCCGTCTATCTCTAAATCACATAGCCTTGCTCCAGTCCAAACCACTGAGCTCTATAATACTCCAAACTATATATATAGCCTTGCTCCAAACCAGGGGGGTACGCTCCGGCTGTTTAGCATTACGAAAAATGGTGACAGACGTTTGTGGAGGATTGTCGACGAACTCTTGTTCCGCGAGCAGTACTTACACGCTAGCGGAAAATTCACCAATCAGCGCTCGGCAGTACTCGACGCTGATTGGTCCGACGCTCGTGACGAAATTGCGGGGGACCGCAGTTATTCTCTATGGACCCGAATAGGCTTTTGGATTTCGGAGGAGTTTCTTTAAAATTATATGCTGTTTGGAGCTGTTTTCGAGTTGAAATATATTTCTTATGACTGTTAGCTATATAATGACACCATAAAATCATGATTTTAATAAATATTACCGATGTAATATCGGCCGAAAAGACATGCTGTCATGGCACGGACTGCCCTGCGGCTGATGTGGGGCCCCTAGTGCCAGCGTATGGTAATAATGGGTTGACGAAGGGTTATTGGAGAAACTTAGAGCCCCTTTAGCATTCAGTATAGGGTCATCAGAGGCCGGGAATGTCCATCAGGGGTCTGAGTAGGCCTGTCATAGGGGCATACATGACACATCATGGCCCATGGGTCAATGTAGATCCATTAGGGGCCGTTGAAGGGCCATCATTGTTCAGCGTGGGCTCGCAATTACCTCTGATGGGCATATGCCGTGCCCCGATGGACTAACGCTGGCCCCTGATGAACCATCACCAGCCCCTGATAGGTCTACAAAGCCCTCTGCTGGGTCCAAATTGGTCACTGATATGCCCAAATGGGCCACTGAGATACCCGTACAACATCGGGCACATCCCCTGACTGCACCTGCTGGACCAATGCCGTCCCCTCATGGGCCCACCACAGCTCTTGAATGACCTTTTCAAGTCCCCTGAAGTGCCTTTATTGGCCTAAATGGCCCCTGATTGACTGATGTGGTCCCTATTGGTCCTATATGGCCCCCATGAGCCCTCAACGTCGGCCTAGACAGCCTTACATTATATGCCACTGGGCCCTGTTGGGTCAGCACCGGCCCCCGATAGGCTTGCACACTGGACCCACCGGGCCTATACCGACCCATGAAGGGTCTATGTCGAACCCTCACGGACCTCCGATGACCACACGCCGACATGTGTGGCCCCATCAGCAGTGGTCCGTCTATCCCATGTACTTACGGTCTTTTTGGCCGATGTGACACCGGTAGTATATAGAATGTCATGATTAAATGTCGTTATTACACAGTCAAAAGTCACAGAAAGAATATCCAAGCTCAAAAATGGCCTCAAACCCAACAAAAACTGGTATAAATCCCCTTCAAAAGCCGTAAGTCTATTAAACGCCATAGGGGAATAGCTACAGTCCCCCGCAATTTCGTCACGAGCATCGGGCCAATCAGCGTCGAGTATTGCCGAACGCCGATTGGTCGATTTCCGCTAGCCTGTAAATGCTGCTTGCGGATATAGTTTTGAACAAGTGAGGGTCGCGGCTACTAATTATCGCTTGTCACCACTTTTTCGTCGGGAACGTTCTACCTGGTTTATATAGCCTTGCTCCAAACCAAGGACGCCGGTGAAAACAGGGCGCCGGAGGGCATGAGATATGGCACACTGCCATATCCAGTCACGTGATCTCTGGTGAAGTTTTCCTTCCTAGCACCATTCGTGACGAAGGATTCGAAGGAAGTTTTACCTTACCTTACCTTACCTTAATGTTGGCGGGACTATTGGAGGCCAGAGGCCTATTGGACCCGATCTCGTCGAGCTCATGCGGTACTCTTTGCTCAAACTCAGTTTATGGTAGGGATATCGTACATACGACTCGACCAGTGTCTGTCAAGGAGGTTCTTGAACCCATTCAGGGTCGGAGCGAGAACCACTTCAGCCGGCAGCGAGTTCCAGTCGTTGACCGCACGTACGCTCCAGTGGTTTCTTCGTACTCTAGTCAGAGCTCTTGGTTTGGCCACCTTCATCGTATGACCTCTTGTGCTTGCCGATGGAGCAGCCTGGAAGAAGTCTTCTTTCTTCAGGTTCAGAAGACCAGTCATGAGCATGTAGAGCATGATGACGTCTCCTCTGCGTCTTCTGTAAAGCAAGGACGGCAGCCGTAGCCTGCGCAGCCGCTCCTGATACGGGAGATGCCGGATTTCAGTGACAAGTCGCGTGGCTCTGCGCTGGACTCTCTCCACCAGTCGTTGATCTTCTTTGTTGAAGGGGCCCCAGATGATGTTGCCATACTCTAGGTGAGGTCGGACCAGGGTCTTGTAGAGGACTGGGAGAGTCTCGGAGTTGAGTAGCTCAAAGGAGCGTCGGATGACTGCCAGAATCTGGTTGGCCTTGCTGATGGCAACAGCAGCATGCTTCTTGAACTTCAATTCCTCGTCGATGAAGATGCCCAAGTCTTTCTCTTCTGTCACCGCTGAGAGTGGCTCCCCCAGAAGCGTGTACTGGAACCGTGGGTTACCTCTCCCGAGGTGAAGAACCTTACACTTCTTCAGGTTGAAAGGGAGAAGCCAGGTCGCTGACCAGTTCGCTGCGGCTACTAGGTCGAGTTGCAACTGGGCGCCGTTCGCGTCAGTAGGAGCCTGAGGCGGTTGCGACTGGTTTGGGCCGTACAGTTTTGCGTCGTCCGCGAACATGGCGATGTGGCTCTTGACACATTCTGGGAGGTCGTTTACGTAGATGACGAAGAGCGTCGGTCCCAAGACCGAACCCTGTGGGATGCCGCTCATGACAGGGCCTCGGCTAACATGTTAACTACTGGGGCAAATGCCCCAGTAGAGTCGAGGAATGCCCCAGTAGTGGTCAGGCTTTGCCCAACCTCCACAAAATGAGAATATATCAATATTGACGTACATTCTTTCATTCGGGAGCGGTTGAAGACGTTTGTGGCAAGAAATCAGGGGCGGCGGAAGAGGGAGTGCACGGTGTGCAGCTGCACCCTCAATTTCCATCCAAAAACATAGGCGTACAGCCCACCGCTAAAGTAATGTAGGGTTTTACCAATCTCAACGATTGGCTTTGACTGGCGATTGTTTAATGCGGAGTGATCGAAAAGAAGATGTCAATAGCTAAAATTGCAGCTGCAAGGGTGACGACTGACGATACATATAAGCTACATTCAAAGTTTCATTGTAGTCTGACTAATCGTTCCTAAGCTTCAGAAGCAGAACATACCCATGACTGAAACCGCACATTACTTCTGCTGTGGACTGTACATTAGCAAGCATATCTTTTTACACCCCATAATCCATCTTCGTTCGAAAGAGCGTCAAAAATAATGACGAAATTACTTGAGCCACTTTTTTGGTGAGGTCAAAGGTCAGGTCATGGTGAAGGCCAACTTTCGCCGATTTTCAGGTCGAATATCGACAGTTTACAAGATGCCGACGCTTAACTCGGGAACCAATTAGAGCTACAGCACCGCGGAAAAGCGCATTTGATAGCCATATTAGCATGCTTTCTGGTTATTTCTCTTAGATTTGACCTAACGCCAACGGTTTTGCCTGCAAGGGGCAAAAACTACTAAAGACGATTTTGGGGGAACAGTTTTTCTGCAATAACTTTTGACTCATGCTTTGCACGAGCCAAGGCCCAATGCAAGCGCTTTCTTTTATCCGACATCGTGTTCCTCTCGTCAAGACGCATCAAATTAACTACAATTTGACCTTGAAGGTCAACTTGAAAATTCGACCTCAGGTTCAAGTCATGATCTGACCGGAAATTGTCATGTTGCATATCAGTCGATCTGCATCGTCTAACCAAACACATCTAAGGCATTTTCATCGCTCTAGCATGCCTCTTTCAAAAGTTATTCGCGAAAAACTGTTAGATACCATTCGTGAACTGAGATGACCTCAGGGGCATAAAAAAGGGTCACGGGTGCTATTTTCATGTTCAGTGTGTCAAAGTCACGTACAGTGTTTTATAGTGTTTAGAATAACTTTCGTCCAAAAGAGGTGGTTTTGAATTTCTCCCATTGACTTATAATAGATCGGTCGCAAAAGTGAGCTGACCTTAGGTCACCGATATGAAAATTCCGAGATATAAATTTTGTACATGCTGTTGCCCTTATCAATCGCTGAAAGTTTCAAAGCGATCGGTCACTCGGTGTAGCTACGGCATACATGGAAACATTTCATGAGGTGAGGTCACTTGAAGTGACCTGGTAACCTGATCTTGAATGACCTTGGTCTGAGATTTTTACAACACGTGTAAAATTGATGGGTGATGGAGCGCCGCCGTTTTTTAGATATCCGCGAAAAACCGCAGGAAAAACCGCAGGTGTTCAAACACCTGCGGCCCCCCCCCCCCTGCTGGGGGGCCCCCCCAGCAGGGCGCCAACACACTTTGACGATTTGCCCCAGTAGTCAAAATTCCTTAGCCGAGGCCCTGGCTCATGACAGGGTGTTGAATCGAGGTTGTTCCATTGATCGCCACTCTTTGACCTCGGCCAGTAAGAAATGCCTCAATCCACTTGAGCACCGGGCCTCGGATTCCGTAGCCCTTCAACTTTGCAAGCAGACGCTTGTGCGGAACAGAGTCGAAGGCTTTTCGAAAGTCCAGGTAGGCAATATCAATATGCTCTCCACTCTCCAGCTGCCGAGTCCAGTCTTCCAGAGTAGAGAGGAGTTGGGTTGCGCACGACCTCTTGGGAAGGAAGCCATGCTGGGCATCGTTGAGCTGCCCGGTCTCCGTGAGGAACTCCATGATTCTGTCTCTGACTATGCCCTCCAGCACCTTCGAAAGCACGGATGTCAGGCTTACAGGTCTGTAGTTTGCTGGTTCCAGTCTGCAACCACCTTTGAAGATTGGAACAATAGTTCCCAGTTTCCACTCGTCTGGAAGAGAGCCGCTATCAAGGGACTTCTGGAACAGAGAGCAGACGGGAGAACTGATTGCGGTCGCGAGCTCTCGCAGGACCCTCGAAGGAATACCATCAGGACCAGGGGAGGTGGAGGTTTTGAGGCCCTCTAGTCTGCGCTGAACCAGTGCAGGACTCAATTCAACACGCTCTAGTGTTCGTCCTTCCCATGGAGACGCCAGGTCAGGCATGTTCGAACAGTCCTCCACGGTGAAGACACTGGCAAAGAACTCAGCAAGCACGTCCGCCCTCTCCTGATCTGAAAGTGCTAACGAGCCATCAGCCTTTCTGAGGTTTCCAATGCCAGGCTTAGTTTTCAAACGTGAGTTGACATATCTCCAAAAAGGCTTCACGTTGTCTTTGAGCAAATCAACCAGAGTCTGTTCAAACCTCCGCCTCAACCGCCTGGTGAGGCTTCTCAGGTCGTTACGCGCGCGGACAAAACGATTGTAGCACTCCACGTCTCGAGTTCTCACGTATTTCTTCCAGAGCTTATTTTTCTTATTTCTTAGAGTCCAGGCTTCTCTTGTTACATAGATGTTCTTCCTCTGATGGGATCGATGAAGCGGGATGTTCTCTGTCATCATCACCTTGATGGTCTCGGAGAAGAGCTTGCAGTGTTCTTCCAGCGGGACCGACTCTAACGAGGCCCACGACACGCTTTGGAGGTCATTCACCATCTTTGCATAATTACCCTTGCTTAGGTTCAACTTGGCTGTGTGGTTGCCTGCTCCAGGTGTGTAGCAGTGCAGCTCGAACCATAACACCTCATGGTCGCTGTTCCCGAGAGGAGGGAGGTGAGTGATTTCGGATATCATGCCCTCCTCATTAGAAAATATCAGATCCAGGACGTTGGGGGTGTTACCATGTCTGTAACGTGTTGGTCGCTTGACATGCTGGATGAGGAAGCTGTCTCGAACCGCCTCCAGAAACGCATGGGCCGGGTCAGACGGTGGACCAAGAGACATACAACAGCTCCAGTCAATAGAATTGAAGTTGAAGTCCCCCATAATGACGAGGTGAGATGGGTTAGCTCTTGTAACTTCAATGAGAAGGTCGCAAAGCATCGTTGTGGACTGACAGTCGCTGGAGGGGCTACGGTAGATGCCACCTAGGATGAGCTCATCGGAGCCCCCCAGTCGTACCTTCAGCCAGAGTTGCTCTGAGAAGTCATTTGAAAACTGAACTTGGGTCACACATAAGTGCGCAGCCACAAAGAAGCATATTCCTCTCAATCCTGATGACCCCAATCGAGGAGCTGTTGGTTCAAAGCTGGTGAATGTCACATAACCAGGTAGAGCTAACTGGGAAGGGCTGATGGGCAGGGACTGGGCTTTGGGAATGACTTCTGTTATCACTATGATGTCAGGTCTAGTACCGGCGATGTACATACTCAGTTCATCTCTCTTGTTCAGGAACTGATCTGCATTCGTGTATACACATGTTAAGCCTGCCTGGGCCCTCCCCGTCCTGCCCTCAGTCAGTCAGGCCGTTCTTGGATTGGCTGCCGAGTTGCTCGCCCCTGAGGCTGCTTCAGCATCAGCATTCACAGCCGGCACAGAGCCCGTGCCAGCAGCAGAGGCCTGACCGACTTCAGGTACCGGTTCCACCTCCTGTTGGATAGTTTCTTGGTGTTGGGTCATGTCTGCCCCAGTTGATGCGGGTGCCTGTCTAGTCTGCTGTTGCGACTCCAGCGGCTGGCCAGTCAAGGCCCTGGAGTGTGATGTTTCCCTTCCAATTTCCACAATCCTTCTGTTTCGAATTGTCAGGTGCAGCTCACCATTTTCCTTCCTTCTCTTGAGTTCGTCTCTAAGCCTGCGTGCGTCTTCCCTTTCTGTGCGCGTTAAGTCAGGAGAGAGGTATACTCTCGGCCATTTCTGACTGTGGCGCAGTTGTGGGGCTAGACGGATGATCTCCCACTTCAGTTCTTCACTTTCCAGGGTAACAATCAGTAAACGAGGTTTCCCTGGAGTGAACTTTCCGACTCTGAATGATTTTGTCACACTCGTGATGACACGGAGTTCGTCCTTCACCAGTTGGGCAAAGTTTTAAAATGTTTTAGTAGCTATTACAAGTTTTCAAATTTAAAATGTACTTTTAAAAGTTCGGTTAACTTCAAACCGAGCAAATAAAAAAATCGAGGCAGAATTGCTATATCATCTGTAAGCACGCCGTCTACCTATATGACCAGATAGTTGTCACTGCCTAGTGGTGCAGGTCGCAGGCCATGCTTTTAGAGATCCCAAAGAGATGGCGCTACGGTGCCCGTAGTATGCCCTGAGGGCATCCTGAGGGCCCCTGTCCGTAACGTCAAGTGATACTAAATTATAAGTAACGCATCGCAGTGTGTTTGAAAGGCTTGCAACTTTGCCTTTTTTAGTATCAGGTGATTTTCTCCTTATATGCTGTTCTTTTTTTCTTTTGACAAATGTCTTGGATACTTGTATTCACATCTGTCAGTATCATATTGCAAGGAACGTAGTTAGAAGTTCACAATCCATTGCCGCAAACAGCGCCCCCTAGAATACTTCCGCTGGGCTAGGACGCCACCTATGAATGCGAGGTCTGCGCGGAATGAGTGCACAATCGAAAAGTATTTATGGCATACGCGTAATTGCAACTATGGACTATATCTACCAGGTACGTTAAGGCACAAAGATTGATAGACAAGTCATTTAATTCTTTTCTAAGCTACCACCCATTATCAGGTGACCAGGAGTGCCCCCTCCCCCCCCGCAATTGCAATGCATTAGTTATGCTATGCTATGCACGTGCCTAATGTTATTAGCTACGTTAGTTATTGTCATTAGTTATGCTGTGATGCCCATATGTGTCGTCCAGTCCATTGATGTGGTGTTCACACTTCACATGTTTTGCTGTCTAAGGTCTTGTTGCTTGTCACATAACTAGTGACATACCTCTGACGATTTACCACATACCGTTCCGTCGTTTCCTTTCCATCCTTAGGACATTCAAACCCTTCTTCTCCACGCCTCAACCCCCTGGTCCGGGCTGGACGTGCAACTTTATTCCATGCGGGATTGCCCATAAGCCGAGCACGCCCGTAGCCTGGGGGCTGGGTGGCCTGCCCATTTAAATGGGCTCAGCCCCGGCGACTCACTAGGGTGCTCGCCCCATGCCCCCTCCCCCCCAAGTCATATCATCCTCCCGGCTCTGCAATGGTCTCATCGGACCGAAAGGGCCTAACCCAACGAAACAAACAAACAAACAAACAAACAAACGGTTTATCACGCATCTCATATCACCGTTAAGGCAGCATCGGAAGCAAATTAGCGATGCATTCCATTGTCAGCATCACTCTAGAATGTGACAAAACATTGTGTGACTTAGTCCGACATCAAAGCAATAACTTCCGCGGACCAGCCGCGATGCGTGGCTGGTAATCACTGCGCCCAATGATCTGACTCGCTTCATTGTTCAGTGACCGGTCATCTATCACCCACCCTCAGCGCGCAGCGCTTCGCCGGATTCCCCGCTGACCAAGCCACCGTTCTCGACACCGTCGCGCCGCTGCCGTGAGACGGCAGGGAGGAACCACCAGTGCTCGTAGAGTTTGTCATGCCGCATAGTTCTCTCCGGATGTCCATGCTGTGAGAAGATGGGTTGCGCAAGTGGTCAGATTTCCATCAGTTAATACTTAATTTGTTCGACACAGATATAATATAAGTTATAATTAGGTAACACGTGAAATAAAGCATGGAGAGTGAAATAAGCACACAACATAAGAAGAACTACTCATAAGTGTCATTACACTTGGTCACTCCACATAACCACTTACGTTTTCTACTATGTTGATGTGCTCTCTCCGGCAGGCTGTGGCTTGCTGCGGCACACGGGGCAGAGCCATTCTGCATCTTCAACTGCAAAGGGAAAAAATATTAGCCGTTTTCACGACGGGCTGTCCGGCGAATGCACCCAATTCTCACCAAACCTGCCCCTATTATCACTTTATCGCCAAATTGTCCAAAATTGTCCAAATTGTCTTAAAACCAAAAATGTCCCTCTTCTCATGCTGATGTAGGAATGTGGTGTTATTTTATTTTAAAAGCTTGCCATGTTCATGTCTCAGATATTGTAAAAGCGAGATTGAGGTAGTTAAAAACACATTAAACATTCATAAAACAGCAAAACTCAACAACACTCTCTTAGTTCAGAGTTATATAGCCTTGGTTCAGAGTGTGCCCAATGTGTGTGTATCACTCTTTGTAACAGCCGCGCAATGAATGTATAAATTAAATTCTGGTTCACCGTAGCAGGTAATAGCTAAAAAACCACCCATGGGCCAAGTCGAAATCTCGGTCACGTGCTCCACGAAAGCGAATTTCAAGAGCCTTGATCAAAACGCCCCAGGCGCCCTGTTTTCACCGGCGTCCCAAACCAAGGCTATATCACGGTCGTCAAGTTAGATGTAAGTGAATCCTAATCTATAATCTAAGATTCGGAATCAGGTGAGCCCCTACGATTTGGACCAAACTTGGTCAGTGGATAGTACGTAACGTCCTGATTACGATGCACCCAAAATCTAAGCTCGGCCCGCCATATTTACGAAGTTACGGATGTTTGAATTTCAAGGTCATTCGGGAGAGCCCCTACGATTTCCGTCAAAATTTGTGTACGGACACTCTAGATGCTCTTCATTACGAATATCACAAAATTTAAGCTCGGCCCGCCATATTTACGAAGTTACGGAGGTTTGAATTTCAAGGTCATTTGGGTGAGCCCCTACGATTTCCGTCAAAATTTGTGTACGGACACTCCAGACGCTCCTCATTACGAATATCGCAAAATTTAAGCTCGGCCCGCCATATTTACGAAGTTACGGAGTCACAAAGTTACGGAATTTCAAGGTCATTCGGAGAGCCCCTCCGATTTTCGTCAAAATTTGTATGCGGACACATTACATGCTCCTCATTACGAATATCATAAAAGCTAAGCTCGGCCCGCACTATTTCAAAAGATAGAGATGTTTGAATTTCAGTGAGTTTCAAACGTCAGTAACTTTTGAAATAGTGCGGGCCGAGCTTAGCTTTTATGATATTCGTAATGAGGAGCATGTAATGTGTCCGCATACAAATTTTGACGAAAATCGGAGGGGCTCTCCGAATGACCTTGAAATTCCGTAACTTTGTGACTCCGTAACTTCGTAAATATGGCGGGCCGAGCTTAAATTTTGCGATATTCGTAATGAGGAGCGTCTGGAGTGTCCGTACACAAATTTTGACGGAAATCGTAGGGGCTCACCCAAATGACCTTGAAATTCAAACCTCCGTAACTTCGTAAATATGGCGGGCCGAGCTTAAATTTTGTGATATTCGTAATGAAGAGCATCTAGAGTGTCCGTACACAAATTTTGACGGAAATCGTAGGGGCTCTCCCGAATGACCTTGAAATTCAAACATCCGTAACTTCGTAAATATGGCGGGCCGAGCTTAGATTTTGGGTGCATCGTAATCAGGACGTTACGTACTATCCACTGACCAAGTTTGGTCCAAATCGTAGGGGCTCACCTGATTCCGAATCTTAGATTATAGATTAGGATTCACTTACATCTAACTTGACGACGGTGGCTATATCAAGGGGACCGTGTATATCACACCACGGTGAGATTTACACAATACCGGCCATTTGTGTAAATCACACCCACCCCGGTGTGATATACACAAAATCTACTACGTAGTGTAAATCACACCAGGAATACACAGAGAGGGCAGCTGTGTGTATATCTCACCACGATGTGACGTCATAGCAACGCTGAACGTCCATTGGTCAGAGCAGTGACTCTGCTCGCCCATTGGTCAGATCAGACTAAGCACTACGAATATTCCGGCGGGATTCCGGGCGTCCTCTCTCTCGGAATTAACTGACCGCCTGGCCTAGTGGTGAAGGTGTTTGCACCATGATACGAATGTTGCGGGTTCGAGTCCCGTCGGCGCGGGCGCTTTTTCCCGCATTTTCGCTTTTCCTTGGTAGCGGTGGGTTCGCTGCCGACCGACAAGTTTAAAAGCACCAATACAATATGGAAAGCGACGTCTGAATGCTCGTGGCGAAGCGGTGCAGTGCCGAAGGCAATGCCTTAGGAGAGATTACAGGCAATGGTAAGTCAAATATTTTTAGGTTAAGTGGTTGTGTATCTGGCTTCAGGCCGAAGGCCTGAAGCCTGATGCACAACCACTTAACCTAAAAATATTTGACTTACCATTGCTTGCAATCTCTTCATGCGAGTAACTTCTTCCTCATCCACGGGTAGGCAAAAATCAGTAGGTCAGGTTAGGTTAGGTTAGGTTAGGTTAGGTTAGGTTAGGTTAGGTTAGGTTAGGTTAGGTTAGGTTAGGTTAGGTTAGGTTAGGTTAGGTTAGGTTAGGTTAGGTCAGGTCAGGTCTAAGGTTTGGTTAAGTGTCTTGTTACCGTGCCTACTGTGTAAATCTCACCCAGGTGCTGCGTGGTTTGACACCCAGGTGTGATTTACCCACTACCGAGCACACAGTGTATATCACACCCTGGTGAGATTTACACATTGGCTAGGCCTACTGTGTAAATCACACCCAGGTGCTGCGTGGTCTGACACCCGGGTGTGATTTACACACTAGGAGCACATTGTGTATATCACACCCCGGTGTGATTTACGCATTGCCGGCCCACTGTGTAAATCACACTCCGCGTGGTGTGATATACACAGGAGTAGTGTATTGTGTAAATCACACCCGGGTGAGGTTTACACTACAGTGCGATGCATTATGTAAATCTCACCGTGGTGTGATATACACGCGTCCTTTTCAAAAAGTCACGGTATATCGAGTTCGATGTCTCCCGGATGACGAAGATTTTACGCCGTCCGGCCAATCGCGTTCAAGGTCAGCGGGGGCTCGCCTGCGGTTATGGAACGTGATTGGCCGGACGACGTAGAATCTTCGTCGTCCGAGATACTACATCGAACGCGGGGCAAGAAGGTTTGCGCCAGTTTGTGCACGCTGACTGGTAGCGGCATCTATACTGATGGCCTTGAACATGTATTTTACTTTTCTTTCTCTTTTTTGGGTTACCTATGCAATAGAAAAGTTGTATTAAAAATTATTTGCCCAATGAATCTGGCGAATTTTGGCCATTTTTTCATTTTTATTTACCAGCAAGCGCACAATAAAAAACTCCTGCGTTAAAATATGGCTGCCCCCTTAGCGGTGGCGCTTCTGTCACTGTTGTATTTTGCCGGTGCCGCCGGAAGCCGCCGGAAGCGGTCGTGCAGAGAGGTGCTGCCCAATTGTTACCCCTCGGCCCTCTCTATTTTCTATGTTTTATAAAGCCCTATTTATCTAAACTGTGTATAGCCCAACCCCAAGGTACCTATATAAAAATGCTATATAATTTGCTCTCGGTTTTGGGTGTTGCCAAACTATACTGATACCCTGTTCCCATTAGCATTTTGATTTGATCATTATGCCTCAGCCTTGATCATTAAAAGTTTATCATATTGTATATTATATTCCAGAGAAATAGAGAAATCCGACCTTGTATTTTGCTGACGTTTTTAAGTTCAGAATATCAATTTACCTTAAAATAAAGGTATTAGGTTGGAATTGGATTGGAATACCTAGGTAATGTTTGTTTGGCTTAATCGTAATGTAATGCTTTCATTGTTCTTGTTTCAGTTACTGCACTTGAACTTCATCATTTTGACCAGTGGACTTATATGTTTAGGAAGTGTCTATGGCCCTTGAATTAAAATAGCAACACTTTGTAGTTTGTACTGGACTCAGATGATACCCTTTAATGTTGAATTTCCATAGACTGCACCGATACGAAACGCAGCTGTTCTCATACCTACCACTCAGTTCGAGCTAGAGGATTAAGGTGAGTCAGTTTCAAAAATTAATTTTCAATATTGTAGTTATCAACTAGGGAGGAACTGCCTTGAGGTTTTTCTTTTAATGCTTTGTTACATAATTCATATGCATCAGCATGCTGATCAGTTCAAGTTAAGAATTAACTCATTTCTTGCAGGATGCTGACAAACTATCTGTCCACTATGTTTAGATTTATGTTGATATCACAAAAGAAGCATTAGATAAGCCTCAGATAATGCATTTAAATCATTGCATTCCTTTCCACATGAACTTCCTTAGTTTTTAACGGACGCCATTTAATTGCGTCCCAGAAAAGCTATTTCTGGCACCTAAAAGCTGACTCGCCCCAAAATTGGTCCTCAGCACCTATTTGGTGGATACCAGCACCAATCATGGAAAATGACCTTAATTAGCTGTTTCTGGCACCTATTCATCGGTACGCCTTACTCTTTTTTCTGAATCTGGCACCTAAATGCTGAGCGTAGCACCAATCTAGTAGAAAAATGAACTACTGGCTGGTAGAATCATGTTGTTCTGGTATAATGACCCCAGGAGTCTAGCCTAAAGGTTGCCAGTGCAGCTACACTCTAAGACAGCCCCGTAGTGATCTCAGCATTGTATATGACGTTTAAGTAAGCAAATAATATTGATTTGTTTGAAAAAAACAATGTCGTTTAAATATTTAAAAGTATTTATTTGTAGTGATTAAAGGGAAACATTTTTGTGAGTAATTGTCTCGATTTTGACCATTAAAACGGGTATTGTATTTTTTGACGTCATCAAATAGCTCCAAAAAAAGAAATGTAATGTTTTCATTCCGTTCAAGGCCGCTGAAGAAACGCGGGATCTTGCGTGGGACATTGTCCGTTGTTTGCCACGCAGAGTTGTGCCGTGGTTGTGCCTTTTTCATCCGTTTCTTACTTATGTCATATGTGTGCATGAAGCTTTGATTTTGTTTTTGGTTATTGTGTGGCCGGTCAGTCAAACGCCCCTGTAGAAACCGGATGCTGCGTTTGATCGAGATGGAGTCAGACGATGATTGCAGAAAGCTAATAATATTGAAAAGAGGGCTGGTTGCGTGGCATGTCTGTTCAGAGTTGACATTTTGCTTTACTCCAGTTTATGACCTGAGAGCCTGGCTGGAAGTGACGGATCCAAACTTTTCACGTTAAAATGGCTGAGGGTGCAATAATGTCTAGTCTCTACATAGCGGGCTGGTATAGGAGCGTCTTGCTATGCTGCACCATAGCTGGCTAGTGATTCTCTTTTGGCTAGAAATGGCATTAATCATAATCTCCACTGGCGAAAATGGCACTTGACATCACCGAATGCAACGTTCATGTTGTTAGGATACATAAAATCAGGAAGATTACGCGAATTAGGTAGGCAAACGTGGAATAAAATAGGTGCTGGATGTTTTGGTTTTGGTGCTGAATCAGCAAACAGCAAATACGGAGTTCAACTAGACGATCTGGCAACTTTAGGCTGTGTGGAAGCAATTAGGTGCCAGATTCAGATATTAGGGTCGAATAAGCATTTTGGGGCTGATCAGCAATTAGGTGCCAGAAACAGCTTTTTAGGGACCAGAAACAAATATTCCCCGTTTTTAACCGCCTACCTTATATTTGTATTTCAGATGGAGAATCGTCCGAACCAGACAATTTACATCAATAACCTGAATGAGAAGGTGAAAAAGACAGGTATGTCTATTATCAGATGTAACTTTTAACCAAACTAAGTAGGTAACTATGCAGACTGTAGGTATTTCCTATTTATGTTGAGATCTCCTGTTCTTGAGCACTGCACACCAAGCTTCAGCATTGCATGATCTAGGCCACTCATGTAATAAAGGTATCTATGTACAAAACATGGTAATATGGAAAGTGAATGATTAATTACCTTGGATTTCTTTTTGCATTCTCCCATTGAAATATCTAAAACTTTCATTTCCCATTCAAAATATATTGCTGGTATTTTGTGAGCAATAATGGATGTAAATAATATAAAACATATTCTTTTCCAGATTTGAAGAAATCCCTATACGCCATATTCTCACAGTTTGGCCAAATTTTGGAGATTGTGGCACTGAAGAACCTGAAGATGAGAGGCCAGGCCTTTGTTGTATTCAAGGATATATCAAGTGCAACAAATGCCCTGCGTTCAATGCAAGGATTCCCTTTTTATGAGAAGCCAATGGTGGGTGCTCATGGTATTGTTCTGGCCTATGGTATCAAGTCATTCTTATTACGCTAATTTTGCTGTCAGCCTCCTATTCATACACTATGATTAACCCGCGCCGGGCAGAGGGCTGTCCCTGAACCCTCCTCCCCCCCCCGTCTAACTCGGCCCCAGGGCACGTAGGGACACGCTGTTAGCAGCATTCGAAAGAGCGTCAGATATAATGTATAAATTTAAAATACTTCAGTCATTTTTTAGGTCAGGTCAAAGTTCGGTCGCCAGGGCGGTGTTTCACGGGACGCTGCTACCACGCTACTATCAAATTGCGCGAGATGACGTCACACTTGTGGTAGTGTTGGAGCAATGGGCCTGTTGATGTTTCCATGGAAACCCAATTTGACACGTGTAAAAGCAGCTTGCTGCTATCACCGGTGAAACAGGGCCCAGGGGTCATCATAGGGGATTTGACCTCGATTCAACGGTTTAGCCTCCAGATTGCAAAAACTCCCAAATAGCAGTTTTTATGACTAACGTTTTCTGCAGTAACCTTTGACTCAAGAAGTCGACGACAGTTATTTTGCCAGCATCGTGTTCCTCTCGTCGAGACGCGTCGAATAAACTATACGTTGACCTTGAATGGTCATTTTGAAAATTCGACCTCAGGTCAAGGTTATGATCTGACCGGAAAAGGCCATGTTGCATATCCGTCGATTTGCATCGTCGAGCTGAACAGATCTGAGGCATTTTCATCGCTTTAGTGTGTCTTTATCAAATGTTATTGTAAAAATTGTTTGGGACCTTTCATGAACTGATATGACCCCAGGGACATTAAAAGAGGTCACGGGTGTCATTTTTCGGTTCAGATTGTCAAGTTTACCTGTAACACGGTGTTTGAGAGTAGAATGACGTTTGTCCAAAAGAGACGCCTTTCATTTCACATCGACTTATAATAGAGGTCGCAAAGTTGATTTGACCTTAGGTCACCGATATCGAAATTCCCAGATAAACATTTTGTACAGGTATACTGCTACTGCTATCAATCACTGAAAGTTTCAAGGGGCTCGTTCATTCGGTGTACCAATGACCAAGTTTCTAACTTTTTCTGAGGTCAGGTCATTCTGGTGACCTGATCTAGGGAGACCTGGGTCTGAAATTTTAACATGTGCGGAAAAAAGATGCATGAACAGGTGTGCCAAGATCGGAGGCGCGGGGCACCGCCGTTTTTTAGATATCTGCAAAAAAAAATCACAATGGGATGTTCAAACACGCAATATTGACTAAAATTTGGCGCTAAAATTTGGCTACGGTTAGGGGCCAGTTAGTCGGGTGGACGGCACCAGTCAGGTTATGTACCACTTGCTACTTCTGCATGTGCGGGGCTCACACTCGCGCTTGCTCGTTTGTCGCCCTAAAAGGCTTCTTACTGGTTTTGTGTATGATAGTGCTTATCTAAGGATGCGTCTTTGCCTCAGGCATGTACTTTTTCACGAATGTATCAGTATGTATGTTTGTACTTGTGTGCTTTACCCCTAATTTTATCTATTAATAATATGCGCTGTAAAATGCAGCGGATACGGCATTTATCGTCACTTCTTTTCCTTGCCACAATAGAGCACAATTCAGGCCTGAACCCAGGTCAAAATATGGAGCCACAAACTATCCAAATACTCAGTCATGAGTCATAAACTGTTTTTTATTATTTGAATCACTTCATGTTACAAAGCAAAGATTTAAAGCCGAAATTTAGGCAATCAGTACCAATTTCCAATGCGACCACGTAGGTAGTATGAATGTCCCTGAATTAGGATGAGTTGTCTGCGACATTGATGTGTTGTGCGTCGTGCTGTGCTGTGAGCTGGGCGAGTGCGTCTGGTTCTCTGCCGCTGAGCTGAGTGGGCTGCCACTGCCGTTCGGTTCTCCGCAGCGCATCCAGTACTGCAAGTCCGAGTCGGACGCGGTGGCCAAGCTGAAGGGCACCTATGTAGAGCGGCCCAAGCGCCGCGACCCGCCCAACAAGAAGGCCAAGAAGCGCGCGCCGGCGCCGGTGGCAGTGCCGGCGCCGGTGGCGATGCCGGCGGCGCGCGCGGCGGTGCCGCAGCCGGCGCCGGTGGCGCCCGTGGCCGCCATGGTGCCGCCGCCGCCGGTGGTGGTGCCCGAGCAGCCGCCCAACCAGATCCTCTTCCTCACCAGCCTGCCCGAGGAGACCAACGAGATGATGCTGCAGATGCTCTTCAACCAGTGAGTGACGCCGCCGGCGCCGGGGCGCGGCCGGCTGCTCTCAGATGGCCGCGCCGGCGCCCGCTCGGGACGCTGAGCAGTGGCCTGTGCGGGAGTAGAGATTGGTGCCACGTCACTAGTTCACTGAGCTGTGGCCTGTGCAGAGTAGAGTGGTGCCACGCCACTAGTTCACTGGGCGGTGTCCCACTAGTTAACTATCATGGACCAATGTTAACCACGGACAAGTCTTAATAGCAGGGCCGTCCAATTTATGAAACGTTCACACTCATTCTTACCGTCCCAGTCAGTTTAACTACTAACCAGTCTGACCGAGCCACAGAATGTAACTGGTCTGGCCGTACCACCCACTCTGACCAGTCCCCGCCCCCTGTGCGTGTGTGCTCAGGTTCCCCGGCTTCAAGGAGGTGCGGTTGGTGCCCGGCCGGCACGACATTGCCTTCGTCGAGTTCGAGAACGAGATGCAGTCGACGGCCGCCAAGAACGCCCTCCAGGGCTTCAAGATCACCCACTCGCACGCCATGAAGATCGCCTTCGCCAAGAAGTGAGCGGCGCCGCTGCCGGCTGGATTCCAGTCCCTCATCGCACCCCTCCCGGCACCCAGCTGCGTCCCGCCCGTCTCATCGCATCGCATTGGCGTTCGGCGCAGATAATACATGTGTTGTACCAGGCCAGTCTGTCGCGGGTGGCCGGCGGGTGGGGACGGGCACGCCAGTCTCCTGGTTCGGACTAGTGGGCCGCCCGGTGGGTGCGAGGCCGGTGGTGGTTACGGACGCGGGCGGTCGGGAAACTGCCAGACAGTAGTGCCACCTGTCGGCAGCTGGCGCACTCACCGCCACCTGGCGGCCACACCGCGTACTTCATCCCGCGTCCCATAGTACGGAGGCTGCAGTCTTTTTGTAGCAAGCCTGAACATCGATCCTACGTGTTCGTTGCTGAAATTCTTAAACCTTTATCATTTCCGGTGAAGCGCGGCGGATTCATACGGCGATTCATGGGCATTAGGCCCTCTGCGACTGAACGGGTTTCTGATGCGATTAGGCTTGAAATGGGTTGCGGTCGTACCTCGCAGGTATAGCAAATGTCACACACGGGTCCAAACAGCTGACTGTCTCCCAACTAAAAACCTTCTGGTCAAGTGTCTCTGAGGGATTCAAGGAGCGAAAGATTTAAAGGAAAAGGGCCACCTTTAACATGGGGATTGAAACTGAGATAGCCATCTTGTAGCCCGTGTCCGAAAACCCATCTATATAACTCCTTACGGCCGATTTCGGCCTCCATTCGTAGTTATCGGCAATTTTAAAAGAAAACACGCCAGGAATGCGTCCTTATCCCAGGAATGCGTTCTTATCCGACAATACAGCCACCCGCGGCGAGGCTTTGGTTTTTTTACCAATCAGCTCCAACCAGCTCAGCTTTAACCAATCAGCTTATCTGACACAATCCGACGAGTCTGTCTTCTGAACGCTGATTGGCTTGAGTGTGACGTCATCGCTATGCCATCATACAGTAGGTGCCGTAGAGAGTATCAACATAGTACCTGAGTACCAATATGTTAAATAGTTTTAAATACTTTTTAGCGAATTGTGCACTTCTGGCACCAGTTTTAAAAAGAAAATGAAAAATAATAATGCCAAAATGAAAAACAACGATATCTTCATATTTCACGAAGGTGGCCCTTTTCCTTTAAGGCAAAGAGCACGTACGCCCCCTGAACCAAAAAATGGGGGGCGCGTGCCCCCCCCCCCCCCCCCCACTAGCCTCTCGCTGAGCCAACGGAAAACAGCTGTCAACAAACAGCTCAGCCGCAAAGGCCAAGACAGTTCGAAGATCGAGGACGTGTCAATGGCTTACGACCATGCAAAAAAGTGAAAATATGTTTGCTTTTGAGGAGTATCATTCACAATCCTTCATTGGAAATGAGAAATGAACTTTCGAAAACTTAAACCCAACGGAGCGGCATCTACTATTTTCTTCAAAAATTGCCCCTCGCCGTTTCGTTCCTGATGGAGCTAGAGCGTCGAGGAAAAAGCGAGCGTGTGCGCCGTTACGAGACGCAGCGACTGGCACCCGATTTTACGGTGTCAGGTCAACCGGTGACCTCTGAGGTCAGGTCAAATGACCCAAGTCACGGGTTCAGTTTTTCATAAATAACTTCGCAAAAACAGTCGCAGAGTCGCGATTTTGGTATCATCGTGTTCGCCTCGCTCAGGCGCCCCGAATGGTATATTTTTGTACGGGTGATGTAAACTTAAGTTGTTGACCTCGGGTCAAGGTCAGGTCAGCGCCCTCACGTCACGAAGCTGGTCCAAGTAGGTCATGTCGCATATCATTCTATTCGGCAGGTCTTCCTACGTTCATTGGCGGCTTTCGCGATTCGCTAGCTCAATTTGATCGGGAGTTATTGACGAAAAACTCCTATGACCCAAGTGACGTCATAAATGACATCACGCAGTCAACAATGCAAAAGTGAAGCATCGGACCTTGCAATGAGTGCGTGAAATCACGATTCCATGTGCTTGAAATAGTGAAATAGAAATAGAAATAGTTCCCGGCGCTAAAATTGCAGCTTTCATTTTTCTCTATTGAAAAAACCCTAAGGGGGTACCTTTCGGTCTCCTATTTTCGGATAGGGCTGCGGTCGTGTCCCATCTGCAGCTCCCCTGTTCCGGGCCGCACTGGACTGGGCCATTAGGTGACTCATGTGGCCCTGTGACCGTCGGCCGAGCGCGGCGTCTCTCTGCGGACCCGGCCCGTGGCCGCTCGTCAGGTGTCGGTGCCGGACCCGGCCCGTCGCCGCTCGTCAGGTGCCTGTGCCGGTGTGGCGGTGCCGGTGCCGGTGTGGCGCCGCCGGCGGTCAGCGGCCGGTGGCGGGCGGCGCACCGGCCGACCGCCGGTACCGCGCTCAGTCTGCGCCTCCGCTCCAGGTGCGTCGTCATGCCGCCGGCCTCCGCCGTCCTCCCGCTGCTGCTGCTCTCTGTCTGCCTGGTGAGTGGGACAGAGACGGGCTCCGCGACCACTGGGACGGATGGGACAGACGGGCTCCGCGCCCACCGGGACAGATGGGACAGACGGGCTCCGCGACCACTGGGACAGATGGGACAAACGGGCTCAGATGGGGTCAGCAGTGGAGCAGACGGGGTCAGTGGGACAGCCGGGATTGGTGGGAGACGGGCTCAGGAGGCATACGGTATCTGCGCTCTGTGAGACAAACGTACTCAGTGGGACAGATGGGACAGGCCGGCTCAGAGGAACAGACGGATTCAGCGAGACAGAGCATTCAATGGGACAGATGGATCCAGTGGGGCAGGCAGTTCAGCGGGACAGACGGGCTCAGCGGGAAAAGATGGGCGCAGAGTGGGACAGACGGCCTCGAGGGATAGCGCCGAGGGTTTTCGTGATATATCTCCAAAACGTAGGCCGCACAAGGAGCTGATTCAAACGTGAGAACTTCGGATTTACCGTGTACATTTGACAAGTTCAGTTTCCGTATCTGTTTACGTCGGTGAGCAATGTAAGGCGTCATATGACAGGTTATGCTCCTCCGAAATCCATGGATTTTGAAATGTGAGAGCGTGCCTGTTTCAGCGTATGCTCTCGCGATTGCATTGCAACCAAGGGTGCGAGGGGTCTCACGCCCTGCGGCAGAGCGGCCGGACGATACGGTTGATGGCTCATTTTTAGTGGGAAAGTCGCGGGGAAGCTCAAACTTCAGCAGGACGGCCACACTGTGTGTAGAAGAGACATCCGTAACTCTTACGGAAGAGCTCTGTCAGTCACACAATACTCTTGGGAGGGTGGGCGCAGTCGTTGATGGGTCCGCCGTCCGCTGAGCACTGAGTCGAGCTGCAGCTCCGGCAGCGCGCCCGGAGGTGGCCGGCGCTGCCGGCGGGCGGGCTGTCTAAGGTCAGCGGCCTCTGCGGTCCGAGCGCCGCCCTCAATGTCAGCTCGGCCCCGCGGCGGTACAGCGGGCTCCGTGTCGGCCGCGCCGGCCCCGTCAGCTGCTCGAACCGACAGAGGACGCCGTTAATAGGCCACATATCCGCCGCTGGACGACCGAACACAGACCGCTCAGTCCGGCGCACTCGGACACAGACCGACAGCCCGCCCAGGTCCGGCGCGATCAGACCGACAGACCGACAACCCGCTCAGGGCCGGCGCGATCAGACCGGCAGACCGCTCAGGTCCGGCGCGATCAGACCGACACGGACAGACCGACAGCCCGCTCAGGACCGGCGCGCCCGGCTGGGTCCGGGGACCGTTCAACCGGCATTTAATAACAATTGGTTGGTTCCGCCCTATCATGGGCGTAGGAACGTCACAGAAAGTGTGTGTGGGGGGGGGGGGGGTTGCGAAACTTCAATGTCACTTTGTGGGAGCCTCAACACCCCTATGAAGAAATTATCCGCAGTTTTGTGCTCATATCACCTTGCTGAACCATTTCCTGCTCTTATTTTTGAGGGTAGGAGGACAGGCTTCCTTCTGACGTGTCGTCAAATCGACATCATTGGATGGGACATCGAGGGGCTGTGTGAGAAGCCATTTTCGGCCCTCAGAGACTTCCCAGGTCCCGAAACAGCTCCTCCCCATCCCCTGACCCGCCAGTGGTTACCTTATAGACTTCCCAGGTCCCAGGTCCCGAAACAGCTCCTCTCCCATCCCCTGACCCGCCAGTGGTTACCTTATAGACTTCCCAGGTCCCAGGTCCCGAAACAGCTCCTCCCCATCCCCTGACGCGCCAGTGGTTATCTTATAGACTTCCCAGGTCCCAGGTCCCGAAACAGCTCCTCTCCCATCCCCTGACCCGCCAGTGGTTATCTTATAGACTTCCCAGGTCCCAGGTCCCGAAACAGCTCCTCTCCCATCCCCTGACCCGCCAGTGGTTACCTTATAGACTTCCCAGGTCCCAGGTCCCGAAACAGCTCCTCCCCATCCCCTGACCCGCCAGTGGTTACTCTCGGACCACCCGACCCGAATAGATGGGTCCTTCCTTCCACTGTGCCTTTGCACGGCCATTTGGGTCGGGGCAGACGCCAGTGTAGCGAGGCCGACTCTCCGCCGGCTGCCGTCCGCTGGAATGCTGCGCCCCTCTCGGCTGTTGACTGCGCAGCGCGGCGCACACTCGCTCGGCGCGGCCGGAGGGTGTCCGATTGCGTCGCTTGGTCGGTACACTCGGGTCGTTATCTGGTCATCTGGCGGCGGACAACAACCAACACTCGCCCTGCACCGCCCGGCGCCGGCCAGATCGTTTCTCAGAGGGCCGTATCTCCGAGCGATCAGCCATCGCTCTGCCGGGGCGGCGGGACTGGTTCCGGGCAGGACAGACGCAGAGGGCGCGCTGCCCGAACACCCCTCCCCGCCCCGCTGCCCGGACACCCCTCCCCGCCCGTCAGCCTGCATCACCGGCCTCCAGGGCCACCCGACAAGGAAGACTCGGAAAGGAGCGAGCTGCCAACCTGCCGAGGCCGACCCAAGCATCATACACCATCGTGGCGTGGGACGGAGCCGGTTGTAATGGGGGATACATTGCCGTCAAACATATTGTCAGTTGTTGTGACCGACCTCGAACGATAGTTGACGCCACATTGCCTTTTCTCTCTAGCACAAATAGCACAGCTACTCGTAAAAATAGCTAGGCAGGTAGTCCTTTTACGCAAGTATAAGAAGAGTGATGCAGCCCGGTCTGGTATCGTTTTTCAAATATTTAGTTCCTAAGCGACGATTACTACGTAATACATTCCAGAACTTCGTTCTAAGGAACCTAAAATCCCCTTCCGGTAACTCCTCCGTTCACTGATGACTTCTCCAGCTCTCCTAGAGAGGGCAGAGGAGCGACTTTGCCACGAGCAGTCGCTGCGCGCCGCCCCGGTCCTACCCTCCAGGCCATATATCCTACCGCGGTGCCAGCCGTGAGGTCGGGGTGCTCGGCTCAGAAAGGGGCCGCGCGACAGACGCACACGCTGTCCAATACTCGGAACGGCCCGGCCCGGTCGCTGGGCGCCGCGCCGGTTCAATAACCGCTCCACCGGCCCCGCCCCAGGGCTGGGATGGGCCGCCGGCCGCCCCCAGGTCCCGACAGACAGACAGACACCGGTCCGCAGAGTGAGCGGGCCCGACCGAACACGGCTGATTGTAGAACACTGATTGGGCGACCAAATGCCGACAAAATGTCGTTATGTTAAAGACCTTTGTATTTTGTAACGTCAATTAGGATGCATATCTACGGTAGGTATATGGTGGATATGGACTGCATTCAAGAGCTTTCATTAGGTAACGATGACGACGATGACACTGCGCGGCGCTGTCAGATGTGGCGCTCGTTGGCCGGGATCTGTGTTCACAGTGAGGTGGCGCGTTTCAGGTGCGGCACGCTGCTGGCCATGGCAGACTGATGGACCCGCCAGCGCGCAACGCGCTCTGGCGGTTCGGCTTCAAGGGGCCGGTCAACTACAACGACAACGAACTCTACTGCGGAGGATTCGTCGGTCAGTCCCCGGCGCCGCGCGAGCGGCCAGCCGGCCCCTGCCAGCTGAGAAAATCGCCCCACATGGGCTGAGTATACCATTGGACTGTGTTTACGGGGGGGGGGGGAGGGGGTAGTCCGTGGTCCGTGCACGTGTCGCACACAGATCATTTACCGAATGTCTCATCCCGGCACACTGTGCAGTGTGGCCCCGCCACAATACGGGTCACCGGGCCACAATACGGGTCACCGTCAGGGCCGGCGGCAGGTCATCCGCCATACCCACTGAGCCGGCCAGCGGCGGTCGTCTGTTCCATGTCAGCGTCTGACCGTGACGGCACCGGCCGTCTGCCCGCAGTTCAGTACGAGCAGAACGGCGGCAAATGCGGCGTCTGCGGCGACAACTACGCCTCCGAGACGCCGCGGCCGCACGAGGCCGGCGGCGAGTTCGCCAACGGGGTCATCACGCGCCGATACGCGCCCGGCCAGGTCAGTTATGGAGACACTACGCCGGGCCAGGTCACACAACACAACCGGTCAGGTCAGTTCTGGAGACACTACACCGGACCAGGTCACACAACACACCCGGTCAGGTCAGTTCTGGAGACACTACGACGGGCCAGGTCACACAACACACCCGATCAGGTCACACAGCACACCCGGTCAGGTCAGTTCTGGAGACACTACGCCGGGTCAGGTCACACAGCACAACCGGTCAGATCAGTTCTGGAGACACCACAACGGGCCGTCAGGTCATTTATAATATACCACCCATCAAACCAAATAAGGATTTTTAATGAAGACATAATACCCGAGTGCGCGCTGGACCCGTTATGATGCATTGGGAACATGTAGATGCATCAAACAACTGAGCAATTAAGTCGTGTATCACGTATCAGTGTGTTCTGACCTACTGATTTATAGGTAAGTGTTGGCCTCAGTGGCTTTGAGCTAGGTCGTATATACGCGGGATTTACTATGTTAAAAGTTTTACATATTTTTTTAAGTAGAGTGTAGAATATCATTGTCTTAAAGACTTTCTTCTGAAAAAGGCACGAAAGATCGCACGCACACCATTTATTTACAATTGTGAAGCTTCTTTTTACGATAAAGGAGGAAAAAACATGAATGCGTGCGGTTCAACTGGGTTATCTAGCGTCGCCTCCTATCAAGGTCAATGTCGGGTCCGGCGGCGCTCGAGAGCCGAGATATCGGCGGCGAGGGCGTGCTCGCGGAGCCGTGTTAGTAGTGAAGGGCCGGCGCGGGGAGCCGCCCCCCCCCCCCGGCCCCCCCGGATCGGGAGGGGCCACCGTGCTGCGCCGGTACGTGGTGACGCAACGGCCGCCGACGGGCGCCGCCGGGTCAGTAGGCCGCAGCCGGCCGCGGGTCATTAGCGGACGCTGGTGTGGCCGCCACTCGTGTGAGAGCCGGCAGCCGGAGCGGGCGGGCCGCCGTCCGGACCCGTGCGCAACTGAAGGATCTCAGTCCATTGCGACAGACCGCACAGCTCAGAGTCCCGGGGCCAGAGTGGCCGGGAGAACTGGTGGCCCGAGGGCTGTGATCGCGACCTGTGACCGGCCGGACAGCCATGGCGTTCTCTCTGGGGAGCCATTTCCCGTTTCTGGCGGCCTACTGGCAGCCGGTGCTGCTGGCGGCGCTGGCCGCGGCCGTGGTGCACCTGCTGTTGGAGCGGCGCCGCGCGCGCACCGCCGCCGCCCGCCCGGCGCCCTGGAGGGACGAGTCCGTCTCGGAGTCCGCCGTCGACCCCGCGCCGCCGCCGCCGGCCGAGAAGACGGCGGCGCGCGTGCCGTACCGGCCGGCGCGGCTCGGCGCCGACGAGATGGTGCGCCGCGCCGAGCAGTTCTACCGCGAGCTGAACGGACGCCGATCGGTGCGCCACTTCAGCCGCGAGCCGGTGCCGCGCGCTGCCGTGGAGGCGGCCATCCGCGCGGCCGGCACGGCGCCCAGCGGCGCGCACACCGAGCCCTGGACGTTCGTGCTCGTCGAGTCGGCCGAGGTGAAGGCGGCCGTGCGCCAGATCGTCGAGGACGAGGAGCGCGTCAACTACGAGAAGCGGATGGGGGCGCAGTGGGTGCAGGACCTGGCGCCGATCGGCACCGACTGGCGCAAGGAGTACCTCACCGAGGTGCCTTTCCTAGTGCTGGCGTTCCGGCACGCGTACGGCGTGGACGAGCGCGGCGAGCGCTTCACCACCTACTACAACGAGATCAGCTGCCACCTGGCGTGCGGCCTGCTGCTGGCGGCGCTGCACCAGGCCGGCCTGGCCACGCTGACCAGCACGCCGCTCAACTGCGGACCGCGCCTGCGCCGGCTGCTGGCGCGGCCAGATAACGAGAAGCTGGTGCTGCTGCTGCCGGTGGGCCTGCCGGCCGCCGACTGCACCGTGCCCGACTTCCGCCGCAAGCCGCTCGACAAGATCATGGCGGTCTGCTGAGCGGCTGGCCGCCTGCTGAGCGGCCGGCCGTCTGCTGAGCGGCTGACCGTCTGACCGTCTGCTGAGCGGCCGGCCGTCTGCTGAGCGGCTGGCCGTCTGCCGAGCGGCTGGCCGTCTGCGGAGCGGGGCGGCCGGCTGCTGAGCGGCTGGCCGTCTGCTGAGCGACCGGCCGTCTGCTGAGCGGCTGGCCGGCTGCTGAGCGGGGCGGCCGGAGCGGCACAGCGCGCCGGCCGACCGTCACATCCCGCCCAGCTGACAGAGTTATATAAGAATCTCGGCCGGCGACAGCGGCAGACACTAAAGGGAGATAGTATCGCCATCTGGTTTTGTCCGCGAGCCATCCGCGAAGTGTCAAGCAAGGGATTATTGGAAGCTATTATTGGACCCCGTGGTTTCGTCGCACGCCTTTTCATTTGTGCCATATCTAATTATAGCTAGGCGGGAACTGGAATGTGTGCATGCATGTACGTTGTACGAGTCAATTTCATGTGCTGTCCAAACCTGAATCGTGGGACCAAGGTGTCTTCGATGTGTTGTATTCAGTTTGAAGTGGCCAGAGTAAAAGACAATTTCGCTCATGAAAAGACGGGAACGGAGTTTGCGGCAATAACAATATATAGCAACACAAAGTGATGCGTGTCGCATGGGGGTCGTGAAATGGGCGGGGAACGGGGGAATGCGTCGCCGTCAGTCCCCCCCCCCCCCCAAAAAAAACTGGGGCCATTAAAGGAAATAGTTCACTTTCACGAAATTATTTTTTTTTGCAATGGATTTATGATTTTTTATGTTCAAAATGATCAGCAAAGAAAATAAAACCTATTTATAACAAAATATTATTTTCTATATTTTGATAATAAGAAGAACTTTTCAGTTTCTGTAAGGCACAGGCGATCCAGTATGAAAAGAGCATGGGTCCCGAAAATTCTTCAGAAACTAGAGAAATGATCGCGGCCACCGGCATTTGGGCGATCTGCTGCTGCTGAATGTCCTTATTGATCAGTACGAGAATTTCTCTAGAGTTCTCGTAGATAATTTCTCTAGTTTCTGAAGAATTTTCGGTACCCATGCTCTTTTCATACTGGATGCGAATATATGCAAGGCACACATCCTCAACGCAAGACACCTTTTTCGGGACGAGAAATAGAATATCTTTGCCTAGGGTGATCGTTGGGCTGTAAAAGCTCCTGATTTATGCTCGTCTCAGCCCAGGCTACGGAACTGCTATTCCAGTTCAAAACCCATGTTAAAAAGTGAACTATTTCCTTTAAACAGAAATAAACCTCCTATGAAAGAATAGGTAACCGGACAAAAGATCGTAAAGCAGAAGATCGTATGGCAGAAGATCGTAGGCAGTTGATCGTATGCAAAATATCGTAATGGATAAAGATCGTACGACATAATGCTCGTATGGACAAAAGATCGTATTCGCTAAAGGTCGTCAAGGAAAATGATCGTATGCCAAAAAGTCGTAATGGATAAAGATCGTACGACATAATGATCGTATGGACAAAAAATCGTATTCGCTAAAGATCGTCAAGGAAAATGATCTATGCCAAAAAGTCGTAATGGATAAAGATCGTACGGCATAATGCTCGTATGGACAAAAGATCGTATTCGCTAAAGATCGTCAAGGAAAATGATCGTACGCCAAATGATCGTATGAGATAAAGATCGTACAGTCAAAATATGGTATTCACTATTCACATGGTGCAGCCCAACTCCAGCGCATACAAAGCTTATCAATTTCTGTGTTCGCGTAGTAAGTGGCCGTCGTAAGCTCGACCATAGTCCACTGGCGGTCGCAGCCGCTAGCAAAAGGGGGGGGGGGGGCCAAAGTCACACTCGCGGGACATAACATTTATCCGTCACCGGGAGGGGGGGGGGATCGGCTAATTTTTTACGTCCACGAGGCGCCGCGCAGTTGGCATTACTTATGCTTCGTCCATCTCATTCTTACGTGAAATAATTAAGCTCAATTTAAGGCAAAATCACCAGTTCCATTTCCCGTCCCACGGTGCTTCCACCGGTCGGGCCACTGCACCATGACGACGGATCGGTGTAGCATAGGTATACTGGAAGGTCAGGCACGCGGATTCATGACCTTACCACTATAAAACAATTCGGAAATGTACAGATACCTCTTGCTTTGAACAAGCATGTGAAACCCAGAGAGCATTTTCAGACTATGACATTTACGCATATAAGTACGTAGTTGTGTGGCGGCGGGAGAGCGTAGGTACACCGACCTCTAGAGACCCCCACAGGTTCCGAGCTTTCAAAATTGGTATCTGAGGGCCGCGCGCGACTCCGCGGGGCTTCGCAACGGCTCTATTGGGGCTCACTCAACCTGCCTAGTCCTGCTAAAAAGACTGGCCCTGAGCCCTAAGGACTTCATCAGCCTCTGCCAGCCCCAGGACCCACACCGGCTCATGGGTCCCAACGTCGAAATATGAGGGAATCTGCGCGGGACCATCAGGACGTAAAGTAATCTCGATCAGGACCAACGTAAGGCTGTGCCGGAGACTGCGTGAGCCCTCTGGCCTCTGATCTTCAGAAACCCACCCATGTATGTTTTCACGTAGAGGCCAGTTTAGGGCCCTCAGAGACCAATACAGGGCCTGGAAACTACAAAGGCCAGTAGTTTGAGACCATCAGAGACCGAGTTGGGCTCTCAGAGGCTAATGTGGGTCCTTACTCATTACAGGCCAACATGGGACCTCAGAGGTCAGCGTGGGGCCCTAAAAGACCGGCATGTAATTACCGAGTTACTGAAATGGGAACAAATTTGGCACCTCTTCTTTTTGTATTTTGCACGTGCATTGGGGGTCACTCACATAGATCAAGGGTATCCGACCTTTGGTAGAAGGGATGCGGCTACCCTATAAAAATTACCGCAAGGCAATCGCTCAAGCCGCTGCTGAGATATGGGCCTCTCAAATCATTACTTTTGCAAAACTGCTTGAACACCCTTGACTTCTCACGTGGCACGTGCCACGACGGCCACTGAGATGTATCAAAAGTAGTCAATTACGGGGAAGAAGGGATGGGGCTACCCAGCAAAAAAGACCGCAGGCCAATCGGTTCAGCGGTTGCTGAGATATAAGCCTCTCAAAAGCGTTACAGGCCGGGCCGGGCCGGGCCGGGCCGGGCCGCTCATTCTGAGATTTTCCCGTTATATTCAAAAGACTTCGCTTCGCTCGCTGCGCTCGCTCGCTCGTAACAACACTATTCTATACGATTATTTACTTGACGAACGTAACGTTACGATCTTTTGTCGAACGATCTTTTACAACATACGATCTTTATCTTACGATCATTTTCCTACGATCTTTTTTGTACGATCCATTGCTTTACGATCTTTTGCTTACGATCCTTGGTCGTACGATCTTTTGCGACATACGATATTTAGCTTACGATCATTTTCCTACGATCTTTTTCATACGATCAATTGCTTTACGATCTTTTGCTTACGATCTTTTTGTCGTACGATCTTTTACAACATATGATCTTTATCTTACGATCATTTTCGTACGATCTTTTGCATACGATCAATTGCTTTACGATCTTTTGCTTACGATCTTTTTACCGTACGATCTTTTACAACATACGATCTTTATCTTACGATAATTTTCGTACGATCTTTTTCCATGCGATCTTTTGTCTTACGATCTTTTGTCACGTAATCGAAAGAATACTAATGCTGGTCAGTTCGACCGTACAGTAGGTCTACAAAATAAGTCCTCTCCGTATGCGGGCAGGTGGCGCCTGAGTAGCGCTCAGGCGCTACTGCCCACTGGTGCTAACTGTACGTACACAGAACTCAGGTATTTGAATCGCTTGAGGAATTTGGACCTGTTAGAAACCAATAGGCAGGGGTGGCGCCACAGGGTAGGCGGGAAAGGACGTATTTCCTCTCCCAGTCCGCGTTTACACTCGGGGGCAGATTGATGTTCCACTACTCTTTATCCACCGGGTTCCTATGGCTCAGCATTGGCAGCAGCCGCCTGGTACCGGTAGACTGTGCCTCTTCACTTATTTGTCAAGTGGCACAGTCTACCCACACCGTATGACACCGGTCTGGGTCGGTGGCTCGAAGGCGATGTGGGCCGCCTGTGACGTCAGCGCAGCGGTGAGGGCCGACCCGGAGGCATGGCTCACAAGTCACTCTGATTCCATCATCAGATTATTTGGGCTCTATTCCGCTTTACCGGTCATTCCGATCTTTTTCACAGATGATCACACCGGCTGCGTTCACAAGTCAATCCAAATCTGATCGCAAATCATACCGGCTCGGTCCATTGATCATAGTGGCTCCATTCGCAGACCACTCCTGCTCTGTTTAAAGATCACTCCTGCTCTGTTTACAGATCATTGACGTGGAGGCCGAGCTGACGGCGAACCACAAGGGCAACTTTGTCATCCGGCTGTGCCCGCTCAACAACCCCAACGAGACGGTCACACAGGAGTGCCTCAACAAGTGAGTACCCTTCAGTCGCTGTGCCCGCTCGACAATCCAGTGAGACACAGGAGTGCCTCAACAAGTGAGTACCCTTCAGTCATCAACAATCCAATGAGACACAGGAGTGCAAGAAGTGAGTACCCTTCAGTCACACCGAGATACCAGCCAAACGGCGGATGGAGACCGCACCGCGACTCCTCAATACATCTATCAAAACAGGCTATCTCACAGGTAAACTAACATAACTACCTACGTCGCACGCATCTAAGCCAGCGTCTTGAGACAACACTAAAAATGCGTCGGAACTGACGTTGAATTTTAATTAGGTAGGTACTGGCCAGTGAGCTACCTCCTAGCCTGGCGGGGTCAATGACATCGTGCCCGTTTGAGGTCACTAATAAAAAAGCTCGCACCGGGCCGATAATTGGAGAAGATGCGATGCGGACGCCGAAGGTCAACTGGGTGTGACTGACCTCTGACGTCGAGCTGTGGGCCAGGCTCCTCTACGCCGACTGACACCACGAACCGACAGAGTAGCGCGAGGTCCTCCGCACCAACAGACGCCGCGAACCGACCGAGTAGCGCGAGGCCGCTCCTCACCCACAGACAGACACGGTGAACCGACAGAGTAGCGCGAGGTCCTCCGCACCCGGCCACAGACAGACACCGTGAACCGACCGAGTAGGTACAGTCGGTACAAAGTCTGCCGGTGATGGGCTTGAACATGTTTGGAAAAATAAACGACATGGAAAGTAGGTAAGCTGGAAGAGGAAATAAGGTTCTGAGGCCCAACGAGCAAAGCGTCGATGCGATAAAAATTAATAAAAAGCATCTCGCTGAACCTTTACCTACATCTTCACTGTACAAACATTTAGCAGCAGCCACTAATGACTAACCACTCAGCATTCACTTAGCGTCTTTGTTCCACAGCCGAAAAGAAAAAAGTCGTAAACGACGGATTCTGACTATGTGAATTGTGAAATGCCGCAGGCTGCTCTGCCACATACACCGTTTAACGGCCTTGGAAAATAGGCCGTTCTTACTAGTTATGACGGACCACTACCGCTACTAAAAATGTATACACGGAGATTCGATAGTACCTATCCGCTGTCGTGGGCCACAGCAGTCACTGACCGCCGCGCGCGCCCGGCCCTCAGGCACGTGCTGCGACTGGCCGGCTCCAAGGCAATTCGCTTCGTCATCCCGGAGGACAGCAAAAAGTCGGAGACGTTCCGCTGGAAGGTGGAGCTGCCGCCCTACCTGACGTGCACCCAGTGCGTCATGCAGTGGACCTACTACGCCGGAAACACGTGGGGCACCTGCTCGGACGGAGAGGAGGCGGTCGGCTGCGGGCCGCAGGAGACGTTCGTCAACTGCGCCGACGTGGCCATCGTCTCCAACACGCCCTACTTCGGACCCGTCCACAACAGGTGAGGACCAGACGGACGGCGGCGGACGTCAGAGGGGTCGGCGGGAGGCGTCGCGGAGATACCAGTGAACAGCGCCACCCTGTGTCGCGGGGCGCGCGTAAGGATTGAGCTGACGAGCCTGGCGTATGTGTCAGGTGCTGAGTCTATCATCGAGAGGAAACCAGATAGAGAGATAGCCAGAGGCAGACCCGCACCCTTGCTGCCCTACGAATGACCGATCAGCGACTGACCATCGCCCCTGTGCCTGACCGTCCTGTGGTGACTGACCGGCGCCTCTGTGACTGACCGTCCTGTGACTGACCGGCGCCCCTGCCGTCCTGTGACTGACCGTCCTGTGGTGACTGACCGGCGCGCCCCTGCCGTCCTGTGACTGACCATCGCCCCTGTGCCTGACCGTCCTGTGGTGACTGACTGACGCCGCTGTGACTGACCGCCCTGTGGTGACTGATCGGCGCCCCTGCCGTCCTGTGGTGACTGACCGGCGCGACCCTACCGTCCTGTGGTGACTGACCATCGCCCCTGTGACTGACCGTCCTGTGGTGACTGACCGGCGCGACCCTACCGTCCTGTGGTGACTGACCATCGCCCCTGTGACTGACGTCCTGTGGTGACTGACCGGCGTCCCTACCGTCCTGTGGTGACTGACCGGCGCCCCTGCCGTCCTGTGACTGACCGTCCTGTGGTGACTGACTGGCGCCCCTGCCGTCCTGTAACTGACCGGCGCCCCTGCCGTCCTGTGGTGACTGACCGGCGCCCCTGCCGTCCTGAGACTGACCGGCGCGCCCCTGCCGCCCGCAGCCTGCACGTGCGCCTGGCGTACACCAAGTCGGACGCGGACCGGGTGGCGGCCGGCCAGGAGGCCCTCTCCGACACACAGAGCGACCTCAGCGGCCAGCTGCTGGTGCGCGCGCAGACGTGCATCCCGCACGGCCCGTTCCGGCTGCAGGCTAACGCCTCCGAGCGCTGCATCCGCTGCCTGGCCGAGCCGGCCGGCTGCCCGGCCGACCAGTGCATCTGCACGTGAGTCCCGGCCGCGTAATCGCCATGGGCGAGGGGAGCGAGAGGGCTGCCGGCCTTCGATTGGGGAGGGGGACTGCTTACACTTAGCGATGGTGCACGAAAGGCACGGGGCAAATGCAGGCGAGAGGGAAATGATTGAAAAACGCGACGAGAAGGACGTGATCAGTTGGTTAATGGTTATCTTGGGTATTGATGCGAACTATTAGTAATGCGGTTGTTTGCAATTGCGAATTGTGATGCTGCTTCCAAAGGTGATCTCTTAAAAAATGTGGAAATGATTATTTCGTGCATCTCATCACATGATAATAGTATATTGTTCATTTTGACAAATGTTCACTTTAATGAAAAACAATATCAAATTCTTATCTGTATTCAATGTAAACGCGTTGAATTGTATTCAACGCGTTTACATTGAATACAGATAATAATTTGATATTGTTTTTCACTAAAGTGAACACATGATAATAGTTTTCAGAGCTACACTCCAAAGCCCCACAATGCACAGGCCCCCTGTGTTGACTGCACCCACGCCCGTGCCCGTGCCCGTGTTCACAGTTCGGACTGTAAGGCCATCGGCGAGTTCGCCTCGAAGCCCGAGTCGGACCTCTACTGTCACGAGAACTGCCTGGGGTACCCGAGCGTCTGCCCGGAGGACCGCTGCCAGTGCTACCCGGCCTGAGAGCGGGCCGCGCTCCGAGGGCGCCACCGGCCGGTCCCGGCGGCCACCGGGCCCGCGCACCGGCCGGCCCACCGGTCATGACGTGATTCAGGGTGGCTCAGACAGAGTCGCCTGATTTGTGCGTTGAAGGTGGCATTACACGCTTCAGCATTGATACCTAACGATACGAAGAAGATAAATTTAAGTTTCATCCAACAGCGTAGTTTGTTGCGTTTCCGAAACGATTATCGACACCGCCTAGTCTCCATTTGCGCTGCTTTTTTGACAGAGGAGGACGAGACTGGCATCAATGCAGTGTGAATATCAAAGTCCTGCCAACGAGTGTGATGACACATGGCTAATAAACCACAAAATGGATACACCTTTGTGCTTCTTACCCATACCAAAAACAGCTTAAAACACCTGCTAAATAAGTTTCGATAGAGAATCAAATGACATTGTGCAATGTGCATGGTGAGCGCCTGTAAAATTTAAACTGGAATGATGCTACAATTTATAGGATGATGATATAAATGATGAAGGATAATGATGCAAAACTATAAAAGAGCTCCAAACATTGTCATTTATCAGAAGTTGATGTATTCAAAGTTCAAACATTCAAAGAATATTCCTTATGTCAATGTTGATGAATGAAGTGAATATCCAATTATGAATGCCGTAGTGATGGTCTTTGTTTCTGTACTGTAGGTACTCCCACAATCAAGTATGTTGGCCAAGATGTGATGATGAGATAATATAACACAAATATAGCACTATATCACACATACCCTCTACTTTTTCTTGCCAGTCTTCTGTGTTTTCGCTTTCTTGCCTTTCCCCGCCACTTTTTTGGCATCCTTTACAGTGTCCACTTTCCCAAGCACCTGCAACAAAAATGAGTCTAGTTAAAAAAAAATGAAATTTTTAAGATATAATAGATATAATGGCTATAGTAGATATAATAGATATAATAGATATCAAGATATAATGGTAGCAGTCTTCAAGATAATAATATGCTCAGTCAACCGCATGCAGGAAATAACGACTGGCACGTCAGACAAAAATGATTGGAAGGAATAACATGTTTGACATCTTCATTGTGAAGAAAACCAAAGGACGTTAGGCTGTTCTGAGAACATTTTACTTGAACTGATGGAATTTTAAGCATGAGAGCATAGCATTACACTTTATTTCACATCTCTCTCGCTCTTACACTCCCTCATGATTTACCTTAAAAGACTTTCCATCAGACTGATATGATCTTGCCTTTAGATCATTTTCAGCCTTTTCATTTATTTTCTTTGTGAGAGTCTTCATTACTTTTTGCTGTTGTTGAAGGTTGGCTTTCTTAGCAGGAATGACTGAACCTGAAAATAAATATGAACGTTAAAAAAGAGCTGCCCAAGTGCGGAGTCGACGATTTTCAGTAAATCTGACTCAATCTACCACTCTGACTTCCCAAAATCGACTCCGACTCCGACTCCGACCCGACTCCGGTTATTCCTGCATGAGTAAAATCACAGTGAAACACTCGTCACACTGTCACGGATTGCGATGTCTTTTTCTTTAGCCTGAACGTTTTTTGACACTTAACAAATATTGCATTGCACTGAGGGAACTCACCATACTCTACAAAAGCCCCCAACTCATACGGCCCTCTTCCCGTGCCAAGTCAGCCGGCAGTCCAAGGGGCTCACAGCAGCCTTCGAGGTCTGATCCTGTTGTGAGATGGCCTCAGTTCGGTCTGAGAGGGCCCAAGACCCTCTGAACACAGTCCAGTGTTCGGTGTGGACTGTGGGCCCACATTAGTCCGACCCTAATAACCAGCACGACCTAAAGAATTCCCAGCTCTGATCCAACCCATCCGCGGCAACTGCTTATTTCTTCGATGTCATTGTCAACATGAGCGGTATAACGCCACTGGTCGAAAAAAGGGCGTGAGATATTTCGACTAACAAGCTTCGACTAAAGGCCAATGATTGTCAACTCCGACTCCAGACTACCATTTAAAGGAAGAAAAGCGTATTTCCCACGCTTTTCAGGAGAGCGGTTGTGTTTTGATTTTCTATGTTCATTATGGGACATTCCATTGGCATGCAGGGTGTCTCCTATGTGTATATTGGACGCTTTTTATCCGCCATAACTTTTGAGCGAAACAAGCGGCCGCCCTGCCCTCAAACGCCCGCTCGCTGACCAGGATGGTTCATCGTGCGGCCTCGCGTCAATGGCGCGACAATTGGTCCAGGTCACTATTCAAGCCACTCTTCCGGAGCACGCCGCCACTCTTCCGGAGCACGCCGCCACTCTTCCGGAGCACGCCGCCGCTCCCCATCGCCAAAGAGGACCGAGAGGACGCCGTTTCGGTGCACTAGATGAGGGCGGGCCGCCGGGGCCGCTCGCTCCAGTAAGTGCACCGAATCGGCTGTCTCCACTCCGCGGCGTGCCAGCAGTGCCCGGATAAACGGTGTCCCGCGGCGCTCTGCGCCGTAAGCTGAGAAGACGCTGATGTGCCGGAGCAGGTGCTGCTCCGCTGCCCGGTCTTTGCTAGCTCCCGCCAGCCTCGAACACACCTCTCTGCCGATTTTCGTGGCCCCGGAACTTCCGAACCCGGCCTTGTTTCACGGCACGACACTACATTGCGCTAAGGGTATTGAGGTATTGGGCCGATGATTGATAGAAAACTTGTTACGGAGCGAGCGAAGCGAGCTGAGTCTTTCCCATATAACGGAAAAATCTAAAATCTTAGTATGAGCGTCCGGCCCGGCCGCTTTTGAGAGCCTTATAACTCAGCAACCGCTGAACCGATTTACTTGCGGAAATTTTTGCAGGGTAGCTTGATTCCTTCTACTAAGTATTATACTATTTTCGATGCATGTGATTGTGGATTGTAGGTGACCCCTTATGCACGTGCCACGTGCAAATCGAAGAGGTGCCAGTTTTGTAACAATTGCAATATCTCGGCAGCTACTGGGCCGATTGCGCTGAAACTTTGCATGTAGGTAGGCAACCACTAGGTAATGCAGTTCAATGTCCCACAGTTAAGGTGTAGCTGCACGTGCGCACGTGCAGGGGTCGATTCCAGATCTTGAGAATGGCTGGACCGATTGCGCTCATATTTGGTAACCGGTTAGGGACCAGTTTGTAGGGTGCCGTACAAAAGTAAGTTGGACCCTAACTTGCACGTGCGCACGTGCAGGGTGCCGTTTCCAGATCTCGAGAGCGGCTGGGCCGATTGCGTTCCAATTTGGCACATTGCTAGAGACCGGTTAGTAGGGTACCATGCACAAGTCAGTTGGAGGTACCCCTCACAATTTCGTACGTGCAGGGTTCACTCTTTCGCTCGCTGCCGTTGTCACCCTATACGGCGTTTTACTGGTAATTAATAATTTGCATTAGGCAGAAAAAGGTGCAAATGTTACATCCCAGCCCCGGCTCATTTAAGTGTTTAGGGACCCACCAGCCTATAATCGTTGCCGTTTCGGCCCGGCGAAATAAAACTGGTAAACTACTGGTTATCTTAACCCTATTCCTGGCGGGGGGGGGCCTCAGGAGCCCCCCCCCCCTGAGGTTTTTTGGTTATTTCTCCCAAACGCGTTGAGCTAGGAAGCTCAAATTTTCTGACTTTTCCTAAAAGGCTTCTACGCAACATGTCTGAAAATTTTTAGTTGATCTGACCTCAGGTCAGGTCACCAGAGGCGGTTTGGTGACCCTACCTCAGAAAAGTTTGCAATCACGCCAGAGCTAGAGTTTTTGACCGATCAATTTCTTCTCTTCAGGCTTTAGTTAGGGTACCAGTATGTGCAATTTGTATATCTCGGAATTTTGATATCGGTGACCTAAGGTCAGGTCAGTTTCGCGACCTCCCCATTATAAGTCAATGGGGGAAAAATCAACTCCCTGTTTTTACCACTAAAACGGGTCGGAATGGCCCCATATACCATACATGACTTCATATACGATCAACCTTCACTACCTTGAGGTCTGTTTTGCTGTTGGGCAGCTGTGAGGTCATGTGACGTCATCAAAGGTCACCAAAGGTTTTTGGCCAATAACTCCGTACAGGAACAAGATACAGACGCGTGGATGGTCTCATTGTGTTCAGCTCGTCAAGACGCATCGAATGATATACATGATGACCTCGAGGTCACGTGACCTGAGGTCAACCTTTGACCTTGACCTTGCGAGGTCAACATATATATCATTCGATGCGGATTGACGAGAGGATCACGATGATGCCCTTAGTTTGTTCCTATCTTGACTAATTCGAAAGTTATTCGAGAAAAACTCTCTCCATATCTAGCGCCGCCATTTTGACTTTTTCGACCCCTGTGACGTCATCTTTGACCTGACCTGAAAATGACCTTAGTAAAAATTGTAGATCTTGACCGTGCGTATCCGATGCCGTTTACCGTTTGTCGCTATCTTGCTTCGTTCTCGAGATCTCAGGGGGGGCCGAATCGGCCCCCCCCCCGCCAGTTTCTTGTCCCGGCGGAGCCCGCCAGGAATAGGGTTAAGACAAAATATATATTTTTTTATAAATTTAGTCCGAACCTTTTGATTGGAAGGATTCACAAGGACAGAGCCACCGCTAAGCGAAGCTTGTTGCGGTGACCCTGCCCTCTACCCTCCGATCGCGCAATTCCAGTTCTATGGCAGAATTTAGAGTCCAAAGTTTAACGTGCGCACATAGCCGCGCACGGCCGGTCCCCTCACTGACTTCGCCTGGCTACGGCCTGGCACCAACCGCAACCATACCTGTCAGGAGGCCCATAAATGTCAAGCGCCCGCACTCTACCAACTGAGCTACGGGACCGGCTCAGTTGGGAGTTTTTACCGGGAATATTGGGAGTTTTTACGCTATTATGCAGGTTCAAAAGATGTCGGCTAATGATATCACAATGAATCAAAACGAAGCAAAACCAATATTCGGTATGCAGGCTAAGCAGGTATCTCGTTCACAAGCTTTAGGTATAGAAACAACACCCGCGAGTATTCACATGCAGAATCGTGCAGGTCACGGTACATACATTAGCGTGCGGGTCACGGAGCGCACTGCCTTGTCGGCAGGCCCTGGGTCCCGTGTGGCCCGCTAGCCGCGCTAGTGGCGATACGTTTTAATGAGTCGGGATCGCAACTAATGATGCTTTGATAACTCATTCAGCACAACCAAACACATAGAAACATCTACGAGATGCCAATCTGCAAAGTATGGCAATTTCGACGAGATCTCGTCGGTGCGGGCTTGTTCGGCTGGTGCGGTGCGGTGCGGATTTGGCCTGGTGCAGTGCGGATTTAGTGAAGTGCGGTGCGGAATGGCTCAGTGGGCCTTGGGCTCAGTAACGGACATGACAGACCAGACGAGATAGATGAAGAAAAGCGAGAAAAAACTGTTGGAGCTTTAAAGTTCGACATCACATAGGCAATTCAGTGTGCTGTGCTCTCTGGCCTAAATGAGTGTGCGATGGTCAGGATGGACTGCCAGTGCTTGTGGTGCCATCAATCACGTGGGAAGCCCGCAAGTTCGCACATTGCACTATTACAACACGAAACGCACCGCTCCGATCTGCGAGGCGCTGGCGGTAGAGTGAGAGAGATGAGCACGGCCAATTAGAGGGATTCAAGATTTGTACGGCCGATAGGAGGGCCAGAAAATCACCGCTCGACGGCCGCTTCAATCAGTCAAATGCGAACAATTTATCTGTACGCTCGACGCAGCTAATAAGTTGTGTTGAAAGAATCTGAGTTTGTTGCATTCTGCACTTTGCAGCATTCGTAAACGAGATGTGCTCGGCTCATGTAAGTGTTTATCGGTGTCGCTCGGTGGTAGGTGAGGCGAGATGCGCAAGGCTGATGGCAGGCCTTGAGGACCAGTGACCACCACTTTGCCGCAGCCAAGGACGCGGTCAAATATAGTCGAATCCGCTGTGAATGACTTGCCTATCAGATTTGTGTGTTCGATAGAGCTAATGACCTATGAGAAATGCTGAAAATGCATGCATGCGATGATCCCACTTTTTTCATACCACCGAGAGGGCAGTCTTGTGGCTCATATCAATAATTGAGGTCAGTGCAGCTTTCAACTGGTCACTTGTGTGGGTTCGATGCAATTTTGTGTACTCTCAGCCGGCTTTGGTGCTAATTTTCTGACTCTGTAGTCTATTTGAAGGACTGGTGCAGATTTTAAACTTCGGTCAGTCCGCCTCGTCGACCTGCAAGCCATACTTTCCAGACTGAACGAGATGCCGTTCATGGTAACTAGGCATTAAAACTGAAGCAGCACAAGTAGGCATCAAAACATGCCACATGCTACCTTGACCTATGTTAGTAATTAGTATAACTTACTTTGGCCCCTCTTTGACTTCGATGCTTGGTTCTTATAAGCATTTTGCTGCTTTTTCTTAGAAGCCCCTGCCTTCTTCAGCTTGAACTTTCCCTGAGCCATTTAAATTAACTTAGTTAAAATACAGCCATGAGCAGCGCCTCGTCGGCCTCTTCGCATTCGCGTCAGTGTCATGTCAGCACATGTGCACCTATGCGTTGCAAGCCAAATAAAAGTATTCATTTTTAGAAGTTACGATCACATTATCAGGTTTTAGAACAAAACAACAAATAAAAAGTGTTCATTGATTCACGGTCGTCAAGTTAGATGTAAGTGAATCCTAATCTATAATCTAAGATTCGGAATCAGGTGAGCCCCTACGATTTGGACCAAACTTGGTCAGTGGATAGTACGTAACGTCCTGATTACGATGCACCCAAAATCTAAGCTTGGCCCGCCATATTTACGAAGTTACGGATGTTTCAATTTCAAGGTCATTCGGGAGAGCCCCTGCGATTTCCGTCAAAATTTGTGTACGGAAACTCTAGATGCTCCTCATTACGAATATCACAAAATTTAAGCTCGGCCCGCCATATTTACGAAGTTACGGAGGTTTGAATTTCAAGGTCATTTGGGTGAGCCCCTGCGATTTCCGTCAAAATTGGTATACGGACATATTACATCCTCCTCATTACAAATATCATAAAAGTTAAGCTCGGCCCGCCATATTTTTCAAGTTACGGAGTCGCAAAGTTACGGAATTTCAAGGTCATTCGGAGAGCCCCTCCGATTTTCGTCAAAATTTGTATGCGGACACATTACATGCTCCTCATTACGAATATCGTAAAAGCTAAGCTCGGCCCGCACTATTTCAAAAGTTATTGACGTTTGAAACTCACTGAAATTCAAACATCTCTAACTTTTGAAATAGTGCGGGCCGAGCTTAGCTTTTACGATATTCGTGATGAAGAGCATGTAGTGTGTCCGCATACAAATTTTGACGAAAATCGGAGGGGCTCTCCGAATGACCTTGAAATTCCGTAACTTTGTGACTCCGTAACTTGAAAAATATGGCGGGCCGAGCTTAACTTTTATGATATTTGTAATGAGGAGGATGTAATATGTCCGTATACCAATTTTGACGGAAATCGCAGGGGCTCACCCAAATGACCTTGAAATTCAAACCTCCGTAACTTCGTAAATATGGCGGGCCGAGCTTAAATTTTGTGATATTCGTAATGAGGAGCATCTAGAGTGTCCGTACACAAATTTTGACGGAAATCGCAGGGGCTCTCCCGAATGACCTTGAAATTGAAACATCCGTAACTTCGTAAATATGGCGGGCCGAGCTTAGATTTTGGGTGCATCGTAATCAGGACGTTACGTACTATCCACTGACCAAGTTTGGTCCAAATCGTAGGGGCTCACCTGATTCCGAATCTTAGATTATAGATTAGGATTCACTTACATCTAACTTGACGACCGTCATTGATTCTGCTTCCTAGCAACTTGCTCGTAAATGAGCAGAATATTTAGTATTGAACAGTTTTACAGAAGGTAAATAGCACCAGTTGCGCTACAATCGTCTTGTTACCGATACTTATATGCAAGGTCTTTTTTGCTTTGTTTTTTATGTCAGTTTTCATATAATTTGCAAAGGATCTAAATCTAATATTTAAATAAAACATTTTGTCATAGAAATATGTTTCAAGTAAAGTAACAAGCTATTATATGAGCTGTGGGCAAAATAATCCGCTAGGTGTCAGATACATGAGTTGTGTAAGTGTGTAGTTTTACACACGATTATAGGAAACTGAAATTTATCAGCGATTTTCACATTACACCGCACACGAGTCTTTTTGGGCACGGCGCAAGGAGGGAAGAGACTTGAACAAGATATATACCGTGTCTTAAGACGAGAGCCTGTATTGATATCCGGCATTGGACGGTTGTGACTGATTTGGAGTGGAATAACCCATTGGACTGAGGTTTTCGCATACATAACAATAATCGATGGCAACGTCCGTAGTGAACAACCTTTCAAGACTTGTTTTTCGTCGAGGGCTATTGCAGCAGCCATGGGTAGCCAGGCAAGTGTTTTCCGAATAATTCTTACAGCTAAAATCAAAATGATACCAATGAGATAAGTACATGTTTAATACCTTAATAGTACCTAGGTATATCAATTGTTTGACAAACATGATTTATGATGGTGATGCTTCCGTCATCAAGAGTTTTACTGTGGTTGCTTGGTGTCTGCAGGTATCCATTGTGCAGTGCGGCACCTCAGTCATCTGCGTCAGATGCCAGCTCATCACCTCCCACACCACCACCAGCTGCAGAAGCGGAGGCAGCAGCAGCAGCAGCTGGTCCACCTGCCGAGGAGCTGCAGAAACAGATTGAGGAGCTGAAGCTGCAAGTCCAGGACCTGGATGTGAGCTCCCGAAATGTCTCCCCTGCTCTTCCCTTTCTCTTCCAGCTTCCTAAGCAACTAATTGTATTCTAAGTGAAATTAATTAATTTTGTGCAAACATGCATGGTACCTGCCTATGTTTTGGCTGGGATCAGAACCCAGTGCATGTAGGTTCAGAAAGTAATAGTTACATTTTACTTTTGAAATAATCAGCCATGGCTAAGATGATTTTGATGAACAGAAACAGTAATTATAATGGTTCTGCAACATTTCAGTTAATTGGCTTTAGTTGGTTATCCCAAGGCTTCAAGGAGTAATGATGGACTGGAGCACCCGTCAATATCCTTCAAGTATCATAGCTGTGTCATTATTATCATATTAACTCAAATTGGAAACTTATTGCATAGAAAGCCTTGCCTCACCCAACCAAATACCCAGTAAACATGCCGACGTCGGCCCGACGTCGGGGTGACGTCGGCAACTCGGCATCGGCATGCCGACGTCGGCCCGACGTCAGTCCAACCTCGGCACGACGTCGGCTGGATGTCGGATATGCCCGCATGTTCCGACGTCCAGCCGAGGTCCAGCCGACGTCGGGCCGATGTCGGACCGAGATCAATTGCTGAGGTCCAGCCGACGTCGGGCTGACGTCGGAGCGACGTCGGACCGCTGTTTTGACCGTTAAAATAATATAAAATACATGTTTCATGTTTCATAAAGAGCTTCTGTATTCAAAATATCCTCAGGAAACTCAAATCTTCCTCCACTCCGCAACCCCCTGATCCGGACTGGACGGGAAACTTTATCCCATTTGGGATTGCCCGTAAGCCGAGCTCGCCCGTAGCCGGGTGCGGTGAGTGCTTGGGGGCTGCTCGGCCTATTCTTTGGTCAGGCTCAGCCCCGGCAACTCACCAGGGCCGGGCCCAGTTCATATAGAAAGGCCAGTCGGCAAGTGTCACTTTGCCAAAGTGCCACTTATCAAAGGGACACTTTGGGAAACGTTGGTGCAGGTGTGTAAGAGTGGCTATATGAATTCATTGTGGGGTCGCCCTTTCCAATAAGTGTCACGTAACAGCAATGGGACCAGGGACTCTATATGAACTGGACCCAGGGTGCTCGCCAAGAAGACCAATGTATCCATCCTATGATCCTTCCGGCTCTGAAATGGTCTTGTCAGACCGAAAGGGCATAACCCAACAAAACAAACCAAAATTGTTAGCTGGCTGCGTGGTGTAGTGGTTAGCGCACTAACCTCGCGCTCGGATGACACGGGGTCCGAATCCCATCGCCGGATGATGCTTTTGGCGTGTTGTCCCAGTAAACATGCCGACGTCGGCGACTGGGGGGCTCGAATCCCGCCGCCGCTTGATATTTTTGGCGCGTTGTCCCAATAAACATGCCGACGTCGGCCCCGTCGGTCCAACGACAAACGATCTCGTCAACCTCGGCAAACGATCTCGGCCCGACGTCGGCTGGACTTTGGCTGGACGTCGGAACATGCGGGCATATCCGACGTCCAGCCGATGTCGGGCCGAGGTTGAACCGACGTTGGGCCGACGTCGGGCCGAGCCTCGGCCCGACGTCGGGCCGACGTCGTCATGTTTACTGGGTACCTATGTATATGCCATTCTTTTTAAACCTGCTTAACCCTTGCCCATATAGGGGAGGGGTCAAATGGCCCCCCTCGGTTTTTCGCGAATAACTCGTGTAAAAAGAGGCGGGTTGCGACGAAATTCTTAGTATCTTCGCATTAATCAATTTTACAACTACCCTGAAAGTTTCATGACCCTGACCCTAATGACCTTTGACCTGTGACCTACAGGGTGGGGCAGCATAATCGGGAATGCTTTTTGGGCTCTGGTCATGAGTAGGCATGGCATTATTTTGATAAATTATATCATGGCAATGAAACGCCCAAAAGTTGTGCATCATCTGACATGACTACATCCATGAGCATGCAACTTCCTGGAAAAGAGCAGCAAAATAGTTCGACGGTGCTCCAAGTGCTTTGCGCGCGCCCATAGACACTAATGTTAAACGAGTAAAACAAAAACATTTTGTTTAAAACAATGCCATTCCACGTAAAGGTTGCTGGACAGGTCAACGTGTTATCACGGACGATAAGGATTGTGTGGGGATACTTAGGACAAAAAGTTAACGTAATCGTCGTAAAATAACTCTTAGCAGAGGACATACAAGATGACTCACTTGAATATAAGGAAGAAGCTCTTGAGCATATTAAAAAGAAACAATGTTCAAAACTTCAGCGACCAAAAATCTTATCACCGACTGGAATACGATAAAAAAGAATGGCATGCCATATAGGGGATTGTATCGAGAATATTGCAGCGGTCATGCAAAGTAAACATCCTGTTGAGGTGATGGACCTATGGGTGGTCTTCAAGGGAGGTGCACGTGGTGCACCCTACTTCATCGAGCCCGGATAAAACGAGCACCTCTGGTAAATACATCCACACTCTGGCAGACTCACGTGGAGTCGTCGGAAGAGAGGATCACTGACGGTCCAGATCACGTCTTACGAGGACTCTGTCCGTGCTGGTACTGCAGTGAGGACGACATGTTATTGTGTAGGGCACCTCCACCTGAGATGAACCAAAAACTTCTGGTCCTTCAACTCCGCCGATTTAAATCCGACCAAATTATTTATATGGAGCATTTTTTGGTAGAAGTTTAATGAACAACTTATCATCAGTAAAAACGGTCTTCAGTGCAAGGTACGAAGCTGATGGGCGATCATGGACAAGCAGGAGGCTGCACGTGCATGCGCGTGCTTTTGGACCCGCCTTGAGAAGGTCATCGACGCGAAGGGCGGTCAAATAGGATGAGGGATAGGTAAAAGGTGACCGATTGATGGGATGTTGTTAAAATAGTGCTTGGAGCTATATTTTTAAATTCATGACCAAATAATCCCGTTTGATATTTATTCCCGATTATGCTGCCCCACCCTGTACTTCTCGAGACCATGTTTGGCCGGAATCGTGATTCGGCGTATGTTGGCGCATTAGCCGCGCGTTTCAGTCTTTTCGTGGTTTTAAGCGTCCAAACATGGTAAATGATGTTGCTCCCATGCATTAGGGTGTGTGTCAAGGTCTACTGAAGGTCAGGTCAGGCCACTGATCTTTGATAATAATTGATGACCTTGGCTCGCTTTTTTGAGTTTTTTCATGTTTCTAGGCTAGTTTTTGAAGCTGAATTAGAATTTTAGCAACCATTTGAACATTTACGAAGTAGTTTCGGTGCCTTCGTAACATGTTACGAAGCTGCCAGAGGCGGTTGACACCTACTACGAATACCCGGCAAAACGCCTACTAGTAAGCGTTTCAGGTTAGGCACTTGTAGGTGGTCAGGTCAGGTCAGGCCAACCAGCTGGTTGACCTGACCTGACCTGACCCGACCTGGCCTAAATGTATGAAGACATCATCCGTGAGCAAAACTACCATGATATTTGTGACCAGCACCCCGAAAAAAACCATAGCAGCCACACTTAACGACGTTCTAACAGGTCCCAATTTTCCCGACTTTTGGGTCATTGACCTGACCTAGAAGGTCAACCAATGACATAGGACCTTAAATTGGGTATCATCGGCTTCTTCTCGTCACGGACAACACGCTCGTTTTTTTTCCGTGAAGCTCTAGCTCGATCAGGGGCGAAACGGCAAGGTGGGTTCAACGGACCCACCTTGCATCCCCCCTCCTCCCCCCCACTTATACATTCACGGCTGGAAAAACACCAATACGGGCGAGGGTTAATCAATGTATAGTGTATACCTTGAACCTTATACATACCTACCTCTGGTATTTAACCCTATTAGTGGCAGGGGGGGGGGTGTTTTTATCCACCCCTCAGGTTTTTCGGGAATATCTCCGAAACCGCTGAAGCTACGATGCTGAAATTTTCTGACTTTTCCTAAAACTAAATTGGGCACATTCCCTGAAAATTTCAAGTTCATAACTTTACCAGGGGCGGCTCCAGAGCACTGGGAATTGGGGGTCCTATTCGTGAAGCGAGTCATTTGGGCGAAGATCACGATGCTGCACCAGTTTTACGAACAGTGAATGAAAGGTATCATGTGATAACATATACAAAGTTATTCACTGGCGGATCCAGACTTGCGTTTTGGGGGGGGCCAACTCATGCAGGAGCCAAACCTAGGGTACCCCCAAATCCTGTTTTCTCATCGGATTTAGGCCACTTATTTTTCGTCACAGCCCTGACACTATGAATATTTTTTTTTTAACTAAAAATAAAAATATATAAATGGTAGCCCACCCGACCCATGCCTTTATATTACTTTGTAAACACTTACCATTGCTTTTGTCGACCAGTTAACCCGCTTCGAGTCAGTGCTTGGGTCCCTTTGCGGGCCGGGAGGTGGTAAAACGGGAGGTGGTCTAACTCGGCTCCTGGGCCAGGCACTGATTGAACTGTGCTTCATTATCGCTTGGGGGAGGGGGCAAACGGGCCACTTTAGGCCTCTGGGAAGGGGGCATGGCCCTAAATGCCCCCTCCCTGGATCCGCCAGTGTAAGAGACCATTGGAGCTGCAGTTGAGTACCTCAGACGTCAGGGTACGTCCTCAGATGTATAGGACTCGCATGGAGACCTCTTATGCTATAGTGGACTGAAAGGACCCAAAGGAGCCTGTCTAGGGCTCCCGGAGATAGACGTGGGCCCTCAGAAGCCCGCCAGAGCCCCCAATGAGGGATAAGTGAGGGATACCAAGTGCCTGCAATTGCATATTGCATAAGCCATAACGCCATTACAAATCAATATAATATGTACCAGTGGCAGATCCAAGGGGGGCCACATGGGTCATGACCCCCCTTGGTGCCCGGGGGCACCACAGGCCTGTCAGGGGCACCACCGGCCTAGCAGGGGCACCACCAGCCCGCCAGGGGCACCACAGGCCTAACAAGGGCACCACGGGCCTGTGAGGGGCCCCCACAGGCTTGTCAGGGGCACTCCAGGTCTGTCAGGGACACCAGAGACCTGCCAGGGGCGCCGCCGGCCTCGCAGGGGCACCATGGGCCTGTCAGGGGCACCACAGTCCTGTCAGGGCCCAGGGGCACCAGCGGCCTAGCAGGGGCACCACAGGCCTGCCAGGGGCACCACCGGTCTAGCAGGGGCACCACCGGCCTCGCAGGGGCACCATGGGCCTGTCAGGGGCCCCACCGACCTCGCAGGGGTACCACCGGCCTCGCAGGAATCACGGCATCACGCAGGGGCACCTTGGGCCTGTCGGGGGCATCACGGGCCTGTTGGGGGCACTTTAGGCTTGTCAGGGGCACCACAGTCCTGCCAGGTCCCAGGGGCATCAGCAGCCTAGCAGGGGCACCCTAGGCCCGCCAGAGGCACCACAGGCCTGCCAGGGTCCAGGGGCACCACAGACCTACCAAGGGCACCACGGGTCTGTCAGAGGCACCTCAGGCTCCCGTGCCCCCCCCCCCCCCCGGATCCGCCAGTGATGCCACACCACGCGAAACACCGCAAACTCCCAGCTACCACGCCTTAAACACGTGCCAACAAGTCTTTTTTGAAGGTCGACTCCACTCGCGCAACTTTTGACTGACCCTCACTGCTACCATATTGCTTCCATATACTGCTGTGGAAAGCTTTACTTCACCAAGTGGCTAAAAACCTCCATCAAGGTATATTTTCTTAGCAATTTTTCTTACGTTTTGGGGGGGGCCAAACAGGCCACTTTAGGCCTTTGGGGGGGGCCATGGCCCCCGTGGCCCCCCCCCCTGGATCCGCCAGTGAAGTTATTGTGCATCCTCTTTTGACACGTTTTTGCTATAATAGGCGGATCCAGGCGTCCAAAAAGGGGGGTTATTTTTTACCTCCCAACATAGGTGCCCTGACACCGCCTATGCATGACCAATGCAATTTTAGTCGTTCTCTCATAAGAAAATTGTAACATAACAAGACCATTGCCACCCTTTTTAGAAACAGTACCAACAAAAACCTTATTTACTATACTTTTTGTGTACCCCCAATCTCAATGATCTGTATCCGCCTATGATTTTTGAAAATGCATATTTTTAGGATCCATGTGAATTCCTGGTTCATTCTCTATCGATCGGCAAAAGTTGCGTTAAGATTGGTTCAGAAACCTGGCCGTGATAAACAGTCTAAAATGTATCTGCAATTTGCCCGTTTTTACCCCCTCTACCCCCCTATTGACATTTTTTAATTTTATTTTTTTTAGAAATGTAGATCTCGTTGAGCCAAATCGAATGCCGTTTGAATTTTGAAAATCGGCCGGTTAGATCTCGAGATATCAAGGGGGGGTCGTAAACAGCCCCCCCCCCCTGCCACTAATATGGGGTAGCCAGGAGCCTGCCACTAATAGGGTTAAGGTTTAATTTGTAGCATAATTAAGTCAGATGATGTGGCCTGTCCATCCACATGTAAAGAATATTGGTTGGCATCACCAGATATGGATGCCTGAGTTGTAGTCAGCTGGGATGCAATGCTGAAGCTCGAACATATTTGACCTGAGCAGTGAGCACTCTTATAAAAACTGTCATGTGGTGAAGATGCCCCAAATAGGCTGCTCAAGCTCAGAAAGCTTTTTAAAGCAAATGTTATGCTTTGCTGTCACCCAACCTTTCAGTTTGCTGCGCTTGATTTATCGAAACTATCGTGGGGGTTGTCTACTACGAGGAGGGAAAAATGTGCTGCGGCACAATAAGTTAGCTGCAATGTCACCTTATGAATAAATGTTGATCGGTTACAGCAATTATGTAGTGGTAAGAAAGAATAAGTATTAAAGCTTTACGCTGTGATTTTGCTATAGAAAATCTCTACAAACTAAATTATTGTGCCTCATGTGTTTGAAATTGATATTTTTATCCTCATCCTTCCAGCCTCTTCCTTCATTGCTATGGTATTTCGATATCCCTCGATCATTGCGTTACAAGGTCACATTTCGCGCTGCTGAGCAAAGGGTTGTAAATGTGTATGGCTAAAAATGCATTACCTATATCATTGACTGAGTAACAGCGCAGGTGCTCTTAAAAACAATCAATCAACTTTGACACGCTGTTGTTACAGGACAAATATAAGCGCTCACTCGCTGACCGGGAAAACGTACGCACACGTTTAGAAAAGCAGGTCAAAGACGGCAAGCTCTTTGGCATTCAGTCGTTCTGCAAAGACCTGTTAGATGTAAGTAAACATATCGTGTATTCATTTTTGTAAAGTTATGATCGTTTTCATCCATGTTTGTGGCGTTAACATTTCCAGTCATACAAGTGGTTAATAGAACTGTAACTAATTGGATAAATCAAATGATCCAATCATCTATTTGATGACAAGTGAACATTTAGGAAACAATTTCTGTAGAAACTACTCTGTTGTTATTCTGGCTTTGTTTAACTGGCTATGTACTCCAGCTCAAAGGCTATTCCGGGACACTGGGGTTATTTGTTTGTGTATGTACGCGCTGCTCGTGTTCACTGTGGGTCTCAGTGAGGTGAGATGTATGGGGCAGTACCGCTGTGTGACCAGGTGGCAGACATTCTCGGTAAGGTACAGTGAGATGGGATGCGTGGGGCAGTACCGCTAACCAGACGCCCGTTGTGTGACCAGGTGGCAGACATTCTCGGAAAGGTACAGTGAGATGGGATGTGGGGCAGTACCGCTAACCAGACGCCCGTTGTGTGACTAGGTGGCAGACATTCTCGGTAAGGTGCAGTGAGGTGGGATGCGTGGGGCAGTACCGCTAACCAGACGCCCGTTGTGTGACTAGGTGGCAGACATTCTCGGTAAGGTACAGTGAGGTGGGATGCGTGGGGCAGTACCGCTAACCAGACGCCCGTTGTGTGACTAGGTGGCAGACATTCTCGGTAAGGTACAGTGAGGTGGGATGCGTGGGGCAGTACCGCTAACCAGACGCCCGTTGTGTGACTAGGTGGCAGACATTCTCGGTAAGGTACAGTGAGGTGGGATGCGTGGGGCAGTACCGCTAACCAGACGCCCGTTGTGTGACTAGGTGGCAGACATTCTCGGAAAGGTACAGTGAGATGGGATGTGGGGCAGTACCGCTGACCGGACACCCGCTGTGTGACCAGGTGGCGGACATTCTCGGTAAGGCCACGGAGAGTGTGCCGCCAGAAGAAATCAGCGAGAGCAACCCGCACCTCAAGAGCCTCTACGAGGGCCTCAAGATGACCGAGGCGCAGCTCATTACCGTGAGTGACTGGAAACCAGCTGCACTGCCGGCTTCTAGTACTGCTACTTACAGTAAATACAGAGATGCGGTACCTGAGTTCTGCCGATTCCTACCCTCATAACGAACCAACAGCAATTAGCACTTTGACAAAGGCTACTGGCAGTACTGTTTGCGCGGGTAGGACTCGGTATGGGCTAGGAGCCGTGGCGTGTTGCGGTCTTTGGAGCTCATTTCCCATCCCCAGACCCATACCAGCTATTACCATGCTGTTCTCGTGCATGGGTTCCGATTTTACGTTAAGTTGTATTTTAGTCAAGTTGATCGGTGCGTTTTCCACTTTGTAAGTCATGACTCCCAGGGACAGATACCAAACAAAATGATGTTCTGGTAAACAGATATGAGAACTGTTTTTTAATTTGTCACAGCAAGATATGAGAACATGCTTTCATCCTGCCTTTTTTCATTCCAAATAGTTCCCTCGAATCAGAGGCCCTCGCCTAACACAGTGACCTGCTGACCTGCCCCTGACCTGTTAACCCGCTGACCTGCCCCTGACCTGCTAACCCGCTGACCTTTCTCGGCGCCCCGCTCCGTCCAGGTGTTCCGGCGTCACGGCGTGGTGCCCATCAACCCGGTGGGTGAGAAGTTCGACCCGCACCAGCATGAGGCGCTCTTCCAGCAGGAGGTAGAGGGTGTCCAGTCGGGCCACGTGGCAGTGGTCACCAAGATTGGCTACAAGCTGCACGAGCGCACCATTCGGCCGGCGCTGGTCGGTGTGGCCAAGTAGCATGGGCCAGGAGCTGGCGACCGTGCGGGGCCGGCAGTGCGGGGCGGGTGCCTGCTGCGTGCCGGCCAGCCCCGTATACGAGGGTGCACGGGTGCACGGAGGGAGTGGGAGTTTTGGGGCCGACTGCTGAGGGGCTCGGGCGAGTCACTCCGACTGCCGGGTGGGCCCACACTGAGCGAGGTGAGGTGTGGAGGAGAGTGCCTGTATGAGCGTGGAACCAGCCCAGCTGCCGTGGGTGTCAGCTGGGTTTTACCGGCCGCTCCCGGGGGATCTGTTATTCGGCGGCGGGGCTGTTCTGGACCGCTGTTACGACCTGTCCTAGGGCCGCTGAGCCGGACCTACCCGAGGCCCGCTGAGCAGGACCTGCCTTAGGGCAGCGGTTCTGGAGCGCTGTTTGTATCTGTCCTAGGGCCGCTGGGCGATAGTCAGCATCTGAGGATGGTTGCGGTTCAGACGTATGTGGGCGCGTTGGGATGATGTGCATAAGCGGACATGGTGTGGATGGACGTGTGAACGTGGCGTGGGTAGAGGCGTCGTACAATGCAACTGCTGCACTGACTGGGATTATATTATCGACCCAGTCGCGGTGATAGGCGGCTGCCGTGTGAATGATTAGGGCTCGCAGGTGTTCTCATTGTTTTTGGAGAATTGCGAGCTAGCTGTAATCCGAATACACCATATTATTTTCCAGGAAGGTTTCTTATCAATTCAGGATGACTTGCTTATTGTATTACAAACCTCGTTCAAAGAATTTTATTTAATTTTGGTTTCTTGAATTTGATTTTGTATTTTTAAATTTGGCATCCAGTCATTGGCCGCTCCCCATGGGTTTCGGAGTGAATATTTTTTTTTTATACCGAAGGCTATTCCTTGAAATCAGAAACGCTCGTACTTCATTAAATCTTATTGACTTCAGAGAACGTAAATGGCAAGTTAATGGCATTGCAGCATTAGCATTTCCTGAAACAGCTTACGGCTTATGGTACATACGTGATGATATGCGCGAAGTGTGAACTTTGCCACTAGTGGAGGTCCGAAACAAAGATTCCGCTAAATATGGAGGCTGATGGACGTTTGATCATCAGATCAATTGGTAATGCCATGCTCGGACGCTCTCCCATCCGCCACATCTGCTCCGATGTTCCTCGGCCGGCCGCTCCGCCCCCGGGCGTTGAGTGCCCCTCTCCTCCCCCCTCCCCTCCTGCGCCGGGACTGCTGTGATCGATACATCTCGGCGGCGGAGGCGGGGAGGGGCAGAGGGCAGCGGTGAGGCTGCAGTCGCGCCGTCTCGGCAGTGTCGGACGGCGGGCCGGCCGGGCCGCGCCGTGCCTACCGCGGCGACTGGTGCCGTGAGGTCGGGTATCAGCCGGCAGTGCTGCCCTATAGGTGCGACCTGCCGCGGGGGCGCTCTGTGGGACTGGCCAGGCCGTGACAGGCCGTGTGGAACCGGGCCAGGAGTGACGAGTGTCCGAGTGTGCCGCGGAGGGAACTGAGTGGGTGTGATGGGCAGGGACTGAGTCGGGAGTGTGATGAGCAGGAAATGAGTGTCTGAGTAGTGAGTGTGATGGGCAGGGACTGAGTGTTGGAGTGTGTCGTGGAGGGGACTGAGTGTCCGAGTGTGCTGCAGAGAGAACTGAGTGTCTGAGTGTGATGGACACGGACTGAATGCCGGAGTGTGCCGCGGAGGGAACTGAGTGCCTGTGTGTAATGGGCAGGGACTGAGTGTCACACCGAGTCAGAGTGTCAAAACATGTCTAGGTGGGACTGAGGGTAATACGCGGGTACCGAGTGTCCCGATCAGTGTCTGTGTGCCGGGCGGGGTGTTCCACGTGTCGTTCGTCGGCCGCAGACGGCAGGGGCTGCTGCCCTGGGCGCGGCCGGGCGTGTGAGTGCGGTGTGCGGCCCGTGCAGTCTCTGCCCGCTCGTGTGTGAGCGCGGTGATTGGCTCGGTATGACCGGCTACTAGCGGCAGTGATTGGCTCGGTATGGTCGGCCGTCGGAAGCGCTGATGGGGGAAAATTCGGTTACCGATTGCTGCGGGAGTGCTGACGGATATGTGATTTGGCTTTTTTGTGGTAACGATTATCTGATGCGATATGTAAGCGCAATGTGACAGCAAATGAGTAATTGGGACATTTGGAGATAAGGTCCCCTGATATCGATGTCTTCCATGCATGCCTATTTGATGTGAGGCGTTAAGACTTAAGACTACTGAATCTGTCCCGTCAAGGGCACCCAGTCTTCCATTTTTTATTGTGCAATGTAATGTGATGTGCAATGTGGCGAGGTAACCAAGTCTTCCAGTCGTCTTCCATGCGTAGTATTGTCGGTGATATTGTGAATGTGCGTGTCCACTCGGACCTGGGCTCTGTGGCGCCGCCTAGTGGTGACCTGCCGCACCTCAGTCCTGCGCGGCGGGCCGGGGCGCCGACTGGCGGCGGCCGGCCGAACCACGAGCCGGCCGGCTGCCGGTGCCTGACGCTGAGTCCGGAGGCCGAGAGGGCGCTGGTGAGCGCCCTGCGCCACACCGTACAGTCGGTGCTCAGCCCGGCGCCCAAGAAGCGGCGGTGGCGCGCCCGGCGGCGGGGCAGAAAACGGCTGCAGCCAGGCAGGTGAGCGGCGGCCCGAGCCGCGGCTGGGGGTGCGGGACCGGTGCATTCAGGGTTTGGGATTAGTGGACTGACTGGATTAAGAACTAACGTACTGTGCTCGCAGGTTTATGCTGTGCCTACAACATTTTAGCTAGAAGGGTCCGTACTCCGTAACTTCCATCCCATAGCTCAGCTGGTAGAGCGTTGGACTCCCTTTGGCCAGAGTACGGGTTCGAGCCGATCTAGCGCTCGATGTTATGAGACTGCTGACGGGGATGGTGCAGCCGCAGTCAGTTGAAGTCAGTTGAGTGGCGCGAACCGTGTCCGGCTTTGATGGGCCTGACATCTAAATTCTCCAGTTACCCGGCATTGCGCGATCGGATGGTATTGTGAAGTGTCCATTCAAACATTCCACAGCAGCTAAATTTATAGAAAAGAGTGTTGTTATGGATCGTGTTGGTCGCTGAAAATGAGTCGTGTCAGTTCAGAGGCGTAACCTAACGAGCACTGAGGTCATCGCAGGATGACCTTTAGGAGCTTGTGTCACAGGATTCGAGCACCTCCATTCACGCCTATAACCATCAACCTATGCTGTCCTACCGTTCTGTGTTTTGACGTCATCTCGCCCGGCATTGGTGCATTCAGGGTTTGGGATTTTCACATGTCGCCCTCCTGGGTTCGTCCCTAACCTCAGGTTCCGGGGTCAGTCTCTAACCTCAGGTTCCGGGGTCAGTCCCTAACGTCAGGCTCCGGGGTCCGTTCCTAACGTCAGGCTCCGGGGTCCGTTCCTAACGTCAGGCTCCTGTGTCCGTTCCTGACGTCAGGTTCCATGGTCCTTCCCGAACGTTAGGCACCAATTCTGCTCCCCGATAAACAGACCTAAGACCACACGCACGCGGCAATGCTCTCTCAATCTTCTGAGCTGTTCCGTTTTAATACCTTTTTTGGCTCAATGCACATCTTATAGGTACCTATTTTGTGATAATAATTTAAAAGCTGTATGATTTTGTTTGGCCGCTATCTTATTGTCTGCTTATCCATCGTACACGCGCTGATCAGCTGAATACTTTTTTAAATTGAATAATAAGTTTTTGGTCACTGCTCCTTCAATCAAGATTGCAACGTAGAATGTAACATATTTTTCGGAGGTCTATCCATAAGGATCGTGTTGATGTTTCCATGATGCTTCCCTCATCCTTGATAAAGGATTCTTCATCATTGATGTAAAGGCGCCGTCGCAATCTTTCCCATTCCGTTCTCGAAGTTTAGGTACACAAACAAAGACCTCCTGGGCCAAATACAAAAAAAGTTAGTTTCGTTCGTTCGACTCCGTATCTCGCTGACCGCTACGCGCCGTTCTGCGGCGCCTGCGGTGTCCTGCGGTACAGCATCGTTCAGGCGCCGCGCTGCGAGACATCTATCGGCCGCAGTAGGAACTAGCCGGTGGTGCCCTGCGGTGCAGCATCATTCAGGCGCCGTGCTGCGAGACATCTATCGGCCGCAATAGGAACTAGCCTATGGTGCGCTGCGGTACAGCATCGTTCAGGCGCCGCGCTGCGAGACATCTATCGGCCACGGTAGGAACTAGCTTGCTGTGTCCTGCGGTGCAGCATCGTCCAGGCGCCGTGCTGCGAGACATCTATCGACCACGGCAGGAACTAGCCCGCGATGTCCTGCGGTGCAGCATCGTTCAGGCGCCGTGCAGCAAGACATCTATCGGCCGCAGTAGGAACTAGCCTATGGTGCACTGCGGTGCAGCATCGTTCAGGCGCCGTGTTGCGAGACATCTATCGGCCAGAAAAGGAACTAGTGGCGGAGCTGTGCGGCACAGCATGCGGCAGGCGTTACGCTGGAAAGGCAGCGCGGCGGTAAAGGATTCCTTGCGTCTGAGTCAACGTCTGACAGTGTTTACTCGATGTATCAGTATTAGTTATATTGTCTCCTAGAAAAACTGAACGGCGAATTGTCACGCTCGCTGAGGCGGGAACTGATCTTCCATTCCATTTTCTTTCAGTTCTGAACAGATGCCTATCCAGTATCCATGTAAGTATGTCTCGCTTGCGATTCCCAGTTCCCTTCGCCTCCCAGCATTTGGTGGGGATTGGCTGACAGCTCGTCTGCCAAAGTCTCCCCGTATGTGTGCTCAGGCCAGTCGCACACCTGCCGCGCCTGTCACCCAGGACCATCCTGACCGATTTTCCGCTATCCTGGACCGTCCTGGTCTATGGTCCGCCATATCGGACCGTCCGGAAGTTGCAGAGACCGGACCAGTCCACTGGTCTATCATTTCGTACCGTCTGGTCTGCGCGGGTCTGTTGGTCCGCCGTCCCGCGCGCGGTGCGACTCTGGCCGCCGGTCGCGCTGGCCGGCGGCGGGGCGACGGTAGGACGGCGCGGGTCGATAGCGGCGCCGCCCGCCGTATCGATCCCGGGCCGGCCGGCCGGCGCCGACCGGCCGCGCGCGCCACTGTCCCCGCTGCCGGCGCGCCGTCACCAGGCGTCCGGCCGTCACCGGCACCGCGGCCGGCCGCTGGAGAGAACGACCCCAGCACTCGGTGAGTGGGGTACAGGCCACAGGGCCATCTGATATACTTTCTCAGAGGTGCCCAGTGGGTGGGACAGGGCGCCGGGGAGTGTGGCACTGACAACGCTCTCCGAGTCCAGGGGTGAGCTGCATCTGTCAGCTGTCGGTATCCGTGCGAACGTTTGCTGCCATTTGTCTGGTATACTTTCCGTGTGTGCTTTCTGCAGCTCTTCACTGGTTCCCCAGATAATCCTTGTGATAGTGTGACTCCATCTAGACTTTTTTAACCTTTCGAAGCTTGGTGGGTGGTTACTGGAGGCTGGGACACTACCGTCCTGTGTCCGATGCGTCCCTTCGGTGGTTGATCATTCAGTTTATACTAGCTCATAACCCTGTTACCTTGTCGTCCCATCGGGCTCGCTCTTCCCGGCTCGGCTCATCGTTGTACCCACTTGTGTTCCTATTTGTGAAGATGGCACTGCTCGCGTGATGTCCTCTGATGGGATTATGGATCAGCCATTAGTAATGCATGTTCCCTGAGAGCTGGGATCGTCCCATGGCGTCGGCTATCGACATTCGACAACCAGGAACTCGATGGTGGGGGGGGGGGGGGGGGGAGTGATGTCGACTGGTGCTCATACTGCCAGCTAGCCTGTGAGCTCGAACAAACGTGAATTTATTCACCATCATCTGGTCAGTCAGCTGGTGTTTGGCAATATCAGCTGATATCGACCTCGGCGCAGGTAGGTGGGGTCGTCACGCCTGATGAGCGGACAGAAGTGATTGCATCATTTCTCCGGAAGATCGAAAGCCCTCCCTGTCAATGTGTGGCCAGTGGATCAGAGGTCTCGGCAGCGCCGCGTTACACCGCGGTGCTCTCCGGCGCCTTACCCCATTAGTCGCTGTTGGGTGCCTGGCCGGGGCAGTGCGGCGCCGGGCCGGATCAATAGAGCGCCGGCGCCGCTGCACGGGGAAGACGCCGGCCGTCCGAGCAGTGGGCCGTGCTCACGTACAGCCCTCAGCAGACTGCGTGGTAGGTATTCTTTTTTCGACAAAACCGATAATAGCTCAAAGGCTATGTTATCAGTCGGTCGGAACTCACTGCAAATAGATGCGCCATGCTCCACTCCTTCGAATGGGTCCATCACTTAACAAAGTATGGGCCTTGTGTGGCAGCAAAATGCAAAAGTTTGTTTTGGGGGCAAATATAAACTTTTGGGTTTTGTTGCCAAACTTGACGGAAAATGAACACGATGATAGTGCCAATCTAAGGTGTGGAGTCTCGCGCGTCTTGCTGCTACGATTTTTGAGTGACCGATAGCATAGTATTCGCGTTATTCTCGGAGTTGTCGAAAAAGAATACCTACTACGCAGTTTGCAGAGGGCTGTACAGCTCGTCCCGCCCGACTCGCTCGGCGCCGTCCCGTCCGAGCCCAGGCTCTAGGGCTTCCGCGTGGGCCGACGGCGCCCCTTCGACCCACTGCAGAGCTGCTCCGGCCTCCGGCGTCAGCCTACATCCCTTCCCGCCTGTGACTGAACTGAGCAGATGTCCCGGTCGCGTCAGTAGGTGGGTATAGTCTCTCCTGAAAGTATCGCGTCTCGAAAGTCTCGCTATCGTTCCGTGGTTTGAGAGCCCTGGCTTTTGACGGTTGGCCGCCTGGCCGGCCCGTGAAACCTGAAGCTGTGGCTGGCTTTGGATTCAGATGGCTGGGGAGGTCTCATGAACGTGACCCAATCCGCAACGACCCCTCTGCGTCACTCACACCTGCATCCTCGGCTGATCCGCAGTGACCCCTCAGTGTCACTCTCATCCGCGTCTTGGGCTGCCGGCACGACGGTACTCATCCCCGTCTCAGTCTCCATGCTCACGTCTAGATCTCGGACAATCGGACGGACCCTTAGATCCTCAGTCCGTTGGCTGAATGTATGTTGACGCTTATTGAGACGCGCCTGATTATGTCTGTATCTGCCCAGCGCATGTTTCGCGGCCTCACCCTCCTGCGGTTCCAGCACCCCGCCCACCGTCGGCTATGTTTCTGTGCGCTGACTGGACGCGCCGTCTGTCCACAGCGCGGACGGCGGCGGGACCAGTGCCGAGATGACGGGCGCGGCGGGACGCAGCGTCGCCATGTCTCTGCTGTATCCCAGCGAGGTGCCCCAGGGTAGCGAGCGGCCGGCGCAGATCCGTGGCGGAAGCGGCGCCAGCGAGAAACGCTCCAGGTGAGAGCAGTGCCCGTGCAACGTGCCGATAAACCAAAGGACGTGCGTCAACGTGCGACCGTCGGGCTCCTGATGCTTTGTGACGGCAGCAGCCCGCTCCTAGCGATGCCGCTCGGTTCCGAGTCGTCTGCACGGCGGTGTTACTGCTCGGTGCTGGACCGCTGTCGGCCGGTCAATAGGTGTTATCTGGAGCGGTCGCGCAGGTGATAACTACAAATAGGTACGTGAAGTTGTAAGCTGGCGTGGGGCGTGGTCCGGTGGGCAGCTACACTGATGGATATTGACAGTGATAGCTGTGCTAGGTGCCGTCAGTAGTTATTTATTAGAAATGTGTTTGACGGACGGCCGCCGGTGACTTCTCTCATATCGACCTGTTTACACTGACTCAGGAAATCCCTAGCTCATCGAGTGCACATTGGCAAACAAGAGACGGCACAGAACTTCCACTGAAGTAGAGCAGGAACATAATTGGCATCAACCGAGGGCCGACCTGGAATAGAGATGGAAACAAAACCGGCATCAGCTTTTGTTTCTGTCACCAAATACTCGATGGAATTCAGAAGCACGGATTGATGCGTTGTGCAGTCCTCAGTTAGGTAAGGTAGGTATGTAGGTACGTACGTAGTAGAGGATCTTGTACCGGGCTGCCCTATACTGGCTGTCCGGTACTTGTGTGCACTTAATTACGTGTTGTACGTGCTCTGCCTCACCCCATTCGTTTGATCATCAGGAGCGACCGATCCCCCTCGGGCAGTCGGAAACACAAGAAGTCCAAGAAGCACAAGCGGGACAAGTCCCGGTCTCGGCGCTCAAAGAAGGAGAAGCGGAAGAAGAAGCGACGCGCTGAGCAGGACAGCGACGCCTCCCAGTCACACAGGTCAGTCTCTGCTGCTCAGTTCGGTCAGTCACACTGCTCAGTCTCTGCTGCTCAGTCCGGTCAGTCCCACAGGTCAGTCTCTGCCTCTCAGCAGTCCGGTCAGTATCTGTCCCTCAATCCGCTCAGTCACACAGGTCAATCTCTGCCCCTCAGTCCGGTCAGTCACACTGCTCAGTCTCTGCTGCTCAGTCCGGTCAGTCACACAGGTCAGTCTCTGCCTCTCAGTCCTGTCAGTCACACAGGTCAGTCTCTGCCTCTCAGTCCGGTCAGTCTCTGTACCTCAGTCTGCTCAGTCACACAGGTCAGTCTCTACCTCTCAGTGCGCTCAGTCTCTGCCCCTCAGTCCGGTCAGTCACACAGGTCAGTTGCAGGAGACGCGGCAGGCCCGGTCACGCGCCAGTCTGCCGCGGTGCAGCGACACCTACCTCAGATCGACCTCTACTTGGCTCCACGTGGCCTCGTCTCCTTACCGTCAAATGTCCCCCCCCCCAGTCAGCCAAAGCCAAGCACCGGCGCTGAACGGCTTCCTGTGTGCCCGATTTTGACGTTCAAAGAAGGAACGTCCTCACCGTGTCACGAAATCGAATGATTGAACGGGAGTAATTGATAGCCGTGGCTCTGGTCATCTGGTTTAACTTTATGTCCAGCTGATATTTTTCTGTTCCAGCTATGGCGAGATTTAATAGGTGGACTGTCGCTGCTTTGCAATGGTGCCTATCGAATATACCCACGTATGCGTGCCTGCCTTTCGGTCACCAAACGTTACCCGCTGATCAACTTGTTCTTCTTTGATATATCTGCAGCTCATCATCCTCGAAGAAAAAGAAAAAGCGAAAGCGCCGATCAGACAGAAGCTCCTCTCGGGAAAACAGGGTAAGAAGGATTAGTGTTGACAGGGCAATGACGCTGTACCAATCGATCAGCTTATCATCCAGGATGTTACGATATATTGACCTCACTCTGAATTGAATATTAGCGCTACTTTAAATCGTCTCGTACATACCTTGGAGCGGGCTGGTGCGCCCAGCTGCCGTCTCATGGCTGTGATTGTGCCGCCATTGGCACCTGTCTGAGTGAGTGCCTTGTTGGCAGGCTGAGTCGGCCGGGAGGTCCAGCCGCCTGTCGAGCGGTCGCAGCAGCACGGCCAGCTCCCGGGACGACAGCGGCAGCCCCCGACCGCGCGCGGACGCTACGGCTCCCACCGGCAAGGTACCGGGGACCAGTAATGGTCGCTGTCCCGACTCCAGTTCAGTGAGGAGCAGCTGCTCTCCTCTGGGTCGGCCGCTCAGCGGCGGACAGAGCGCCGCGCGGGCCGCCGAGAAGCCCGGCCTGCCGCCGCTGCCGCCGCTGCCGCCGTCCTCCCCCGGCGGCGGGTCGCCGTCCGACCGCAGCCCCGTCGGCTCGGCGCTGGACAACTACGACAGACTGGCGGGCGACGGCGGCCGGCCGCGGCCGCTGCCGGCCGACCCGACCCGCCCCCCGGTCGCCATTCACATGGCGCCCGGCCGGCGGCCGCTGGCGCTGCGCTCACGCCAGTTCGGCGACGAGGACGAGTCACCGCCGCGGCCTCCGCTGCCGCGCGAGCCGCCGCCGCCGCTGCCGCCGGCCAGCCCGCCGGCCGGCTCGGGTGGCTCGCGCAGCGCCGGCAGCTCTCCGGCCGCGGACGGGCCGCAGCTGTCCGCGCTGAGTCGTCTGACGGCCGCGCAGCCGGCGGCCCAGCGGAGCCGGCCAGGGCGCCGCCACCTCAGCCCGCCGTCCAGCTACCGGCGCTCCGCCGACGACTCGCCGCCGGCCGCGGCCGCCGCCGCGCGGTCCCGGCGCAGCAGCAGCCGCAGCCGCAGCCGCAGCCGGAGCCGCAGCCGGAGCCGGAGCCGGAGCCGCTCCCGGCACAGCCGGAGCCGGTCACCAGCCAGTGAGCGGCTCCGGCCCAGCCGCAGTCGCAGTCGCAGCCGCAGTCGGTCGCCCGCCAGCGCCAGGTCGCGCCCCGGTCGCAGGTCAGTCCCGGCGGGGACCAGAGGAGCCAGTGGGCACTGTCCGGCCGAGATGGGTGTTTCACCTCCAGGGAACTTAGGGGCCCTCAACACATTCTCCGCAGTGTATTGCAATGAACGCTCATATACGCCAAGGAATGCGTAGATTCACCGAATCAGCTAGATGCTATCGTTCATTGACACGACTTAAACACCGGATCTCCCAAACCGAACTAACTTGATCTGTACCTCCCCGGCAGCTCTTCTCGGTCTCGGTCGAGGTCTCGGTCGGGGACCCACTCGCGGTCCCGCAGTCGCTCCTGGACTCGGTCTCGGTCGCGGTCGTGGTCCCGCTCCCGCCGCTCGCGGTCGGGCAGCAGCTCGTCGCGCCGCAGCCGTCGCTCGCCGTCGATCCCGCGGCGCCGCGGCTCGCCGTCGTTCCGCGAGAGTCGGCGGATCACCAGGTGAGAGCACTCGCCGGCCGCCGCCGAACGGTGAGAGGGGAGCACCGAGCGCTCACCGACCGCGCCAGGGGAGGGGGGCAGCACCTGGGCAAAGTCAGGGAGGGAGGAACCACCGGGCAAAGCCAGGGGAGGGGGGGGGGGCAGCACCTGGGAAAAGCCAGGGAGGGAGGGACCACCGGGCAAAGCCAGGGGGCAGCACCTGAGCAGAGCCAGGGGAGGGGGGGGGGCAGCGCCTGGGTAAAGCCAGGGGGAGGGAGGGCAGCACCTGGGTGCGCCTGGGGGACGAGAGGGCTTCGTCTAGGGAGTGGGGACGAACGAGACAGAGTTGACGGAGAGCCTCGGCCAGATATAAACAGCTTGCTGATGAGCATTTTGAAATGTCTCATATTTGACATTTTAGTAGTAGAAGATGTATGTTCTCGTTAACTGCGTTAAGTGCGAAAAACAATGATTTGAAGAGTAAAACATAAGTATTCTCCTAAGTCACCATAGCAGCTGACTGGAGAGGACAGCCTGTCTCAGCGTGAGTATGAGGGTCGGCATAAGTCCAACAGCAACAATCACAGCCGCTCTTACCCCTAGCTTTCATTCCGGCGTACACACCGTCATGTATTGGACACGTCTAGTGAGTTTAAATGAAGCGGAAAGTGGCGTAATGATTCCTCGAGCCCGCCTCCATCCTATGAGCCGCCATGGGGCCGCTGCGGCGGCGGCTGGGCCTCTGTGCGGCGGGCCGACCATGTTTGCCGGTATATCGAGCCGCGCCGTGTCCTGAACGTCCCGTTTACCGTCTCCCTAGCCGCCGCGCCTAGAGTAATGGTGTGCCGGGTAAGTGGCGTCCGTCAGTCTCGGGCCCGGGGCGGCGGCGCGGCGCGGCGCGGCGCTCTCTCCGGTGTGCCTGTACACGACTCTGTCGTCTCGGAGCGCGCTCTCCGCCCCCCTCTCTCTCTCTCTCTCTCTGTTTGTCACGCGTCATGTTCTGTTTCTGATTTGGTTTTGCTCTCTGTATCTCAGCAGATTGGCCGAGTCATGCCGCGCCGAGCGGGCCGATCGCTCCTCTCGGCAACAACCCGGTCCTGGCGGTGCATGCTCCCGGTTTGTTTTCGGTTTTGTGCCGTTTCTGTTTGATCTTTTCGTTTGTCTGTGCACTACTGACATTGCGACGGCTGGGTTTCGCGGTCGCCTCTCGCCGCCATAACGCGTCGGGGTAGAGTCTGGGCGGTTGATGCCTTGCCATGGTGAAGGGATACTGCTGTTGACTGACGACCATCACCGCTCGGAAAGCCAGCCCACTAACATCGACTTCCCCGTGCTGTATATTTACAAATAACAACCGTTTGGTGTTTCTAACTGAACTGCGTCCTTGTTTGACTCTTTGTCGATATCATGGTTAATAAGAAATATTTGTCAATGCACACATACTGGAGCTGTCTACTTGGCTTTGTGATGAACCTCCATGCAACAATCATACAAAAGCTCTGGTAGGGGAAAGTGGGGTATGACGGGCATGTTAGTTTTGCGGGTCTGTACCTCTGAAGTCTTTTCTTCGATTGCTTCACCAATTTAGCACAACCATCTTCAGGCATTTTTCTTTCAGTGCCCCTTTGACACCTAAGGTCTAAATCCAATACTTTTCAATTGAGAGTGTTTTTAGCAAGACCCTGCAAAAACCCGTCTTACCCCACCGGGGAGGGTAAGACGGGCACTGATGTTGGGGCAAGACGGGCACAACGTTAGTTTGAACTTCTTTACATATTTACTGCCGAATAATTATGCTAATACATCTTACACATCTGGCTTTTGATCTTACAGTCAATATTGTAAGGTTCGTAGCATCGCACGGCTACTTATAGGCGTAATGGTATTGATCGATGTAATGAAAAAATTAAACAAATTCAAAGCTGTCTATTTAAATAATTTCGATGGAAATGCGTTGCAAATGATGTAGAACAGCGTAAGTTAGCTTAAAATAACAATATCAGATGGTTTGCATTCCTTTCATCATTGTTGCCCGTCTTACCCCATTCGGCTGCCAATAAGGATATCACACCGCCTCCGGGCACCAAATTAAAGGATTCATTCGCCAGCATACACATTTGGATGACACCCTAAGACGAAACTCTCATCAAATTTCCAAAACAAAATATGAAACAGCGAGGTCAGAAAACACTACGAAACACGATAGTTCTGCTTAGAGTGCAAGGCACGTTTTTAGCTTTTCCACAATTTTTCAAAAACTATTTAAGATGCGTACCTCTGCCTTCACCTCACAGCAAAGAACCACACGGCCGATTACCAACCACAACAAGAGGTTGCTAGCGCCAACGGTTTGGGCTAGAGGGCCGGTGCCCGTCTTTCCTACCCCGCCCGTCTTACCCCACTTTCCCCTATTTTTGCATGTACCATACGGAGATACTCTGCCCGAGGTAGGTATGTTGAGCGACTATGTTTCCGCACACAGCCTAACATTGCCACGATCCTTTGCCGGGCTGCCAAAGACTAATGCACTAACATTTGAGTGGGCCTGTGTTCCAACTACCCATACATCTAATTAACCGAGTGTTAGATAGTAACTCCTGTGCAGTGGGTTTGCTGCTTGGTCTCTGTTTATGTGATACACGACCGGTACAACCAATTAGGCAGTGCTAAACTCAGGTTGAGACCGTCATGCGCGTAACTCTCTACAACAGGCCTAAGTGTTTCAATGGTTCCATTACAACAGTATCGATTTAATGAATATTTGTGTAACTTTAAAAACGCATCATAATATCGCTTGAAAAGCGGTCCCTATTTACCGGGCTGCAGTGTCCGAGTTTTGTGGTGAGACCCGGCCCACGTCTGCTGTCCCGGTGGCAGCGGCAGCGGTGTGCCCCAGTCTGTGTGACGCCACCGGCACCGCCCGCCCTGACTGGCACCTCGTTACAGCGCCCGAAAGCGACCGATCCCGTACAACCGGCCGGCGCCGTCCTCCTCTTCTTCGGACGAGAGTGAGCGCAGCGAGAGCCGCAGTCCGACCCACACGCCGAGCCCGCTGCGGCGCGCGCGCGCCGAGCGGAGCGCCAGCGCCGGCCGCCGCTGACCGGCCCGGCGTACCGCTCCGACCGGGCAGCGCCGCCCCGCGCCGGCCGCCGGTACCTCTGACTCGCGCTCCCTCCGCTCGCCCCGAGTCAGAGGGCAGAAGGCTTGCTCAGACTTTCTCAGATCCCCCCACACCGGCTTTCTGTTATGGAGCTGCTGACCACCGACGGGCGAGGCAATATTGTGCAGATGTGCTATGGCGCAGAATGGGTAGCTCGATGAGGGCCTTTTGCGTACCTATAAGGTGACTATTTTGTACGTTTTTTTTTTCTAGGTCAGTGTCATGTCCTCTTTCCTCCTTATTTATACCTATTTATCGTTTTATATTGTTTTAATTGTTATTTGTCGTCTTATAGTTTAATTAGTGGCTAGGTATTTATTTGTTTATGTATTTATTTATGTATTTATTTATTTATGTATGCATGTATTTATTTATTTATTTATTTATTTATTTATTATAGGCACCAGAATTTGCATGAGAAATAGCTTCCATCGCGTGCTGTTACATATTCTAGTCATGCAGGTCAACTGTTTTCTAGTCATTTTGATGTGATAGTTGGCGTGGTCATATCGTTTTTAGCTTTTTTTGTTAAGCCTTGAGTCTCAATGCTGATCATTGATACGACTATTGATTTAGAATCTTCTCAATGGCCTCAGCGCTCTTGCTCGACTCTTGTCTATTTTCGCATAGTTCCTTTGAACGACTACCTTTACTGGAAGAGCGATAGTCCGCCATTGTTAGTGAGCATGTTGATCGTGCACGTCATTATTTATTCTGCAACTGTAATCTTTGTTTGAGAGGAGCGACAGCTGCTCGGTTTTATGACTCCCATGTGTTAGTTTGTCGAGAAATGCTCAGGTGTTTGTCATGAGAGGCGAAGACAGTGTTTGTATGATGTATCATTATTTATTTGACTTGCGCACGCCTGCTATTTAAGTTATTTATTCGAGAGATGGCAGCTGGGTTGTTTGGGCCCCTGTGTACGGGGTGCTCCAGTGCTGGTCGGTGGGTGGGCGCGCTGTCTGGCCCCACTGCGTCCCCCGCGGGTTGATCCGCCGCTGACCGCCCACCCCTGTGTCCCCGAGTATCTGAGAACCCGCCGCTCCGTGTCCGATAATACACACGCGGTGGCAGAGACGGCGTGTGTGTTTCCAGGCGGCCTGCCGTGTGCCGTGTGTAGCGGTGAACCGGAGCAGCGGCGCGCGCCTCTCAGGTGGCCGATATGCTGTCAGACGCGCGCAGGAGCCGCCAGTCGCCCAGCGGGCCCGCCACAGGACCGGACGAAACACAACACAGTCAGATACGGACAGACGCGCTGGCTGTAAACGATGAGAAGAGAACGATCGCTGTCCAAACGCGAGTTGCACTTGTGGGCTTTTCGGACAAGCTACTGCTCAGATATTTCACGTCCACAAGCACAGGATTAGTTAATCACAATCGTTTATTTTTGTTCTCGCGCAGACACCTAACTGAAGTCCGTTACCGGCCACCGGTAATACCGGTAGTTGTACCGGTAGTTGTAAGTAGGTGGTGGTTATGCTCACCACCCATATCGAGACAGACCGGCGTCGGCTGTCGCCTGGCCATCCCGAGTCGAGAGACCACTGGTCTGATCCCTGCTCTGTCAGCACGGGACCGGGCGTCCGCGGCCGGTACTGACCGGTCGCCCAGTGTCGCCAGTGCCGCCCGGCGTGGTGAGCCATCTTCGCGTCACGTCCCAGTCACCGTCCTCACACCAAGACTTCAGACTCGGCCACACAGCAGCATTTCAAACAACATGTATTTGTAAAATAAGGCGACTGTAACACCCTCACAATACAATGGTCACAGAGTAACGCACCCATCTGGAATAGATATCAAAATAACGGTCCATTTGGTCGCGCACTAACTGTCCGTGCCAAGTCTATTCGAGCTCCGCTTCGGCGGCTGATTTGATATCGTATGTACATAGTTATTCTCCCTCGTTCGAAAGACTAACGCCCGGGCGACCACGCGTAACGACTAGAACGTTGTTAGTTGACTCAATATGAATGGATAAATCGTCTCCCGATGACGGCAGTGCCTCGTCTGATCGGAGTCCACCGCTGGGCCGACACCGGGCCGCGGCGGTCCGACGCTGATCTACTCCGGCCGGCCGGCCAGCGCTGATCGCTGCTGACCTGCCCACCGGCCGGCACCGGGCAGTGCTGATTGGACCACCTCTGATCACTCGCCCGGCCCACCCCGGACCACTACTCGGCTCCTCTGGGCTCCGCACTTACACATCCCCTCCACTCTCCGCGCCTCTTCACTGAGCTGCGAGCCCGTGCGCCTCTCCTCTCCACTCTGCTCTCCGCTCCTCCGGGCTCTCCACTCTGCTCCTCTCTGAACTCTGCACTCTGCTCCTCTCCGGGCTCGGCAGTCGGGCCCTCTCCTCTCGGGGCCCCACGGCCCGCTCTACTCCAGTCTGATCGTCGCCTGGTCGGCGGGCCGGGCCTCAGTCAGTGTCCCGACAGCCGGGCGGCGGCGGCGCGCTCTCAGGGCGGCCGGTGCGGCGGCACCTGCGGCGGCCGCTGGCCGGCGGGCGCGCCGCGCGCCGGGCCTGGCGGGCTGCCGGCCGGCACCGACGCCGTGCTGCTCGACTGGAAGCTGACCGACATGCCAGAGTCGAGCGAGCCGACGCTGCCGCGCCGCTGCGGCCGCGCCTCGCTCATGTCCAGCAGGGAGTTGGAGAGCGCTGAGCGGCGCAGACCGCCGCCGCCGGCGCCGCCAGAGGCCGCCTTGGGGCTGCCGTCCGCCGAGACCTCCTCCACGTCGGCCACGCCCGAGTCGCGGTTCTCCGAGCTCCGGCTGCCGGCGGAGGGAACCGAGGTCAGAGGGGAACAGCGGTCAGAGGGGAACAGAGCGAACACAACCACATGGAGAACCAGTAAAGGGCATCCCCAGTCACAACAAACGCACAGAGATTCTGAAACCATTGGCTCTGCTGTTCGACAAAAAATAAAACGCCATTATTATATGACGGATACTGGTCCATATACTGGATGCTGGTCCATATCACTTGCTTAAATATATAAACGAAATAACTACGCCACCCATTTCGACCCCTTGTGTGCCATATATCGTTTAAATCCCGTCCCCTGTACCTCGCCCCGCACCCCTCCCCCCTCCCCCTGTGCGCCGCGCGGCCGTCCACTGACCCGTGCCGGGCGCCGTTGGCTTTCTGCCGCTCCAGCTCGGCGTCGATCCTCAGTGCCTCCATCTCGTCCATTTCCAGGATACTCTCGCGCAGGTCCTCGCAGAACTTGGTCCGGTCGTGCTCGTTGCGCGCGTTGAAGGTGAGCAGCACCTTTCCGTCGACACGCTGAGACAGCCGGATCCCGTACGGATAGTCTGAAACACGGACGGACGGAGCGGTCAGGCGACTGAGGTCCACGGGTGGCGACCGGTACAGTGTGGTGTTGGAGTCAATGTCAGCCTTACTCCATGCTTCAATAAGATAGTAGTCGATGGATGGAGTGGCTAAACGCCAGCACTGTCTTCAGTAATCATAGGACTTATCTTACCATAACAGACATCGTTGAATGCAATTTCCGCCATCGCAGCAATCACTTACGTAAACATTTATTTCATTGATACATGGACCGCAAGCCAATGCGATGGCCAAACACATCCCCAGTGCGGTAGACGAGTGACGGTAGGTAGGCACTCCACTATCCGCCCGCTCCGACAATGCCGGCTGGAAACTCACGGGCGATGTCGAACGCGGAGACGGTCAGGCCGGCCAGCGGGATGCTCTGCCGACACGAGTACGTCATGGCGTTCTTCTTCTTGCTGAAGATCTTAGTGACGAGCATGAGGTCGTTGAAGAGGAACACCTCTCGCTGGTGGACGCCGGGCCGCTCCTTTTTGGAGACGTCCGGTACCTCGTACAGGCGACAGTAGCAGACCAGGCGGCGGTGCGGCAGCGCCAGCGGCTGCGGGGCGGCGGGAGGTCACACGTCAGCCCCCGGACGGCGGGAGCGGTCACACGTCAGTCTCCCAGGGAGCGGTCACACGTCAGTCTCCCAGGGAGCGGTCACACGTCAGTCTCCGGACGGCGGAGAGCGGTCTCATGTCAGTCGACTGAGGCCGGCCCGCCCCTCCCCGCCTGAGACCGTCCCCAGCCCTCCCCGCCGTCCTGAGACCGTCCCCAGCCGCCCATCCCCCTCGGAGACCGTCCCCAGCCGGTGGCGGTGAGTCATCGGTCGATACGGAGCTCCGGCGCGGCAGCAGGTGCCCCTCCCCCACCTCCCTCCCTCTGTCCCTCTCTCTCCGGCTGGGACCCGGCGCTCCCACACCGCACGGCGGCTCTGTCGGCTCTGACGCCCCGGGAGCAGAGCCTACCGTGTCCACCGCCCACCCCGCCGCGCCCGGGCAGACCGCGGTGCCTACACAGACGCCCCCAGCTCGGCACTCACCGGCTTCTTGCCGATGATGGTCTGCTGCACTTTGAGCACGGGCGTGACGTGGTCGGGCCCGGCACGGAACTCCTGCGCGCGCACCCGCTCGTAAATGCCCGACACCAGCTGCGGGTCCACGTCGGCGCCGTCGTCGATTCCTGGCGGTCAGTCAGAGGGGCGGGTCACCGCACTGCTCCGACGGGGCACCGGGTCACCACCGGGAGAGGGCGAGGGGTTATCACAGGGACAGAGCGAGGGGGTCACCACAGGGATAGGGCGAGGGGTCACCACAGGCACAGGGCGAGGGGTCACTGCCGGCTGGTCGGACAGAGATGAAGGCAAGAGAGGAGTCATCACTGAGCAGCGGAGGGGACGCGATAGAACGCTACTGGCCGAGCACCACTGTAGTATAGCGCAATACCACCCCACCCACCATTGCCCACGACACAGCTTTATCGAGAACAGCGTGCCTACTGAATGGCTCCACATTGAGTGTCGACTGTCGGCCTGGTAACCGGTCCCAGCAGTTCTGCCCCGCAGCGCTGCCCCCAGCAGCCGCCGACAGCCGCCGACAGCCGCCGACAGTCGCCCGCCGGCGCCGAGTCCCCAGCGACCGGCGCGCAGCAGTTTATACCCTCACAAAGTCGGTGTTCGCCACCGTAACTCTGCTGCCGCCCACCCCGCGCGGCTCCATCACACGGAAAACCGCGCGACGAACGGGATCCTACCGGCGGCGGGCGGCGTCAGCCCGCGGGTCCGGTACCCCTGGCAGCGGGCCGGCGGAGTTACCAACTCACCGCGCAAGTTCTTGACAAAATCGTCCAGCTTCATCTTCCGCTCGGGTTTGATGTTGGGCGTGAAGAGGTCCGTGTTGAGCATGATGATGGCGAAGGCCAGGACGAACACGGTGGAGTCCGTCTTCAGACTGGAGACCAGCTCGTGGTTACACTGGCAGTACCGGTTGCCAAACACCTGGCGGTAAGGAAAACAACGTCAGGCGGGCGGCCACCGAACCACGTCCGTCGACATGGCACGGTGTCTGCTGTGGAAGCGTCAGTGATATCCCCGCAAACTCTGTGATGGTGCTGAGTGAGCGGCACGCAGCAGACTGAGGGATTCGGTCCGCCCACACGGCCCCGCCGGGTCAGTACGGAGCCGTCCGATCCCCACCCCGACGCATAGAGCGGGCGCACTCCAATCCAGCGGGCTACCCATCTCGGGCGAGCGGCCGACACACTGACTCACCGCGCTGACTCACACTCAATCAGCGAAACGGGCTACCAACCCCCACCCGTCGTAAATCATATACAGTGTGTTGTAAATCTGACACAGTGGTCCGCTGTTCATCCCACTGGCACTGCAGTGGTTAGCACCCGCTCCGTAACACGCTCCGGACTGCTGGTGTAACGTGTGCTGTTGAACTGCGAGGCTGAGCTGCTTAATACCTATACCGTAAAACTATCACCGCGGTGAAGCTGGTGGTGATAAAACTATGACCAGACTAACACGCAAACAACTGAACACGCAACCAAGAACCACTTCCATGACACTTTTCATTCGCCTTTCACTGTTTCTCCAAAACCAGTTTTCCAGTTAACGATCGTCGGAGCGGACTGGTGTCAAAAACCAGTGGCCGGCCGCGGCGACTCGGCCGAGCGCTGCGCCAGCAGAAGGCAGCCCTGACCCCGGCCGGCCAGCCCTATCAGCACCGCTGGCACCCGGCCCTATCGCAGCCATGGCCGGGGGCTATCTGACCGGCCCTGCCCCGGGGACAGAGCGAACATCGATTGTCACCCACCCGCCCGCCGCCCCGCAGACTGTGTGCCGCCGCCGAGTCTGCCGCCGCCCACCGTCCACCCCGTCCCGGGGCACCACTCGACAAGTCCACACTCACCTCCATGAGCCGCTCGATCTTCTGCGCCTCGCCCGGCAGCCGGAAGTAGGTCTGGAACTTGCGCAGTGCCACGTCCAGCTGCATGTTGTAAAAGTCCAGCTCCTGCACGAACGCTCTGCCCGGAGAGATGCACCGTTAGACGTGGCACGGAGTTGAACTGGGTGGCACACCAACATCCCCACAGCGTCACAGGCATCTGTCGTCCCTGTAAATGTATCAGGATCGTCCCGAGACACACATCTCCATACACATGAACCGTCTCGAGTTGTGCAGGCGCTAGCGGCACTCACAGCCCCTGCCGGCGTCCGGCGAGGCGCCAGGCCGATGAGCCCACAGCGTGGGATCCCCTGGCGCCCGGAGCGGTGTCCCGGCGGCCCGCTGCCACCGGACCTGTGGCCTGACCCGGGGTCATGGGACCGACCTCAGCTGCCACCGTGACCTGACCCCGGGTCGTCACCGGGCCGACCTCTGCTGCCACGGGCCCGTGGTGTAACCCCTAACGAGCCCAGGATGTTACAACACGTGTCGCCTAATGACACAGTTTACCGGACCGGGAGTGGCCGCCCTCCGTCCGAGCCGATCCGCGCAGCCTGTCAGTGGTGGGAGCTCGTACAGCCGTCCGTAGGCCATCGACAGACCCGGCCGGTCAGACCAGGCTCCTCACATTCAGTCCGGGCGAGGACCTGCCCCTACCATACCAACCAACAATGACCGCCAGGTGTCATTTCGGCGACTAACGGCCTATTGGCGTCAATAACGGGCGTCATTAACCAGGGGCGCGGGCGGCGCGCGGCCGGTATTACCGTCACCGCCAATATGGATTGATAAGGCGCGGGCCGCCGCCGGCGCTCCCCGACCGGTGGACAGGGAGGGGGACCATAGATCGACCACACGTGTCGGCCACTGTCGGCCGGTATTGCGGCGCAGGCTGCTGGCACGCCCCAGCGGACACACACACACACACAGAGGGGGAGGGGACATTGTGGTCCCATGGCGAGCATCAACACACGGCCACCTGCTCACAGGCGCCGTGTAAGTTTCTAATCCGGACAAAAGCCAATCAGGGGCCACAATGCACTGTTGGCTGCTGGCGGACCACAACGCCTAGAGAGCGCCGATCGGCCGAGAACAATGCTCGCCACCGAGCCGCACAGCCGGCCGGCGGCGGATGGGGAGACCCCCGGCCCGGCGCCCGGCCTGCGCGGTCGCCGAGCGTGGGCGGACACACTGCCTAGCAGCGGCGACCGGAATTAGTCGCACGGCATGGCTCTAGTGCAGCGCCGAACCGCGGCGGCGCATCCGGCGATGCGGACGACCTTTAGAGGCCGGCGCCTCTGGATCCACGGCGTGACACGACAGGGCGAACTCATACACCAGCCGTGTCTGCCATCGCACTCCGAGCTGCCCTGACCTTTCCACAGGCCTTCAGCGCAGGCACGGACGGAACTACTCGGGCGTCACCCGGCACTCTTCCCGCCGGACCCCACCACTCTGTCTGACTGATCGCTCCGGATAGAGAGATCAGCCACCAGCGGACGGAGCAGGCCGGCCGCCGAATAACACGGGCTGCGGTACTCTGCCCTGGGCCACTGACCGCCAGTGACAAAGGAAGACGGCGACTCTGCTCTGAACAGGCATCAGTTGGGCTCCGGGCCGGCGGCGGGCCGACGAGCTGCCGACGCCACCCTTTAGAATTTAGATCCTCCCCCCCCCCCCCCGCGGACAGCTGGAGCCGAGTGCCTGTGGCGCGTGCCGGTCGCCAAATTGGAGCCGACAGACCGGAGTTCGTTTGCGGCTCAATCCAGCGACCCACCCCCGGCCCGCCCGCACCGGGTCAATACTAAGCGTCCCGTTATGACGCCGGAACGGCCGCGTAAACCGTTCACAAAGGGGACGGGAGTGTAAAGCCGCCGACCACATCCCCACAGCGGACAGCACACTTTGTTATAAAACCGCCGAACGGGCTGTAAAACCCACATGGCACGTCAGCACACTACACTGGACACATCGTAACACAGATATTTACCCACAGTGCTTTCTAACTAGACAGGGACGGTGTGTTGTTCGGGTAGGTACTCACTCGAGGACGGCGGCGTTGAAGGGCGCCTGCAGGTTGCCCAGGTACTCGCCGATCATCTGCTTGCTGAGGCCCTTCCTGGTGATGAGGAAGCGCGCCACGCTGTGCGGCGACTCGTCCAGGAAGCCGCGTCCGATCAGGTAGTCGATGCCGCGCTCGGGCCGCGTGTTGAACAGGTTCAGGCCGACGCGGTACTGCCGCTTACGGACGATCTCGGGCACCTGGCGCCGCAGCAGGACGGGAGACTCGTCAGCGGCCGGCTCGGGGGTCAGCTCCGGGCCGAGGTCGGGGACCAGCTCGGACAGCGCCTTAGCCGTGACGGCCACCGGCGGCGTCCAACGCATCGCGTCCGGACGGATACACATGGCTGGGCGGCTCGGGCGGGGGCACGGGAGAGCAGGGGGACCGGCTCGGGACGCGGCCGGACACAGACTGACGCCGCCGCCGGCCGCCGCCAACTCGTCAACTCGTCATTACGGTACTGTCCAATGAATGACGACAGATTGAGCGACATCGGCTAAACAGGCGACACCGTGAGCTGGGACCGGCTCCGGTGATCACTTGCATCATCTAAACAGAGTGGTTCCCGGACGCCGCCCGTCCCCGGGGAGCGCTTATCGCCGGGCGGTGGAGACGGTCCTACCCGAGCGGCCGCTCCCCGCCCGGCACAGCCCCACGGCGCCAAACTCCGCGGAACACCCGATAGGCGACACCACCCCAGAATACAAATGTGATGTAAGCCCTCTTTCCCGCATCAGCCCGATCCAATAGATCCTGCGCTCCGCTGAGGAGCGCTTTCACACCCAACCGAGCGGACAAAAACTCGGGCCGCCGTCGAAAACGACCGTTCCGCGCAGTTTGCGTCGGTCGAAGGTGCGCGTTTTTCTGACGTCATATGACGTCACGTCAGTTCTATTTGCGGTGTCGGTGGCGAATAGAGCAGCGCGCGTGGGCGCGGCTCCCGAGTTCACCGGGCACTCGCCGTATTTTTGTCCGGCTCCGTGCCGCGTGCCGTGCCACCCACCACAGATGGGGAGACCCAGCCGAGCACCGGTCTGACCCGCGCCACATGGTAGTGGGAGGCTGCCGGGGCTGCGGCGCGCCGGGCCCGGAGCGGCCAGATCAGGGCGCCGTGCTGACCGCCGCGCGGTGACCGCGGGCCGGAGAAAGCCCGGTGGTCCGCCGACTCCGCCGGAGCTCGGCGCCAGTGCCTCGGTCCGCGGTCCGACCGGCCTGTCTCAGAGGCCCCGCACGCCGACAGATCCCGCAGACAGCCCCACCAGACCCGGCGGACGGAACACGCTGGACCCGGACTTACGTCTGTCGTGCACTGCACAATGATTTACAAGCCCAATTCATTCTGCGATATGATGCTTTATAAATCTCGGCGCTATTATCATATGGAAGCTATTCATATGCCGTATAACTAGTATCGTGACTTCCTGGAGCGCGATTTCACCCCGTGCCAGTCCCGATGTCGTACTTTCCGTGCTAGTTCCGATGTCGTACTATCGAAAAGTTATTTATTCATTGACCCCACTGCTTCAGCTCACTCCCCTTTCCAATTCCACACCGCTCCTACCAAAGCCGTCGCCGCTGTCTCGGCCGTTACCTCTCAGGGCGTCCCCCCCCCCCCCTCCCTCTACTAAAGTCGCCATCGCCGGCTCGGCCGTTACATTGAAGCCCCCCCCCCCTTCCAAAGTCGCCTGTAGTGTCTGGGCAGTTACCTTGTAGGACGCCGTCTGCGGGTAAACGACCTGCGTGGTGCGGGTGGCCCGCTCCGGCGGCTCGGCGCCATCCGAGGCGTCACCGGCGCGTGCCGCGGTCCGCCGGCCGGTGCCCGAACGGCTCGACGAGCGCTGCTGAAACACACAGAGACAGAAACGGTCAGCGCCGCTGAAACACAGAGAGACAGACACGGTCAGCGCTGCTGAAACGCACACAGGGACAGACACGGTCAGCGCTGCTGACACAGAGACAGACACGGTCAGCGCTGCTGAATCACACAGAGGTAGACACGGTCAGCGCTGCTGAACACACAGAAGTAGACACGGTCAGCACCCGCACCCACAGAGGAGGGAGCGCCGCACGGCCAGCGCCGCACACACGCAATACCGGCAGACGCCAAACACGGAAACCCATCGCGGGGAAAAACTGAGAAACGCAGCGCGCGCCGAGACAGGAAACCAGAGAGCACCGCACGTGGTTGGACTGCGGCTGCAGTGTCGGTCGGCGGTCGGCCGTGCCCCAACTGACGCCGGCGGCGCGGTGCGGACCGGACCGCCTGTGGTCCGTGAACAGACCCTCGGCGGCTCACCGCGAGCGGGAGCTGGCTACTCCAGACGTGCTTCTGGTCAGTTGGAAACTACAGGCTGACTGGGTGGGAGGGCTTGTGGCGTGCGCTAATTACACCGGTCACCGTGGGGAAATGAGCAACTGAAAATACCTACCTCACGGCTCAATTGTAAACATGCTGTAAGGCGAGCATGAAAAGACTCGGTCGCGGTTTCAGATTACTGTTTTGTTTGAGGACGAATGAGTTAATTCGTCAAAAGCCGAGCGGCAGGTGATAATCTGAATCCGTTGCACCAGCCACCAACACGAAGCGGTGCCTGTCCCGTTACAAAAATCCCCACACAATTTAAACACGTTGGCAGGAACGGTTGCCAGGAGCTCTGTCGATACGGCCTCCAGTCCCGATGCATCGGAGCTCGCCTGATGAATGGCCCGGTCCACTTGGACCAATCACTTTCATCGGTGACGTCCCCGGTCTCAGACTTTTCCGATCTGATTTACTGAGTCTGAGCCTGATGGGTCGCCGTCGCCGTCTCCATATCCATCCAGAGCCTTTGAGAGGAGAAATAGCCGAACTGCGCATCAAGCCCTTGATTATGTGTTGCTCGCCCAGCGGGTGGCACGCCGAGTTGGAGTCGGGAGAGTGAAATAGAAATCGCCGAGGTCGCCGGCCGGGCTATAATTGTGTCCCAGTTCACGGCGCGTCCCTTAGCGCGGGGCTGCGCAACCCACGCGCTCCCAGCTGGTGTGCCATCCCGCTGTGAGCCGGTGTGCCGTCACACTGTGACCGGGTGTGACGGACGGTGTGACGGTCACACCCAGAGGGAGGCCGGAGCAGCGGCACGCGCCGACAGCGCAGTGAAGAACGGCCGCCGGCCCGTCATTAGGACCCATTCAGCCGGCGGCAGCGTTACAACACGGTGACGCTGCGGGTCGACGGGGGTCGGTCGGGTCAGCGCACGGCGCCCCGCTCCGGATACGGCCCGACACGGGTCCGTACCGCGCAGCAGGCGCCGCTTAGCGACAGGTCAGCGCTCAGACGGCGGCGGGGGAGCCCGAGTACCGCAGCCGCCCTCCGCCCTACGCCCTCCGTGCTCCGTCGGCCGTCACCTGTTCAGTGAGTGAAGTCTGTGAGTGAAGTCTCCGCGCCGCGCCCCCGTCTGAGCGAGTTCCGCGCCAACAGACACCAAGGACTCGGCACCCGCGCGGAACGGCCCGTCTCCAGGAGCGACCGTCACCAATTAACGGCCAGATGGGCGGTCAGGTGTATCCAGGGCCGGCGGCACTCCATCCGACCCTCCCGGGGCTTCACGGCGGTCTGGCGCCACCCAGCAGGTTTGGTGTTTGGTAGACGTACCACCAGCAGGTTTGGAATCCGGTCACCAGCAGACGTTCTGTATTCCAGAACCGTGCGCATATGGTCGAGAAAATACGATGCGTCAGAACAAATGAAAGAAGTCACTATCAGGCCGATAAGTGAGAAGTCGGCTCGCTCCGCTACGGAATAAGCAGTCACGATCGTAAGTTTGGCCGGGGAGCAGTCGGTGAGGTGTGCCCTAACCGTGTCCGAGCGCAGTCAGCCGTAAGCCGTATGTTTAGCCCGGTGCAGCCCGGCAGTTTGGCCCGGGTGCAGTCGGAGTCGTGTGCCGTAAGTTTGGTCCGCGTTGTTTCGGAAGTGCCGTGCCCGTTAGCAATGTGCCCGTCATCACGTCACGCCGTGGCGACTCGGAACTATGTCACCACAGTCACGCCACGTTCCCAGACCGCTAATGGCCGGCCGCGGGCGGACCACACGGGTCGGAGCGCCGCGGCCGCGGGAGGAACTCCGCCCGGACGCGCGGGAGGGTTCAGCGGGGCACCCGTTACCACAGGGGCGCGGAGGGACCAGCCCGGCCGCCTACGAACCCCGTAACAACATTGCAGGCGGGGTCACGGCCCCCGACCTTGTTGAACACGCAACCCGGCTCCCAGCGCGGCCGGCTCCGCCCGCGCCGCCGCCCCGCACTGCTGGTAATGCACCTCCAACGCATGGCCCGGTGAGGCAACCGGCGGCCGTAGTCAATTTACCACCGGATAAATACTGTGTCCGACTGCGCGGCGGCGCCGGGGCGGCCAAGGCGGGGGCGCTGTTTTCGCCGGGGTCGGCCGGGTCACCCCTCCCCCCTCCTCCTCTGTCCGAGCTGGCGCAGCTGACGACCCGTCCCTGATTGGGAGCGCCGGGCCGGACCGGCCGGCGGCAGCTGTGGGCCGGGCGGCGATTAAACCGCGCCGGCCGGCCAGTCCGGGCGGTCGGACGGACCGACTGATGGAGCCGACCGACAGCGGCCATCTGTATAGCTCGGTATGAACAAACTTACAGCGCAATATGGATGTCCCTGCTCAGAGTGACGGGAGCGGCACCGAGTGACACGTGTGTCTGTACCGCTGACAAAGTCACTGTGCCGCTGACAGTACCAGTGTCAGTGTCAGTACCGCTAACAGTACCGGTGTCAGTGTCGGTACCGGTGTCAGTGTGTCATGTGGCGCCGACCGACGACTCGTCCCGTGACCGATGTGCAGCGCGAGCGTCACCGTCCGCCTGACCCCGACCTTGGCGGGCCCGCCGGGACCGGCGCCGTCCGTGCCGTGACCCGTCTGACGACCGCGCTGCACGCTCTGCGCTCTGACAGCCCCATACACACAGACGGACGGACGGAGCTGCAGGGAGGTGCCCGGCCCGACCACTGCGCTGCAACGGTCGCCAGTGCGCTGCAACGGTCGCCACTGTGCCACTGCAGACACACCACCGGGCGGCTCTTCAAAGCCAGCTCCGAGCGCCGGCGTGCACCGTTCGTTCACGGTCAGCCACATCTAGTTTATGACTTTTCACATGGGAGTGAGTGGGACCGCTCTGCCAGATCCCGCTGCCCGGGAAGGACTGCGTACGGTACCGGTACCGGCCGGCCGCCGTGGGCCGAGCGAGTCCGCATCAGCGGACCTGACAGGCAACGAGCACCGCCGCGCGCCAACAGCCAACACAGCCTCTGCGACAGACCGAGACATTTAAGCCTGAAACAGACTCTTTCCGCAGTCAGGAAGTCGCATGCGAGAGCCTATTCTAATACATGGAAGCACGCTCGCATCAATCGCACGCACCTCCCGCAAGCGATTGATGCGAGAATTATAATGTATTTGAATAGGCTCTCGCATGCGATTTCCTGAATGCGGAAAGAGTCTGTTTCAGCCTTAACAGTACGGCGGAATGAGACTCCCCGTTTCTCGATTAATCGTAGCATTCTGTAAGATCCAGAGGAGAGCTCTGTTATCCAACGATCAGCTTTGAGTTCGCTACAGCGGACAGAGTTTCGTCTGGTCACCAAGACAGCGTGCCTCTTTCCCTGCACCATGCCATCAACTCCCTTTCAGCACCCGTCCGGCGGCAAGGCCCTCATAAGAGCGGCGCTGACAGGGCGATATCCCGGCCGCAAAAAGGTGTCTGGCGCCGCGTTACGTCGGCACCGGCGGCTCCGCGCCGACGCCGACACCGCCGCCATCATCGGCGCCGACGGCCGGCGGTCCGGAGTTTGTGCGGGCGCCGGGAGGTGGCCCCCGGGGACGGTCAGTAGCACAGCAGCGGGACAGCCCGTCGGCCGCACTGACCAGCAGCGGGACAGGGTCGGTCTAACAGCCGCGCTGACCAGCAGCGGGACAGGGTCGGTCTAACAGCCGCACTGACAGCAGTGGGACAGGGCCAGCCGCACAGACCAGCAGTGGGACAGGGCCGGCCTGCGAGCTTACACGCCCGGGCGCCGAGGAACACGGCAGACCGAGGCAGGATCCGAACAAACCAATATCCAAACGGCCGTGTCGAGAGCGCAGAACAATTGCCTAATCCGGCCGACACGAGCCACAATAAATAACTGCCGACAGGCCGGGGTACAATTCATCACCCAGGCCGGCCAACCGCGAGAAAACCGGGACCGAGCTGTGACCGGTGACCGAAGGCCGGTCCAAACCTACCGAGGGAGGTGGAACTGACGTGTGACCGCCGACCGGTGGCCAGTCCAAACCTACCGAGGGACCAGCATTAACCTGCGAGCGGCGCGGCGGCGCACAGTGGCCGGTATGTGACTGGGGAGTGGACGCGACACTCGCCAGTGACCGGCGGCGCACTGTGGGACTGACCTGCGAGCGCCGGCGCACTGTGGGACTGACCTGCGAGCGCCGGCGCACTGTGGGACTGACCAGTGACCGGCGGCGCACTGTGGGACTGACCTGCGAGCGCCGGCGCACTGTGGGACTGACCTGCGAGCGGCGACGCACCACAGCCGGCGACGAGGTGCTGACCGGTCCGACGGCGCCCTGGCCGGCCGAGCCCAGGCTGCTCTCGCTGCCGGAGCTGGTGGACGGCTGCTCCAGACGGCGCGGCACTGAAGACATGGAGCTGGTCCGGTGCGGCGGCTCGGGCCGCGGGCCGCGCGCCCGCCGCCCGCCCGCCGCCGGCGACATGGGCACATCGCCGCCCGACTGAAAACCGAACACGGACAGGGAATGTGTCAGAACGGGGAATCATAACACACCCACCAGTACAATAGTCACGAACATTGAGCATCGAGAAATGCAGTCAACCAGATATTGTACATTTTGACCATGCAAAGCACACGTTTTCAGACGCATACTAGATCAGGATATCACAGCAATTAACACAACATTGTCCACACAAAAGAGCCTGCCTAGCCAACTGTTCTGTCAGCCCACACAAACCACGTGATTGCAGCTCTCCCCAGTGCACACATCCTGCCTTTTGTTAGCCCCCCCCCCCCCCTCCCACCCCGAGTCATGACGGCACCGCGGCGCCGGCCGACAATGGCTCACGCTGACGACGTTTCCCATGGCGAGCCGCGCTCTGGGCCTCTCGGCAGTGCTGGCCTCTGTCCTCTGACCGGCGGGTCGAGTGGGAGTGGGCACACGGCCGGACCGTTCACTTTCACTACACACCGCGCCACACAGACGGGAGACGCAGAGAACGACAGGGGATGGTAGGGACACGGTACGGGGATGGTACGGAGACGGGCAAGGATGGTAGGGAGACGGTACGGGGATGGTACGGAGACGGGCAGGGATGGTACGGGGATGGTACGGAGACTGAGACGGTACGGGGATGGTACGGAGATGATAAACCTGTACGGGGATGGTGAGGGAGGTATGGAGACACGGAGGCGATAGCGGAATCTCCAGTTGCAGACACACTAGATCGCCGGAGAACAGTGCGCGGCAGCACACCGGACACACTACGCGGCAGCACACCGGGCACACTGCACGGCAGGACAGGGGGCCTGACAGGACGCGGGAACACGACGGGCACAGAGCTGACACTGCCGGCGGACCCGGCTCCAGGCCAGGCCAGCGCGAACCTCGTGCGGCTCGGATATCGCTCATGACTCAGTGACCGCGCGTCCTTCCGCACGGGACCGTTGGGATTCAAACGCAGCGTGTCGGCCACGTGCCGCCCCCTCGGGTCGTCGCGCTGCAGCCGCGCCGTGCCGGGCTGTGCGGGGGTCCGGCTGGACTCTCCCGCGGCTGGCGTAATGCTGACGCAGCCGTTCAGACCGCCCCGTCAGCGCAGCGCCGCAGTGGGCCGGGGGCGTACCGGTCAGGGCCGGCGGGCGTACCGGCCGCCGTGGCGCAGCGGCCGGTCCCGGCGGAGACCAGGCGCAACTGTGCAAACAGCGCGCGGCCGTTCACCAAACACAGGGGGCGGAGCGCGGCACGGCCGGCAGCCGGGCTCGTCCCACGGTCCGCGCCGGCCAGCCAACATCCAGCTCGCCACCGGGAGCGCAGCCAGCACACACAGCAGCTCTGACAGCGCTGTCCGGGCAGTCCGGCCGCCACCAGCTGCCGCAGTGGTTTGAACAGGCGTCCGCGACCAGAGTTAACCGCCCGGCGCTCATTAACAATCGGCCCGCCGACCACCAGTCACACACGGGCGGCCCTAATCACACGCTCCGGCGAGTTACCATTATGCAAAGCGAGCCACTACATTAGCCGGCCGACTCAATGGCGCAATCGCACACCTGGTCCACACGCAACGCCTCTGCGCCCGCACCCGGTCCCATGGCCCACCTGGTCCCGTGCCCTGCCCGGTTCCATGGCCCAACCGGTCCCGTGCCCTCCCCGGTCCCTCCCCCCGCCATCCCGCGCCTGTCGCAGCTCTCAGGGCGCCCTGCTCACCTGGTAAGCGGCGGTGTGCCGCGGGCTGAAGCCCGCCTGCGGTGACACGTACTCGGCGATGTAGGTGGAGTCGTTGAGGTAGCCGTAGCTCTGGTACTCGCGGTCGGAGAGGTCCGAGTCGTTCTCCAGGCTGTGGCTCAGGTTGAGGCTGGCCGCGCTGCGGGTGGCTGTGAGCGGAGCTGGCAGCGCCGACTGGCTGGCCGCGATCGGCGTCACCGGAGTGGGAGCCGGCGCGGCCGGCGCCAGCGGCGGCCAGCACTCGGGCAGCTCGAATCGGCGCGACAGGCGCTTCTCACTCTTGGCCGACGTGGTGATGGCGCGGAAGGCCTTGGTGAGCTGGTGGCGCCGGTAGGCGCGCTGGATGGTGACGGCTGCGTGACGCGCGCGCCGTCCGCCGTACTTGCGCTCCAGACAGGCCACCTGTCGGTCGGCCAGGTCCTGGCTCAGCTCGTACCTGCCGGGCGGGAGACGGCGGGTCAGTCGGCGGACCGGGACGGCCGAATGGGGCGACACACAGAAACGGCGGCCAGCAGCAGACGGGCGCAGAGACGCGACGGCGACTGCAGGTTCAGAGTGAGGACTGTAGGCTCAGAGTGAGGACTGCAGGGTCAGACTGAGGACTGCAGGGGCAGACTGGGGACGGCAGGATCAGACTAGGGACTGTATGGCCAGACTGGGGACTGCAGCAGAGTCCAGCATACAGAGAACAAATGACATACGTAACAGTAGTCCACAGCGAGCGACGTTGGTTCAGAGGAGATGGAACTGACAGAAGCCACCCACAGAACACAGTGCGCCGCTGATACTGCGAGATGGAACTGAAAGAGGCCACCCACAGAACACAGTGCGCCGCTGATACTGCGAGATGGAACTGAAAGAGGCCACCCACAGAACACTGTGCGCCGCTGATACTGCGAGATGGAACTGAAAGAGGCCACCCACAGAACACTGTGCGCCGCTGATACTGCGAGATGGAACTGACAGAAGCCACCCACAGAACACAGTGCGCCGCTGATACTGCTAAAGCACCAGTCAACGGCACGATCATCAGGACACGCGCGCGCTGCATCGCAGAATCAGTTTTTCATCAGCACAGCAGCACAGCTGAGAAATCACAAAAACGGCCGGCCGGGTCACCGCCGCATCCGCCACCTGCCAGTGAGTCAGGCCGCTCTCCTGACCCACTCCTGTTTTGTCCAGCGTCGGCCGCAGACGCGAGTGCACCTGAGCCCAGCTTATAGAAAACATCGCCGACACCACGACCGCAGAAAGCTTCATCGCCGCACCAGTTTTACGATCGTCCCGAACTTTCCAGCGCAGCCGGCGGCCCCGGCCGGCGCGGGGCACGGATTTTAAACTTTATGTCTCCATTCATAATGGGCGTGTGGCGCGCGGCCGAGCGGGGCTCGTTCGGCCGGCGACCACCTGCGCCGGCGGCGGTCACGGTATATTGGATCGGTAACCGGCCGCGCCGGCGGCCGTCCGTCGTATCGCGGGACGGCAACGACCACCAGTCGGCAGTTCGGCACCGGCGTCCGCGGAAATTGAACGGAAACCAGCGGCCGGCCCCGCCCACCCTTCAATGAAAGAGAGCTAAAAATCGACAAGCACTAAATCCGACCACTCAGAAGCGCCGCAGGCGGCACCAGGAGCTAACCATCCATAGTATACGCAAGTAGGCGGGCTGACTAGCTCACACATCAGTCTGAAGGAGACCAGTCTCAAACATCCAACAGTGGGCAGCGGGCAGCCGTGGGCAGTGTCCGTCCGTCCGTCCGTCCGTGGCCGGCCGGCTGGCCGCGGTGTCAGGCCCGTCCGGGTGACACGGTTGGTCAATAGGGCGGGGTGGCCTCGCTAATGAACCAGTCCGTGTCAGTCGCCGGCAGAACCTGGCCCCAGCTCAGACCACCACAGCTCGGCGACAGGAGCTGAACACAGCAAACAACGAACGAAACTCAGCACAAGTGCATCATCCTCAGAAGTCAGAAACTCAGAACGGCCTTCGATCAGAATGAAAAACGACAAAAAAAAAACTCCACACAAAGCCTTCCTGGTCAAAGCCCAAGCCTTTTATTTCATCTGAAAGGAAATAGCGAGAATGTGTTTAAAAACCCCTGGCCTTGGGCTGACAACAAAAGCAGATGGTCCAAACACCAACATTCGTGGAAACAACAGCTGGCAGCTTTATCCTTAGGTGTTGTTTTTTATCCGCTGGGACTGAGAGCGTGAGATGATGTTTTTCGCAAAAAGATGACTGATGTCATCACTGTCAACCGTGGAAGCCGTATGGCTACCCATCTACGCTGGAGTACGAAAAACATCATCTCACGCTGGCAGCTTTAGTTTGGACAGCTTTGTTTGGACAGTTCATTAACAGCGAGGTCATTAGCAAGCCTGATCTCCTTTCTGTATGCTGAACATAAACCCAGCATAAACACCAAATTGATTGTACTTCCAAGTCGACAGAAAAAAGCGCATTCAAAGACGCCACTTCGACCCGGGACTCCTCCCTGAAAGTTGTACAACTTTCGAGTGTTGCTTCTTGTCCATAGTGGCTGCAAAGTTTTACACACTTTTTACGTTGTCGCCACAACTGGGCTAGGTTGGCTCTCATGTCGGCCTTCAGGGACACTGACGAGTGACGAGAAGCACTCGTCAGTGCACTCGTCATACGACACTGACGAGTGACGATGTAACCCCCCGGGACCTCAGCCAGCCGGGTCCGGCCGATTACCGACCGCTCAGTGCCAAACACGGTGCCGCTCCTGAATGGACGACCGTTCCCGGTAACCGCCGTGGTCTCTGGACGTGTGACCGTCACCCCGTCCCGTCCCCGCTCAGCGGCCCGCTGATGCAACCCGGCGCAGATGGTGCCCACCGTACGTCGGCGGCCATCCGTCATGTTTGCACGCTACAACAAACAGAGCACGGCGCCGGGACGTGTTATGATTGCAGCGCCGTGTCGGCACCGCGGCGCGATAAGGAACAGCGCGGCGATCGGCCTCCAATCGGAGCCACCGCGCCCTCAGCGGCCGACCGTCCGACCCGGGTCAGTGTCGGCCGACCACCCCGGGTCAGTGTCGGCCGTCCGCTCCGCTCCAGGTCACAGGTGAAACCGGCGACAGCGGCGGCACGGCCGGCGCCGCGTCTCCAACCAGAGACAGCGGGGCCGGCCCCAACGCAGACCCGGGGCGAGGCACCTCCAGCCACCATCGATACGCGTATTGGCGTGTGTCAGAGCGGTGCCAGGCTATCAATATCATGTAGGTGATACGACGGTCGAGTAACCCATGGTTCCAACCGGCCAACGTTTCCATTGACACACGGTGATTAGCCCACACTTTCTCTTTTTAAACTCGTCACATTTGGTGATTTGCTGAACGACCAGCAGCAAACCTTTCAGCCAATACGGTGTCAAACTGCAATCACCATTTCCGAGGCGAGCTAAACTTTGTGGCTCACCCGCGGCCGAATACGCCCTCCGAAAAGGATGGTTAGCATCCCGAGGCGCTACCCACCGTTAAATGAGTTTAACCAACAGCCATAAACGTGGCTTTCCAATTGATGAGCGCGAGAGTCGCACCTCAATCAGTGTCCTTTCACACAGACGATAAAACCCAGCACGCTGGACGACGCCGCCGGTTTCACCGGTGACTATTACTGCCTATTATTCCGTTTCGGCCGGGGGTGATGCCAGGGACGGCAGTGGTACGGCTGCTGCGCGCGGACCGGACCGGGCGGCTGACGGTCGGTGGGCGATCGGAGCCGTCAGTCACAGAGCCAATACTGCCCGCGGACACATCCGTCCGTCAGCGACACCGTCCATCGACCATGGCGGTCGGCAGCCGACACTCCGCCATCGGGCCGGGATACGGCAGCCGACAGTCCGCCCTCGACCCCGGCCAAGGCTGTTAGAGGACGCCACATCCGGTTACCAGGCCGAGCCGGCCGCTCAGTCTATTACGGGCGCGGGGGCCGGGCGCCGCCGTGACCCGGGTACAGAGTAGGAGTCGAGTGGCCGTACAGCCGTGGGCGGTCACAGAGCCGCGGGCGCAGCTGGTCACACAGCCGCGTCCAGCGCCGGTACCGGCCGGCCAGCTGTCCCGCGGATCCCACCGGTCACATGTGTTCCGGCCGCCCACACGCGCGGCCCACGGTCGACGCCGGTCAGTGCTGGCCTGAATAGACGGCCGGTATCAGCCCGGTATCAGCCCGCGTCTGCCGGCGTCCCCATTCACCGGGGAGGCGACATACCGCGGCGGAGACGACCGAGGGGCTGACCGACGCACGGTCTTGCCGAATACCAGATTAGCGCGAATTTAATCAAAAACCCGACTTTCGATAAACTGTTATTTATACCTATCAATGTGTAGGAAATTGCCCAAAGCTATCGGATAGAACCTTATTTTTAAGCCACTTTATCATTTGAGGACTTATATCCCTGCCGAAAGTAGACCCACGCTCCGGTTCCTGAAATCGGGCTATGGTACTGAGAAATATGTCCAGTTTTCAATGTAAATTTTACGGAAGCTTCGAGAAGATATATGAGAAAATAGCATATCACCGGATAGCACAATTCATGATGAAGCTGTTTCTGCTATCATGGTAGCTTTTCAATGAATGGTTTATGAGTTTAATGAGTTAGAACAGGAGCCTTGCATGTGTATCGTTCTCACGATAGTATTTCATAAAGAAGTTGGAAAATGTCAAAATGGATAAAAATGGATATGACGAATAGGGCATGGCTGAACTCTCCGCACATTTCTGAACATGAGCGAGCAAGTTTCAGCTGCCACTTTTTGCCTATTTGCCGTCAATTCAGCTTTGAACATGTCTAGTCGGCCGCCCGGCGTGACCTGACCATTGACCAAGGTCGGGGGCGTCGCGGCCGAACAGGCTCCAGCCTAATTAACTATCTCAAGCACACGGAATCGTGACTTCATGCACTCCTTGCAAGGTCCGATGCTTCACTTTTGCATTATTGGCCTTCCGTGACGTCATTTATGACGTCACTAGGGTAATAAGAGTTTTTCGTCAATAACTCCCGATCAAATTGAGCTAGCGAGTCGGGAAAGCCACCAATGGACTCAGGAAGACATGCCGAATCGAATGATATGCAACATGACCTTCTTCGACCAACTTCGTGATCTGGGGGGCTCTAACTTGACCTTGACCCGAGGTCAACACCTTAAGTTGACTTAAGCCGAACAAAAAGTATACCATTCGACGCACCTGAGCGAGGCGAACACGATGATGCCAAAATTGCGGCTCTGCGGCATTTTTTTCGCGAAGTTATTAATAAAAAACGAATCCGTGCCTTGGGCCACTCTACCTGACCTCAGAGGTCACAGGTTAACCAGAGACCTTAAAATCGGATACCAGTTGCTGCGTCTCGTAACGGCACACACGCTAGTTTTTTTCCGCGAGGCTCTAGTTTCATCAGGGGCGAAACAGCGACAGGGGTCGTACCCCCCCCCCTCCCTTCGGCCGGCGCGTATTTTGAAAACCAATAGGTCCGGCGAGGGGTAAATGTCAGTTTTGGAACCAGAGAACCATTTTCAGTGGATCCGAGCGGCGCTGGGATTAAATTCGCGCTAAACTGGTCTTCGGCCACACTGTGCGACGGGTGGGGAGCACCCCGTTCAACTCATAACAACCTATACCTATTACATAACGCAAAGTGAAGAAGCGAGTTTATGTAAATATTACATAAACGTTCACACCACGCGAACTTAATTGTAACAATTCCAATCGCAAATATAACTGCATTTGCAAGTTAGGTATATAACTGCATTTGCAAGTTATATAACTGCACTGCAATCAGCAGGAGCAGAAGGCCCGACACCCCTCTCTCGGGCGATTAACCCAGACGGGTGTGTTTGAGGAGCTCGGTCTCGATGTGGCTCCGGGTGTCAGAAGAGCCATTTCCATGAGAATGACGCGCCGATTTCACCCGGGCGCGTCGTGCTCCTCCACTCTCCAGACAACACCGACAAAAGGTTATCCGAGCGTGCTCTGCAATTCTCGCCCCGACACGAACATTTTCCTCACGCACTCCGCTGGTGGACACGGACAAATCAGAGCTCGTGCTGGGAAACTTCTCATCGGCCGTTTTCATAGCGAGCTAAGCTGATCATCATGCTGCAAGTGGTCGGATTTTTCATCTTTTCATCGCCGCGCCGCGCTGTCACATCACGACTGTTCAGCGACTGCGCGCCGGTAAAACTCTCGGCTTTCACGAGACGAGTTGGGAGCGACAGCGGCTTCCTCCGCACTGTTCGGAGCCGTGACAGGGCGCGGTGGCCGGTCCGGAGTCGACCCTGTCCGCCGAGAGCCCACTATAAACCGCAGATGACGGGGACGGGTCTCCGAGCCTCAGGGGAAGACCTGCCCGGCGGCCGGCGGCTCTGGGCCGACCATTCCCTAGCTGAGAGTCGCAGGACTCGTAGAACCCTCAGCGGACCCTCTCCCAACCCTCATCTGACCCTCAGAGCCGGTGACTTACCCGGCCGGGCTGATCCGGGACCGTTTCATGCAGGTGTCCGGCTTGCGGCGGGCGGTGCCGCCGCTCGGCGGACTGTGATCCTCTGAAGGCATCGCTGCCGGCCGCTGAGGACTGCAATCACACACAAAGTCGCCGGTCACACAAAGAGCACACGACAGCCACGACAGACGTGATGACATGAACAGAAGAGGAAACATCTCTCGTTCAATAGCATGAACACATGATCAGTCACAAACAGTAACGTTTTTCACACACGCTCCAAACGATTGGGCTATTGCGATTATTCCATACAGTCTCGCAGTCTCACATACAATACCACACAAACAGACACACACACAGACATTCCTCCCGTGTTCATCCAATGGAAGTCGTTTCCCGCCGAGTTCGAGCCTACGGATGCGTGAGACGCCGCGGGCGGCCTCAGGTCCGTGTCATTAGATCCCGGGGAGAGAGATCGTCCGATATAGCCCACAGCGAGCGCACATTATTCCACAAATGCTAATGGATTTTCACAGGCCGTCGCGGCGTGGAGCGGCGCTCCGGGAGGCGAACTCGGCTCTTCAGCCGCCGGCGACGGAGAGCGACTCAGCCGGCGGCCGTAACGGGGCACAGTCCCGGCCGGCGGGCGGTGATTTCGGACTCGGAGTGGCCGGTTCAGCGACCCGCCGCCCGGTATCAGTCCACTGACAGCCCCGGCAGTGTCGCCGGCTGTCGGAGGTGCCCGGCCGCTCCACAGCCGCCCGAGTCCTCTGCCAGGTCTGTGGACGTCCCGACCTCGGAGCCAACACGACAGCCCGCTGGCGAGGTGTGAGCGATGAGCGGCCGGCCTACCTCCCAGCTGTCAGACACGACGCGGCATGTTTGTGACTACCGAGGGCGCATCGCTGCGCGCAGGACTGGGCCGATTTCGCTCGGCACGACCGGTGTATTATGAATACGTTTCCATCGCCGCGGCGTGCTCCCTGCCAAGAGCAGCAGCTCGCACCTGGTCCGGTCTCTGCCGGCAGCAGGTGCGGTTGGCCGGCCGGCAGCATTGGCCCGGGTCGGGACGGGAGATTGTCCTCTGCTGGTGCCGCTGGCCTTTACTCAGAGCTCACTGGTCACCAGGTCACCAGTGATAGTCCGACGTCACAGGACGTGTCAACAGTTCACGTTAAGGACCTTTCAACAGTTCCAACGATTGGCTAACAGCGCCAGACAAACAGTGCAGACGATATCTGCGCGGCGCCGCGCCGGACGGCCCGAATATCGGTGACGCCGCCGGCGCCGCCTCCCCGGGCTTCACCGCGAAGCCAGCCAACGGTGCAGATAATCGCATTCAGTCCTGTCGGGCGGCCGCCGCCGCCCGAGGACGGCCGAGCGCCGGCGGTGTCCCGGGGCGGAACCGTGGGACACGCATCTCACGAACTAGGCGCAGCGCTGTGACGATCGCAGGAAGACGTCCCCGCTGCGCCGTGACAGGGCTGGCCAGCCGACAGCACACAGGCCAATGGAGTGACCAGTACCGACGGACTGAGAGCCGCCGTCCGGCCGGCGCGAGTGGGAGAGACGGCCAGCGCGTGTGGCAATGTCGACACGGCGCCGTCCGTCCGCCACGCTCCACGCAGCCGCTCAGACCGTCAATCACGCTCCGGTCCATGGCTCCGAGAGGCCGCCCAGTTGCGCAGGCACACGCGGGGTCGCGCAGGATCACGCGCAGGTCACACCCGGGTCACGATTGGATCGTCTGATCAGAGCCATGGCGTGGGTCTCCATAATGCAAGGGACACGCGTGGCTGTCGCATCTGTCAGCTAGCCCCAATAACGGTCTTAGCAGGCGGACGGGATCAGCGAGCTCCGCCGCGCCCCCGGTCCGGCCCGAGTCTGTCTCGGACCAGGTGGTATCCCGATGGACCCCACTGCACCGGCCGTCAGCTGGCGGCCGCTCCGGCCAGACTCGGCCAGTGTGTCAGCCGAGCCGGGTCCACTCTGCGCGCTGTCCCCAGCAGAGTCCCGGCACCAGTCGCGACACAGGTCAGCGCGGCACGACGGCCCCATCGCGGGGTGAGCCGCAGCCGACCGATCTGTCACTGCACGGCGCCGGGGTGGATGGACGGCGGTCGGTGGGTCCCGGGTCACCCACAGGTATTGCCCACAGCCGCCGGTAATCGGAGCCGGCGCACGAGCGGCCGACACGTGAGCGGCGTGTTCCACGGCCCGGGCGCCTATCGGACCGGCGGCGACCGTCAGCCTTTTTATGCCCCGCCGAGCATGATGCGTGAGGCAGCTCATCAAGATAGTTGGTTGCGGTACGTTATATCTGCAAGGTTTCACATGTGGGGCGTGTGCGGCCACTATCCTAATCCGAGACAATTCGACTTTCCTCGGATGTCTACCCATGAGTGCAGCTCAGCTAGGACAGGTTAATTTCTCTCAGATCTTCACAGCAGGCAGCTGATCAGACACGCTAGCAGAGTCCGAATGGGAGGGAAATCGGAGAGCGACTTCAATTAGCAGCCGCCCTGAGACGCGCGGCACGTGACGGCCACGTCGGAACAGTGCCGCAGGAGTCCTACATAGGGCAGACCACATCCGCTGGCCGTACAGCCCGCTCATAGGACACGACGATTGCAGCTCTATCTCAGACTACGGGAAAACACGACATCTACTCATCATGGTTTGCTCGACAAACGACCTCATGAAGAAAGCGACAACTTTGGATGGATGATGTTTATGGCAAAAAACATCATCAAAGGAGGCACATGTATGCAAGTGCATACAGCACGAAATCCCACCCAATAAATTCAAACACCGTGGATCCCCCTACGGAAGACAAACTGGTGTTGAACCGATGACCACCATTCTAGGCTCCCTGGTGGGGGTCTGGGCTATTGGATAATGTTCACAGACTTGTTTCTTCTCTAACTCACACATCAAAGCGCCGTCACCTCTTACCAGCTCCGAGCACCCTAACCTGATCTGAGCGACCTCAGCTCAGGGACCCATCGTACCTTGACCGACCCCAGCCCAGGCTCCCTCCCTGGCCCCAGCCCGGGCTCCCTGAGCGGTGACCGATCTCAGCTCCCACCAAGCTCCCTGAGCCAAGCCCGAGATCCCTGAGCGGTGACCGACCCCAGCCCAGTCTCCCGGACCGCTGACCGACCTCTGCCCGTGGAGCAGCCGCAGATAGATGCCGCTGTGGGCTGAGAACGGCCGCACAAACGACAACGGGTGCACGCGGCAGGCGAGCGGGACGGGCCCGCAGCGGCGCCGACCCCCGCCGCCCGCCGGCGGCCCACGGTACACCAGCACCTCCTGCTGCGCGCCGAACAGCATCGCGGCGCGGCGGTCAGCGACAACACACAGCGCCGACACGGCACAGCCAGGTGAGCGGAGCGCGCCGAGCACCTGTGCCGCGCGGCCCCACCGGCGCTGGACTGGAGCCCGCGCCGCCGCCGCCGGTACCGGCACTCCGAGCCACTCTCTCTTTCTCTTCTACCGTCTCCCAAGCCACAGATACACGGCGCCACAGCCAACCGCCGCGCCGGCCGCGGGACAGACGGCAGCCAGGGACACACTGAACCTGGTCAGCCGGCGCAGGACGGCTACCACCCACCCGGGGCACACACTGACCTGAAGGGCCCGCCGCCCGAAGAAAACAGCAGGCAGCCTGGTCACATGCTGGCCTGGTCCGCCACGAGCCAACACGCAACAGACCACACGGCGGAACATTGGATCCCCTGGGAACCAGCCCCGCCCCAGGATAAGCCTTCATTCACGCCAACCACAGCGCTGGGAAAGAATCGCTACCCACGGAAATTACCTCGGATTTGAGTTATTAAAAAATAGGTCTGGTGCCTCCCCGGCTGGCCGTTTGGGCGCCGGGCCGCTGTAACCGTCTTACCTGACACTCTGACCCGGACCGGCCGAGGCTCACCACCAGCGTCCACTGGGTCCCTCCGGTCACACGAGCGCCCGCGCCGCGACCGTCGACCCCGCGCGGCGAGCGTCGACTCCGACAGCCGCGTCCGTCGCCGGCGACGGCACGCCATCGATCCGAGCGGCGGCCGGCGCGCGCGGACCGCCGACGGGCGGGGGCGGGGGCGGGGGCGGGGGCGGCGGCGACCCGCGCAGTCGATACGTACCCCGGCGCCGGCCGCGCGCTTCCCCTCTGGGCTCGGGCCTCACGCACCCGCCGCCGCGTGGAGCGCCGCAGTTGATTCGTATCGACCGGCCAGGTCGATAGTCGGGCTCACGTGGCCGAGGGGCGCGTCTTGCAGACGGTCCGGCGCCCCGGCGGCCCCTGCGGCGGCGCCAGGCCGTCTCCGCCGTCCGTCGGCCGGCGCCCCTCCCGGGCCGAGCGGCCGTCTCGGTTCGGTCTTTCCCCTTCCGTCGGCAGTCCGCCGTCTGACACGGACCATCAGCTCGGCGGGGGCGGCGGCCGGCGCACGTCACCGGACGATGGATGGCGCGGCGCGGCCGCCGCACCAAACGCCGAAATACGGCGGGGCGGCGCGCAGCGCGGGCGGGTAGTTCCGTAATGAGCGGGTGGTAATGATGGAGCGGCTGCGGGCGGAGGCCGGGGCGCCGACACGCGCCACGACCGCCGTCCAGACGGATCGTGTGGCTGGCAGTGACGGCCTGTTTCTGCGCTGTCCATTCTCCGTGTCCCTCAGCCCCCCGTGGTCTGCCCTATGTGCCCCGCCCGGTCAGCTCGCTAACCGCGGCGATCAGATCAGTGAGAGAGGCGGGCGCATCCCGCCAATGGCAGCAGGGCCCAGCGTGGGGCAACAAGCACGGTCCTGCTGCTTACGCGTGCAGCGAGTGGGGCACGGGGGTGACTTCATCACCCAGCCCGGTGGCAGTCTTCCAATGGTTAGCACACAAGATACACAAGTGACTGAACCGGCAGAAGCGTAGCGTTCGATAAGCGTCAGGCGACAAAAGACCCTCCATTTATTGTCGCTGTAGAATAAGCCAATTACTGCTTCTGAAGGCTCGTTCTAAAATACCTGCGCCTTTGATACAGCGGGTGAATCAATGAAGCGCTAAATCCGACGACTGACGCACGCCGGCCTGCCTCGGACGAACAGGGGATCAAAGCGGATCGCAGTACCGCACGGCCGACGGGGATCCCTCCGCGGGGCCGAGCGTATTCACTATTCCCTCTGAGCGGCTCCATACCGGGTGGTCACGGGGGTTCACCGCCAGTCCAGCCACCGCCAACACAGCCCAGCCCAGCCCAGCCCAGTCCAGCCACTGCCACCACAGCCTAGTCCAGCTCACCGCCAGTCCAGCCCAGCCCAATCAAGCCCCAGCCCCGACACGGACTTAGCACATCGCCCTCATGGATATAACCTCATTATTCATGCCGCAGTTCGTCATAAGATTTCACTTATTCAGCAAATACATGAAAGCAAAGGGATCTGGTATTTTGAGTGATATTTAACGCCAATGACGCCCTGAAGATCCAATGCCGGAAAGGCGGTGCGGTACTGAGTGTGTGCGCGTCTCGGTAATTACGACGCCGGGCCGCTGCCGCCGCAGCATCTGCCAACTGGCGCGGTGATCGAGGCTGTCGCAGCACGCCCAAAGTTTGCCAGTCCGCCAACTAATATCACCACTCGACAAAGTTTCCCCCGTGCGCTGCCTGGGGACGCTCCGATAGCAAGGGGTGACTGGGGGAAGCCCGGCGCATCCACACAAAGCAGCGCGTCGGACGTGCTTGATTTGCCTCGAAACTTTGCAAGGGTCTCACAGCTTAACGACACTGTCAATAACGACACAAACAGCCTACGCAGGGAGCACCGGGGGTCCGGGGGCTGTACCGTTCCATACCCTGCCGCTCCCACCAGCCGTCCCATGGGTCCAGCAGCGGCGGCACCCGCGATTGTCAGATCAGGGCCAACTGACGCATACAAGGCGACTGTGATCAGACTAGGCGGCATAGCCGGGTTAGGCGAGACTGGCAAAGAAACGGTAACTGGATCACACTGCTAAATTCCCCGGACTTGGTCAGAGTTTTCCCGTGATTATACCTCACAGGGAGCACTGAGCCGACACCCGCTCTCAGCCGGCCACGGCTCGACGGAGCCGGTCTGGGCCACTGTTAGCCCAGCGATGCTGTCCCTGTATGCATTTCGTAGGACAGCGAGCATACAAAGTGCACTCCTTCTAGTCTTTCCTCTCCTTTGGCCGGAGTCATTTAGATGCAAATTGCGCTCTCGGTTAGCGGAAGTCTGCCCATTCTGAGAGCGTCCGGCAGCGGAGCTCACCCGTCCGCCCGCCCGTCCGGCGAGATCAGCCAGTGTGGCGTGTCCCCAGCAGACTGGGAGCGGCCGGCCCCGGCTACATCTGGGTTAACAGCTGGTAACGTGCGCCGCCAGCACCAGAGCCGTGATGTCAGCGCCGCGATATACAGTGCAGATATATAAACAACGGCCGAAATCAGGCACAACACGCAGCCCAGTTCAGAAAACTGCGCGCACGCTGAATAAACACGGCCGACTAATCAGGGCTTAGTTAGCGTTCGGCTGGGCGTACTCGTTCGGAAAAAAACATCTGTCAAGTTTTTTTTTTTTGCCGCTATGGAGCGTCGTAGCCTTGGAATCCACACTCGGCTGGGATTCGCCGAAAAGTGAAATGGTGTAAGATAAACAGACTGTGTTTCGAGCTCCAATGAAGTAGAGCGGATAGTAAAGACGACTACAGAGAAGCCATGCAAAACAATGAGCACAACCGTGCCTAATGCCAACTGCTCAGCATCAGCGTCACCAGTCCGAACGAATCCCAGAAATAGTCAACCCCAGCGCCACCAACGGACGAGCTGCGAAGCTTAGCTCCCTCACCTACCACCAGACGGCAGCACCATCCAACAAAGGCAGCGGAGACTTCAACAGTAACAGCCATCGAACACCAGCACCGGTCGCTCACAGTGCCAGCATCGCTGGTCGCGGCCTTTGACCGCCGCTCGAGGGTTCATTCGGTCGCTCCCACCTGGCGCCGCCCCCCCCCCACACACGCCCAGCTGTCCAGACACGCGCCCTGTTTTCGGCGCGCGCCGCGCACGAGCGTACGAGCGGCGCCAGGTGCGGCGGCGCGCGTTGACGGCCGCGTAACGAGCCGGCGCCGACGGGCCCACATCTGGCGCCGCTCCGACTGAAGGGTGGCAGCAGGGGAGGGCACAGCGGGCGGCGGCTGGCTGACCCATTGAGCCCCACTCGCAGGCCGCACGGGCCGCCGCTGCCAAGGCGGTTACACCAACACCGGCCAGCGGCCGCGGCCGAGACTGAGCGGCAGTCCATACAGCGGCCGCAGCCGTCCGACAGACAGACACTGCTGATCTAACCAGAGGAGAATGCAGAAAAGGCTGCAGTCCGCCGGAGACCGCAGCCGGGCCGTTCTCACGGCTCCGCGGGTTGGGCCTGTCCCACGGCGGAGACACGTCTCTCATGGCGCTGGGCGGCTGCAGGGGCGGCGGGCACCCTGCACTGTCCGGCGACACACGCTGCGGGAGCCAGCCGACCCCCGGCGCTCGGGCGCTGACCGCTGCCGCAGGCTGCGAGCTCGGTGTCGCGGCAGCAGCGGCTGGCGCCGGCCGGCCGGGCCGTCACCGATCCGCGGCCGTTATCTGGACAGGCGACACCGGCCTCGGATGACACGTGCGCAGCGCCGGCCAGCTCCACCGGAGGACCGGCAGCCAACGCTCGCGTGTCCCGGCGCCACCGGCGCGCGCTGCTCCAGTGAACACACAGCGCGCGATCGGCACGCCGATAACCGCTCCACAAATGGCCAACCGCGGCGCCCGGCCCAGTGCAGCGCTCGCCAGGCGCGCGCCGCGAACAGCCGGCCTGATAATGGAAGCACACCGTGTCACGGCAATACCCATCGCGCCGCACTCCCGGCGCGCACGCACCGGCGCGCCGGCCGCCAGCCCCCACCGGCCGGCCGTTTCCGCGTACGGGTTTCCTTCATCTGCGATCAAGGCCGATGGCCATTATCGGCTGCCGCCTGCCGTCCGGCGGTGAGACACGGCCGGCTGCGCTGCCCCGGCGGCCGACACGTCTGTGAGGTAATCCAGCGGTGGTCGGGAGGCCCGACCCATCCCGACCGCACCGGCTCCGGGCGCGGCAGACAGAGACCGCAGGCCACCCGGCTCCCCGTGTGACGGCCAGCAACCCAGGCTACGCAGCCGATACGCGATACCCGATAACGCATTCTCAAACAAAATGTCACACTGCCAGATTTCGCGACATCCTATCTTACATCCCAATACCGAAATAAGTTCCCATGACACCACAACACCGGTTACGCTGCTGGGTGTCGGTTCCCACCCTTTTGAAGCGTATCATAATCCGACTACCACCACTTTCCACGGACTTCCCCACTGTGGACAATCGTCTCACAGTCCTCTCACGGCCATCTCGCCCCGAAGTCTCACCGACCGGGCGGTGAGATTACCCACCCAGCCGGCCGGCCGCGGCCCGCCCAAACCCGTTCTGTTTTCATAACCCGGTTAGGCAACACGGACTGACCACACCGTCATCATCATCATCACAGAGCGCAGGTCTGCTCCAATTGGATCGACCCGGTCCGACCCCGACCCCAAAACAGACAGACAGACACGAGCTCAGCAAACCACCGACATTGCCAACCGCGCAGTAGTGAACGTCAGACTACAGGGAGCCGCGCGGCTTTGCACCGGCCCGCCAGCACCGACATCAGCTGCACACAGTGATGGCCGAGCCATGCCCGGCCGGTGCGGCGGCGTCGGTCCGAGCTAAGCCGGACCGAGGGACGGACGGACCCGACCGGTCTTTGCCGACGCGACAGGCGGCAAGGCCACTCGGCCGGACATAGCTGCGGTCGGAGACGCCAGCGACCGGGCGGCGTCACAACAGCGGCCGTGTGGGCGGCAGCGGGGCGGCCCAGCGCGCCCCGTCCATCACCGTGACCGCCGGCCCCGACCCCGGACTATGGAGACCTGCCGGGACGCTGCTGCTGCACTGCCCCAGACGGAGCACCGACAGAGGTCGGGTCAGACACAGCCGAGGACCGGACTGAGCTCGGACAGAGCCGAGGACTAAGCTGAGGTCGGACACGGCCCGGTCCCCTGTCCGCCGTGTGTTCACTGTTCACTTTCTCCCCGAGTGGCGGTGCGGCGCCAGAGCGGCGGCGGCACTGATCTGCATGCGCCGCGCGCCGCCGGCCGCCGGCACGTGCCCATACCGGCGACCGGCCGGACACCGAGAGGACCGCGGGCGGACGGCCACCGGTGACCCGCGCCGGCCGCGCGGTCACCTGGACCTCGTTTCATAAAGCGAGTCCGTAGCTTACGCCGGTTTTTGGTCTTGTATTGCAAGTGCATGTGAAGTGATGACGATAGTTTGAATCGTTGAATTTATTTATCTTGCAAGCAAGAGCAGAAGGGAGAAGGGGAAATAGATTTATCACTTCACATGCACTTGCAATACAAGACCAAAAACCGGCGTAAGTTACGGACTCGCTTTATGAAACGAGGCCCAGGTCACACAGCGCCGGTCCCGTCACTGGGGACACCACGGACAGCGGCCCGGGGCGGCACAAAGCATCCGTTATCACTGTGTGTAAACACACGGAAAACGCCACTACACCGGAGTCGGCAGGTTCGTCACAAGCGCATGAACCACCAACCCCGGCACTGTCCATTCCATGAAGTAGCTAGCAACAGACAACAATCAGCACATGACCGGCCTCAATACCTGCGTGATGACAACACACCACGGTACCCACTCGGCAGCGGTGAATGGGCATGCAATACGCTCATACAGCGCGCCGCGCCGCGCCCGCAGCCCACGCGCGGCCCGGTGCAGCAGCTCGGCCCGGGCCGGTCCGGGCCGGTCTGCGGACGCTCCGATGACGGGGCGTCACCGGGACGGATCTCGGCGCGCCACCGGGACGCCAGCGTGCGTCATCGCCCGGCGCCAGCGGGACCGGCCGCGGGCCAGGCCGCGTGCCAGCCCAGCTCGTCAGGCGCGCGCCCGGGGCAGCGGCGGCCCGCCGGCGGCCGACCGGTCACCGCGGCCAGCGTTACATCCAGGCCAGGTCACGGTGACACGGACGGGTCGCGGCTCGGCCCCGTGTGGCCGGGACGGGGTCCGGAGCTCGCAGCTGGCGGCGGCCCGGCCCGGTCGGCCGGCGAGCCGCGCGCGCCATGTGCCGGCCGGCCGATGCTGCAGCGGCGGGCGTCCAGCCGCGCCGCGCCGCCGCCACTCCAAGGCTGGCCGGCGGCCAGTGTTGCCGAGCAGCGCCGCAACGAGCCGCACGAAACGCGCCGGCAAAGGGCCGCGTCTGACAAACGTCCGCCGCGCGCCCCTGCAGGCCGCCCCGATCCCCGTCGTGATTTGCGAATAAAAAGATTCGGGAATCACATATGGAAGCCGCTGCTGCTTTACGCCCGGCGTCACGCAATAGCAAAGTGCAACTGCTGACGTCGGCACGCGGCGTGCTCACTGCTCACTCAGCTGTCAGCAGCGCGACCTAGTTCTGCCGTAACAATGAACCTTGGTCCAGTCCTCCGGGGCAGCACGGAAAGGAGCAGATAAGAGAGAACTGGAAAATAGGAGCCGGCGAGCGAGACATAGGTGAGGCGGACATGTACCCCGGCTTTAGCTACTGCACGACTGCGTTCAAACGAAGCAGAAATGCAGGCAATGCTATTGTGCTCAACGGTCTGTGACAGGAAAGCCGAGACAATGCATAACGTGTACGGAAATCAAAGCGGAACGTTTGTGAGCGCCGGAAATTCACTTTATATCAACAAAGCGATGTGGTGACCCGACTACTACCTCACGTCACCACTTTCCCCGGCTCCTTATTGAACTGTTTTCACAGACTTTAAGGACATATGCCACACTAATATCCGTGAGATAATGGGCTTAATATTTTCCTTACGACTCTGTTTTTCCGAGCTATCCGTGAACTGACTGACGTTTTCGGTTGACAGGGTCGGCTCAGTTCCAGCGGCTCACTCGCTGTGAGTTTCCGCCGACCGGCTCCCACAGACCGGCCCAGTCGCAGCTGGTCGCGGCCGCCACCTGTGCCGTCCCTCCTTTCCGCGGTGACCTCCGCGGCCCGCTGACGTCACCAGAGGGAAGCCCTGGCCGGCAGCCGGTGACGCGGCCGGCATCATCGCCAGGGTCACACGTAGCGGTGCGGCGCACACCCAAACGGAGTCATCACACGCCCATCAGCCCGGCAGCCAGAACAGGAAATTGGCCCATTCCTGCCTCCGGCGCGGCTCCGACTTTTTACGGCCCTCCTCGGGCAGCGCTGAGATGGAGTTGCCAGTTAATCAGCGCAATGGCCGCTTTTTACGGCCGTGCCATATCTCCGCGCATTGACTGGACAATCAATCACTCAATTGGCTTCTCTCGGCACGCCGTGCAATTAGCTCCGCAAACAGTGCGGGGGCAGGGCGGTGGAGCCGGAGCCGGTCGGCCGCCGCGGGGGGAGAGCGGACCGCCGCGGAGCACCGGTGGGCGGCCACACGACCGGCCGCCCTCCCCGCGCTCTCTCCCATGGCCGGCCGGCCCACGCCTCTCGAAACAGGTCCGATAGTGCAGAACAACAGCCGATGAAGTCACGGGGCGACCAGACAAAACACGCGCCGCCACCTGGACACAGGACCGGCGCTGGACAGAGTTCCCGTCGGTCCGCGCGCATGTTGTTCAGTTTGTCTAGCAGGGGTGTTTCAAAATATCAGCCAGCTCGTCTCAGACACCTGTATCAGCCCGGAGCCGACTATCGCTGCCAGACGATAACCAATCGGTTGCCGGCCACGATGCAAACACTCGCCGGCACTCATGTCGCCGCGGCGGCGCGGTGTTTGCTGATCGAGAGGATTCAGCGTCGGCACTTGTCCCTGCAGGGGACAAAGGCCGGCGGTTTGTTCTCACACTGGAGGAGCTGAGGCACACTGAGGAGCTGACCGTCGCACGCTGACAGGTGCTGACCGTCGTGCGCTGACAGGTGCTGACCATCGCACGCTGACAGACTCAGCGCATACCGGACCGGCGGCGTGCACCTGCCGTCACGGACCCGGGGCCCGCCCTCATGGCGTGTGGCCTGCCTGTCCGGACCTGCCGTCTCACGGGGCGCAGTCCGTGCCCGGCCAGCCGGCGGCTGCCGGGGGCGGACACTGCAGGCCCAGAGGACGGACGCCGGGCGGGGGCGGACCGGTCCGACTCTGATTTAAAAACAGCCCGGCCCAGCAGCTCCGGCCGCCCGTCGGCACGGCGCCAGCCATACACGTCTGATCCAGTCCGGCCCCAGATCGGCGGCAGCTGGACGGCACGAGGTCCGGGTGGGCCAGGGGCACCGCGCTCGGGGGCAAAACAAACACTACCCTCCTACAGCTGGACCGAAACCAGAGAGCGAGAGCCACACCTAGAAACTCCAGACGGCGAGCATGGCTGACCTTGGGAGCACCCACACTCCCAGAGCACACCGCCGACTGACGTCCTGTTCTGATGTCTGACCACGCAGACAGTTTGTGGGGCGCATCGATCGCACATTGAGTCGTCATCGGGGCGGCGATCTGACCTCCCCCAGCCCTGATACGCCGGAGAGAGCACCGTTAGACCCGCGCCGACCCGGCCCCACGCGCGTTGGCGGGCTATACATATTCCATGAGCCGGCCGGGGGCGCGCTGTGTTACCATTCCTCCCCAGTCCGGCGGCCGCTCTGCCTCCCCAATGCCGCGCAAATCAGACTCGGCGGCGGGTGGGGCGGGGCGGGCGACATCAGCACACCGGCAGCCGGCAATGGGCGGCCCGACGCCGCTGACGGTGCACTGACGGCCTGTTGTGAGCGGCCGGCCGGACGAAGATTGGTCGGCTGTCGGCGCCCGCTCAGCTCCGCCGGCCGGCCGGCCGTGACCAGCGCACCTTTCCTCCGGCAGCGGGGCGCCCCACCGGACCAACACGCAGCTGTGGCGGAGCCTGCCGCTGCCGGACGCCCCCCAAACGTGGAAAGGTGCCCGGGGAACTGACCCCAGTCAGTGACAGGGAGGACGGGGGGGGGGGGGGCAGCCGGTCAGAAGCCAGACCCCCGGCAGCCGGAGACGGTGCGACGACCGCCGAGAAACCAAACCAATACACGGCTGACGTCACCGCCCTTCACACACACACATACACCGGCCGGCACTCGGAGACGCCGTCACACGGCCCCGGGCAGAGTCCGCGGCGGCAGCCCGACCGTCCCGACTCGCCGCCAGGTCAGCACGGTCGGGACCGAGCGCCTCCGCCGGCCACCCATTCCAGGAGCTGCTCGACATCGGCAGCTCACACATCGCTCGCGTGTCGGTGGCCCGGCGTGATGTGATCCCCGATAACGGGGTATAAATCCACGGCGTCACCCCACATTATTCAGCGGGGCTGGGTAGACGATAGCCGCCAAGTATATACGGCTCGAGCAGCTCTCATACCGTATCAACAAGAACCGCCAGGTGCCCTGGTGAATCAGAGCGATAAAGCTGTGTGTACTGTTTATTCCCGAGTGCACTCACATGCCCGCGATAGGACACAAAGAAAACTGCTGTGGAGTGGCTGACTCGGCGGACTTTGGCCGGCGACTGGTCGGGTCGGATTGTGCTGCGTCTGACCCGAGCTGTACCCCAACAGCCGGCACGGCGGCTCAGACGGTACACAGCGCTGAGCGCTGACCCGGCCAGCGCCGTCCGGTCACAGACACAACAGAGGCGCGCCGCCGGCGGACCGGCCGCGGCCGCCGTGACGCCGCCGCCGCCGGACCGGTTGGGCCACTCCCGTGTCGCCGGGCCAGGTATGGGAGGCCCCCCCCCCCCACCGCGGTACACCGCGGCTCCGGCATGGAATGCTGCCACGGCGGGCGGCCGCAGCCACTCCCGCGGCGTCCCGGCAAAGACAACGACCGTGACGGGACAGGGGAGTGAGGGAGAGGTGAGGGGGACGGAGAGATGGTCTGAACGTATACCAGCAGTGTAGGTTAGACCAGCCCACATAGGTTCTGGGTTCATCCACGCTATAGCTAGGGCAGCGTACCTCGTATGGTAACAGCTGCAGCTGTTCCAGCGCGTCACAAGCTGTCAGATGCGTCACACTCCAGGATCGCCCAGCGGCTCCAGGAAGGTCGCGCTGCCGGTGAATTATATAAGTCAGCACTCAGCTCATCATACTGCCGGGGCGCGCGGCGCCGACCGGAGCTGACGCTGCCAGAGCCGTGCCGGGTACCGCGGCCCGCCACTTCCCACTAACCGTGAATCAGCGCCGCTCATTAGCATCGAGACGCCCGGCCGGCGTCGGTGGCCACCAGCCGACGTCCGGCCGGCTGGCAGCGCGGCGCGAGCTGTGTGCACTGTGCACGCCCGGCCTTCCGGCGGCGGTGTGCGGCAGGTGCCACCGGCCGGCCGGAGTGGATCCCACCGACCGGGCCCGGACCCCCAGCCGCCGGCGGCCTCACTCCCTCTGGCCCCGGTGCACTGTAGGCCGGCAGCCTGAAAAAGCGCTAGAAATTCCCCCAAACTGACTGTCCGCAATATGAACAAAATAGGTATCATTTAATCCCAAATTGATCGAAGAATACGATTCTGATGCTAGTTTTGGCCTAAGGTCAAAATTGAGGTCGTCAGTTGTCACCAAACACAAGACAATTTAGACTCTCTATAGGCCACCACATTTACCGATTTTAATGATGAACTTTAGTGGTAATCTATTAGTTGACCAATCGTCGTTTTGAACGAAATTTCCTGTCAGACTAGTTCAGGGCACTGTTGTTCACTGTGCCAACATCATTCTGACATATTGCATCGCTTTTCTGCAAGATATGCTAGCTGTTTGCAAGCAGCTGCAAGACGTAATTTAAAATCATATCCAATTTTTTAATTAGACTTTTAAAAAAACGTTATTTCGAGCCGCTAAAAATGAACATTTCATACTAGCCTCTGATTACTCATCTTTTGTTCCATATAGGTGCTTTGCTGCTTTTCCCTGCTACTTTTCGAGATATGCGCCAGTAAACCACATGATGTAGGGGCAATTGTCACCTCGCCGCTCTACTGAAGGTCCGGCGCTCTTTAAAACGCTGGAAGTTGTGAAAAACAAACGCTTATAATCTAAATGAAATATATGTCCCTGAGCTCAGAATTGATCAACGCACACAATGCTGTAAACATTTCTGGGCCAAACTCAAAAATTCAGTCATTATTAACCCCTAAACACAAGTCAGTGATAATCAACAACAACTTGCTCTTTAGTTAGACTTTTTGAGAAATGTTATTTCGAGCCGTTAAAAATGGCCATGCCATACAAGCCACCAATCATCTTTCTATCATGCCCTACTCGCAATTTTTACTAATGCCTGCTACTCTTCGAGGTCACGTGACCTCACCATTAAAAGTGAATGGGGAAATAAGGAAACTGTTGTTTTTGCGCATGGAATGATTTCAAACTATCTCAAGCACACGGAATCGTGATTTCGTGCACTTCTTGCAAGATCCGATGCTTTACTTTTGCATTTTTGACCTTCCGTGACGTCATTTATGACGTCACACCGGTCATAGGAGTTTCTCGTCAATAACTCATGATCAAATTGAGCCAGCGACTCGGGAAAGCCACCAATGGACTCAGGAAGACCTCCCGAATCGAATGATATGCGATACGACCTCCTTCGATTAAGTTCGTGGCCTGATGGGCTCTGAACTGACCTTGACTCGAGGTCAATACCTTAAGCTGACCTCACCCGAACAAAAAGTATACCATTCGACGCGCCAGGCGAACACGATGGTGCCAAAATCGCTGCTCTGCGGCCATTTTTTGCGAAATTATTTGCCAAAAACCAAACACTACCTTGGGCTTTTTGACTTCACCTCAGAGGTTACCGGTTGACCTGGGACCTTCAAATCGGGTATCAATCGATCCGCCTTGAAACGGCGCACACGCTTGTTTTTTTCCGCGAGGCTCTAGCTCCATTAGGGGCGAAACGGCAAAAAGGGGTCGTACCAACCCTCCCCCCTCGGCCGGCCGAGGGGGTGGGGGGTCCGACAATAGGTCCGGCGAGGGTGAAGCAGCCCCACTTCGTTTTTAACATGTTTGCTTGTCACTGAGATCAACAACTCAATCACAAATAATTTCTAGCACTTTTCCGGACCCCCGGCCCAGTGTGCGGTGGCGCTGACGCTGCGGGGTGCTGCGGTGGTCGCTTCGATCAGCCGTCGGACTGTGGACCGACCCGAGCGGCGGCCCTCAGACCGGCGTCTGGTGATGGGCGACAGCAGGTGGACCCGAGCCACCTCACGAGCACCGCGGCAGAGGAGTGTTCCAAACACAGCGACGTGCAGGTGGGGTAGGGGGTGACCGGGGCGTGCAGTCCGCACAGAGGGGCGCGGGGCGGGGCGGCCGATCGCGGGTGTGTTGACCTGCGGCCGCCCAGCGCCGGTCGCCGACACGCCGCGCCGGCCAGCGCAAATATAGCGCCTGCTCGCGCGCGCAGCCAGTGTTTACCGCCCCGTATCGGCGGCACGCTGCAGCCGCCGCCCCCGCCCCCGCCCGCAGCTGGCAGCGCGCGCGTTTTACCCGCGACCGCCGGACCTGAACCCGCCCGGTCACCCATGGTGGCGCAGGCCCTGCTTTCACCGATACAGCAGCCCCCACCAGCGCACACAGGCTGACTGACATCAGCCGGCTGCAGATACGGCCCAGCCGTGAGCCGACAGCGGCAAATTAACGACGCTTCAACCAGCCGAAATAATCAATTAATTTCCCGAGAGGCAATCACGCGCCGCTACCCGGCGATTTTGATCTCATTAGTTAATGATAATGAGGGGCATGGGCGACCTTGGCGTCGGCGGCCGGGACGATCCATCGACCCCGCCTGTCGGGATACCCCGCCCGCTGTGCTCTGTCGCCGGGCGGAGGACGGGACGCGTGCCGGTCATCGCAGCTCCGACCCGCCCGCAACACGCAGCGGCCCGTCCCTCCCGCCCGCCGACTGAGCCCGATCGTACGAGCAAGCCAGCGAGTATGTCCTCAAGCTGAGCAGGAATCGAACCAAACTGGCCGGCAAATAGGCGACTTCTGCCATGGCCCAGGGGCGGTCGCAGACTTGGAGTTTGGGGGGGGCCAACTTGGCAAAGGGGCCCCTGCGCTGACCCAGGGGGCCCGGTGCTAGCTTAAAGGGGCCCATGGGCGTAGTGCACGGGTGCAGAAATCCAGGCCATAGCCGGTGAAGCGGGGGGGGGGGGGGGTAGGGAGCGGCACCCGAGCGGAGGCTCATTGCGAGCTTTGAGGGTGTACCATGTCGAAAAAATACCGATGAGTGCATTTTGAAGTATTGAAATTGTCAATAATTCACACAACTGTGAATGGATTACCGCAAAAGTAAAGGCGGCTTAGGCGGCTAACTTTGCCATTTTCTAAGATCATCGTGCTAAAACCTTTGACAGTGGGTCATCGGTATCTGTTCACCGTTCAATCACATGTGTTCCGTTTCATCTTTTTTTTTACTTGGGCACAAATGTAAGTTTTGAAGATCATTACAGTAGCAAATGCTTCGAAAGATGGATAGTGGGCAAATATCCTAAATTTTCGTGCTGCATGGAAAGCAGTGTTGCTGAGAAAAGGGGGGTTTGTTCCAGATTGTTGTGGATGCAGAATACATTGTCTGCACCCACTGCAGAATTATTGTTGGTGCAACTGCGCCCACTGCACCCATGGTTCCTACACTTATGAGCCCATCGATAGCGCTTCGGCGATAATTACCTATCGCCTAGAGGCTGCAATGGGGCCCTTAGAGTACGGTGTCAGACCCCCCAGAGGCCGGCGTTGGACCCAAGGGTCAGCGAAGGGCCTCAAAGGCCCAGGTAGTGCCCTAGAGGCTGATGTGGGCCTTCAGAGGCAAGTGCATGACCCCCGAAGGTAAGGCATGAGCCCCCCAGAGAACAAATTAGGGCCATCAGTGGCCGGTGTAGAGACCTCATAGGCCAGTTTGGGGCCCCTCAGAGGCTAGTGTGGGGCCTCAGGTGTCGGTATGAGGCACTTAAAGACCGTAATGGGTCCTCAGAAGCCGGCATCGATCCTTCAGAAGCCAGTACGAGGCCCTCAGAGGCACATAAGGGTCCCAGAGACAGAAATGGGACCATCAGAGGCCGATGTGGGACCTTTAAAGGCTGGTTTGGGCCCTTAGGGGCCAATTTAGGGCCCTCAGAGACCAGTACAGGGCCTGCAAAGAGCAGTTTGAGACCATCAGAGACCTAATTGGGCACTCAGAGGCTAATGTGGGTCCTTACAGGCCAGCATGGAGCCCTCAGAGGTTAGCGTGGGGGCCCTATAAGACCGACATGAGCCGGCGTTGGACCCCATAGGCCAGTAGAGGGCCCTCAAAGGCCAAGATGGGCTCTCAGAGGCCGATGCGGGCCCTTAGAAGCCGGCATCGGGTCTTCAGAAGCTCGTGCGGGGCCCTCAAAGGCTAAGGTGGGTCCTTACAGGCCAGCACGGGCCCTCAGAGGTCAGTGTGGGGCCCTAAAAGACCGGCATGGGCCGGCGTTGGACCTCAGAGGCCAACAGAAGGCCCTCAAAGGCCAAGATGGGCCCTCAGAAGCCGATGCTGACCCTTAGAGGCCGGCATCGGGTCTTCAGAATTCAGTGCGGGGGAGGGCCCTCAGAGGCTAATGTGGGCCCTTACAGGCCAGCATGGGGCCCTCAAAGGTCAGAATGGGACCCTAAAAGACTGGCATTGGCCGGCGTTGGACCCCAGAGGCCAGTAGAGGGCCCTCAAAGGTCAAGATGGGCCCTCAGAGGCCGATGCGGGCCCCTAGAGGCCGGCATCGGGTCTTCAGAATTCAGTGCGGGGCCCATAGAAGCTAATGTGTGTCCTTACAGGCCAGCATGGGGCCCTCAGAGGTCAGTGTGGGGCCCTAAAAGACCGACATGGGCCGGCGTTGGACCCCAGAGGCCGGCGGAGGGCCCTCAAAGGCCAAAATGGGCCCTCAGACGCCGATGCGGGCCCTGAGCGACCGGCATTGGGTCTTCAGAATCCAGTGCGGGGGCCCTCAGAGGCTAATGTGTGTCCTTACAGGCCAGCACAGGGTCCTTAGAGGTCAGTTTGGGGCACTAAAAGGCCGGCATGGGCCGGCGTTGGAACCCAGAAACCAGCGGAGGGCCCTCAAAGGCCAAGATGGGCCCCCAGAGGCCGATACGGGCTCTCAGAGGCCGACATCGGATCTTCAGAATCCAGCGCTTAAGGCTGGTCTTGGGACTCGAGAGACAGAAATGAGGCCACCAGAGGCCGGTGTGAGGCTCTCAGACGCCGGTTGGGCCCCTAAGGCCGGTTTAGGGGCCCTCAAAGGCCAGTGGAGGGCCCTCAGAGGTCAATGTGGGTCCTCAGCGGTCAATGTGGACGCATGACCGCCACTGAAGGGCCCTCAGAGATCAGTGTAGGACCCTCAAAGACTGGTATGGGAGCTGTTAATAGCTGGCGTGGGTTTCTCGAGCCTCGTGTAACGCAGATGCGTTACATTTTTTTCATCTTTCATGCTGAACTGCAAGCTGTGCCACAAGCTGAAACACGGCCATCTGCGAGCGCCGCACAGACACGGTCAGCCGGCTAAATCGGCTGTGATACCCTCTCTCCGTCCCAGCTGGCGTCCACACAGACGGCGCAGTCGGCTCTGACAAACAGGGGTCCTCTATAGATGACCACCCCACTTCATGAGAACCCGGATCTGAAGCCAACAAATAGCATACCGAAACGCGCCATTCTGCCAGCCTCGAGCCATTAATCAGTTTAGCCTTTGGAAAACAAGACTCTGTCCCACGCTCGGCACCCCGCCAGAGAACAAGGAGAGGGGAGGGCAGACCGGCCCTGATTTGAACCAAAACAAGAAAGGGGAGCGGAGACCGACCCGGATTGTACGAAAACAGTATGAAATGGAACTCGGTCGCCAACGACAAAATATAGGACATCTGGCCGGACCTGACTTCAAAACAAGGGGAGCAGAGGGCCAGGCCCGCCACCTGGCGCCTCAGGCGCCGTGAGCGCCGGCGGCGAATTCCACCCGATCGCTGCGTGAAAGGGTGCGACTGCCATGACCGGAGGGGAACCGAACTTTGTCAGCAAATCACGAACTTTCGAGGGCGGAGCCGAGTGCAGCTTCTGAGAATGGAGGACGGAGATTGGACAAGGTGATGCTGCCCGGCCCTCTGAAGTATGACGTCATCAGAAGTATAAGTTGATGAAACGGAACTGAAAAGCTCTCTCGGACGACGCATTCCGGGCCTCTCGCTCTCTCGGACGACGCATCGCGCGCCGGTGGCACTCTCTCGGCCCACGTCTCTCGTCTGACATCGCGGACAGCCCACGAGACACCAGCGGCTGGCATCACGGCGCCGGCGCGGCGGCGGCTCTGGCCGCCGGGCCGGGCGCCATGGACGGACACGACCATCACGTCAGCGACTCCATCTCAAGTAAGGTCACGCGGTGAACACGGGTGCGCACCTAGTCCCTAAATCCTTCGAGTAACCCCCCCCCCCCCCTCGTTACTGCTATGTGAGCCACATTATATTCCCTTTTTGGTGTCGTCCGCAATATTTTAGGCCATTCAGTTTAGGTAGTTCATTTTATTTTGGGGACATTCAGTCTAGGTAGCTTAATTTAACGGTCCGATTTCGGTCAATTATTTAACTATGGGCGTGGTGCGGGACGCGTGCCGACGTGGAGTGGACCCTCGTCCGGCGCCCGTGGTGATTAAGGCGGACGGAGGGGATTATGCACCGTGGGGAGTCGGGAAAGGGACGGGCAGCCGACGCGACTTTGTACCGCACCGCGCGGCGTGTGAGTTCCAATTGCTGGACGGCCTGGTCCCAGAACGCTTCGTAAAATTTAGCATGTAAAGGAATGAAAAGCGTTGTGTCAGGGAGAATGTAAATAAATGGGACTTGTAAATATCGTAATACGAGTGTGACAAGTGATGAAGGGCAGGGACCGGAGGATAGAACATAACAGGCCATATGCCAGCCACACAGTCGGGAAAGCGGTCGTTTTCAAGGTGTCTGGCTCGTCACAGTAATTTACAACGATCAGTTTTCTTTATCTGCTTATTTTACACAGTACACAATTACCAGGATTCTACACGCACACTGGACCTAACCCAACTTGTCTCATACTGGTGGGTTCCACTGGTTGATTTCCGAGGGCTGCTAAGGCGGCTGACCTATTTCCTGCTATACCACATTCCAAGTTCCTTGACATGGCTCGTACCAGTGGATTCCTGGTACTCTTTCCTTATCAAATTATCAAACGGCTAATTACAAGGATTCTACACGCACACTGGACCTAACCGAACGCATTTCACACTGGTGGGTTCCACTGGTTGCTTCCAAGTGCTGCTGAGGCGGCTAACCTATTTCCCACGTCACCATATTCCGAAATTCCTTGACATAGCCCGTACCAGTGGATTCCTGGTACTAATTCCTTATCAAATCATTCAACAGTTCGAATACAAAGATTCTGCAAGCATACTGGACCTAACCGAACGCATTTCACACTGGTGGGTTCCACTGGTTGCTTCCAAGTGCTGCTGAGGCGGCTAACCTATTTCCTACGTCACCATATTCCAAAATTCCTTGACATAGCCCGTACCAGTGGATTCCTGGTACTAATTCCTCATCAAATCATTCAACAGTTCGAATACAAAGATTCTGCAAGCATACTGGACCTAACCGAATTCGTTTTATACTGGTGGGTTCCACTGGTTGATTTCCAAGTGCTGCTGAGGTGGCGAACCTATTTCCTACGTCACCATATTCCAAAGCTCCATGACATAGCCCGTGCCAGTGGATTCCTGGTACTATTTCCTCGTCAAATTATCCAACGGTTCGAATACAAGGACTGTGCACGCACATTGGACCTAACCGAACGCATTGTACACTGGTGGGTTCCACTGGTTGAATTCCATGTGCTGCTGAGGCGGCTAACCCATTTCCTACCTTACCATATCCCAAGTGTCCTTGACATAGCCCGTGCCAGTGGATTCCTGGTACTACCTCCTAAGCAATTCACCAATGTCCCGCACACAAGCACCACGCATATACAAAGTCGCACCTGTCCAATTGCATAATCATCTGATGAATAGGGATTGCGGAACCGGGGAGATAGATGATGCACGTCACGCCCCTGTGCGTGGAAAGTCCACCGACGCGGCTACGGGTTAGGAGGGAGATGAGAAGCGAGTGAAATGGAAGAAGACTGTACACGTAGAGGAATCGGATTTCCTGAATGAAGCTCAGCTCGGATAGACCCCACTTAAATAGTAGGCCTCGCTTGGGTAAGCCCTGGATACGTGCAATAAGTCGCGAAGTGAAGGGAAAGGATGAGAGCGAGTTGAGGATCGATTATTGAGGATGAGTGCATAGCCGACGAAGGCTAATCCGTTCGGTTGCCGGCGCGGGCCCCATAAAGCCGTGGCTATACGGAGACGATGCAGGCAGCCCGGAGGGACCTAGTGACCCCGCCCGGTTTTAAAAGATAGGTTAGGTCCGCTATCGGTCCATTGAGTGATCAGCGCAGGATGACATTCGATAAGCGACGTAGGTAGTTTCGGAGATGGTTAGGACCCCAGGCGTCCCAGCGAGGAGACGTATGCCGCCGGTTAAGTAATGTCCCGCGAAGAAACGTGTGATGCTGCAGGACGGGGGTGAACATTAAATACCAAAGCATGCGAGTCGGGTGATCGCGGTAAGTCGGTGCTGGCCACCCCGCTGTTAGTCGATTTACTCCGGCCGTGCAGCGGTCATTTCGGATAGGTCTGTGACGACAGCTTAACTACCAGCAACGGATAGATAGGGCTTCGGGCACCTATAACGCTGGTAGTCGTGGATTGTGTGAAGCCAACGGAGGCTAACCCGTTCGGTCGCCGGTGCTGTTTCAAAAGCCGTGGCTATACGGAGACGATGCAGGCAGCCCGGACGGACCTAGTTACCCAGCCCGGTTTCAAAGTTTAGATAAGCCCACCGCGGGCCGTGGTACGCTTAGTTTTCGTTTTTTTTTTTTTAGGCAATTTGGCATAACTGGTAGTCATGGATTCGTGTAAAGCCGACGAACGACTAATCCCTTTCGGTCGCCGGGGGCTGGCCCGAAAACCGCGGCTATACGGAGACGACGCAGGCAGCCCGGACGGACCTTAGTTACCCAGCCCCGGTCTCAAATTTCAAATAAGTCCCCCACGGAAACCGGACTACACAGTGTCCTGCGAGCCGTAGTCTCGGAACCGCTGGCCGAAGGACATTTATGTTTTTTGTGTAGGTAGTTCGACATGGCGATGGGATGGACCCAGGGATGCGGAGCCGGAGCCGGAGTCGGAGCCGGAGCCGCCGGAGCCGGCATATTTTGCCCGGAGCCGGAGCCGGAGCCGGAGCCGTGAAACAATATAGCCCGGAGCCGGAGCCGGAGCCGGAGCCGCCAAAAAAGGGGGCGACTCCGGCTCCTTTTTATTTTTTGAAGAGGAAAAAAAAAATAATTGACCTAGTTCGGTTTGACAGTACAAGGCAGTAAAACATATGGTACTTACGTCATGGGCCATCAAGTGAATGAAAAATCCGAATATCCCCAGTATCCCACAGTACGCAAACAACTTCCTGTTTGCTCTTCCCCCCCCCCCCCCCCCCCACGTCTACTGCATCCCCAGAACATGAGGACCAGTCATCAGGTGACGGCCATTGTTTTCAAACCAGTGCAGTGGACTGCGACTCCCAGCACCGTCTCATCCCACACCCCCCCCCCACCCCTCACCCCCCCAATGCAGCCGAGACGGGTGTCAGCTTACGATGGTTCACTGAACTCCGATTCGCGGCGACTGCGTTTCCAATGCCATCGCTTCCTAGCCCTTTGTTCTGCCAGTTCTCTCCGAGGTGCGTTTGCGCGGGGACGCGGTGAGCCGGTCATGGCAAAGAGTAACGCGTATAACCAATCCAATTTTTCTTCCACCCGTATTTAATTGATTGCGTAGGGGATGTACTGAGTCGGAGCCGGAGCCGCCGGAGCCGGAGCCGCCGGAGCCGGACCATTTTACTCGGAGCCGGAGCCGGAGCCGGAGCCGCCATAACATTTCACCCGGAGCCGGAGCCGGAGCCGGAGCCGATTTTTTTCTCCGGAGCCGGAGCCGGAGCCGGAGCCGTCTGAAATTTCCACGGCTCCGCATCCCTGGATGGACCGCAATAAGTCACGTAAGGCGAGGGTCGAGTGCCGAAATCTGTGGTGGGTCGTATCTCTAATTGTGTAGCGTGAGCATTATGAAGCGTTTGTCTGATGTACGGAACATTGTGGTTATGAAGGGATAATGGTTAAATGAAATTGAAGGCCAATGACTCGATAACGACTTTGCGCGCGCCCTAGCACCACCGGGGGAAGTTAGGAGAAAGGGGAGGGACCGGAGATGGTCAGCTCTGGTAAATTACGAGGTATAAGTGGACGAATGGCAGGGTTATAAGGGGATGGATAAATGGACGAATGATTGATACATATATCTGGTGGGAGATGACCCTCAAGCTAGGATGGGCGCTGTTGTTTGAGAGTGGGACCTTGGGTTATGTAGAGTTGAGTTCTTATTTCATTGTGATCAAGGTTATTATGTTATCATTTATTATCATCCCATTCCCTAACCCTGGCCTATGTGTTTCCGATGATTGATCGCCCCGGAAAGAAAGAGTCAGGGTCGGAACGGGTTCACGAGGGGCCGGACAAAGAGATGGGCTTCTATGGAGCGCGCCGCCGGAGCTCTTGCTCTCTCTCATCTCACTATCGAAAGACACTGCCCGGTTAGCCCCGCAACGGCGAAACCCCGCTACAGATTTGGCGCCCAACGTGGGGCAGGATCAATCAAAGGAAACATGAAGTCGGTGGACGGACGTGCATTGCCGAACCCAATGCTAAAGTTTCAGAGGAAATGCGAGCGTGAGTGAGAAAACTTATTATGTCAGAGCTAGATGCAGTGGGGGCTGGTCACTCAGTGCAGCATTACTCGGATTAAATTGATTTGATTGAAATCAGAAAGCGTGGATTGCTGGAGGATGTATATATCAGGAAGTGATAAGGGTAACTCGAGAATCAATTTTAAGTCACGGGCGAGCGGGCTTAGTATAGTTTTTTTTTCGGCTACGCTACAGGTATCGCGAACTAAATTTATGTGGCTCACATCTAGCGAACCCTAACCTTGAGTGAAATCCCGTGATCCAAAGTTAGAGTAATCACACCGAGGATGCCATTTTAACCTAATTTTTAAGAGATTGTACCCATCCTATACCAAAAAGGTGCAGTGACCTATGTGTGACCCGTGGACTGACCCGCCTCTGGAGAGAACTGACAGGAGACCGGCAACCGTCCACGAGCCGTTTTCCCCGACGGAAAACCTGTTACAAAGCAGGCAGTCATGTGTGTTGCCAATCCGATGTATATAATGAAGATACGACTGAGCGCGACGCTATGAAGGTATCGAATGTTGTCGAATGAAATCAGGGCTGAAGAAGGCAAGAATGACAAATAAGACGCATCACATTGAAATAAAGGTGACGGCAGAGATTGAAGATGATCGAGGCTGTTACTGAAGAAATATGAAGAACAGTTAGGTGAAAAGAAGGACAACACACAACCGAGTGACGGCGAAAAAGAAGATATTGAAGAAGTATACCGATGGAAACGACGTTGATACTACATGGCAATGGAAACTGCAATCACAGAAAGGAAACGACAGCTGAGAGGAGCAAAATGCAATGATTGAAGAACTGTAACATCACGAAGCCAGTTGGAAGAGCAAACGTGCAGCGCAGAAAAGAAGAGATGCCGACAAAAGGAAAAAAAAGCTAGTCATCAACCACTGACCTGATGCTGACAGCCAGTGCCCAAGAGGGCTCAAAATGAAGACAACGCCTGAAACAAATAACAACAAAGACCGGAAGAAGGAGAAGGAGGGACGGATATACCGAATAACTAAAATGTTGTTAGCAATCAACATTGCAGGTATTACAACAAAATCAGACAGCAACTTGGGTGATGGTGACGACTACTATCACCTTTGGAGCATCATTAGACACGACCATTAGGGGGCACCTGAATGCTGCCTGTTTCGACCAACATAGACAGCTGAAATGGACCGGACCAGTCCGCGGGCCGATTTCTGGGCCGCCCGCCGCACTGGCAGGTGGTGATCCGCCGTTCATCAATTGCAGGCAGCTCCCACTTTCCAGACTTCGAGACCGACTCGCGAGATCCGCAGCGGGTCAGAGCGAAGTGCTCAACATCGCAGCCAGTAATCATGGAGCAGGCTGCAGTGGGACCACGTCTCCCGCTGGATGTGACAGCCAAACCATCATCAGCAATCTACACCAGAGCGCAGCCCAGCCGGCCACCAGACCAGCAGAAACAGCTGGGAAGTGCGCTGGAGCCACGTCCAACCCAGGCTCAGCCACAGACGACGAGTTCTGGGCCGACCGTAGTCAGCCCTGACAGCTCGCCAGGGCGGCTGCGTTCGACATCGATGGTCGGCGAGAACCACGACTACAACTACGAGACTGGGAAAATCCGGAACTGGACACAACTACAGCAGCAGCCGGCCGGCTCGAGACGGAGTCGCGGACGCCCGCCAGCTCGCCAACAAAGGCCTTCCCGGACCGGGGTTATCGTGGCTCGCTCGTGGAGCCACCGTCAGGTGCCAGGCTCGGCTCAGGCACACCAAAGTCTGCACCGGTATGTTATCGCTAATTTGATCTGAATTATAGTAACCAAACGTACCAATGCTATTTTTGTATTGTCATGTGTCGATTATTTCAATGGTTTCATTCAATTTCCATATAGTTTTGTGCGCTAATTATTTGATGTGTAGTTGGTGGTGTTTTACGGGATAGTACGTAAATGTTTTTAGTTCTAGAAATGTAAGAATGGCCTGAAATGCTGTGCAATGACACAAAAACCCGCAATCCTTATGTCCTAATCATCCAAGCTCGTCCTACCATCCTCCGCAACCGAACACTCCTGTTGAAATAGCTACCAATTCATTAGAAGACGGCCACCCGCTCTCGTCAAAGAAGTCACCAAGAAACACGACGAAACGGCACCAAATAGCACGGCAGAAGCGGGCTCTCAAACGTTTAGTCGCGGGGCGCGACTATAAAAAGAGGTCTGAAAATGTAACGCAGATGCGTTACATTTTTTTCATCTTTCATGCTGAACTGCAAGCTGTGCCACAAGCTGAAACACGGCCATCTGCGAGCGCCGCACAGACACGGTCAGCCGGCTAAATCGGCTGTGATACCCTCTCTCCGTCCCAGCTGGCGTCCACACAGACGGCGCAGTCGGCTCTGACAAACAGGGGTCCTCTATAGATGACCACCCCACTTCATGAGAACCCGGATCTGAAGCCAACAAATAGCATACCGAAACGCGCCATTCTGCCAGCCTCGAGCCATTAATCAGTTTAGCCTTTGGAAAACAAGACTCTGTCCCACGCTCGGCACCCCGCCAGAGAACAAGGAGAGGGGAGGGCAGACCGGCCCTGATTTGAACCAAAACAAGAAAGGGGAGCGGAGACCGACCCGGATTGTACGAAAACAGTATGAAATGGAACTCGGTCGCCAACGACAAAATATAGGACATCTGGCCGGACCTGACTTCAAAACAAGGGGAGCAGAGGGCCAGGCCCGCCACCTGGCGCCTCAGGCGCCGTGAGCGCCGGCGGCGAATTCCACCCGATCGCTGCGTGAAAGGGTGCGACTGCCATGGCCGGAGGGGAACCGAACTTTGTCAGCAAATCACGAACTTTCGAGGGCGGAGCCGAGTGCAGCTTCTGAGAATGGAGGACGGAGATTGGACAAGGTGATGCTGCCCGGCCCTCTGAAGTATGACGTCATCAGAAGTATAAGTTGATGAAACGGAACTGAAAAGCTCTCTCGGACGACGCATTCCGGGCCTCTCGCTCTCTCGGACGACGCATCGCGCGCCGGTGGCACTCTCTCGGCCCACGTCTCTCGTCTGACATCGCGGACAGCCCACGAGACACCAGCGGCTGGCATCACGGCGCCGGCGCGGCGGCGGCTCTGGCCGCCGGGCCGGGCGCCATGGACGGACACGACCATCACGTCAGCGACTCCATCTCAAGTAAGGTCACGCGGTGAACACGGGTGCGCACCTAGTCCCTAAATCCTTCGAGTAACCCCCCCCCTCGTTACTGCTATGTGAGCCACATTATATTCCCTTTTTGGTGTCGTCCGCAATATTTTAGGCCATTCAGTTTAGGTAGTTCATTTTATTTTGGGGACATTCAGTCTAGGTAGCTTAATTTAACGGTCCGATTTCGGTCAATTATTTAACTATGGGCGTGGTGCGGGACGCGTGCCGACGTGGAGTGGACCCTCGTCCGGCGCCCGTGGTGATTAAGGCGGACGGAGGGGATTATGCACCGTGGGGAGTCGGGAAAGGGACGGGCAGCCGACGCGACTTTGTACCGCACCGCGCGGCGTGTGAGTTCCAATTGCTGGACGGCCTGGTCCCAGAACGCTTCGTAAAATTTAGCATGTAAAGGAATGAAAAGCGTTGTGTCAGGGAGAATGTAAATAAATGGGACTTGTAAATATCGTAATACGAGTGTGACAAGTGATGAAGGGCAGGGACCGGAGGATAGAACATAACAGGCCATATGCCAGCCACACAGTCGGGAAAGCGGTCGTTTTCAAGGTGTCTGGCTCGTCACAGTAATTTACAACGATCAGTTTTCTTTATCTGCTTATTTTACACAGTACACAATTACCAGGATTCTACACGCACACTGGACCTAACCCAACTTGTCTCATACTGGTGGGTTCCACTGGTTGATTTCCGAGGGCTGCTAAGGCGGCTGACCTATTTCCTGCTATACCACATTCCAAGTTCCTTGACATGGCTCGTACCAGTGGATTCCTGGTACTCTTTCCTTATCAAATTATCAAACGGCTAATTACAAGGATTCTACACGCACACTGGACCTAACCGAACGCATTTCACACTGGTGGGTTCCACTGGTTGCTTCCAAGTGCTGCTGAGGCGGCTAACCTATTTCCCACGTCACCATATTCCGAAATTCCTTGACATAGCCCGTACCAGTGGATTCCTGGTACTAATTCCTTATCAAATCATTCAACAGTTCGAATACAAAGATTCTGCAAGCATACTGGACCTAACCGAACGCATTTCACACTGGTGGGTTCCACTGGTTGCTTCCAAGTGCTGCTGAGGCGGCTAACCTATTTCCTACGTCACCATATTCCAAAATTCCTTGACATAGCCCGTACCAGTGGATTCCTGGTACTAATTCCTCATCAAATCATTCAACAGTTCGAATACAAAGATTCTGCAAGCATACTGGACCTAACCGAATTCGTTTTATACTGGTGGGTTCCACTGGTTGATTTCCAAGTGCTGCTGAGGTGGCGAACCTATTTCCTACGTCACCATATTCCAAAGCTCCATGACATAGCCCGTGCCAGTGGATTCCTGGTACTATTTCCTCGTCAAATTATCCAACGGTTCGAATACAAGGACTGTGCACGCACATTGGACCTAACCGAACGCATTGTACACTGGTGGGTTCCACTGGTTGAATTCCATGTGCTGCTGAGGCGGCTAACCCATTTCCTACCTTACCATATCCCAAGTGTCCTTGACATAGCCCGTGCCAGTGGATTCCTGGTACTACCTCCTAAGCAATTCACCAATGTCCCGCACACAAGCACCACGCATATACAAAGTCGCACCTGTCCAATTGCATAATCATCTGATGAATAGGGATTGCGGAACCGGGGAGATAGATGATGCACGTCACGCCCCTGTGCGTGGAAAGTCCACCGACGCGGCTACGGGTTAGGAGGGAGATGAGAAGCGAGTGAAATGGAAGAAGACTGTACACGTAGAGGAATCGGATTTCCTGAATGAAGCTCAGCTCGGATAGACCCCACTTAAATAGTAGGCCTCGCTTGGGTAAGCCCTGGATACGTGCAATAAGTCGCGAAGTGAAGGGAAAGGATGAGAGCGAGTTGAGGATCGATTATTGAGGATGAGTGCATAGCCGACGAAGGCTAATCCGTTCGGTTGCCGGCGCGGGCCCCATAAAGCCGTGGCTATACGGAGACGATGCAGGCAGCCCGGAGGGACCTAGTGACCCCGCCCGGTTTTAAAAGATAGGTTAGGTCCGCTATCGGTCCATTGAGTGATCAGCGCAGGATGACATTCGATAAGCGACGTAGGTAGTTTCGGAGATGGTTAGGACCCCAGGCGTCCCAGCGAGGAGACGTATGCCGCCGGTTAAGTAATGTCCCGCGAAGAAACGTGTGATGCTGCAGGACGGGGGTGAACATTAAATACCAAAGCATGCGAGTCGGGTGATCGCGGTAAGTCGGTGCTGGCCACCCCGCTGTTAGTCGATTTACTCCGGCCGTGCAGCGGTCATTTCGGATAGGTCTGTGACGACAGCTTAACTACCAGCAACGGATAGATAGGGCTTCGGGCACCTATAACGCTGGTAGTCGTGGATTGTGTGAAGCCAACGGAGGCTAACCCGTTCGGTCGCCGGTGCTGTTTCAAAAGCCGTGGCTATACGGAGACGATGCAGGCAGCCCGGACGGACCTAGTTACCCAGCCCGGTTTCAAAGTTTAGATAAGCCCACCGCGGGCCGTGGTACGCTTAGTTTTCGTTTTTTTTTTTAGGCAATTTGGCATAACTGGTAGTCATGGATTCGTGTAAAGCCGACGAACGACTAATCCCTTTCGGTCGCCGGGGGCTGGCCCGAAAACCGCGGCTATACGGAGACGACGCAGGCAGCCCGGACGGACCTTAGTTACCCAGCCCCGGTCTCAAATTTCAAATAAGTCCCCCACGGAAACCGGACTACACAGTGTCCTGCGAGCCGTAGTCTCGGAACCGCTGGCCGAAGGACATTTATGTTTTTTGTGTAGGTAGTTCGACATGGCGATGGGATGGACCGCAATAAGTCACGTAAGGCGAGGGTCGAGTGCCGAAATCTGTGGTGGGTCGTATCTCTAATTGTGTAGCGTGAGCATTATGAAGCGTTTGTCTGATGTACGGAACATTGTGGTTATGAAGGGATAATGGTTAAATGAAATTGAAGGCCAATGACTCGATAACGACTTTGCGCGCGCCCTAGCACCACCGGGGGAAGTTAGGAGAAAGGGGAGGGACCGGAGATGGTCAGCTCTGGTAAATTACGAGGTATAAGTGGACGAATGGCAGGGTTATAAGGGGATGGATAAATGGACGAATGATTGATACATATATCTGGTGGGAGATGACCCTCAAGCTAGGATGGGCGCTGTTGTTTGAGAGTGGGACCTTGGGTTATGTAGAGTTGAGTTCTTATTTCATTGTGATCAAGGTTATTATGTTATCATTTATTATCATCCCATTCCCTAACCCTGGCCTATGTGTTTCCGATGATTGATCGCCCCGGAAAGAAAGAGTCAGGGTCGGAACGGGTTCACGAGGGGCCGGACAAAGAGATGGGCTTCTATGGAGCGCGCCGCCGGAGCTCTTGCTCTCTCTCATCTCACTATCGAAAGACACTGCCCGGTTAGCCCCGCAACGGCGAAACCCCGCTACACTCGTAACAATCGAATACGGGCCGGGGCCCCATACGGCCATGGGGGCCCATCGGTTGTTTGGGGGGGGGGGCCAAATGATATGATGGCCCCCCCTGATTTGCCTTTGGGGGGGGGCCATGGCCCTGATGCCCCCCCCCCCTGCGACCGCCACTGCCATGGCCGCACATCTTGGGGCGACAGCCGTCAGTTACGAAAAAAGTAAGCGTCTGTTGACTTCCATCCTGGTTTTTTTCCCTAGTCGGTGCGGCTCTGTGGCGCGCTCGTCCGCCGACCCGCCCCGACCCGCCATGAGGACTCAGGCCGGCGAACCCCCCTATCCCGTGACCGGATGAGTCTCCTGCCTTCAACAACACGAGCCGCGCCACTGTCGGCTGATGGCCGGACGTCGGATCAGCGGCCAGAATCCGACCCGGTCCGGTCACACCGACCCCGGGCCGCCCTGTGTCAGAGCGCGGACAGACAATGACACACTGACACACCGTGTCAGACTGCAGACAGACAGTGACACACCTGTGTCAGACCGCCGGCAGACACTGACACGCTGTGTCAGATCCCCCTGTGTCAGACGCAGGGAGGTAATTACACACTGTGTCAGACCGTAGACAGACACTGACATCGACCGAGACTATCCCAGCAAACGGTGATCGAATTGGAGCCCTGACACACGACACTATCCTGCAAACAGTCACGGAGTCGGAAACGCTACAGACGAAGGCACCCAACAGTGACACCGGTCGGTACATTTTCTAACAGTGTGAAAGAGTCAGCTCCTGTCAGTCCCTGCTGCGGGCTGCCGGCGCTTCAGTCTCCCCACGACCGGGCGTCGCGGGCAGTCCCGGACCAGTGCCGACTGCCAGAGGTGGAGGCCTCCCTCGGCAGCCGACAGGGCAGCCCGGTGCCGGCTGGGCGACTGACCTGGCGGCGGTGGTGAGGTCGCGCAGCTCCAGCTGACACCGCAGCTGCTGCAGCTCCAGCAGCAGCATATCCCGCTCGCCACACACCGCCTCCAGCTCCGTGCTCAGCTCGGCAATCTGACGGCGCTGCTGCGCTATCAGCGCCTCACGCCCGTCCATGGCGCACACCCTGTCCCGGCTGAAAAACACAGGGCATGTCAGGCCACGTCAGCACACGTCTGATCCAGTCAATTCAAGATGTTCCTGCAGTTGATCAAGATGCTCACTGTGTGGGTAACAGAGTCATGCTTAAATAAATTCCAAACATGCCTTTCCTGATAATGAAATAACATAGCAGGAGCTAGGTACCTACAGGCATTGAGAATGAATAACAACCAAATAAGATTACGTAGATTACCAAACACTGTTAAGTGTGGGTACTGGGTACAGTACACATCACAAGGCAGTAGCGGTGGAACACCTTCAATTTAGGGGGAGGGGGGGGGGCACTGCCTACTTTTGGTCCCATTCTTTCCATGAAACGCCCATAGGGCTAATGTTAAAATGCCAAAATCATAGGGGGCACGGTGCCCCAGTGCCCTCCCCATTCCGCCGCCTATGTTACAAAGGATTGGAAAACAGTGAGCAGCCAATAAAAAGTTGATCACCAACAACTAATAAACAGCCAATCAACAGTTGAGTAACCCAATTAGAAACATAATAAACACCAACATCATTGACACAGGAAAAAAACTGGTGACAGAAATGACTTTAAGCTAAGCTGTGTGAGTATAGGACGTATAGATCAAAAGGAGGTAGCACTTAGCAAGCCTTCTGTGATGACCATAATCATTTATTGATCCAGAACGGGAGTCATACAGACAAGCCCGTTTCGGTTTTCCACAGTGATCCTTCCAACCTTCAGGAAATTACATGCATGTTCGCTTTTTTGGCCGCTCTGCTTGCTGCAAGCTGTATCAGTATGCTCACTAAGGTCTTCTATCAAATGATGTCTATATTTTAGGAATCAAGTGAACTTGATGTAATTATGTCCCCTGCTCTGACCCAATACATACCCAGGGTCATATATTTCTGGCTACTTACCTCTTTTAAACTAGAACGAGCAGTCACGCACCCACACACCAGTGCACCAGCTCGACGAATGACGCGATGCCAGGTGATTGTAAACCAGCTACTACCTCTTAAGCTATCTACTAGCTTCCTTACGTGCATAAGTTTGAAAAGTATGAATAATTAGCGTAATTTTCGTATTTCAATAGTAATAAAATAGTACTGAAATGATAAGATAAAACATCAGACTTTATTAAAAACCCAAGTAATTATGTTGAAGACTTAACAAATGAATTTCTTAATATTTTAGTAGGAGCGCTCTGGTTGGAAATCCCATGGCAATTCTCCCAAAACAATTTTGCGTGTAAAAGATATTCAAATTGCTATGCTACAACATAGTATTGAGAAAAACTGTGATATACTTTTAGCAAGGCTTAAACCACTTGAGGTAAAATCAAGGCAATATAACCGGTAAAATTACATTGAGTGAGGCGAGGCTGGAGGTTGGAGAGGCATAAGTGCGCCGCGGAAATGAACCGGTGCCAGCGGTCGGTTGCGGTGGTGAGTTTGTGGATCGCACTACTGTCGTGTAACAGTAGGCAGGAACATAAAAGTTGTTAATGCACTAGCATGAAGCCCGTGACCCGGACCCCAAAAATGGGCTAAAGTCGTCTCATCAAGCATCAACCATTCGAACAAATAATGCCTACAAAATGTAAGCGAAGCACTTTACATACTGCGTGAGCCACCAGACGTTTGACGATAGGTGGCGCTATGACTTGAGGCTCAGCGTACATAGAGGTCGCTGAGAGGCAGAGTGGGTCATGAATCCACAGGCTAGAATAAATCGATAGTGACACAAAAGCGCATTTTTGCAGTGCATAATGTAGCTTATTATTTGTGAAAGTTTTTTCACATATCATTGAAAGCCAATAATCTCTGCTCAACTCACAGATTTACATATTTTTAATCTATTTATTTGTATATCTTTTATAAAAGCACAATTTAGTGGTAGCTTTCGATTGGAATTGTATCTTCCGCGTCACAATCACATCACTTACCCTTTTGTTTAGAAATGAAATGCGAGTCGTGTGAGTCAGTGACTCACTGTTCCTGTTCGTGTGTGCAGTGTGTGTGTGTGTCAGAGTTTTGGTGAACGTGGGGAACGGGTGTTACGTACCTATGTCTTTTCACGTTGCGTGTGCATCAAAGTTATTGGTTTGAATAAAGAGGGAGAGAGAATAAGTCCCTTTTCACTCCAGACTTTTTTTATAAATTTAGTCCGAATGGTTGAATGGGTGGATTTGAGGAATCAGAGCCCGCACTAAGCATAGCTTGTTGTGCTGACCCTGACCCCACCACCCGATCGCGCAATTCCAGTTGTATGGCAGAATTTTGTCCGAACGTTTAACGTGCCCTCACGACTGGACACGGCCCCCTCCGCTCACTCACGTTACCTGGCTTCTGTGCGGCCCCTGCCACAGACACGCACGCCATTACACGTAGGAGCTAAATGTGGCCGCCCGCACCGGGGCTTGAACCGGGCTCTCACTACCGGCTAAGCGTCGAATTCCGGCGCTTCAATCCACTCGGCCACGGAGGGGACTAGGGGGGACTTCATATTGTGGGGGAGAGGGGACTTCATATTGTGAGATAAAAAACTAAGTTGAAGTCAGAAGTTCAGCAGACATCTTAGAAACAGATCAGTAGGCGGAACTATGGTCATGAGTACCCAAATATAGGAACGTTCCCATTTTTGGGAACGGAGTTCCCAAATATGGGAACGGGCGTTCCCATTTATGAGAACGGAAGGCAATTTTTCGGCCGTTCGCCCACTAAAACTCAAAAGTGCATCACGTCTCAAAAAAGTGCACGCTGATTTAAGTATCTACTAAATCTCCATAAAGTTATCTTTAATCTGACCGTGGAACAAGGAAATTGACCGTGGAATGATATTTTTAATGATTTTTTAAAGATGACAGAATGGTGGAAATATGGGTTATACGACATTTAACATGCAATTTTAAGGAAAATGAAGCATTTTTTAGTTTGAGGTAAAGTATAATAATTTTCGCCTGGTTATGAACTTTCATACTATCGACACCAGATGCTGACATATGCAAGCGAACACGCGGACAGTCCCGAGGTAATATTGTTGACATTTGGTGTCGAGGCGGACGACCGCGTAGAACGTGCGTGATTTTACCGAACTACTGTTGTAAACTCAGTTTAAGTGGTCGAAAATTATTCAGCTGTATTTTATCAGCCCGGAAAGACATATTTTATTTGGATGCTAGCTGTTTAGCATTATTTTATAAGGAGCGTCATGAGCGTGGTTTTTGTCTTCCGTGTTTCTAAGCATGATCGTTTTGGGGGAATTTCTCTTATATAGGTCGCTCTGGGTGGCTTATTTATAATTTCTATGCTGATTTCGATCATTCCTCGTGCCCATCCTACCAGGCCTTTTGTCACTTACACTCATTAAGAAAGGAAAAACTAGACTTTCATTGGGACTAGGTGTTTTGAGGGTGTAACATATTCAGCGTTCCCATTTTTGGATACTTTCTTGTACTCGTCAACTATCGGTGATAAACAGACAGGTGCTTGACATGTCTCCACCCTCGGCACGGACGGTGGATATAGGTATGGAAGACCTTGTTGAACATCGCTGAGCGTTGTGAATTACGTAAACCTGCAGAGGGGGGCGTGCCCGCTGCGAGATCGACGGGAATAAAAGCGCAGAAGACCGGGCGAAACATGCGACGGTCTTGCCGGAAAGGTCATCTGATGATTGTTGCGTTAACAATAATTTGCGGCGTTGGACGTGATGCTTGTTAATGAAAAGAGCCCCTGAAAGGCGTCGGTGAAATCGTTCCCAATTATGGGTACGCCGTTCCCATAATAAGGAACGCTTGCAGCGCCAGTGTACGAGAGCGTTCCCAAATTTGGGCTGGCGGCCCGGATGATGGACTGCTTTAGAAATAGGGGAACGATTTGAAACTACGATGGGCCTTACAATATCAAACTCTTTCCCAACAATATTGCGACAAATATCAGGCGGTTCACGATCGTTTTCTATTTTTTGGACGTCATTTAACGGTTCTTTTTCTTGTTTTAAATAATGCCTACATGGCGTTCCCATATTTGGGTTTATCGTTCCCAAACATGGGAACGAAAATGCGTTCCCGAAAATGGGTACGCTTGACCATAGTTCCGCCTACTGAGATTGAGATTAATGTAGAAAATTTCAAACATGTCACTTTTCTCCAAAAAGTTCAATAACTGCCACCAAATAGTATGATAAAAATCAGGAGAACTTCGTATCACGTGCTACAGATCACCATAAATGTAGTTCGAACAAGTGGGATTGGTAATGGTAACCATAACGGCCTGACCTAAGCGGTAAATCAAAATGTGAATATTTTGACTTTGACTTTGAAGGATTTCAGGAAGTGAGGCCTCTTTGTGAGGCCTGTAGCTCCCATATGTAGTTCTGTTTTGAAAAGTACATGTTTTTTCAGTCCAGACTTGTGTCTATGCTGAATATCAGTGGACTTGGAATATGACCTCTTCAGTTGATAGTTAAAATGAAGTCTGAGGAGATGAGTAACCTGTAACAATCAAGCCTGACCTAATCTTACCCTCTAACCTACAACCTACCAACCTACCAACCTACTATAAGTTGGTTACATCAACCTTCAACCTACCAAACTACATACCACTCAGACCTAATCAAGGCAGGACCTAATCTTCTTATATGCCACCTAACCTAACCTAACTTGTCCTTATTAATTATAGTTCAAATTAATAAAGCCCAACAAAAACTAAAATGTACAATGTACTGAGTTTGTTGGCAGTGTGTTATTATGTCTTATCATTAAATGTAAAAAATCTTAATCATGCAAGGATTCAGGTCTCATCTCACTTTTCCAGGCTAAACTAGTGTGTTCTTTCCTGTTCTGTTTTTATTTTGCAAATTCCTGCAGTTTCTGGGTGTGCAAAAGGCTCGTATCACTTGGTTACAGGGGCCTATGATGTCTAACAGTGTACTGCACTTTCAGTCAGTTGAAATAGGTACATAAGTGTATCACCAGTAATAATAATGTTTTGTATGATCTGTATGTTTCATGTTTATTGTTCATGTCATTTTATGATCACCTACCAGTACTTGTTGAAAACTGGCCAATTCTTAGGTCATTTGTGTAACACTTCACACAGATATTAGCTGCTATTGATTGATTATTTTTAGGGTTTTTACTTCTTAGCCCAACTTAAGTAGAAGGCATGTCACCTGTCACTGTCAGTTCAGCCAGTGGTTGAATTTGAGCTGAGACCTGAACATTTCAATTTGTAGCTGATGGCTTCAATGGAAGTTTTCAATCAAAATAGAAGAATAGTAATGTTTTAATTACTATTCCAATGTTTTAAAAAACATTGTAATGTCAATGTTTTTTATGAAGCCTGTTTTTACTTTGAAAGGTGGTATGAATGTGCCTCCTCACCCTGTTGTTCATTTTCAGGGATTTCAGAAGCAGCATTTTAAACACATTTAACACAGGATATCCATAAAAGCTTACCAGATAAGCATTCTGCAATCTGCACATTTTCAAATGATTTCACATGGGGCATTCAAAGTGCTGCCCCTAATCTGTCTGCTACAAACAGGCTACTCTAAAGTATGGACTCAAGGTGAGATATAGCTGTATAATGTTTTTTTTTTAGACTTATGCTGTGCCTATTTTTTTCTTGGCAGGTAATAATGTTTTTCAAGCCAGTTTATGCTTCTATTTCCTTTTTGACATGAAAGCATTGGTGAATACATTTGTGTCCAATTTAAGCAAAATAATGTTGTTTGAATAGGTATTGTTAATGAAGATTGACTCTCAATTACTGACAGTTATCAGTTTGTTTAATCCTGTAGATCACATGTGGTGTAGAGATGGTATGTTTGATGGCCTTGTCATTACATTTGTAATTAATTATTTCCAGATGCTTCTCCAGATCCAAGTTTCAAGTCATTTTCTGTGGTCAAGCCAGTCCTGTTCCATGGCCGGACTAAAAGGGAGATATTATCTACTAGAGATTCAGTAAGATATTGTTTACCTCATTTTGTTGTCAATGCATCTTATGCCTCATCATCATATGATGCTTTATCAGGTTGATGCATAGTTGTGAACCATTTTCACCTGTAAGACATGACATATACTTGCTCTGCAGTTTATTGTATGGGCAATGAAATGTTATTTGTTTGTCAATTGTCATTGTATCGTATTCCTAGCTTCTGCTCATATGATGTTGCATGTGAGTGTAATGTGTATACTTGTGCATATTTTCAGGATGGACATGTGCCAAGCATTACAGTGGGATTACCCGTCCTCGGTACCAACTACTTGCTAGATCTCGAGTTGAATAGGTGAGTTGTCTGCGACTGTGCCATGTATGCCTGCCTTGAATGTGTTGTCCTTATTTCGCGATGAGGAGTCGACCACCCAGAGTTATACACTGTACGTGTCCACCCGCCCTGTTGACTGACAGATGTGTAAGGGAGTGTCACTGAGTGTCACTGAGTGCCGGTGAGTGCCGGTGAGTGTCGGCTGCTCCCTCACCGACCTGTGTCTCGCCGCTCCCCAGAGATGTGGTGAGCGCGGCTGCCCCGCTGCGGTACCATCGCAACGGGTCCATGGTCACCGACACCCGGGCATTAAACGTGAGTAGGGACACCGACTACTGTGCTGTGCTCCCAACCCCAGCTGGGCTTAACTCCACAAAACGATACCTCAAATCAGCCAAACTTAACGAGGCATGATAACCGTAAAAAACACGTATTTACGGACACTTTTCCCTGGCGTGGTGCAGTATTATTTTCATTGGCTTTCGACTGATTTCAGGAGGACGAGAACTGTTATTACTCAGGTCGCGTTCGTGATGTTGACGGCTCCTCTGCGGCCGTCTCTACCTGTGATGGCATTAGGTGAGCACTTGATCCTTTACTATCTGCATCAATGTCGGCGATTCGTCAGCTGAGGGAAGCCTACATAGTATGGGGGTCTGCATGTGCAGGGAAGCCGATGTGTATAGTAATTGGGACTAGTTCGAATGACGTGCTGACGGTGTGCCGGTGTGTCCGATGACGCGCTGACGGTGTACTGGTGTGTCCGATGACGCGCCGACTTGTGTGCCGGTGTGTCCGATGACGCGCCGACATGTGTGCCGGTGTGTCCGATGACGCGCTGACGGTGTGCCGGTGTGTCCGATGACGCGCTGACGGTGTGCCGGTGTGTCCGATGACGCGCTGACGATGTACCGGTGTGTCCGATGACGCGCTGACGGTGTGCCGTTGTGTCCGATGACGCGCTGACGGTGTGCCGGTGTGTCCGAGGACGCGCTGACGGTGTGATGGTGTGTCCGATGACGTGCTGACGGTGTGTCCGATGACGTGCTGACGGTGTGTCCGATGACGTGCTCACGGTGTGTCCGATGACGTGCTGACGGTGTGCCGGTGTGTCCGATGACGCGCTGACGGTGTGCCGGTGTGTCCGATGCCACGCTGACGGTGTGTTCGATGGCGCGCTGATATGTGTACTGGTGTGTCCGATGACGCGCTGACGGTGTGTCCGATGACGCGCTGACGGTGTGCCGGTGTGTCCAATGACGCGCTGACGGTGTGCCGGCGCGCAGCGGGTACCTGTTCGACGGCCGCCGGACGCTGTTCGTGTCGCCGGCCGGCGCGGACGGCCGACACTACCTGTACCGGGAGGAGGAGCTGACGCAGAACCGCACCTGCGGGGCGCCCGGGCCGCCCGAGCAGCCGGCCGGCGCGGCGCCCCACCACGCGCTCAGGGTGAGTGTCTGAGCGTCCCTCTGCCGACCGACGGACGGATAGGGTGGCGCCGTCAGCCCCTCTGGAAAGCCGCTCATTCACTTATCGATACATTCATTCGTTAATTCATTTGTTCATCCATCCTCCATCAGCCGCTCTTGAAGGCTCTCATTAATTTATTAATTAATTCATTCATGTAGATCGTTCATTGATTAGATAATTTGTCCCACTCTTGCAAGCCGCTCATTCCTTTATTCCTACCTTCATTTTTTCTGATCTTATTCGGCGTGATAACCGATGATCCGATTCTGTCTTCGCAGACCCTTGACATCCGCTGATTCTGTCTTCCCCAGACCCTTGACATCCGCCTGTTACCGTCCCGTCCCGCTGCTCTGGGCCCACTGGTGCGCCCCCCCCCCCCCCCCCCCGACTCCCTTCTTGCCGCTCTATGTCGAGGTGCGGTGGTCGCCCTGACGTCCGTCCCTCACCTTCCTTCGGTGCTGCTCTGCGCCCAGGTACGCCGGTCGGTGTCGGCGCCGGTCCCTCTCCCCCTGACTCCCTCCGTCCCGTCGCTGTGCGCCCAGGTGCGCCGGTCGGTGTCGGCGCCGGATCCTCTCCCCCTGACTCTGTCCGTGCCGCCGCTGTGCGTTCAGGTGCGCCGGTCGGTGTCGGCGCCGCGCGGCCCGTATAACGCCGACCGCCGCTCGCGGTACTTGGAGCTGGTGCTGGTCGTCGACCAGGAGGTGTTTCACGAGTACGGTGACGACCTCAAGGCTACGGTGCGACGCACGAAACAGATCGCCAACATCGTCAACTCGGTGAGTACCGCTGCCGCTGCGTGTCCGGACGGCCGACCGGGGTCTGCTGACCGCACCCTCCACTGAGTGTGTAGTCGGCCGACCGGGGTCTGCTGACCCACTCCACTGTGTAGTCGGCCGACCGGGGTCTGCTGACCCACTCCACTGAGTGTCCCGGCATTGTGCTTCCCAGTAGGGAACGTCACAGCGTGGACTGCCGGCCGTCCTTCCAAATACACAGTTGGTACCAGTTGGCTTCCGAGAGACAACGCCGTTTTTTACTGAGGCTTTGTGGCGCCCACTGCTTCCATTTTCCTCAAAGAAGGCCGATTATAAGATAGTCTTCCTACTAGGTCTTACGGTTTTAGGCACAGTCTTCCTCTAGCTCTGTGCCTAACAGATGTCAGATATGGGTGGGTGAAATGTAGATGTTTCGTTTGCCAATTTTGATGTTTAATTAGCCCCGCTAAAATGCACCCGTCGATTGGGTATCATTTATTGACTACCGGCGCTTTGCCGTTCAAAGCGGGCATGGTCACAGTCGGGGCACCTAATCTATGTGCATCACGGACGGGCGAGGGCAGAGCTCGGCATTTACAGGGTGTCCCAGAATTACCCGGACATTGTTAATTAGCGTATAAAATAAGGCAAACATGATTGCGCTTTTTTCTTTTTATCGTCCTATATAGTCAACTAGGGTGGCTGTGAAATAGCACATGTAATAGATACGCTTGTTACAAGATCAGCCGACAATGATTGAAAATGCCAGCCATTGCTGGTCTCAGTTGTTTTACGGCTCTCCCGAAACTGGGTGAAGGCCTGTTTTCTTTGACCTGTTGCCGGAGGATAATACGATCATATAAGATAAACTTAACATCAAAGTGTTCCCAGGTCATAAGACATTATCCCCCAAAACAAAAATTGCTGCCTACACCACTTTTGCCGCGTTTTTTACATCTGAAGTGGAGAAGCTCAATGTCTGAACATGGCGGGACCTTTTGAGTTCCAACAGATTTGGTTTCCAAAACAAACCCGTTCATGGCAATTTGGTTTACGGCATCCAGTTTTTTTACTGGTAGAATATTACCGCCGTAGTACTCTGTGCTAACGGTTGTCTTTGGGCCATCATATCAAGCCGAATGAGTGCACGGTGGCTCAAAATCTCACAATTTGATTTTCGACGGGTGCCTGGCCGTCTCTGCTGTTGGGGCGTTGTAGCCATCTGACGTTCACAAACGCCTTTTTCGGGCGGTTCAAATGACAGAATACCTTCGTTAGACCACAAAGTGTGCTTCAATATAATTTTTTGTTGTATACGTTATATTTTTGGGATGAATTGTAGTGATTTTCGCTGCTTTTCCCGTAGTTTTCGCATATTTTTCAGGCGAGGGACCCCAAATTCCAAAATTTTGCGAAGATAGTGGTGGAAAGTAGACTGATGTTCTTTAGATAATCCTGATCTATCGTTTAGCTAGTTTTTAGCTAAATCAGTGACGTTTGTTGTCCATGACAAGCAACCACCCGTTTGACAACTGGTGCATGACCCTTTTTGGCCGAGCCCAAGCTTGTCAATCAGGTTTATCTCTTGCTCTCTCTGGCTTCGTTAGCTGATATAATTGCGCTTTGCTCAATTCTAACTGCTTGCAGATGAGCTGCTGAAGCTCTCCAGCAAAAACCATGCCGAAAGTCCGTTTACAAAGTTGAAAACGGGAGTTGATTCACCATGGTTGCCTATTAGTGGCTTAAGCTGAAAACGGAAAAGGACTACTCTTACTTGACTCTGGATAATACTTGACTCGAGTCGTTACCGGTCACCAAAAGCAAACAGTCCCCAAGCTCGATAGCTAAGGGATATCTTATAAAAGTATGATGCTTGTATATCATTAGAATCGAGCGCAATCGTACTTTTAGCCAGAAAATAAATGTCCGGGTAATTCTGGGACACCCTGTACTGTCCACGAAGGGGACCAGTGTGGAGTGCCGCTCGTCACCCTCGAATCACCCCCGAACGCTTCGGTCCGGCCGATCCCCGGGCGTGCGGGCGATGGTCGGACCGCGCCGGTCTCGCACACACTGCACACCGGTCGGACGCCGGGCGCGCCGGGCTCAGAGCGGGAGTTTCCAGCCGCCCCGGGCTCCACGAGACCACCCGTCCCCGCGGCGGTGGCTTCATGTCCTGAGCCTCGCCAAGCGTGCATAGCATTTGCAAAGCTGCATGGCTAGTGTTCAAAGGATTATGCTAAGCAAGATTGCAATACGCCATTCATGGAACTCGGTATTCGGGGAATCATGCAAGCTCTCTGAAAAACGGCGCACCAGTAACATCATTTAGCAGTCATCGCAGCCACATCACTCCGACGGACCCTTGATAAGGCTCTGTTTACAACTCACGGGCGCGGATGAGGTGACTCGTCGACTTCCGGGTCTGCCGGCGCCGGCGACCGGCCGGCGAGAGTGGTGACAGAGCTCGGACCGGGCTGGAGCGGAGCGGGTAGAGCCCTGGGACCACTGTCCACAGAGCTCGGACCGGGCTGGGGCGGAGAGGGGGATTTCGGAGACCCCGTCTCTCGCAGAGCTGTGAGCTCTGACCGGGCTATGACGGAGCCCGATGACGGCGGACTGGTCACCGGGGTGCCGCTGCCACTCAGCTGGGCCCGGCTGGTCGACTGGCCGCAGTGACGGCGGACTGGTCACCGGGGTGCCGCTGCCACTCAGCTGGGCCCGACTGGTCGACTGGCCGCAGTGACGGCGGACTGGTCACCGGGGTGCCGCTGCCACTCAGCTGGGCCCGACTGGTCGACTGGCCGCAGTGACTGCGGACTCAGTGCCACTCCGCCGTCACTGGAGAGTGGAGACAGGCCGTGCTCGACTTGAGACCACAGGGCGGTCTGGCGCCGGCGGCTTTACTATGGCGTGCTCTGCCAAGCTCAACAATGTTCGCAAGCATTCCGCTGGGAACATATTGCGCAACGTCAGTTACTTATTACGAGCTACTTCATAGGCGTAGTACGCTACACCGGTGTGGTGGTAAAGTAGGCTCCCTAAAAGTTGCTTACACTTAACCTTGAACTTGAGCCATGATCGAAAGCCATGATGGTACCTATACAAATTACCAAATACGACTTCAGATCCCTCTGTGAGCAGAGATAACACCGCTATGTATGCTATCCTCGAGCTGGCTCTACTAAATCGCCTCCCGTCGCTAAGCCGGTGTCTCTCTACCGACTGTTGTCCCTCCGCTAACGCCCGACCCTCCGCAGACCACTGTCCCTCCGCTAACGCCCGTCCCTCCTCAGACCACTGCCCGACCCTCCTCAGATCACTGTCCCCCCGCTAACGCCCGACCCTCCTCAGACCACTGTGCCCCCGCTAACGCCCGTCCCTCCTCAGACCACGGTCCCCCCCCCCCCCCCGCTAACGCCCGTCCCTCCTCAGACCACTGTCCGTCCGCTAACGCCCGGCGCTCCTCAGACCACTGTCCCCCCGTTATTGTTCGTCCTCCCGTTAACGTTCGTCTCTCTCCGCCAGCTGTACACGCCGCTGAACATATTCGTGGCGCTGGTGGGTGTCGAGGTGTGGACCGAGTTCAACGAGATCACGCTCTCGGAGAACGGTGACGAGACGCTGACCAGCTTCCTGGCCTACCGGCGCGAGAAACTGGTCACGGCCATACCCAACGACAACGCCCAGCTGCTCACGTGAGTACAACGACATAATCGGCCGGCGTGCCTGATCTTTTTTTCAGGGGGGGGGGGGGGAGAGGGCTGTAGGATAGAGGGATGGCTGGTGTAGAATTTGATCGCAACGTTTAGACACTGTTTTTTTTTTGTATGATTTATTTTGCTTGCCGCTTGCATTGTAGCTCATGACGTGGGAAGGTTCACCAGAAACTGGCCACTGAGATAGTTTCTGTAGAGCACGGGGCAGAAGTGGGACACTGTTTTAGCTAACTCCAGGTGTTATTTTGTGGCTGTTGTCGTCGCCGTCGGTCCGGCGGCGTCAGTGTCTCTCGGCGCCCGTCCTCTGACCTCGCCTGGACAGCGGCAGCGCTGGGGCGCGCTATCGACGGTTAGGTCACCGCCCGACTGCCGCTGACCGTGCGGTCACCACGGTAGTGATAGTGGTGGGCGGGGAATCTCCTGCCAACGGTCAGACTGCCGCCGGGCCGTGCGGTCACCACGACAGTCAGTACTGGTAGTGTACGGGAGTGTCCCGCTCACCGTCCGACCGACACTGACCGTGCTATGGACGGCTAGACCGGCGTCAGACCGCCGCCGGCGCCGGCCGCGGCTGGAGAGGATCTGTCTGTGGTTATAGTCACCGCTCCGCTCCGCCGTTCAGCGCAGTAGCGCCGCAGCTCGGGGAGCTCACACGGCGGGCGGCGGCGGCTGGACGTGGCACGGGGAGCCGCCGCCCCTCCCGGCTCGCCCGGTCCGGCTCTGAGACGCAGCACCGAGCTCGTCAGCGCGGTGACTCACTGCGGCCGAGCTGGCGATATGTGCGCTGTTCACGGGTCGCTCCGCACGTGACCGCCGGGCTGGCAGCTGGTGTGGTACGGGCGCAGGAGGCCCGCCCGACTGACCTGCTGAATTGGCCCCCGCTGTACCCAAACACGTGCTGCACACAACTGTCGACAGCGGGGTCCGACTGCCGCCGGCGTTATGAACGACTCCGTGCCGTTAGAGCTCCGCAACCGGGCCAGGCCGGCGGGCAGCGGGGATTGCTCTGACCGGGCCGGGCGGCGGGCAGCGGGACTGCGGCCGGGCGGCGGGCAGCGGGAACTCTCCGATCGGCCGGCTGCGGACGGCACGGCGGACGGTGCCGTGCTCCGTGCACGGCGCACCGGCCGTCAGCGGACCGATAGCGACCAAAACGGCTCGGGGCCGCGCCGTCAATGGTCACGGTGACAGGAGCGGCCCTGGTGGGACGCCCACACACTGGTCCTCTGTGGCCTGAGCAGAACCGTGGAGCAGACGCCTTAGGTAGCAACAGAGGCCCGTGGTGCTGTCCAGTGAAGCATTCGGAGAAGTTTCGGGTCGGCGTTTCACTAGACTTTGGTTCGTTCGTGATGACGGTCTGATTAAGCTGCAGTCAATCTCCGGTCTGTGTATGACGGATCTGCGCTCCGTGTATGACGGATCCGTGGCCCGCTGAGCTGCAGCCCTAGTGAGCCGGATCTGCGGCCCGTGCATGGCGGATCTCCGGTCTACATATGGTGGATCTCCGCTCCGTTGAAGCTGCAGTCCGAGTGTGCCGGATCTGCGGTCTGTCGCCGCTCAGATCTGGCTGATATTGCCTCTGCTGGACAGCAACTGTAGAGTGTAGGTGTCCCTGGACCGTGCTCCTGAGTTCCGAGTTCAGAGTCCCGAGTTCCTGCTCCACGGAGCCGCCGGTGGGTCTCAGTCCCCCGCGTCATGGAGCCGCCGGCGGCAGAGGACGTGCTCGCCGGCCGGCCGTCGTTCGTTGACCTTGGCCAGCTGGTGGTTCGTGGCCCCCCCCCCCCCTCCACTCTGGGTTCCTCTGTCACCGGACTGGTCAGACGTGACCAGGCAGAAACGAGCGGCCCGAGGCACGGCTCATGACGAGTCGACTCGTCTGTTTGAGCTGCGACACCGATGGGCCGCTGTAGTTGTGTCATCTGTCTCGATGCCTCAGAGTTTTTGTTTGTTTTCCCCACCCTGCTCAAAACATCGCCGTTTAAACTACGGCGTTTTGCATCAGGTCATCCGCAGCGTAGCAGACGGCATATTTGCACACATTGGGCTTACCGGACGATGGCGTTTGTTTGAGTTGGGGCCGTTTTTTGCATCTCTGCCGCTGCACGATGCACAGCCTGCCGGGACGGTCGGAGTGCCGGCTGCGTGCCGATGATAAGCGCCCGGTCGACTCCGAGCCGCTCGCAGGAGCTGCGCACTGCGCGGGCCTTGGAGCTGGGGGGGGGGCGGCCCCCCCCTCCCCTGGACATCGCGGAGTGCAGGAGCACGCGCCGCAAAACGAGGTATAAATGTAATGACTCCTTCAGCGAATATCATCCAACTCGTGTTCTGTTGATCATTTTATCGTGTTGCTACAGTTATCCGTCGTATTTCTCACTCTGGATCGTCTGCAATATGGGCAATGGGCCGCCACACGGCAGTGCTGATGTGACTATTCATCGAGCGTCGGAGGCTCGCCGCCATATCCGATTGTTATTAATTTTTATCATTTGGAAAGGAAGATACGAGATAGTCGCCGTGACGGAACCGGCCCGGGCCTGGCTCAGAGTCCGGTTTGGCAGTCATTAGCCTTTCAGGCGACCGAGCCGGGCTCTGTCGAGACCCATACCAGACATTGCGCGCGGCTCCACAATGCACAACTGCATTGGCGCCGCCGGCCGGCTGCCGGTGGCGCTACTTCACTGTATTGCGTCACATCTTTTCATTCTGATACATGCATTGCGTGCTGCCAATTCAGCCGAAGATTACGGCGGACGGGGAAGCACGCAGCTTTGTTTGGCCGCCGAGCTTCTCTGCTCACTGTTTGAGGTCGCCGACCTGCGCCTGCTCACCGTTTGAGCTCGCCGAGCCGATATCCCCCGCTGACAGCGTGGGACTGCACTCGTCTCGGCCCCACCGCCCGGGAAGGGGAGGATGCTGTCACTCAGCGGGCCTGTCGGGGAGGACGGCTGGGTCCGGTAGTGGTGTGGTCAGCACCTCTATCCGGTTTCCGCTCCGGCGGTGGACGGTGTCCGGTCGGCCGACCGTGAGATCCTGCCACGCAGCTGTGTACGATTATACCACATTCATGCTCTATGTACGAGCGGTGCCAACACACAGTTGACCGTAATGGTGGATGGCTGGCTGTTGCACGCATTCACCACTAGTTTCACGGTGCATGCGTACAATGTGCGTGCCACTATTTGTTTGGATCGCAATCGGCCCGCAGTCCACACGGCCGAAACCACTCGCGTCGGCTCGTTTGTAGGGTAGGACGGCCCCTAAAAAACGCACCGACGGAGTGATAACGACGAGGTATATGGTCGGGATTAAGGATATGCAGGTTTGACGAATCTCGAAGTCGCATCTATTAAATAGGTGAGGGTGGGTGGGAAACTTCTCGCCCACTCTCTGCTCCACTCGCCGTCCGTCGCAGTCGACGACTGCCGTTCGCGCCTCTCGGCTCTCCTGCCAGCGGCGCGCCCGTTCCTACACTCCCCTTCGCACCACCCCTAGTCAGGGTCTGCCCCGCGTCTGTCGGCGGGGTGATTTATCTGTCTCCGACCCCCGTCTCCCTTTGCTCCGGTCACGTTCAGTGGCGCCCGGGCAGGGTCCTAACCTTCCATAGCCGCGTCGCCGCTATGAGTTGACTCGTGTCTCAGACAACTGTATTCAGTTCTCGGGCGGGCGGTCACCTGGGTCGGCCGGTATAGCCGCCGGCTGTTAGAGTGGCCGGAATAGCACGGCTTCGGCCACGACACGGGAATGGAACACCTCCCCCCCAGATAACTAGCCAACACCTCCCCCGAGACGCATTTGAGGCGCAGGTATCGAAATGCGTCATAATAACCCAAAATAAGTGCTTCGGGAGCATGACCAAATAGATTGACGCGCAAAACCCATAGCGTAACATGTCCATTGGCTGCAATTAACAAAAAATATTGCCTATTTGCATGATTTCTAACGATATAATAACTGCACACGCATTCATTCGCATGGTCGTACCAACGAATCGCACGGCACTTCAGGGAATCGAGCAATACGATTTGCCGCCCCAGCTCACAGAGAGGCGTGTCGTCTGTTGTCGTTGCCGGGTGCTGCGCCGCGGCTCATGGACGTCGGGTGCGGCGCCGGGTACGGTGGTGACCGGTGGTGTTACCGGGCAGAGATCTGGTAGCGCTCGGCTCTCACGGGCTGACGGCGACAGTGCTTGTGCCTGCTGCTCGGCGGTCTCCATGGCTGACCGCTGCTGCTGTCGCGGCTGCGCAGTTTGGGCTGATGGAGGAGACGAGACAGCAGGAACGCGCTGGGGTCGCAAGTAGCGCCGGTTCCTCCAGAGAAGCCGCCCGCTGGGTAGCTTTACGGTGTAGTCCCGTCTGGCTCCGACGCCGGTTATAGTACCAGCACCATCCCACACTCTAGTGATGGGGTTCTGAAGCAGGACTTGTTGTCCGACGCGGAGTGGCCAGTGTGACCGTGCTGTTGTGTTGTAGTGTGCCTCGACTTGGCGTTTCTGTTCTGAGGCTTTGGCGTCACATGCGTCCGCCGCCTTCTGCCATTTTTCCGCGAATGCTCGGTGGTGTGCTGGCACCTGCGACCTCAGCGGGTGTCCGAATAGAATTTGCGCCGGTGAGCGCCCGTCGCTGCGAGGGGTGTTTCGGAGCTCCAGCAGGCCTTGGACGAACTCGTCAGTGTCGAGATCGCCACGCTGAGTCGTTTTCTTGACGAGTCGTTTTACACTCCTAACGGCAGCCTCAGCGTGACCGTTGGATTGGGCATAGTGGGGAGTGGATACTTCGTGCACCACTCCCCACCTCCTCAGGAACTCGCGTGTCAGCCGTGCTGTGAACTGACCTCCACCGTCAGTTCTCAATGTTTGTGGAACGCCAGTTGCTGCGAACATTTTGCGGAGACTTCGCGTGAGGGCTCGTGCTGATGCCTGTTCTCTCACATGGAAGACAGAGGGCCAGCCAGATAGTCTATCCACATAGACTAAATAGGTCCGTCCAGCCCAGGTAAAGTAGTCGGCCGACACCGCCTGGAAAACGCGTGTCGGCGTCGGCTCCTGAATCAGCGGCTCTTTCTGCAGACTCGGCAGGTGGCGCTGACACTGCTGACAGGCTCCGATGAGATCGCTGATGTGTTTGTCGAGTTGAGGCCAGTATATTGTCTGTCGCGCTCGTTGTTTTGTGCGCTCAATTCCTTGATGACTGGAATGCAGTCGTTCCAGTGTCGCACGCCGGAGACGCTGTGGGATGACCAGCCGCTGCCCCGCCAGGATGAGGCCATCGTCGACAGTCAGTCGATCACGACAGCCCCAGTAGGGCTGCAGCATCGGCTCCAGCTGGCTTCGATGATCAGGAAAGCCATTCATGATCACGAGCTTTAACGCGGTCAGTTCCGAGTCACTGGCTGTTGCAGCTCGGACCTCGTCTAGTGTGGCGTCTCTGAACGGGCTGACGTCAGCCGCGTCTTTGTCGGACGTCAGACGGTTGATCACACCCTGGACTTGCCGGTTCACATCGGATTCTGCTTCTTCATCATCCGCCGTCGGCTGCTCGGTCGGGGCCCGTGACAGGGCGTCCGGGATGGAGTGCAGCTTTCCCTGTCTCCAGCTAGCGATGAAGTTGTACGGGATGAGTTTTTCCCGCAAACGCTGTAGGCGCGGGTTTTCAATTTCCGGCAGCGTTTTCTTGTTCAAAACCGGGATCAGAGGACGATGATCTAGAAAAACTTCGAAACTTTGCATACCTCTGAGGAACATGTCAGCTTTCTTGCATGCCCATACGAGGGCGAGCAGTTCAAGTTCGATCACCGCGTAACGGGTTTCGACTTCTGTCAAAAAGCGGGATCCACACTGCACCAGTCTCCACCTCCCGTACTCGTCCTGCTGTCGGAGGCAGAATCCCAGGCCCCCGAGACGAGATGCATCCGTCTCCAGGACAGTGCGGCGTGCGGGGTTGTAGAAATCGAGAACGGGCGGCGACACTAAAGCCTGCTTGACTTTTTCAAACGCTGTCGTGTGGGCCGGGGTCCATAGCCACGCATTACGTGGCTTCAGTAGCTGTCGCAGTGGCTCAGCGGCTACTGCGATCTCGTCGGAGAAGGACCCCAGTTGGTTGACCAGGCCAAGAAAGGCTCTGAGGTCTGTTATGTTGCTTGGCTGTGGGAAGTTCTTTACCGCGCGCACCTTCTTCTCATCGACGGTGTAGCCATCCGAGCTGATCGTAAATCCACAGAAGTCGACCCTGTCCATGCCGAACTGGCATTTCGCCGGGTTCAGCGTGATGTTGTAGTCGTTGCATCTCTTCAGCAGCCTCCAAACGTGCAGTAGGTGGTCGGCATAGTCGTCATCCCACGCCAGCATATCGTCTACTACTTTCACAGTGTTCGGGATGTCTCCCAGCGCGCTGTCGCCGCGTCGGTTGTAGACATCTCCAGAGACCAGAGTGCGTAATTCCCATTGGCATACGCTTGAAACGATATCTCCCCCAGGGAGTGATGAAGCACGTGAGATCACGGTCCTCCTCTCTCAGCGCAAGTTGGTGATAGCCGGCTTTGCAGTCCATTTTGGTGAAGATTTTGGCACCAGTGGCGATCGATGACACAGCGTCGTGTGGCGTGCGGGCTAGGGTGTTTCACATTTTCAAAGTGCCTTATTGCGAGTCATATCGATGTTCCCCTCAAATGTCATCTGCTCACAAGTTTCTGTGTAAAATTTCACTTCATTCTGATGATGTTTAGAGGTCGCGCATTTCTGCGACTTTTCATCTCTGATTTTGTTTCTGGCCGTAACATGAGTAGTCTTCCTGCGAACTGATTTGGTTGAGAAAGCCAGGCAGTGGCGGCGGAATAGGGGGTGCAGGGGGTGCAGCTGCACCCCCATCGAAAAACATGGGGGTGCAAACATATCTTTTTTGCACCCCCAAAATCCATACAAGGGGCCCGTCGCACCATCCAATACATTTTCTCCTGAAAACCAGTGATCGGGAAACGAACACTGATGTGGAATCATCCGGGGTGTCTATTTATGGTCAGGAGCGCCCCATGCTAGTCGGGGCCTCCACACCGGCTAGAAGTGTCCCGAGCCGCGTTTGGTGCTCCAGACGGCATCTGAGGGCCCCCACGACGGCCTCAGAGGGCCCTTTTATGACGATCTCTGAGGGCTCCCACCTGAGGGCTTTGTCCCCTGGGGCCCTACAACGGCCACTAAGGGCCCTCGTGACGACCGCTGAGGGTCCCACAGAGACTCCAGGGGCCACGCTGGCCTCTGATGGCCCCTATGACGGCCTCTGAGGGCCCTTACGATGATCTCTGTGGGCTCTCACGACGAATTCTGTCCCCTGGGGCCCTATAACGACCACTAAGGGTCCTCATGACGACCGCTGATGGTCCCACAGGACTCCAGGGGCCCCACTGGCCCCTGAGGGTCTCTACGACGGTCTCTGAGGGCCCTCGTGACGGCCCTAGACCCAACTCAAGTCTGAGGGCCCATTTGGCTTCAGGCGGCCCAGCGACGGCCTCTGAGGGCCCCAACACAACCAGGCTGCGGGGGCTATGCTGGCATCTGAGGGCTCTGCAACGGTCTATTGAGGGCGGCAGGGCCCTAACAACGATGGCCTGCGAGTCGTGGAACTCAACCGGAAGGCGCTGCCCAAGCGCACCAAGGAAGGATGTGCCCCCTTCTCTGTGTAACGAGTTTTGGTGACAAAAGTGTGCGACCCCTAAATATACTTAAATTTGGGTTTCAAGCGTATCAATCGATTCAGTTTTACGGGTAGAGTTGGGGCAAAGTCGATATGGCTGAGTTTTGAACCAACATTATTTTACCATAGTGTAATGAAACACCCTAGTGCGGGCGGGGTGCACAGGCCGCCTCACGAAACGGTTGAGCTTGGTGAAGTCTACCGTGATTCGACACCCAACCGTCTTGCCGTCAGAGTCCGTCTTGGGTACCGGGCATAACGGATGACACCACTCTGTCGGGTGTTCAACTGCCTCAATAACGTCAAATTGCAGAAGTTCGTCAAGCTGCTGACGCACATCGTCTCGCCAGTTGAAGGGGATATTGCGCGCACAGGTCTGTGCGTATTGAACTGCGTCTTCTGTGAGCTCAATGGACATTGGCTCGCCCACCATTTCACGCAGTTCAGATTCGACGTCGAATACTCTTGGGAACTCCGCCTTCAGAGCCGCAAAGTGCTGCTGCCGTTCTTGAATGGAGGGTGTGACGCTGCTTGTTTTCTTGATCTTGAGGACCCAATCTGGAGGACGTTCTTCCGACACCGGACAGGACGGAGAGGACCTGACAGGGTGTTTACGCAGACTCCCTGGCGGCGCGCTGCGGCTGCGTGTGCCGGTCGGCCCAGCAGTCGGTGACGGCCTGTCTCCCCGATGATGAGCTGCTTTGCTGTCCGCGGGGTCCGACTGAGCCGAGGGTGCCGTCGATGGTGGTCCTCGGTCTTCCAGGCGTCGGATTTGCCGTGGAAACTCGGGCGGCAGAATGCCGAGTTTCACACAGTCGTGCCATGCCAGGAGTGGGGTGTGCAGTGATTGTAGAACAGACACTTCCGTCGAATGTGTGACGTCTCCCAGCTGTAGCGTTAGTTCACACGTTCCCATGCACCGCATTTTCCGTCCGTCGGCTGTCCACAGTGTCGTCTTCGAGGGAGTCAGATCATCCAGATTGACTCCGATGTGTTCTGCATGGTTTCGAGAGATGACTGACACCTCGGCGCCTGTATCTGGAGTCCATGCACTCGATACTGTTTGACCGTTACGGTACTGAACTGCGATTTCCACACGAGGAGATCGCTTCACAGAACTGGTCCTCAGTCGTACGTCAGATACGTATACGTTCAGGAGTGCCGCCGATTCCGGATCTCCACTGTGGTCGTGGTCTTCGTAGTAGTCGTACTCAGGATCATCAGCGTCCGTATCCGTGTCTCCGCTGACGCCAGCTACCGCTACCCGACGGCCACCAGAGCCCCCAACCAGGCGGCGGTTGGTGTAGGTGGCGCTGCGCTGCCGGGGCCGAGCTGCGTAGGTGGCGCTGTCAGCGTCAGCTGATCGCAGTCGGCGGCCCCGGCGGCTGTCGGCAGGTGGTTGGCCGCCGCGGCGCGAGCGATCGCGCCCGCGGCTGGATCCACCGGTCCGTGGAAGGCTGCCAACACGGCGACGCTCGACTTGTTCGTGGCAAACCACGGCAAAGTGGTCTCGCTCGCGGCAGTTGTTGCAGCTGCGGCCGAGAGCAGGACAACACCGGAGGTCTCGGTGCTCCGGCGCGCCGCATCGTTGGCACCGATCTGCTGGGAAGCGGTTTACGTTCTCAAAACGCCGTTGGTCACGTTCACTGCTGTATCGCGACACCCTCCCAACCGTACCAGAGTCAGTGATCGCATAACTGTTGTTTGCAGCACATTCTGAAGCACGACAGATGTCCAGTGCCTTGTCGAACGTCAAGTCGGTCGTCTCGAGCATGCGTCGGCGCGCGTCACTGTCGATTGTGCCCACCACGAGATGATCTCGATATCTGTCATCGATGCACTGTTCACAAAAATCGCAACACGCGGCGATTTCCTTCAAAGCACACACATATTCATCGATTGACTCGCCGGGCTGCTGCATACGGGATGCGAAGTCTCTGCGGTCAATTATAACGTTTCGCTGACGGCGTAAGTACGCGTGCATGGCGCCGATGATGGTGTCCAGATCCGATTCGGCAGGCATCTGCAGTCCAAAATCGATCGTGCGGGCCCAGTCATCGTCCACGACGGCGATGAGAGCTGCCTTCTGTTCGGGAATGGAGAGCTCACGGATGTGTGTCAGCAAGCAGTATCCGTCGAATTTCCTTTTCCATGTCTCGAACTCCATCAGGGATACCGATGAGTGCAGTCTGGGAACTGGCATTCCCGTCGCCGGCAGGCTGACTCGCTGCCGAGCACCAGCGGTAGCCGCCGCCGTCGCGTCCTCCGTCCTGGTGCTCGCGCCGGTGCCCGTTGGGTGAGCGCCGGCGCCGGTACTCGGCTGAGGGTGGAGATGCTGTAGCAGCATGGTCAGCTGCTCGTCCCGCCTGGCCGCCAGCTCCAGCTGCTGCCCGAGGAGGCGAGTTAGCATCTCTGTCGACGTCTCCACCGGTGCCGCCCCTGCCGGCTTCATTTCGGTATTCTTCTCAGTGTCGGACATCGTCAGTCGCTACACACACACTCTCTCGATGGATCACTGCTCACTCAAATATCGTCACAATGAGGAGCTTCACACTGCCCTAAGGCGTAGATACCGACCGCGCCATGTTTGGATCGCAATCGGCCCGCAGTCCACACTCCAGCTCGTGTCTCAGACAACTGTATTCAGTTCTCGGGCGGGCGGTCACCTGGGTCGGCCGGTATAGCCGCCGGCTGTTAGAGTGGCCGGAATAGCACGGCTTCGGCCACGACACGGGAATGGAACACTATTTACCCTAGAGATACAGAAACGTCGACTGCCCTGCTGCTGTGATCTGGCCGGCACTGGTCTGAGTCCCGCAGAAGGTCCTCGCTGTGGCCATTGTCCCAGTGCTATGGTCTGTAGGTATCTCTCAATGGTCCCGGTGCCAAGGTCTGTATCCTGGATGGTCCCAGTGCCATGGTCTGTATCTCTCAATGGCCCCAGTGCCAAGGTCTGTATCCTGGGCTGTGGCCGGATCCATGGTCTGTATCCCTGAATGGTTCCGGTTCCGAGGTCTTTATCCCTGGCTGTGGCTGGATCCCGATGCCGGGACCTATCTCTCAGTGGTCCCGATTCCGAGGTCTGCATCCCTGGCTGTGGCCGGTGCCGGGTTCTGTATCCCGGATGGTGCCGGGGACCCGAGGTCCGTCTTCGAACACCCCGCTGGCTCTGCAGCCGCCCCGTGCCGTCCGGCGCCGTGGGTGGCGGGGCCCGGTGCCGGTGCCATCACTGTTTACCGGGGGACGCTGACGTATCACCGCGACCGTCACACCGCCGCTGTCCGTGCCCCCTTCAGTGGGACGGGGGACGCGCAGTTTGGTGGGGAACTCTGCCGTCACCTGCTGAGTGGCAGGAGAGGCGGCGACCTCCCAACCGACGGCTCAGGCGACCCTGAATGTGTGACATGGCGTCTTACACGAATCCAACTGCTGCCTGCTCTTTGAGTAGTCTGACGAGGGAAAAGTTACAATTAAAGATAGTTCAGATACACATCGTCAAAGATCTTCATGCACATTATTCCCAACAGCTGTCTAGCTATTATGATATACGTGAGTCAATTTGGTTGCGTTATTTCCATTTCGTCTGCCGCTGCGGAGCGCGGCACTCCCAGCCCTGTCTGCAGCCCACTGGCTGCAGCTCAACAAGCAAACGGACGAGATCCGCAGTATCGCCTCTACCGAAACGTACCACATAAACCTTCAACAAATAAACCGGTTTGAAGATAATCCACGCTGACTAATCCCCTTAGTCTCCATTTGAACCGAACCGTTCCAGTATCACATCCCCGAATCTTCCGTGTCTGTGATTATGAGGCCTCTGAGCTATGCGCGCCGTTGGTACGATTTGCCTGGCAGTCGCCCTTCTGGCGAGTCGGCCGTGTTCTCTGGATCTGCCCGATGGGACGTCGGCGGCTGCATTTGTGGCTTGTGCCGAAACATTACCATTACGGTCGGGGCGGCCGTTTCCGTTTCCCGGTTTCCTCGAAAGGCGGCGGCGTCACCGGCCGACTGCTCTTCCTTCCTCTTGACCCCAGGGACGGGGACGGGGGAGAGAGGGGGGTCAGACAGACGTGATCCGCGACTGGTCCGGGTTTCGATCCGGCGCGGCGGGCGAGAGGGCACTGCAGCGTCGCGGTGGCCGGCTGACGGAGCCGCCATAGCCGTCCATAGTATCCTGTGACTGCTGGAGAAAGTGCTGTCATATCGACACCACCGTGGGAAACTGTGTGTACCGAACCGTGGAGAATGGGCCGACGCCCTGGCTGGGTGGTACATTGCTTTGGGCCGGAATAACATAGCCGGCTTTAAAGTAAAGTAAAACGGAAGATCTGGCTAATTGCCAGCTAGTAACTTCCCCCTACCCCGACCAGGGCCTCGGCCTGTCGGGAGCAAAATTCAAAAAAAAAAGAATGTAATCAAAGTTTTTTTTTAAGGTGGATGGTGTTTTACGCACCTATCGACGTACAAGCGTACGGTGTTTTAGGAATCCATGGAAATTACGCGTGTTTACTAGCCGTGTTGACTCATACTGCCGTGGGAGGTCGTAACGCCAATCGATACCACCACCGTATTCAATCGGTTTAGAAGATCCCAGCCCCCCAGGTCCCGGGAACGACTGTGGGGTGGCTGCGAGCCTCCTTTCGGTTGTAGTCTCCTTATCTCACCATCCCAATTGTGTGATTATCTAGCCCTAGACGGAACACTTGCCGCCTACCTAGCCTTATTGCGGCGTAAAAGGTCGCTGCTTACCGCGGCGGCTCTTCCTTTGCCAAGGAGTGGGAACACTGCTCCGATGAGTTATTCTGCAGACTGCGGCGGAACGTTATCAGCAGAGAGCGCTGTGTCCCGATGAGCTGCTTCACTGGGCTGGAGCCTCAGAGCGCTGTGTTTCTATGGGGTCGCTGTCTGACTGCGCCGTGTTTCTATGGGTCGTTGGCTGACTGCGCTGTGTTTCTATGGGTCGTTGGCTGACTGCGCTGTGTTTCTACGAGCCGCTGGTCTGACTGCGCTGTGTTCCAATGAGTCGCTGTCTGACTGCGCTGTGTTTCTACGAGTCGCTGGCTGACTGCGCTGTGCTTCTATGGGTCGCTGGCCTGACTGCGCTGTGTTTCTACGAGTCGCTAGCTGACTGCGCTATGTTTCTATGGGTCGCTGGTCTGACTGCGCTGTGTTTCTATGGGTCGCTGGTCTGACTGCGCTGTGTTCCTACGAGCCGCTGGTCTGACGGCGGCGGTGCCTCGTTCGCAGGGGAACAGTGTTCCAGGGCGGGGTGGTGGGCAAGGCGCTCAAGGGCCCCATCTGCACGTTCGAGTTCAGCGGCGGCGTCAACATGGACCACTCCAAACAGGTGGGTGGTGGCGCGCTCTGCGAGCCGGCAGGGAGGGGAGCCGGAGCCCCCCCCCCCCCTCCCCGGCGGCCGGGCAGCGGGCGCCTGTCCGCTGGGGTCGGTCACTGCTCACCTGGCGTGGTGTGATGTAATGTATGATATTGGTGTGATGCGGAGTGATGTCATGTTATATGGTGTTATTTTATTTAGTGTGATGTGATATGATATGATATGATTTGCTGTGATGTGGTGTGATGTAATGCATGGTGTGATTTGATGTCTGATGCGAAGTGATGTTGTTATATGGTGTTATTGATGTCTGATGCGAAGTGATGTTGTTATATGGTGTTATGTAGTGTGATGTGGTGTGGTGCGGTGCGGGGTTGTTGGTGTTGGTGATAGCGCGTTGTGTCGGATCCTGTCCCGGGCCACCGGTCACCCGGCTGGGACTGGGGAAGGGACGGAAGGACAATCGACCAGCCGCGCAGGTGTGCCGCAGGTGAGGAGGCCTGCTAGTGCGTCGGTGATTTGTGAAACCGCCGCCGGCCGCCGCGCCAGGCTGGCCCATCGTAGCCGTTTATATGACAAATGCGATTTATATTTGATTTGCTTCCATTACACATATGGAATGAAGAGCATAACGCATGGCATACTGTTTCGTTCTGCACTTTTTTTCAGAAGACTCGAGACATGACGTGCCGAGCGCCAAATCATATAATGAAGTCGCCATACGGTCGTGCCGCGTCCCACCTCCATCGCCCGGGCAGCCAGTGTTCTACTCTGGCCCATCCGTCCGTCTGTGCTGATGATACTCTGTTTTTGACCTGTCCGCGCTGTCCAGTCTGTCCAGGTATCTATCGCTGGTCTCTGTTCTGACCCCGTCTGTCCAGGGTGTCTGCCTCTAGTCTCTGTTCTGACCTGTCCGTCTGTCGGTACAGGTGTCTGTCTCCGGTATCTGGTCTGTGTTCTGACTTCTGACCCTGTCCCGCTGATCGCTGACCCCATCTGTCTGTCTGTCCAGGTGTCACTGGTGGCCACCACCGTGGCGCACGAGATGGGCCACAACTTCGGCATGGAGCACGACACCAAGGACTGCGAGTGTAAGGACGACCGGTGCATCATGTCGCCATCATCCAGGTCAGTGGGGGCCGGGGACTGGGGAGGGACATCATGTGTCCCTCCTCCAGGTCAGGGGGGCCGGGGACTGGGGAGGGACATCATGTCGCCCTCCTGCAGGTCAGTGGGGACTGGGGAGGGACATCATGTCGCCCTCCTGCAGGTCACTGGTGGGAGAGGAGCGAAGCATCGTCGCCCCGGCACATGTGCCGGTCGGAGTGTTGGCGCTGCCGACAGTCCCCGACGATGGCCTTACTCGTGTGGGGGGGGGGGGAGTGTCGTCCGCCGGTAGTCCTACACGAAAGATCCACTCCAGGGAGATGGGGACGGCGTGTGGGTGCCGCCGGTAGTGCTGGACGACAGTCCCGGCTCGGGGCGAGGGGAGACGGGACTGTGTGTCGGCTCGGCGCCGGCGGCAGTGCTGGACCGTCGCCATGCCGGACATAGCTGCGACCCTCAGACCGGGAGCAGTCGGCGCCACCTGTCTCCGAGCGGCCTTCCAGCGATGACATGTGGCCGCAGGCGGGTGGGGGTACAGCGGTGACACGCGGCTGGGACGGGGCGGGGTACAGCGGTGACACGCGGCCGCGGGGCGGGGGTACAGCGGAGACATGTGGCCGCGGGCGGGTGGGGGTACAGCGGTGACACGCGGCGGGTGGGGTCGGTATGACCAATGCATGAGAGCAGTGTCCGCGACTGAAGGGTAGTGTTATACGAGACTACCACTGTATCCACCCCAGCTACGATAGCTGCTTTATTGAACAGAAAGCACGGCGTTCTTACTGCCGTATCGGTGTTTCACGTCCCCAAGTGGTCCCGTCACGTATCGGCCGTCACCACGTCAGTGGTCAGTGACGACACTCCACTCGGACCGCCCGCCGTCGGAGGCTGGTGGTGCCTGCCGCTGACCTCACTGCTCGTCGTGTCGGTGTCGGCCGGGGCGCCCGCTCCAGCCCCGGTGCACGGGTCCGCAACACCGCGAGCTGACACTGCATGGGGAGGGTACTGGGCAGGGGCTAATCCAAACACAACTACCAAAACACACGGCTGGAGGGGCCGCCCCGCGGATAGGATGGGTAAGCATAGCGGGCTAGTAAAGCTATGAATGATTGTTGGTAGTCCACTTGGGTGTCAAATGTTTTGCAAAGGAATATTGTCCGGGCTTTATACTTAAAGTGCCCACAAACTGTATTTCTACTCATTTTGAGACTGAAATGGTTATGTTGATTGTTGAGCCTTCACTTGGAGGATCTTGCATTGAATTCATTAGAATTTTCTTCCGATTTTAGTGGTGTTTTCGTGCCAGACTTTTTATCGTTTTTACAGTCCATCTAGAGTTAAATTACTGCCGGGGCCCTGGAGCTGCGTTATTTAGTTCGGGAAAGCTCTGAGCTCCGTGACGCCTGCCCTGAGTCGATCAATTGCGTCAGACCGCCCTGCCTGCGCCGTGACGCGGTCTGCGCATTGCCGCCTCCGCCGGGCGCCAGACTGACTCATGTGCTCGTGCTGCCGCAGCTCCATCAGCCCCAACCACTGGAGCAAGTGCAGCCTCAACTACCTGACACAGGCGTTCGGTCATGGCATGGACTACTGTCTGCGCAACAAGCCGGCCAGGTGAGGACACGGGGTGGATTATCATCCCACTAACAAGCCGGCCAGGTGAGAATACGGCACGGGTTTCTGTATCCGTAACACATACGGGGTGGACCCCTGTCTCTTTATACACACAGGGCGGACTTCTGTCTCTTGACACACACAGGGCGGACTCCTATCTCTGTAATATACGGGCAAGTGAGAGACTACCGAGTGGAGTGTTTTGTACACGGCCCGCTGGCCCCTCTGACCTATCGGCCGCTCGGACTGACCGCTCTGATCTATCGGCCGCCGGTCGGGTCAACCAATAGCGGCATGTACCGGACAGAGGGGGCCGGTAGCACCGACTCGTCTCAGCGGAGATGCTCGCGGCTCCGAACCCTCCCGCTCTGTTTTGACCAAACCGCAGCTCTGTTTATGTCTGTGGAACGGACGGCGGACGCGCCGCAGTCCGTCCGTCTGTCCGTCTGTCCCCGTCCGTCCGTCTGTCCCCGTCCGTCCGTCTGTCCCCGTCCGTCCGTCCGTCCGTCCGTCTGTCCCCGTCCGTCCGTCCGTCCGTCCGTCCATCCGTGTGTCCGTCCCCGTCCATCTGTCCGTCCATCTGTCCGTCTGTCGGTTTGCTTGGTCTGCGCCAGCCCGCGCCCGCTGTGCGCTGGTCTAGCCACCTGGTGGTAACATGAGTCACTAGTGTTAGGGTGACCTGCCGAGAGCGTGAGCGCCTCGAGTGACCGCCGGCTGGGCCGGTATTGTGTGTGTTGGCGCCGTGCTGTGCGCATCCGTCTGCTCGTCCGGCTGCAATAGAGTGTCTCGCTGAAGCTCGGGTGTCTACTACTGGCGTGGTGGCAGCGCCTTTGCCCACCTCTCCTAGTGCCACGCAAGACATTGCTTCTCCTCTGCAAGGATCAGCGAGCTTTGCTCAATCTGCATCGCCAGCGCTCTACGCACCGGACTTGGAGCCAAGATGGCGGGCGTTCGTGCCCCGAAGCAGTGGTCACTGACGAAAGACGAGACAATTACGTCATTCGAGAGTTGGCGCCAAAACCTGCTCTATACCCTGTCGCTCGATAGTATTTTCGCAAAGTTTCTCGAGCAGGGAGTCGTGTGGCAAAAGAAGACGGCTGACTGTCCGACACGTGGCTTCTCCGACGACAGCTCGAACGTCCCCGCCTCCAGTCGTCTCACCGCCGCTCAGAAGACAGTCCAGCTCGAGCTCATGTTAGGGCAGATTGCCAATTTCTGCCCGATCATCGCTCGCAACTCCATTGTGAAAAACTCCACGTCGCTGCAGCAGATCTGGCAGTCAATCCGGCTTCACTTTGGATTCCAGTCATCAGGCTCTCATTTGCTTGATTTCGCTGCAATTCAGCTGCAATCTGACGAACGACCGGAGGATCTGTTCCAGCGGCTTATGGCGTTCGCCGAGGACAATTTGCTGAAGTCCGACCATGACGTCACTCATCACGGCCTCCTGCCGTCGTCGGATGAGGACATGTCGCCATCTCTGGAGAACTTCATCGTCCTACACTGGCTCTCGCTACTGCATCCGCGCCTTCCGGCCCTCGTCAAGCAGCGTTACGGCCCGGAGTTGCGAACCCGTACCCTGGCATCTCTGAAGCCGGAAATCAGTCAGTCTATCGACTCTCTTCTCGCGGAGCTGCAGTCTGGAGAACACGCGCAAGTTTTGCGTTCTGCAATCGCCAGTTTCCAGCAAGTTCGCCCCCGCAATCAGCTGGCTGGATCCGCCTCTGCGGGCCGGCCAGCGGCCGTGCCCGCCGGCGGTCGGCCCGCGCCGGCTGCCGGCCGCTCCGCCCCTGCGCTCGGCGGCGGCCGGTCCGGTTCGGCTGACCTGTCTGGGGGTGAGCGGCGCGGCGGCCGCGGTCAGCGTTCGCGTACATGTGCACTCTGCGTGGCGGCCGGTCGTCCAGGTGCCGACTCGCACTTTTTGAGTCGCTGCCGCTTCTTGCCCATCGAGGATCGTCGCTTCATGGCTGGCGTACGTCTCATCGCCGGATGCGACGACCTCTGTGAGGACTTGGACTCTGAGGGTGCATCTCGCCTCTCACAGACGGACTCTGACAACCAGGTATGTGTTGCCTCTAGTGATGAGGTAGATACGTATTCAGAGCTTGAGATGGGCAGTTGCACTAAACCCGAGTCTTCATCTACTGGTGTGATTGACTATGGTCATGATTCAGCTGTCAATGAGGTCAATGAGTGTGTTCGTGACAATATCAATGATTCGTCCGATGTTCCCGCGCGTCGCATCCAGCCCGAGCCTTCGCCGTTTTTACCCGTGCACTGTGGGTCGGTCCCTCTCCGCCTGACTCTCGACTCGGGCGCGGAAATTAACTTGATTCGTGACACAGTAGCCGTTTTAGTCGGAGCCCCTATCTCAAAGACGACTCAGAATGCCTTTCAGGCTGATGGTCACTCTAAGCTCAACGTAATTGGAGAAACAACTCTGATATTGCATCGTGGCTCCCTTGAGATGACCCTTCAGGCTCTGGTGGTTCAGGACCTTGACGTCGAGGTCCTTGCCGGCACTCCCTTTATGTCCCGAAACGATGTGTCTGTGCGGCCCGCGGATGGCTCGGTATCCATCGGAGGTGACGTCATCTTCCTCTACCGTGCCCGTTCTCATGTCTCCAACCAGCCCTCTCCACGTCCTGCGAGCTGTTTGATCCGCTCTCCATCTCGGTCAGTAACTCTGTGGCCCGGTGACTTCATCGAGCTGGAGGTTGCTGACATAGACCGTGACGTCGCCGTGTCCGTCGAGCCGTGGGCCTCCTCTCCCGTCCAGGATCCTGGGTCCGGTCCATGGCCTAGTCCAGCTGTTACCGCTGTGGTTGACGGCAAAATTCGTGTGCCAAACAACACCGGCTCACCTCTTAGGCTGCAGAAAAACTCTCACTTCTGCAAAATATTTTCCGTATCGTCACCACCCGTGATCTCTCCGGCGCCGGCTTGCTCTCCGGCACCTCCACAGTCTCCGCCGGGCTCCTCAGCCACTCTGGTGTCCATTGATCCTCATGGACTGCTTTCGGACTCTGTAAGGGCCGAGTTTGCTGCTACTATCGCGCAGTATGACTCGGTGTTTGAGCCTGTTTTCCCTGGCTACAACGGCGCTGTTGGAGACATTCACGGGACTGTGAACATCGGCGCGGTCCAACCTCCTCAGCGCAGAGGCCATTTGCCTCAGTATAACCGTCAGCGGCTGTCTGAACTTCAGTCGAAGTTCGACGAACTGGAGGCCCTCGGTGTCGTCAGAAAGCCTGAGGATGTTGGCGTGGCGGTGGAATATGTCCACCCCTCCTTTCTGGTAAAAAAGCCTAGCGGCGGAAGTCGCCTCGTCACAGATTTCACCACTGTAGGTCGCTTTTGTAAGCCTCAGCCCTCGCTGCTCCCGGACGTTGAGTCCACCTTACGCATTATTGGTAGCTGGAAGTACATCATCGTGACCGACTTGACGAAGGCATACTTCCAGGTGCCCTTGGCACGCTCGAGTCTGAAGTACTGCGGGGTGGTTACACCATTCAAAGGTGTTCGTGTATACACCCGCTGTGCCATGGGATTGCCTGGTTCGGAATCAGCTCTGGAGGAACTCATGAGCCGTGTTCTCGGTGACCTCATCCAGGATGGCAAGGTCGCCAAAATCGCTGACGACCTCTTTTGTGGCGGTGCCACACCTGGGGAGGCGCTCGAGATGTGGCGCCTGGTTCTACAGGCACTCGACCACTGTGACCTCCGTCTTTCTCCCTCAAAGACGGTTATCTGCCCTCGCTCCGTCACCATTCTCGGCTGGGTCTGGTCTGACGGTCAGCTTTCTGCCAGCCCGCACCGTGTTTCGACACTGACCTCCGCGGAACCCCCTCGCACGGTAAAGAACCTTCGTAGCTTTATCGGTGCTTACAAGGTTCTCAGCAGAGTCGTGAAGGGGACGGCACACTACATGTCTCCGCTGGACGCAGTTTGTGCCGGCCGCGAGTCATCTGAGGTGATCGTGTGGACAGACGAGCTGTTATCCACCTTCCAGCGGGCTCAGTCGGCCCTGCAGCATCACCGTGCCGTCGTTATACCGCGCCCTTCGGACGATCTCTGGATTGTCACTGACGGGTCCAGCAAACTTCACGGTATCGGTGCGACGCTGTATGTGACGCGGCAGGGGCGTACCATGCTAGCTGGCTTTTTCAGCGCACAGCTACGCAAACACCAGATCAACTGGCTTCCATGTGAAATCGAGGCTCTCGCTATCGCCACGGCGGTAAAGCACTTTGCACCTTTTATTAGCCAGGCCTCGTCTCACGTCTGTGTGCTAACCGACAGCAAGCCTTGCGTGCAGGCATTCGATAAGCTGGGCCGCGGGGAATTTTCTGCGAGTCCTCGTGTATCTACATTCCTTTCGACCATCAGTCGCTATTGCATATCTGTGCGCCACCTCGCAGGCTCTGCGAACCTTCCCAGTGACTTCTCGAGCAGAAATGCCCCTCCATGTCTCGATGCAGCGTGCCAGATTTGTTCATTTGTGTCTCGCATGGAGGAGGCCACAGTCCGCCATATTTCTGTCAGTGACGTCATGTCTGGATCGTGCCGTCTGCCCTTCACAGGGCGCCAGTCATGGCTCACGATCCAACAGGATTGTGCAGATTTGCGTCGCACCAAGGCTCACCTATCTCAGGGCACGCGGCCTTCACGGAAACAGACTAAAATCCGTGACGTCAAACGGTATCTGCAGACCGTCTCCATCGCTAGAGATGGTCTGCTGGTTGTCAAACGTGACGAACCTTTCTCTCCGTCCAGAGAGCTCATAGTTGTCTCCCGTCAGGTGGCTGCTGGTCTCCTGTGTGCGTTGCACATAAAACTCCAACATCCTACTCAGCATCAACTGAAACAGGTGTTCTCACGCTACTTTTATGTGCTCGATTTGGATGCACATCTGGCAAGGTTATATGCCAGCTGTCATTCTTGTGCCGCGCTGAAAAAGCTCACTTTGCCGCTCGTGGAGAGCTCCACATCCCCTCCCCCAGCCGTGGGAGTATCATATGCCGCAGACATCATGCACCATGAGCGTCAGTTGATTTTAGTAGTTCGTGAAACCGTCACATCGCACACACTCACTTGTTTTGTCAGTGATGAGCGTGCTGCTACCATTGAAGCAGCTTTAATCTCTCTCTGCTTGTGTCTGCGAGCTGTTGACGGGCCTCCTGTCACGGTGCGCGTTGATCCAGCTCCATGTTTCGTCTCTCTGTCCTCCAGTGACGCCCTCAAGAAGGTTGGCATCCGCTTGGAGGTCGGTCGTGTGCATAACAAGAACAAGAACCCGTCCGCTGAACATGCCATCGGCGAGCTGCGCAGTGAGTTAAGGCGCATCAATCCTGATGGCGGCGCGATCTCACTGGCGACCCTGGCTATCGCCATTTCGCGTCTGAACTCCCGCCTTCGTCTCGGTGGTATGTCCTCATTCGAAATGTTCTATGCGCGTGATCAGTACACGCTTTCCGCTCTCAGCATCTCTGACCGTGAGCTTATCGCTCAGCGCTATGCGTCTAGAGTCCATAATCATCCATATGATTACAAGTCAAAGTCTCGTACGCATCGCCGTGTGCCCCCTGTGCAGCCTGCCCCCGGCGATCTGATTTACCATGCCGGAGACCGCGACAAAACTAGAGCTCGTCCTCGATATCTGGTCACGGCTGTTGATGGTGAATGGTGCTCTGTTCGTAAGTTCGCTTGCTCGCAACTCCGTTCCAAAGAGTACCAGTTCCGTCTGAGTGAGTGCCTGCTCGTGCCCTGTGCTGTGGAGGAGCTGGAGCCCGTTTCTGGTGACGAGTCATCAGATGACGATACTACCCCTCCTGCAGCTGATTCATCGTCCCCTATTCCTGCTGAGATCGCCATCGTTCCCACACCTCGTCAGCCTGTCTCTGGGGTGCCGACGTCCTCTCTACCTGCTCCGCTACCCCCTCCCCCTGCTCCGCCGTCCCTGGCCGCCGGCCGCCCGCGACGTCAAATTAGATTACCGGGTCATTTGAAAGATTATGTAGTGTCCCTCCGTTAGTTCCCTGCAATGCTATGAACCGATGCCTTGTTTTGCGTTTATTCTGTTATTTACTCAATCACGCATTTCTTTGTTACTTATTTGCGCCTGTGTCCAGTTAGCGTTGTCTGCGTTTGCATTTTGCAGTATGTTCTTGTGCAATGTTGCACCTGTATTTTGAGAAGGGTTTCTTTTATTTACTAAGAAAAAAAGTGGTCACGCCAGCCCGCGCCCGCTGTGCGCTGGTCTAGCCACCTGGTGGTAACATGAGTCACTAGTGTTAGGGTGACCTGCCGAGAGCGTGAGCGCCTCGAGTGACCGCCGGCTGGGCCGGTATTGTGTGTGTTGGCGCCGTGCTGTGCGCATCCGTCTGCTCGTCCGGCTGCAATAGAGTGTCTCGCTGAAGCTCGGGTGTCTACTACTGGCGCTGGTCATTGCTCTCTGGCAGACAGTAATTAGTCATACCATGGCGCCAGCTCGGCGAAAGCGTGCCCGCTGGGTGGGAGGTGGCGAGTGACTGACAGGCACCACGCCACCAGCACGGGGACAAATAATCACCCATGAGGACCTGCCACTGCAGCACATACACGCTGAATGGTGGTCCGAGCTGAGGGGTCCGCCACCGTGTACCGTCTCTAATTACATAATCAGGGTGGGGACACATTTTGATTTCTCCTCAGTGACCCTGCGACACGCAGTCTCCTGTGGCTCAGAACATAGAACGTCGCTCTGTTGCTGTTATGAATGGATACTGCGTTTTTTTTTCGCGCAGCCTTTTCCTGGTCTAGTTGTTTTCGTTTTTCAGTTTAGTTATGCACAGAAAAAGGCATTGCTGCCTCTCCCGGTCCCAAAGTACCGCCAGTATCTGGCCCTCCTCCTGTATTCTATCTGCAGCATGTGCCAATCGCCGGTGTGACACTGTATGTCCGTCCGCAGCCAGTCGCCCGTATGCACTGTATGTTCGTCCCCAGCCAGTCGCCCGGTGTGACACTATGTCCGTCCGCAGCCTGTACGAGTTGCCCGTGTGACGCTTGTATGTCCGTCCGTCCCCAGCCTGTACGGGTTGCTCAGTGTGACGCTGTATGTCCGTCCCCAGCCAATCGCCGATGTGACGCTGTATGTCCTTCCCCAGCCTGTACGAGTCGCCACTGTATGTCCGTCCGCAGCCTGTACGAGTCGCCACTGTATGTCCGTCCCCAGCCAGTCGCCGGTGTGACGCTGTATGTCCGTCCGCAGCCTGTTCGAGTCGCCGGTGTGACGCTGTATGTCCGTCCGCAGCCTGTACGAGTCGCCGGTGTGACACTGTATGTCCGTCCGTCTGTCCGCAGCCTGTACGAGTCGCCGGTGTGTCACTGTTTTTTCGTCCGCAGCCTGTACGAGTCGCCGGTGTGACACTGTTTTTTCGTCCGCAGCCTGTACGAGTCGCCGGTGTGACGCTTGTATGCCCGTCTGTCCCCAGCCTGTACGAGTCGCCGGCGTGACGCTGTATGTCCGTCCCCAGCCAGTCGTCTGTGTGACACTGTATGTCCGTCCCCAGCCAGTCGCCGGTGTGACACGATATGTCTGTCGGCAGCCTGTACGAGTCGCCACTGTATGTCCGTCCGTCCCCAGCCAGTCGCCGGTGTGACACTGTATGTCCGTCCGCAGCCAGTACGAGTCGCCGGTGTGACGCTGTATGTCCGTCCGTCCCCAGCCTGCACCAGTCGCCGGTGTGACACTCCGTCCTTCCGCAGCCTGTACGAGTCGCCGGTGTGCGGTAACGGGTTCGTGGAGCCGGGCGAACAGTGCGACTGCGGCCTGCCGGACGACTGCCAGAACCCGTGCTGTGATGCGCCCACGTGTATGCTGAGAGAGGGCGCCGTGTGCGCCACCGGCCAGTGCTGCGACCTCACGGTGAGTGGTGCCGGCGCCCGCACCGCGGCCATAGTCGCACCGTGTGTTTACTGAGCTGCTGGATCAAATTAAAACGGTATAATCAGTTCATACTAGTTCATGTAGTACCACTCACTTTGAAGATCCCGTTGTTATACCTATTTGGTTCGGTTGTCCAGACCCGGACCGCTGCTGTATCCCCACTGCTGCTAGGTCTGACCCCCCCCCCCCATCCGTCCTGCCGCCTGGTGTGACCCGCCCCCCCCCCTCCGTCCTCCTGTCAGGTGGGACCCCCTCCGTCCTCCTGTCAGGTGTATCCCCCTCCGTCCTGCTGCCAGGTGTGACCCGCCCCCTGCTGTCACCAGGTGTGACCCCTGCCGCCTGGTGTGACCCGCCCCCACCCCTGCCGCCTGTGTGACCTCCCCCTGCTGTCACCAGGTGTGCCGCCCGAAGCGGGCCGGGGTCAAGTGTCGCGGCGCCGAGCACGAGTGTGACTTGTCCGAGTACTGCACCGGAGCCTCCGAGTTCTGTCCGGACGACGTGCACAAGCAGGACGGGCTCGAGTGCCAGGGCGGGGAGGTAAGGACCACTGAGGGCTAGGGGTACGGACCGCAGAGGGCCAGTGCGGGGAGGTACGAAGTACGAACCACTGAGGTCAGGGCGGGAGTTACGGACGGACTCGAGGGTCAGGGTGGGTTACAGACTCCAGTTTCCTGGCGGGGAGGTACGGACCACTGGGTGTCAGGGCGGGGAGCCACGCAGTACGGACTGCATTGTGTGATTGGGTACTGTGGTGATGGGGTGGAGGAGTTTAGCGTAGACGACTGTTTAACTACTGTCAGAACCTGTCGCTGTAGGTAAGCCACCTCTTATAGGAGGTAGCCATTCGGCCCAGCCAGCGCTGGATTGGGCATTGCTACCCTTCTTGCTGGTGGTATGACTTGGACTCTCATGACTCTTGCTCTACAATGACCCCGGCGGCGTCAGGTTTCCGGTCCAGCTGTGTCCGAGTGTGCAGCTCAGAATGCAGTTCGTGTGCGTTGTCCTGTGCCAGGTGGCTCCAGCCTGCCGCCCGCGGCCGGCCGGGGTGCATATCCCGGTAGGCTGAGTGGGTTCACGGTCTGCCGTGTCGCCAGGCGTACTGTTACGGCGGCGTGTGCCGCACCCGCGACAAACAGTGCCAGATCCTGTGGGGGCCCAGCGGCAAAAACTCCGTGGACAACTGCTACTACCAGAACGCCAGGGGCAACCGGCTGGGCAACTGCGGCTACAGCCGGCTCAACCAGACCTACCAGAAATGTCTCAACCGGTGAGTAGTGCAGGGGAGTTATCTATTGGACTGACCGTACAGCCGGCTCAGCCAGACGCACCGCCACTGCCTCAACCAGTGAGTCCCCAGGGTCGGTCGGGGCTCACTGCGGCAGTGTTCGGTGCCGACCAGGACTCCTGACGGTCAGGTGCGGTCAGCGGCGCCACAGCTGGAGTGCCACGCAGGGGCTGCTGCAGTGCGACTGCGGCCGTGCGGCGCCAGACCAGTAGCAGTGTCCTGGCCTGACCTGACCTGCTGCACCAGTAACGTGATGTGCGAGATGCTGCACTGACCTGACCTGACCGGCCCCCGCCCTGACCTGCCCTGCCCTGCCGCCGCCAGGGACGTGATGTGCGGCATGCTGCACTGCCCTGAACTGACCTGACCGACCCCCGCCCTGCCGTGTCCTACCCTGCCCTGACCTGACCTGACCTGCCCCGCCCCGCCGCCGTCAGGGACGTGATGTGCGGCATGCTGCACCGACCTGACCTGACCTGACCTGACCTGCCCTGCCCCGCCGTCAGGGACGTGATGTGCGGCATGCTGCACTGACCTGACCTGACCTGAACTGACCTGCCCTGCCCCGCCGCCGTCAGGGACGTGATGTGCGGCATGCTGCACTGACCTGACCTGACCTGAACTGACCTGCCCTGCCCCGCCGCCGTCAGGGACGTGATGTGCGGCATGCTGCACTGCGCGCACCTGAACGAGCGCCTCGAGTTCGGCCTGGAGTCGGCGGCCATCATCTCAGCCACGTTCATCAACCTGGAGGGCCGCGAGGTGCCGTGTCGGACGGCCATCGTCGACCTGGGGCTGCGCCAGCGCGACCCGGGCCTGGTGCCCAACGGCGCGCCCTGCGGACACAAAAAGGTTCGGTCCGTACAGCTGACACACACAGCCGCCGTGTGACAACGGTGTGCCACTGTGGCTGCTACGATCCCCAGTCTACTAATTTCTGTCACCCGTCCTGGACTTCAACTGTATCTAGTTAGAGCAAGACGTGATGACTTATATGGTGTATGACCATTAGAAATGTGAACAACTAGCCCAGACCAGTCAACGCATTTCCCTATTATGTGCTTAGTGTGTGCCAGTTCTTGTGCCGTATTTATTCATGCACTTAAAGCGATCCGGCGGGCTTAGAAAATCCGACTATAGGCGTTTGTTTGTGATTGTGTCATTTGTGTTGTGTATTTGTCGGCAGATGTGTGTGGAGCAGCAGTGTGTGCCCGTGGCAGAGGTGACGGCCGGTATGTGTGTGTCTGTGTGTGTCTGACCTGGTGTGTGTCGACAGATGTGTGTGGAGCAGAAGTGTGTGCCTGTGGCAGAGGTGACGGCCGGTATGTGCCCGCACGGCTGCGGCGGTAACGGCGTCTGCAACTCGGCCGGCCACTGCCACTGCGACCCGGGCTGGGGTCCGCCGCACTGCCTCACACCCGGCGACGGCGGCAGCGAGGACAGCGGCCCGGCGCTCGACCAGTCCGGTACGCGGCGCTGCACACTCACAGCCTCCGGCGCTGTCTGCTGTATATCGCTACTGTGATTATTATCACCTGGTGGGAGTATCAGTCACACAGACAATCTCTTTGAGCTCTTCAACTACCTCATACCTGCCTGTGTATTGTATAACTCTGAACCGGTCAGTATCTTGCTTCAGTCCGTCTCGTCTATAGCTGTAATGCGCCGGCAAAGTGTGCTGACCGGCGTCCCCCCTGTCCCGCCCCGCAGCGGCCGGCACGTTCGTCATCATTCTGTTCGTCGTGTTCCTGGGCCTGGTGCCGGCGGCCGCGCTCGTCTTCTGCTGCATCTACGTCCGCCGCAACAACATCCAGCTGAGCTTGTTCCAGCTGTCGTCGACCGGCGCCAGGTGCGCTCCGTGCCGGGGAGGGGTCCGGGACCCCGCCCCGCCGCCTCGGCACACGGCCACTCCCGGGCACAGTCGGGGCAAAGGGCGCCGAGCTGCGCCGCGTACCTCCGTGCTGAGGTTTCTGGGCTGGGGTGGCTGTGACCCTGTGTCGGATCGCGCTGTGTCCGGACCCCTGATCCCGTCCCAGTCGCCGTCGGCTCACTGTACCGTCCCAGCGTCCCCCGGCCGTCCGCCGCCCGTCCCTCCCGTGTCACAGAAGCCCCGCACGGGCGGCCCTGTCGCGGCGCCCTCCGTCCGTCCCAGCGGCCCGCCGCCGCCCCTGCCGGCCTGTCCGCGGGCCGCCGCCGAGCCGGGCACCGCGGCGCGGCCGGCCGGCGGGCCAGGGGGCGGACCCACCACCCCTGGCAGCGTCCCGGCGCGCCGCGCGGAGCCTGGGGGACCGCCCCAGGGACCGGCGGGGCGCCTCAGAGCCGGGCCGAGTCGTCTGGCGTCCTCCAATGGCCCGCCGCCGACGCCCGCGGCCAGTCTGAAGCCCAGACGGGAGACAGTCCGGGAGAGCGGCCCCCGTACCGAGTCCAACGAGCCACCCCGCGTGCCGGCGGGCCCCGACCCTGGCCCTGGCCGTGGGGCGGCCGGCGCTGGGCACAGGGTCCCCGCTCCTGGGGCGGGGCCGCCGTCAGCCGGGCCACGGGCAGACGCCCAGGGGGGCCGGACCGCCGGCGGGCGGGTGGCCGAGCTGCGGGCCAGGCTCAACCTGCACCTGAACTAGCGCCGCCCCGCTGACGGGACGTGAACACCTCACAGAGCTGGTACACGGCGCCCCGGCTAACCGCGGGACCAACGGCCTGCGGGTTTCAGTCACGGTGTCTGCTGCGACAAGGGGTGTAGACTCACGATTAGATTAGCAGCGACCTGCGACACGTGAACTTTATGTCGGCAGACCACACGGCGGGTACATGAGTGTTTCGTGATAACGTGCGTGATCTGGATTTGAAGATGTTCGCCTTGATACTGAACTTCTGTACATTATGTTTTAATGAATCGTATGCACCGCCTAGGGCGCCTAGTGCCTATTCGCTTTGCACTGCTTCCGCTTGACGCTTCTGGCTGCTAACATCGCCTTGTTCCCCGCTACAGGAAGCCGGGGTCTGCCGGCCGCAAGCAGCCGTCCAAAGACACGTTTGCGATGGAGGCGGCGGTGCGGCGGCCGGCGCCGGCGAGTCGCGACCCGGCAGCGCCGCTCACCCAGGCAGAGGCCGGCTCCAAGCGCGACCAGCTCACCAACAACCTGGTCGGGCACTTCAACGGCTTCTCGATCCGTCCGATGAAGACGGAGGAGACGGCCGAGCCGTCCGCGCCGGCGGAGCCGCGCCGGGTGTGTGAGGTGCGCCCGACGGTGGTGCGGCCCCCGCAGCCGCAGGACGTGCCGCGAACCACCTTCGGCGGACTCAAGGAGCGAGACACCAAGGCCGAGCCGCGCAAACCGGGCCCCGAGAAGCCGGCGCCGCCGCCGCAGGGCGCGCGCACCACCTTCGATATGAAGAAGGTGGACCGGATTGAGAAAGGGACCAAGGCTGCGGAGCCGGCGGCCGATCCGCCGTCGGCGCCGCCGCCGGAGCCGCCGCGGCCGGCGGTGGCGCCCGCGCCGCCCTCCGCCGCCGGCAGCAGTCGCACGACGTTCGGCATGGCGGCGCCGGCGGCGCGGCGGCCGGCCGCGGAGACCAAACACCGGGACGAGGCGGCGCCGGAGCAGACGCGGCCGTCCGAGGCGCGCACCACGTTCACGGCGCGCGGCGCCGCCAAGCCGGGCGACCGTCCGCCGCCGCCGCCGCGGCCGACGGCGGCCGCCACGCCCGTGGCCGCCTCGGCGCCGGTCAGCCCCACGGCGCCGCCGCCGGTGGCGGAGACGGCGCGGCCGCGCAGCGTGGTCAACCCGCTGGAGGCGGTGCCAGACGCGCGCTCGGCGACGCTGCGCTCGGACACCAGCCGCTCGTCGACGCTGGAGTCCAACCGCTCGGCCGGCAGCGACCGGGCCGAGCGGCCGTTCGGCTCGGCTCTCTCCCGCATGTCCGGCATGTTCCGACGCGCCGACAAGTCGACTCCGAGCTCGCCGGAGCCGGAGCGCGGCATCCATCCCAATCAGAGCTTCAAGGCGGCCAAAATCGACCGGGACCGGCTCAAGGGTCTGCAGATCTCTGCGCCGATCCCGCAGAGCGTGTCGGTGCCGGAGTCGGCGGTGCCGCTGCCGGCCCCGGCCAGCCCCCCGCCGGCGGCAGCGGGCCGCGCGCCGCCGCTGCCCACCTCGCCGCCGGGCCGGCGGGCGGCGGCTGCGCGGCCCTCGGCGCCGCCGCCCCGCCCGCCGCCGGCGCCCGCCCCCGCCGCCGCCGATGAGGTGTACGACGACTGCAACCTGGAGGCGCCGGCGGCGGCGCGCGACTCGCCCGGCGGCGAGAACATCTACTCGACGATCGACGAGCCGGCTGGGGATCACGTGTACGCCATGCCGCCGGCGGAGGAGGCGGCCGGCGCCGGCGGCGAGGACCTGCTCTCGGAGATCGCCGCCGAGCTGCGCCACAAGGACACCTCGCTGTACGCAGCCGTCAACAAGAGCCGAGCGCGCGCCGCGGCGCCGCCGCCGGCCGCCGTCTACCAGAACCTGGCCGAGACGGCGGCCCCAGCGCCGCCGGGCGCCGCCGCTCAGAGGGCCGGCCGGGCGCGCGGCGCGCCCCCGGCACTGCCCAAAAAGCCCGAGCTCCGACGGCCTCCGCTCAAGTGACGGCCTAGTCAGTGAGTGCGTGTGTGCGGCTTGCTTGGCGTGCGCGTGAGGCTGCGCCCCGGCGACGGAGCGGAGGTAAGTGCTTGTTCAGCACGGAGTGTTGATGCTGAGGCGGCGCAGCGGGGCAGCTGTGAATCTCCAGTCTGAGTCAGTGTTGCGGGCGTTGTTTGGAAGTCGGGCGTGCTGCCGTCTACAGGGGCTTTAGTGACTGTGTTAGCCGTTAGGTGCCGCGTGTGTGGACTGAGAGCGTGCTGCGGTACTCGCGGGCATGATGTTCGCTCGCCGAGCGGTGGGCTTCTGTTGTGTCAACGGACACGTTTTTACTTTGGTTGAATATGCGAGCACCTTTGCCGTCACAGGTGCTCCAAGTCAAGTCCTACGCTTGTGTTGATATTGATTGTGTAGACTACGTGGGGTGGTGCACATTTGCCGCTGCCCGCCCCATGCGGCAGTGATGTTTTCCGCACTGTTACCCGACAAGTGCGTTTCATGGCAATATTGTGTGGATTTTAGCCCGCGTGTTATACGCTGGCACTTTGAATAACGGGCTGCCGATAGCGGATCAAATTTGATAACAGCCCTCGTTGAAGCTAGTTTTCGTGTTATTGCATAGCCTAAAAAAAAGGAGGCTCGCACAACTCATAAGCTATTTCATGTTATACGTTTGGCCCGGTGGCCTTTCGTCTCCGGTGGCGAGCCGTCGGCAGAGGCGGAGTCCGGCGTCCGCCGTTCCTCGTGGCCGCGGTCTCCGGTGTAACTGGGTGCCGCACCGGATCTGATCTGTGTACTATAAGCTCACGATAGCTAATTTAAGTCTCACGTTATGCCGCTTTGTTTTATTTTAGCCCATCTCCACATTCTGCTTTTGTGATAAATATGTTTGAGGACGATGGTGGGTGATTCGATGTCGGCGCGAGTGTTTGTACAATCTATTGAGTCTCTCACTGATGACAATGTAATGATACTTATGGTCCCTCCCCCGCACACACTCACCTTCTGTCGCCGTGGAGGCGCGTCAGCTGATAGGTGCTACTCCGGTGCTACTCAGTAGGTGCTACTCCGTGGTCCACCGGTATGTGACCCACCCGTCCGGCCTCGCCGCGTCTGCCGACTCCGGGCGGCGCGCCACTAACAGTTTTGTACCAACAGTGAGGCATATGCGTTTTTATTGAATACATGAAAGAGTGCATTGTCTGTTTTCAGGATTAAACTTGGAAGTAGTTGGAAGGAGCTTTTGAAGACCTGCCGCCAGTCTCTGTCTGTAGATGTTTAGGCGGATACCGGGAGAAGTGATAACCCGCGCCGTGATTTGATAGTGACGTCCTGACTGAGTGAGCCTGCACCTCGCCCATCCTGTAAACCCGACAGAGTGTAAACCCGACATCATACCGAGCGTCCCCGTCCACTGAGCTACCCGACGTCACCCTACACCCGACACCCACCCTATGGCCCTATGCCATTGCCGCGTCATCGCCAACCATTTCCAACTGCAGGTGAATTCAGCGTCGTGGCCAGCGTTCATCAGCACATAGAACCCTCAGGCCACAACTTCGAACGGGAAACTTGTGATCCGAGACTGATATGAAGAATTGGAAGATGGACCAGTGTCGCGACGGCTCGGAACATCCAGTACCTAACTACCTACTACCTATCCGTGTGGCACCAGCTCCGTATCCCGTATTTGAGGCGTCCCTTTCCCGTCCGCTCTCAAACCCATACAGAAGTGCCGGGTGAAGTTCATCGCGTCTGCCGCGGTTCCACACAGGAGTCAGGACTGAAGGGACTGAGCTCGACCCATCTCTATATAATACCACCGAATATAATACCGGCTTCCCGGCACCGTCTGAATCATTGACGCCGGGCGCCGGGCGGCAGACGGCGAGCATGGTCTAGGTGGCCCGCGAGTGTACGGCCCGCGTCCCGGGCGGGACGCGGCTCGGACCCCGGGCCAGACAGCGGCGGTGACGGACGGCCGGGCGGACACGGGCCGCGAGCCACCGGACGGTATAGGAGGTCATGAGCCGCCGGGACCGGCTCAGATCCTCAGACCGACCGGGAACCAACCATGCTGCGTCGAAGCGTCCGTGAGCCGCTGGGACCGGCTCAGACCCCCAGACCAGCCACAGCACCAAACCACCCGTGAACCGCCGAGACCGACTCAGACCCTCAGACCGACCGGGAACCAACCATGCTGCGTCGAAGCGTCCGTGAGCCGCTGGGACCGGCTCAGACCCCCAAACCGACCGGGAGCCAACCATGCTGCGTCGAACCGTCCGTGAGCCGCTAGGACCGGCACAGACCCCCAAACCGACCGGGATCAGCCACTGCGCCGAACATGAACCGTCTCAGAGCCGGGGATCACTAACCACCGCACTGCACCGGTCGGACGCATAAACAGCCGAGAATGCCTACCGCAGTCGCCGTCCTCACCCCGAGCGGGTAGCGATATCGCGGAGTTCAATCACCACCGCTCTGTGTCCGTTTTCTGTACTTGCATACCAGTTCTGATGACGCTCATATGACGTTCTGTGTCCGTCCTGCTGACGCTCTTTGTCCGCTCTGATCATGTTCTGTGCCTGCTCTGTGTCCGTTCTGATGACGCTCTATGTTCGTTCTGATGATGCCCTGTGCCAGTTCTGACTGTTCTGACGGCGTTGAGCCCTCCGACTGCAGGGCAGATGACGCTGTTTCCGGAGCTCTGTCGGTGCCGCCGGGCAGCCACTGCAGGTCGCCGGCGCCGCGGTCTGCGGACCAGCAGCGTGGTGTGGTGGTAAAGCGAGAAACACCCGCTCCTGGGCCTCGTTTCATAAAGCGAGTCCGTAACTTACGGCGGTTTTTGGTCTTGTATTGCAAGTGCATGTGAAGCGATGACGTTAGTTTGAATCGTTGAATTTATTTATCTTGCAAGCAAGAACAGAAGGGAGAAGGGGAAATAAATGTATCGCTTCACATGCACTTGCAATACAAGACCAAAAACCGGCGTAAGTTATGGACTCGCTTTATGAACGAGGCCCTGAACGCACAGCGGCCTGAGCTTAGCTGCGGAGCAGTATCCCAATACGAGCAATGGGCATCATTTTCCTCGATGGGTTTGAGCCTGATCAGTTCCGACGGGGCTGTAATTTACAGCATAATGGCATAATTGAATGCCGGTGGGAATGACGGTTATTAGTTGTTAGTCATTCAGGAGCCGTTTAGGTCATTAGGTGTCAGGTCAGTTACTGCCATTAGGTCGGCCCGCTCTGAAGGTAATGGCGCTGGACACGGAAGGCAGCCACCGCTCTCTGGTCTGAGGAGACCTGGGGCGGCGCGCCGTCCGGGCGTTCATCCGGGGACTGCAGAGCCGACAGGTCACCTAAACGGTCACTGCCACCGCGCGCAGAGTGGTCACTGCCACCGCGCGCAGAGTAGTCACTGACAGTCCAGAGTGGTCACTGACAGCCCCGAGTGGTCACTGCCAGCCCAGAGTGGTCACTGACAGCCCCGAGTGGTCACTGACAGTACGGAGTGGTCACTGACAGCCCAGAGTGGTCACTGACAGTCCAGAGTGGTCACTGACAGACAGTCCAGAGTGGTCACTGACAGCCCAGAGTGGTCACTGACACTGACAGTCCCGAGTGGTCACTGACCGACCGGAGTGGTCGGTAGTCGGGTACAGGTTGATGGTCCACTACTCTTCATCCACCGGTTTCCTATGGCTCTGCATTGGCAGCAGCCGTCAAAATCAAATCGCTCTAAAAAGCCGGTCAAATCGCTCTACCAGGCGACCCGAGCCGGTGTCATACAGTGTGGGTAGGCTGTGCCGTTTCACTCTCGGGTCATGCGGCACAGCCTACCGGTACCAGGCGGCTGCTGCCAATGCTGAGCCATAGCAACCCGGTGGATAAAGAGTGGTGGACCATCAACCTGTACCCGACTGTACTGGTCACTGACATCCACGGGATCGTATGTGAGAGGCACGGAATATGGTCCGTACCTATATGAACGGCTCACTCCGTGCGTTGTATTTTTAATGTATTCTTTCGTCCATTGTATTACACCATTTCATGTTGTATCCCGACTCGCTCATGATCAACTGCTGTCGTCTTATTTTATTCCTGCCCTGCCGTTCTTCTTACACTGTATAAGACGCTAGTCCTGAAAAACCATGTTCTGTGGATGAATTATAGATCAATACATGCATACATACTCCGTAACTGATCGTCCCATGCCTGGGCTGGTAGGTCCGTAGGTATATAGCTGAACGATTTGCATTTAAACGGTATACGTATCTGATCGGCACGTTCTCTGCATCTGATCGTAGCTACCATATAGGTCGGCCGGAAATGACGTCAGAGTGACGTCAAGTCGAAAACGACTTCTGAAAGTTCCGTTTTTTTGCATTATTGCAAAAAATTCACAATTATTAATTTTCAAATTATTTTTTTCAGTACGAATTTGACATCGTACACCAATATAAATAGCACCAACGTGTTCCTGAGCTCAAACTGCATCCAATATACACCTTTTTTGTTGAAAAATTTTAACTTCAAAATTTGACCTTTTTGACCTTAAAGTCACCTGACCTAAGCTAAATTCGACTCAAAATGACTTGTGGGGGTGCCTCGAGAGATGAGCCGCCCCCCCCCCCCTCGAAGCGCTCCTGCTGCCACTCGGGGGTCACAGTGGCTGCATGAGCAGGGGCACCATCCTGCTGCAGTCACTGCTCGTTGATGGTGTCCACACACTTCCTCTGGAGCGCAGTCGAGGACTTCTTGAGCGGGTGCAGACTGCAGATAACGCTCTGCCGTCACTGTGGGACCTCGCCCGCGTCAACTTCGATCCAGATTGGGCTGATAATGCCCGTGCTGCTCACAGCGCACCACGCAGTGCATCGGGGTGGGTGCAGCTGGCGTTCTGCGACCTCGGCTGGGGCATTCTCGCTCCAGTTCCGGTTGCTCTGGGAGTTGACTCTGCCGTCCGTTCTCCAGAAGTCCCACTGTTTCTCTGCACTTCTGTAAAAACATTCACATAATGCAGAACGAGCGATCTTGTCGGCTTCCGTTAGCTTGTTCAACACAGCAAGCCTGTATGGATACAGCTGAAGATCCTAATCCTTCCTCAGGATCATTTGCGCTGTGGAGCTGCTGCACCCTGCGTCTTGCCCGAGGTGTCGGTGGGACTTTTTTGGGTCATTCTTAACGAGCGTGAAGATTATTTGGATCGTTTCTGTTCCACTTTTGTCTTCCCGAAAACGACTTCTGGAGGACTCTGATATATTTTTCAGATAGAGAAAGGATAGTGTTCCTGGGAGGCGCAGCTTAAACGTTAAAATGGACCCTAAAGTGCCTTTGTGTCAAAACAGCTGATTTGGTTTCGAAGTAGAATTGCACTACCTTAGCTTTTTCCTTCGTACTGTAATACGACATGATGAATGATACCACTGATGCTATCATGCTGTCAAGCCATTTTCCAGACATCATTCTTTCGTATCGTGTATTGAATACGAGCATTCAAATGCAGCGATTATCTCCAAATATCAAAACAAATGTGTCAGTATTTTCAGAAACGGCCTATCACGTAACATACAGGGTGTCCCAAAAGTAAGGTCATCATTTGTTTTGGCCACACCGCCAAAAATACGCGATGGATAGAAATAAATAGGACATCATATGAAAGAGCATTTTATAAAATTTTATTCTGATATACATATGAGTCAATACATTGGCTCGTAGCCCCACATTTGCTGCTTTTCTGCATGGCTACCATTTCGGGCCGCGTGCACGAATAGACTGTGTTTTACTTCCTCCACTATTCTGGAGCGATTCTCTGGTCATGGTGAGATGCTGCTTATGTTTGCTCGGAGGGATCATCCTTTAGTTCTTCCCGGCTCGTTGGGTTGTCCTAAAAGACAACCTTTCCGTTGTAAAATATGAAGGTGTAACGTCAGGTGACCGCGGAGGCCATTCAATGGCGTTGCACTGACTGAAAATTACGCGATCTCACATCCACTCTCGGAGACAATGCATGATCTTCAGGACGGTGCAAGCATAGTCTCCAATCCTGCTGAAACCACTTCTGGTTGATGGTGTCGGCACAGAGCTGCGTTGCGACGAGCGGAAGAACCACTGGGAGGACTCTCGGCCACAGCTCTCTTGATTTATTGTCACCCGATTCCCGCTGTCGTCCTCAGGACCTCGAAGCACAGGTGGCTAAGTATACATGCCCTGTGCGTACATTATACCTTTTTTCTGACGTTTTACCGGTTGAGGCGAAACTATGCATGAGTAGGGCAAGCTGATAGGGTCTGCTTAGGGCCAAAAACTGGGCGGTATTTACCCTTTGTTTTAATGACGGACCCTCTCTAAGAGTTGAATTTCGACCTTCTCAGTTTTATGCCTACTGCTCGGTGTAGTTATGATCAAAAATGGTTTAAGCATGCAAGAAAATAATTTTATGGATGTACCTTGCACGTGTTAAAATTGGAAGTGATTCGGACTCTTACTTCTCGAGATATTTAGGTTTTAAATCATGACCTTACTTTTGGGACACCCTGTATGTACACAAAATGACCGTGACGCTGGTAGATCTAGGGGAGCCATTGGTTATGGGAAAATACCTCCCTCCCTCGTTGGCGCCCGAAATCGATGACAATTTACCGTTTACAGCAGATAAAGAAAAATAAACCACTATTGTGAGAAATTTGCTTTCAACGATACCTACAATAGTGCATAAGGAATCGAAATAAGAGGGCTTTTAAGTTGAAGAAACTTTTTGGGGATAGGTATGGACTATGGTATGCCCTAGCCGTGGAGTCCTAGGCCGGCTTTCTGGATCCGCCTAAAGACATTGGTAGGCTAAAATTGGTTATCAAATGAGAGCCATACCAATAGCTTTTTAGTGACATTCGTGCTTATATGTAGGTATGTAGGCATACTTATTACTTACCTTGTTAGGTATATAGCTACAAAAGTAAAAACACATAAATACAATGTTCCTATGAAAGAAATTAGCGAATATACATTCACAGACCTCTGTATACCGGTAAACAGAGGTCTATGATACATTGTAAATGTTTGTCAGTCAAAGAAGGACTAATTAGCATTGATATTACGGGCTGCATTTATGCAATAACATTAGCAAGATTTATGTTTGTAATTAATGTTAATTAGGCAGCGGTTGGGGTCGCTGCGGCGCCGACTGGGGCTGGCGCCTGGCGGCGCAGTGGACGGGGTGGGGTGGGGGGGGGGGGGGCACCTCTGCTCCCAGCCCTATCAGATGGGCGGGCGCCGGGCGGCAGAACAGACCGCAGGCCGCTCCTCCCGCCACACAACACTCAACATGATTTCATTACGCCACCGCGTAATGTGACGGGCTTTTGTTTGGCGCCGGCGGCCGGCGGCCCATTGCGGCCGGCTGGCAGCCGCCGGAGCCGCCAGATCCCCCGTATCAGCGGACGGGTGCTGCGCTAAAGAGAGCGTCTGGCTCCCGTCAGCGGCCGCGCCGGCAGCGTGAGAGCCCGCTCCGTGTCGATAGGATGGGGGGACAGCCGTGCAGAGGGGCTCTGCAGCGCCGGGACGGCCCGGCGCGGACAGTGTCGGCCATTGCGGCGCGCTGACGGCGGCAGCGGCGCATAGAACGGCCGGCCGATGGCGACAAGTGCGGCTCGAGCAGCGCGGCAGAGAGGGACACACGGCCGTTACAGGGCGGCTGGCAGCGTCTGCTGCACGGTCAGAGAGCGACAGACAGGCCGCAGTCCGCCGAGCAGTGCAGGGCCGAGAAATGACTCACAGCCGCCACCAGTTTTACGCCAGTCGATCAGTGTTTCCGCTGCGCCTGAATGGTGGTTTTTACACACGTTACACGTATGACACAACCTTAAGTGGCCACTTGTTAGTTCATTGGGTAAGTATTAGCCTGCCCACTATACGCATATAATTGGCATTGGCTGATGGTGTTGCGGTGAGCCGGCGCCGTCCGACTACCGAGAGGAGCAATTGTGTGCTCTGGCTGCGGGCAGCGCCGTAAGTGGCGCGCCGGCCATCGATACAGCCATCCATCTGCGCCGGCGCGCTGACCCCGTCAATTTGGGCGCGTGAACGGGCGTCAGAAATCGGCGGCTCCATTTCCGGCCGAGCGGACGGCGCCGCCATCGGTGGCGCCGTGCGGCGTCTCGGCCAGTCGACAGGAATGTCAATGGACGGCCGGGCGCCGTGCGTGCCCGCCGGCCGCCGGCGCAGCCCGCTGGAGACGGATGGGTCGGCGACACTGTCCGGCCGCCGCCCCAGGCGCCGTTCGCCGCTTCCACTTGTAATCGAATCAATGCACAGGCCGGTGATCAGGGCGGGCGACCCCGCCGGTCAGACGGTGCGCACAGCCGCCGGCGCAGTCGGAGAAACGGCGGCAGCTCGACAGACTGTCGGAGAAACGGCGGCAGCTCGACAGGCTGCCTACAGAGTCCAGGCAGCTCGACAGGCTGCCTACAGAGTCCAGGCAGCTCCACAGGCTGTCGGCCGCTCGACAAGCAGCTCGACAGGCAGTTCGGCAGGCTTGTTGGAAGGTTTTCGGACCTCAACAGACTGTCTGAATCGGCACCTGTGTGTTGATAGCAGACCCTACACGAGTCACATTGGAGCATTCACCGTGCAGACCGGCTGAGTGGGAGGGGGCCTGCGGCGCGGCACCCCAGCTCGGCGCCCAGTGCAGGACCTGAGTGCGCGTACCGGCCGATTGGGGTTCTGTCTCCGGCGGCCAGCGTGGCGACCGCTCATCCAGGACCGGCGGCGGCGGCGACAAACGGGGCGCACCGGCGGCACAAAACAGCCACGGCCCCTGACGAGAACCGGACGCGACCTCGAGCCAAATTGACTCGGCCTTGGAGGGCAGGAGGCTGCGCTCCGCCCGCAACGCCGCGACACGCATGCAATCCGAACCTGTACCGTTTCGGGCTGAGTCTCGGCCGGAGCTGAGCCTTCAGTTGGCTATCTATCACCAGTCGACCGATTCTGTCACCAGATGGGTAATGGTTTTAAATTTGGATCATCTTTCATGGACACATTAGGCCCGAAAACTGTGTTCTCTCAAGTCTCAGGCCAGCAGCTAAGGTATGAAGGTGAAACATCACACGGAATGATGCCCGATAAAGGTATAGGTATGAAGGCTGTTTCCTCACTGTAATCGTATTTCCTGCCAGAAACTCGTCAGTGCATTGTGGACGATTGCGTAATGATGGTGAGCAGAAGCCACGAGTTGACATCCCGCACCCACAGTCGCCTCCTGCCCCCAACTGATGGACGCAAACGTCACAGGAACTCTCTTTTAGATGTGCTGGGTCACTTTGAGCGACTTCAGTGAGCATCATTTGAGCGAGCGAGTCGGAGTGCCATATGAGTGGATGTCTCTTAAGGGAACAACTATTAAGGTACATCGGATGCGGCATTTCAGCAATTACAGCGCATAGCAATGAAAGCCAAAATTAAGTTAATATTTAACAAGGTGTCCCGAAAAAAGTTTGCCTGGACAATTCACTCGGATTTTGTTTTTAATTTGAATCTTATAAAAATGTATATGTTTGTGGCCAAAAAAATGGCAAACACAAAAATTGCATCACTGAACACTCAAAAACGTCACTTGGGAAAACGGTACCTATACATCAAGTAGGTAATCAATTTTGGAGACATTTTAAAGACGTCTCTCACCGTATGCGCCTCAACCCGGGGCTCGATCATCATCGTACTGATAGTGATATGACTCATATGTTAAAATAACTTAAAATGAAAAATAAATGACGGCAATTATCCCTCGCCGGACCTATTGGTTTTTTACATACGCGCCGGCCGAGGGAGGGGGGCGGGTACGAGCCCCCCCTCGCCGTTTCGCCCCTGGTGGAGCTAGCGCGTCGCGGAAAAAACGAGCGTGTGCACCGTTACAAGACTCAGAGATTGGTACCCGATTTTAAGGTCCTAGGTCAACCGGTGACCTCTGAGGTCAGGTCAAGTGCCCCAAGGTACGGTTCAGTTTTTGGTGAATAACTTCGCAAAAAACGGCCGCAGAGCGCCGATTTTGGCAGCATCGTGTTCGCCTCGCTCAGGCGCGTCGAATTATATACTTTTTGTCCGGATCAGGTCAACTTGGGGTGTTGACCTCAGGTCAAGGTCAGGTCAGCACCCCCAGGTCACGAAGTTGGTCGAAAGAGGTAATGTCGCATATCATTCGTTTCGGCAGGTCTTCCTGAGTCCATTGGTGGCTTTCCCGACTCGCTAGCTCAATTTGATCAAGAGTTATTGACGAAAAACTAATATGACCTTGATGACGTCATAAATGACGTCACGCAAGGTCAACATTGCAAAAGTGACGCATCTTACCTTGCAAGGAGTGCATCAAATCACGATTCTGTGTGCTTGAGATAGTTGGAGATCGTTCCGGGCGCCAGAATAGCAGTTTTCATTTTTCACCATTGACTTATAATGGTGTGGTCACGAAAATGACCTGACCTCATATGACCTTTAGGAAAAATCCGAGATATACAAGTTGTGAGACTCATAATGGATACTAGATCCTGCAAGTTTCATTTCCCTGTGATATCTCCTCTGGCAGTGAGGGCGTTGCGAAGTTGCGACATCTGAAGACCGTGCAGAGGTTCACTTATGACGTCATAGGTCAGTGACCTGACCTGACCCAAAAATGCGGTTGGTGTCAAAAGATCCGGCTTGAATCAAAGGTCAGGTATACCAAGTTTCAGCTCTCTATCGCCAGCGTGCTCGGAGCTATCGCGAAAAAAACCCTATGGGGGGGGCGCCCCCCCCCCTCGGCCGGCGAGGGTTATTCCTACAGGGCAGATCCGAGTCACACACCACTAAAAATGTTTTTAACTAACCAGTAGGTATAACGCCTTTTGGGGCGACTAACGGAGCGAGCGAGACGGTGGGCCTTGCACGTGCGAAATTGCGAGGGGTACATCCAACTAACTTGCGCACTGCACCCTACTAACCGGTCTCTAGCGAGCCAAATTTCAGCGCAATCGGTTCAGCCGTTCTCGAGATCTGGAATCGACCCCTGCACGTGCGCACGTGCAGCAGCACCCCAACTGTAGCACATGGATATGCATTGCCTAGTAGGTGCCTACCTACATGCCAACTTTCAGTGCAATCGGCCCAGTACATAGTTACCGAGATATTGCAATTGTTACAAAATGGACACCTCTTCGTCTTGCACGTAGCACGTGCATAAGGGGTCACCCACGTGCATCGGGAATAGTACAATGCTTGGTAGAAGGAATGAAGCTACCCTACAAAAATTACCGCATGTAAATCAGTCAAGTGGTTGCTGCAGAGATATGAGCCTCGCAAAAGCGTCGGCACGGCGGCACGGTCGGCCGGCCGGCCGGCCGCTCATACTCAGAAAGTTCCGTTAATCTACATACGTAAGACTCCGCTCGCTTTGCTCGCTCCGTAATAAATAGCAACAGGTGTACATAAGTAGATAGGTACAGGGATCTACTTATCTACGCCTGACTCTAAACTGACAAAAACAAACAAACAAAAGCGAACACTTTCGCCCACATTCTTCACCTATGCCTATGTACATGTGTTGCCTATATAACTATATGTGCCAGCCGTTTAACATTAATCCAAGCATACGCTTCTCAATGCTGGAGCATGGCCAAGAAAAAATACGGAGTGGTCGAAAGATGCTGTCATCAGTTTGGCTTTAGATACGGGTAAGGCAGCCTTCAAATTACAAGAGTACAATCCCAAATACATGTGATCAAGCCATTGCCATCAACTTGCCATTCAATTTAATAACAGAAAAGCGAACAAACAGAACCATTTCCTCCCAAATAAACCGTCGCCGTTGGTCTCTCTAATAACAGCCCACTTCAGTGAGCGCCGGCCGCCTGGAGGGTCCCGCCGGCCGAGAGGGGGGCGGGGGGCGGGGGCGGGGGCGGCGACAGCGCGCCGGCCGCCGCCGCCCTAATGTCGGCCGCCGCCGCCGTAATTGGCCGCCGGCCGCGGCGCGGCGGCTCCGGCCGAATTATACGGCCGGCCCGGATCCGCCGCCGCCGGCGCCGGCCGCGCCGCGCCCGCACTGTTTGTTTAAAACGGCCGCCGCCGCCCGCACAAGAGGCCGCCGAGGTATTAGAGCTGTGTTTAACGGGCTGATTGAATGGCGACGGAGCCGGCGGCGGCGGGATCCGGGGTGGGTGGGGAGGGCTGAACTAATGTATCGACAACTAATTGGTATCGAGGGTCGCGGAGGTCGTCATTACTGATGTGCAGTGAAGGCTGCGTGCGTGCGTAGGCAGTGTGTTGGAAATATACTGCGGCTACGCACAGAGTTCCGAAAGTGACACTGCTGCCACAACATTTGGCTCGAGTCAAGAGGGCCTTTCGTTTAAGATCCAATAAATATCCTTTCGGATATTTCAGCTTCATGAAGGAAAGCATGATATGCTCGATCTCGTCATCCACATATTCTTTACTACAAATTCGGAAAGCACGTAGAAAAAATCCCAAGACAACACCACTCTTAACCCTATCACTATGTCCAGAATAGAAATGCACATATGACTCTTTGTTGGTTGGTTTTCGGTAAACTTTGAATTTCGCTCATCATTACGTATAATCATCGTATCGAGGAACGCAATGGATCCCTGTTTTTCCTTCTCAAGAGTGAACTGAATCTTTTCATTCACCGAATTGAGTTCATGCAGCTTGACCTCCAGGTCGAGACTTTTTGGTGTCACCACGAGGACATCGTCGACGTAGCGAGTCCAAATCACTCCCTCTCCCATGATCCTTTGATAATGATTTTTTCTCCAGCCACTTCATAAATAAACATGCTACCACGGGGCTCAGCGGGGATCCCATCGCTAGTCCACTATGCTGTAAGTATTCGTCAGAGTTAAATTTGAACCCCCCGAAGTTCAAGCAAATATTAACTAGTTTTAAATAATCTTCTTTTGGTACAGGTAACTGTTCAGGATCAATTTTGTCCACTACTGACTTAATGGCCTCCAAAGCAGCTTCTACAGATACATTTGTAAATAAAGATTTTACATCGAAGCTGGCCAGACACTTATCTGTCAAGTCAACATCTTTGATCCGCTCCATGAGGTCGTCAGTGTTTCGGAGGTGAGTGTCACTGATGGCCCCGAGTGAAGCTGACAGAGGTCGTGCCAGCACCTTCGCCAGCCGGTGTGGGGCGCTGCCGATCCCCGATGTAATTGGTCGCATAGGGACGTCCTCCTTATGTAGTTTTGGGAGGCCGCGCATTCTTGGAGGGACCGGTGCTTACCCATCTCCTCGAAGAAGCACCGGTCCCTCCAAGAATGCGCGGCCTCCCAAAACTACATAAGGAGGACGTCCCTATGCGACCAATTACATCGGGGATCGGCAGCGCCCCACACCGGCTGGCGAAGGTGCTGGCACGACCTCTGTCAGCTTCACTCGGGGCCATCAGTGACACTCACCTCCGAAACACTGACGACCTCATGGAGCGGATCAAAGATGTTGACTTGACAGATAAGTGTCTGGCCAGCTTCGATGTAAAATCTTTATTTACAAATGTATCTGTAGAAGCTGCTTTGGAGGCCATTAAGTCAGTAGTGGACAAAATTGATCCTGAACAGTTACCTGTACCAAAAGAAGATTATTTAAAACTAGTTAATATTTGCTTGAACTTCGGGGGGTTCAAATTTAACTCTGACGAATACTTACAGCATAGTGGACTAGCGATGGGATCCCCGCTGAGCCCCGTGGTAGCATGTTTATTTATGAAGTGGCTGGAGAAAAAATCATTATCAAAGGATCATGGGAGAGGGAGTGATTTGGACTCGCTACGTCGACGATGTCCTCGTGGTGACACCAAAAAGTCTCGACCTGGAGGTCAAGCTGCATGAACTCAATTCGGTGAATGAAAAGATTCAGTTCACTCTTGAGAAGGAAAAACAGGGATCCATTGCGTTCCTCGATACGATGATTATACGTAATGATGAGCGAAATTCAAAGTTTACCGAAAACCAACCAACAAAGAGTCATATGTGCATTTCTATTCTGGACATAGTGATAGGGTTAAGAGTGGTGTTGTCTTGGGATTTTTTCTACGTGCTTTCCGAATTTGTAGTAAAGAATATGTGGATGACGAGATCGAGCATATCATGCTTTCCTTCATGAAGCTGAAATATCCGAAAGGATATTTATTGGATCTTAAACGAAAGGCCCTTAACATACGAAAACGATCCTCAACAACAAAAACCAAGAAAAAAGACGAACGATACATCACGATGCCGAACTCGATCACGGCCACAACGATTGCGAAAGAACTCGAGACTATAGGTTTTAAAGTGTCCTTTACTTCGGGTAAAAAGGTGGGTGACATGCTATAAAGAAATAGAGAAAGTAACAAAAAGGATAATGGCAACAGCGTTGTATATCAGGTTCCATGCGGGTCTTGCAATAAGAAATACATCGGGGAGACGGGAAGGGGTATTGGAACGAGATTAAAAGAGCACAGACGTGACCTACGAAATAACATGCAACACAGTGCGTTTGTTCTACATGCTCAGAACTCAAACCATCTCCCATACTGGGACGGGGCAAAGGTACTCACGTCATGTAGTAATCGCGACAACAGAAAAGCTACTGAAGCGGCGTTTATTGCTACGAGTGATACCATTAATGTCAGGGTTGGTTTCATGAAGTGGGCAAAAGCAGCGGCGTTGTTTGGCATTTTAAACATCCACATATGAATTGTGCAACACCTGTGTAAACTGTACAATGTGGCTATTCTCTTAGGATTCTTTTAGGATATTTTCTCTTTGTCAAAGGAAATGTAACCACATTGTCACATGCTTGTTTAAAAGTGTATGTAAAAATCAAAACGATTGAACTGTGATATTTGCTCTATCTGTATATTGATGTGAGTTTCTAGCAATCACAGCAAGCTCAATTGTTCCTAACGGGCTGTATTTATACGCTGCTAGACCGTTCGGCGCTCAGACAGAGACCGTTTCATATGTACCTATAGCTATACCCAGTGACCATCCCACCTTATAACATTAATTTTGAGTTGAGATAGCCAACTTGGGGTCCCTGGCCTGCACTTACTAGTTTGGGCACTCACAGCATCGAGAACTGCTTTAATTCAGAGATATTTAATTTCAAACTTGCAGTGTTCAAATTCTAAGGGGCTAATGCATTTGAATGCCCCCTTAGAATTTGTGACGTCAGCGGAGTCTAACGATTTTTAAGTCTTATGCTAAAACCATCGGTAAAACGTGTTGGTATATACTCCTTTGCGCGCAACATCTGCCGCTTTTTTAGGATGCCAAATTATTGCTTCCAAATGACGTCGTAGGAATAGCGGAGGTCCCGGAAAGTAAACAAAAGTAAAAGTCTAATATCTTGAAAACCGGTGAATATTTTTCGGTGAAATTTGGTAGTTCTTGATTTTTATCTTTTTGAACCACGGAACCTCACTTTAATGCCAATGCATTGACTTTTTTTAACCCTCGCCCGCACATGCCATTTTCCCATCCTAGAACGCACATGGGGGGGGGTTGCCACCCCCCCCCCCCCGCGCCATTTCGTTCCTGTTGGAGATAGAGCTTAGCAGTAAAGACTAAAAAGATTCTTTGGGAAGAGACGAATCCAATGATACCCAGTTTTACCTTCTCAGGTCAGTCATTGACCTTCCAGGTCAGGTCAAACTAAAAAATGTTGCTGTTTTGGGTCACCGTTGGATATCAAGTGCGCTGCTTATCAAATACCGATGACGATGCTGTTTTCTGGTGCCAAGCCAGCTAGAACCTCTTTGTCACACTATCCGACCAGAATTTTGCTGCTGAGGTCATTTCAGGTCAAGTTAGGTCAAGGTCAATTATATGTGTTTGTATGTCTGTGTGTGTCTGTGTATACTGATGTGTGCACCGATTGTTTTTGGGTCCATATTACATGAAATCATGATCTGAGAAGCTTTTACCAAAAATGCAGTCAAAAAACTGCACAAAAAGTAAATTCAGCTTGCCTAGAACGCAATTATCTTAGATGACCTAGGTTGACCTTGACCCTGACCTTGACCCCTGTACATCGTCGAACAACATGTTCCATGATAGGTAGGAGGTAAGACTGGCAAAAAAGGCCGAAATCAGGGTGTCAAAAGCTCACAAGGCCCATGGCAAACGCAAGATGTTGAGAATTGGCCATTTGGGTCATGACATGACCTGAAAAACAAGGTCATATCTCCGAAACCAAAAATCACAGCAACTTGAAATTTTCAGTGGACATCAAGAAAGGATAGACGAGCAGCTATACGAAAAATCAGCCTTCTAGCTTTAAAAATGTTGAGTGCAGAGCAGAAACACTGCCTGGGGGGGTGGCAACCACCCCCCCCCCCCCCCATGTGCGGGCGAGGGTTAAGGTTGGAGCCTGGGAGGGTCCCTTTAATGTATATTCTATAAGTAGGCACAGGAACCCGCTGTTGCTGCTGTACATATTACCAACTTAATATTGTGCTATTATTTGCTAGCTGGTGGCTATTAGAGAAAGAAAATGTAGCGCAAAGTATGGAGGTATAGCACATGTTTGCTCCTAAGATGTATTATGCATAATTCCTCTTTCCGTTATAAATATGCTTACGAAACTAAAATCGCGCTGTTTTTCTGCATGTTGCCTCCCTAGATCCCGTCCTTAGTATCACCATGCTGGCTTGCGCCTCCGCTACCTGAATGAAATTCGCGTGACTACGACGCGTGTGCGGTTACAGTCATCTATGTATGGTAAAACACTATCCCATCCAAGGTACAGTATTGCAGTTGCTTAACCCTCGCATGTGTAGGGGGGGGGTCGGATGGACCCCCCCATGGTTTTTCGCGAATAACTCGCGTAAAAAGCGGCCGATCGCGACGAAACTTTCAATACCCTCGCATTGATCAACTTTACACCTACCCTGAAAGTTTCATGACCCTGACCCAAATGACCTTTGACCTGTGACCTCTTTTCCGAGACCATGTTTGGCCGGAATCGCGATTTCGCGTACATGTCGGCTCGCATTAGCCGCGCGTTTGCAAGCTTTTCGTGGTTTCAAACGTTCAAACATGTGATTTGATGTTGCTCCCATACATTGCGGTGGGTGTCAAGGTCACCTGAAGGCCAGGTCAGGTCATTGACCTTTGGTGACCTCTGGTGACCTCGGTTCACTTTTTCGAGTTTTACATGTTTCTAGGCTAGTTTTTGGAGCTGAATTCGAATTTAGCAACCATTTGAACATTTACGAAGTAGTTCTGGTGACTTCGTAACATGTTACGAAGCTGTCAGAGGCGGTTGACACGTACTACGAATACCGGTCACGACGCCTATTGGTTGACCTGACCTGACCTGACCCGACCTGGTCTAAATGCTTAAAGACATCATCTGTGATCAAAACTAACACGATACTCGTGATCAGCACCCCAAAAAAAACCTTAGCAGCCACACTTTACGATTTTCTAACAGGTCCCGATTTTTCCGACTTTGGGTCATTGACCTGACCTGGAAGGTCAACCAATGACCTATGACCTTAAAATTGGGTACCATCGGCTTCCTCTCGTCACGGGCAACACGCTCGATTTTTCCGCGAAGCTCTAGCTCGATCAGGGGCCAAACGGCAAGGGGGGGTCCAACCGACCCCCCCCCCCCCTACACATTAGAAGCTGGCAAACGCCGCACACATGCGAGGGTTAATCCGCCATTGACTGAGGATGGGGACGTTAAACGTCCCCTCCTGCCGACTTTTCGCGATAACTCAAGGACTAACCGCACGATCACCCTAAAATTTGCCATGCCTTCTCCTGCATTCATTTGACATTGTCTGATGAACACTTGTTGTTTTCGTCGTTTGTTGTTCGTCTTGTTTTATTTCGTCGAGAACGTTTGAATTATTACCGATTTTGTCAGGTCACTGTCACTCACTGCACCTCAGTTTCGTTCAAAAAGTGGCATAATTTATGAACTCCCTACAAGGCGTCGGTAAATATTGTTCAACAGATTGGCAAATAGAAACTACCACAGGCGTCAATTATAACGCTCTACAAAATGTCTATCTGAGATTTTCGAAAACAGTAATTTTTATCGCTAATTCTGCAATCTGTAAAGTTTTTGTTTTCCAATTTCTTCTTATTAAAACCCGAATCTTTAAGACAGGTTCATGTCAGACCAACCAATTTGAGGAATTTCGTTGAATGATTACGTCATTATTTTAACGATTTTTTTGACCTGATCGAATCGTATAGAGAAACGAATGGGACCGTTGGATTCCGGAGGTCAAAAATTTGCATATATGTATAATACACCTTTGTGTTTAACTTGCACCAATTCAAATTTTAATCTTTTTACCTGACCCTGGCCTGACCTTCATCCTTAATTGCCAAAAATGAGCTCAAACAACAGACAACATACGTAGATGATACCTACTCTCATTTAGTTATATGGCCGAGATCGACCAGAAAACGTGTGTCACCTCAATTTGCCATTAACATTATTTTCAAAATTAGTGACTTTTTTGACCTGACTTTGACCTTACAAATCCTTTTGTGACTTCATATTTTTTCCGTAATAGCCTTATTGCTCTTTTGTTCGTATTCAAAACAAAATTGGGGTCGATGCCTATCTTTGATACATGCGTTCGCGAAATTCCAGGATTCCTTCTGACGTGCCCCGGTGAGACCTTCCTTAGTTATTTTTATTATACGAGCTAAGTGAGATACTTACATTATATGTGATCTAAATCACATGCTCGCACACCGTTATTTTGGAAATGAAAAATACTTCTATGACTCATGGACTTCAAAACTTCCCCTTTAAAGGTAGACTGCCACCTTTTTTCCACAAAACGGTTTTCACTAGAGCTGAGCCACCTATGTCCCAGACTGAAGTCGGTTTTCCGAAATTCGAACCCGTTTGCGAGAAATCGGAGACCAAAGTTCAGTTTGATGCCATTTTTTTAGTCCAAGAAAACCGACATCTCTACTGTTTATCGATAACTTTGAAATACGAATTTTCTTATCTTTTGGTAAATATATGTCAAAACTTTGATTGTTTCGAGATCAGAGAAGAATTTTGGAGTGTCAAAATAAAAGTTAAACTTATATATTCAGTAGTTCATTTTTTCCAAAAAAGTATGGGAAATGGGGTTTAACATGGGCCAGACCCATTCCAAATGAGCCATGATTTTTAAATGTTTTACGAACTTAAATGCAAAATAAATTAAACATGGCCAATTTCTTATGAAATCATATATTAGTAAATCATAAAATACCTTACTTTTTCAAATAAAATGTAATAAGCTTATGACCTTGAAGTCTAGTGATGTGTAAACATTGTCGCTAGACATTAACCGATTGATAATTGTATGATAATCGACATTTTTTTCGCGATTCACGTGATGATACTTTGTCAGGTGAATTCTAAAATTTTGTTTTGTCCAGGGAATAAATCATAGGCCGATCTGAGAAAACTTTTTGAAGGTGGCAGTCTTCCTTTAAGTTCTTTGGCATCTTCATAATTATTGGCTCCTCGTGATGGTAGTGGAAATGCGTGGCCCGGATGATCGGCGTTGAGAATGTGAGCTCGTGTGTGCCAACAGCGCTGGTTCTGTCACCGCCTGGCCTGCTGGAGACAAGAACAGGGTCTGCAGCCCAACGGACGCCGTGTGGACATGATGTGAGACCTCGCCTCATAACGGACGGCAGAGGCAACAGCGTGCCGATCGGGACTCGAGAGGGCTAAGCAGAGTTTTTGAGGCAACGCAATGTAACGTAAAGAGGTAACGCCGCTGATGTTACCTGACAACAGAGCGGCGGGTGACACTGCTCTCAGACGCGGTTACGAGACGTTACAAAAATAATTGAAGAAAAGGTGCGTGCAGATAGGAAGGACAGATCATGCAACTCCCGAACTGTGGGGACTGAATGAAGCGACACAGGTGTGTTGAGTGTTGGCAGTTGGCACACGTACGTTACGATGTGGTGCGAGAAGTACCGTAGTGTAAAAACAGTAAGCACAGTATAGAGAAGCCATTGAAGTAAGGCTTTTGGGGAGCGGTGCTCTAAGTGACCATTGCATGATGTTTTTTTGAGGTTGCATTAATGTGGTAGACACCGCAGGCTCTGTGTGCACCTTGTTGCAGACGCACAGCGCATTGGACACGTCGACACCTTTTTTTTAGACCCCACATTTGTTCTCCGGTGAATTTCAGACAAGTTGGTTAGAGACCTTTAAAAAAGGTACAATCACTTGATTTTTCTCAAGTTTGTCTGTCTTATTTATTCACTTTCGATGATAACACAAAAGCAAATATTCTAAATAGCCAGGCGTTTCGGCCTCAGGGTGCCTTCGTCAGTGACAATACCGAGATACTAATACATTAATAAATTAATCGGAGACTTCCAGTTTGCGGTTAACTCGCGTTTATTTTGGTGGCTAACTTCCTTACACGCGTGTAGCTGCCCACCAACTTTTACCCGGGGACTTCCATCCGCGGTTAACTGGTGGGTAGCTACACGCGTGTAAATATTTAACCCACGAGCCGCTGGGGGGGGGGGCATAAAGTTGCCCCCCCCCCCTTTACGTTTTGTGAAATATCTCCGAAACCTGATGAGCTACGAACGTGAAACTTGGCATAGCTTCAAATGAATACCTAGGCAATGTTTGAGGAAAGTTTGGTGGTTGTAGCACCTAAGATGACGTCACAGTGACGTCATAAAGTTTTGTCATTTTCCGATATGGACCGTTTCTGATGACGCTGAGCATGAAAATAAACTGTAAATGAACTAGACAGCACCTGCTGTCATCCTAAAACATCTAACTACACTTCCATCTAGTTTCTGACCAATAATCGGTCCTTTATATTCGGTCCCGTATATCTGATGTATCGTGAGGAATATGAGAGTCGCAAATCTATAATTTCACTTATGACGTCACTGTGACGTCATTTCAAATGGGATCAACACCAAATGTGGACACAACCTCGGCTAGGTATTCAGGAAGATGTGTGCAAAGTTTCGCTTCTCTATCTCTTCGCGTTGCGACGATATCGTCGCAGAAGTAAAGGGGGGGCAACTATATGCCCCCCCCCCCCCAGCGGCTGGCGGGTGGCGCGGAGGCCCAGCGGCCGCCGGGTTAAATGCCGACTTACACGCCAGTTTAAAGGGCTTCCCGATCAGCTGATCGGGATGCGGCGATCAGCTGGTCCAATGAACAAGTGCGTAATTCCGTTATTTATGGGACCGGTGGCCCCCAATCAGCGTTTTAACACATGCAATGAGTACAGCCGTAACAATGGGATGTGGTGATGCATTAACCTAACCAGAACAGCGTTTGAAGCCGTGCCAATCAGCACCAATAATGCTAATCGCCTTGTGTTATTTCACTCTGTATGGCCGACCGCCAGTCTACTGCATGATCTTGTAACAGCCGTATCTCAGATTACTCGTCTGCCCTCGTCGGTTCGTCTCCGTCACCCCCGCCCCGTCACTTCACCGGTGAGGCGTCGTCGGTGTCCAATTCAATGCCACACAAAGGACGATTATCACCGAGTGATCAGTTTAATATGTGCGTGTCGCGGGGGTGGCTGACGTTCCAACTGCGCAGGATCCGGTCCACCACCAGTGCCCATTTGCTGCCGTTTAAACCGCTAATGGTTCTTTTTGGCCGTCCTTTTCATATCTCTCCAGAGCTGTGTCAGCTGTTTCTAGTCCCATTTTTCTTCTGACCTTGCATAACAGGCTGTAACAATGTTCTTCCAAAGCCGTTTTCGTTCTTCATTACTCCTTCCATCGTGTCGCTTATTTTCGATGACTTTTACTTCAGTCTTCATGACATCGGCTAACAAATGCATGTCTCTGCTACTGAAATTTCTGCTCCTCTTCTTCCTGTCCATGGTTGTTGACCGGACACTCGTATTGCTTCCACTGAGCTGGTCCTCGCCCCACTGACACGTAACGCGAAGTGCGACGACAGGGGCCCGACACTAGCCGGCTGGCTCGACGATCACATTATTTCGGATGCGATACGAATCCCATCTCACTATCCCGAAGATTACGAAATAGCAGCTGGTGGCAAGGAGATAGGTGCGATGGAAATAGACTAATACCTCCGTATTTGAAAATTTGAGTCCTACATCCTCAATTCTGTCAACTCAAATATTGCTCTCATTACTCATGTATGACTTGTCGAAAACATCTGGATACTTGCAGTGATGAAATACGTAATTTGTAACCCCTCAACAAGCACAGAGGCCAGTTCAACCAACAGAAAAATAGCCGCCTGGCGGAATTTTTTGTCTAAAGATCGTTTCACATACGGAGTGTAAACGCGATAAGCACGTAAGCGGATAGGGCTTTACCGCTCTCTATCCGTATGTGAATCGGCCTTTAGGCGAAAAATTCCGGCAGGCGGCTATTTTTCTGTTGGTAAAACTGGCCTCAGTACTATGAAAAGGTGACCTCAAATTCGTCTAATCTTAGCAGCCGAACGGCTAGGCCGAACTGGCTGAAAAGGCCAGAACTAGATGATTGCACTATTGTCTACCACTTGCATATAAAATTTGCACAGAAATAAACTTTTAAAACCACCTAATGACCAAAAAAAGCACCACCGAAAAGATACCCGCGAACTTAATACATGGGGTGGCTCGCGTGTAAGTTCGTTCGCTAACTTAGCGAACAAACTATTTACCCGCAGATGGAAGTCTCCGGGCAAAGTTACCCGCCGACTTAAACGCGAGATAAACGCCAACTTACCCGCAAACCACTTTCACGCGACTTACCCGCGTGTGGAAGTCTCCAGCCGTGGCGTTCGGCTGGATGCTTAGTCAAGTGCGTGTTAATGGCGAGAGTTGGTGGCTAGAGTTCCCAGGGTGGGACTATTTAAATGAAAAAATTGCTGACATTTCTGGACCATGAAGCTGCCTTTCATCAATAACTAATTTAGTGTTAACATACTCATATACTAGCTTGCAAACGAGGCACCGGAAATAGTGTCTATAACAAGCTTCACACAAGCGTGAGAACTGAAAACGGTGGGTCCCCGGAGCCGCACCCATGCAGGGCGCGCGCCCATCCGGACAGCTACTTTGGCGATTGGTTTTAGCCGCCAAATGTCTCTAGCGCACCTCTGCGGCCGCCGCGGCGGGCCAGGACGGCGGCCGAACGACGCACTTGTCACCGGCGTGCTCAAGAAAGCGGCGCCGAAAGGCAATCCAATATCGTCATCTGTGCGCTCGACGTGACTGCAATTGGTTGCCCGCCACAACGGCGCTGGGTTCCGCGTGCGCGAGTGGGAAGAGCTCGGAGCACCGGACTCTGTGGTGCGCCAGCCGCCGTGGCGTGTCGCGGCGCCATTCGGTACACGGCCGTCTTTGGTCCCCTCCTGCACCTCTCTCCGGGACCGATTGGCGTCCATATCGGCCGCCGCCCGCCGCCGGTCCCGTCAACAGCCGCCGCCGGGAGTCGCCGCCCCGCCTCAACCCACCCACCCAGCCAGGAGCAGCGACACCGCCGCCCCACCTCCAACCACCCAGCCAGGAGCAGCGACACCGCCACCCCACCTCCACCCACCCAGCCAGGAGCAGCGACACCGCCACCCCACCTCCACCCACCCAGCCAGGAGCAGCGGCACCGCCACCCCACCTCCACCTGCACTCAGCGGCGGAGCAGCGACACCGCCGCCCCGCCTCCACCCACCCAGCCAGGAGCAGCGACACCGCCGCCACTCGACTGCGTGCAAAAGACAGCACGTCGCGCTCTAATCCCATCGGGCGGTTCGGATTTCGCCGTGGCCGACAGCGTGGCGCGGGCCCGGCGCAGGCAGCGGCCCGGTAATGAACTGGCCGGCGCTCATCAGATTATCACTCTCCGGGCGCGCAGGAGCGCCGCACGAATTAGCGGCCCCGACGGCCGACTAATCCTGGCACACGTGCGCGCGCCGCGCCGGCCGGCCGCGCGTCGATTTCCCGCGGGACAGTTAAGTGGTGGCCGCTTTCGGAGATAACTGAGCGGCAAGTCATTGGTCCGGCCGCCGGTCGCCGGGGACTGATTACGAGTCTGACGGATCGGGGAGCGATCGGGGCTGCACCGGGGGGGGGGGGGGGGTGACAGTCCGCCGGGCCGGCCCCGCGGACTCACTCCGCTCGATAATGACAGTGTTGTGTCAACGACAATCTGAAAGGTGTCACAACTCACATACGAAACGCTCCAATTCGAATTGTCAATTCTAACTATATCTGATCTAATTAGACCATTGATGCTGCACAGTGCACAGTCAATACGCTAAATGGGTTAGTCTTTCATTGATGCGTATTGCGTTTAGGCTGCTTGTTCTCCAGGCGATTCAATCCGAGCCGATTAAATTTAACTTTTAGGTAATAGGTAACCCCGACATAAAACACAATAGAAACATGCTGTGATTTTGCAAGCAGGTATACCGGTTTAAAAATGCAAAAAAGGTTACCAATTTGTAACAAAAGCAATGACTTTGAAAAAATACAGCAGTTTTTTTAGAAACAGCGCCTTCCATAATAGCCGTTTTCACGACGGGCTATCTGGCTAATGCACCTGGTTAATTCGACCAAAAATGCACCTTAACTCTTTTTAATAAATATCTTCATATTATGAATTAAGTTCAGTGTTTTAATCGTAAGTAATGTCTGGTCATTTGAAAAATTAGGTATATAAATCAGCATTTGTGCAGCCCAAACTGATAACTTTCAAGAAAAACAATGAACCTAATTTGACCAAATCTGCGCCAAATCTGCACCTAATCTGCACCAAATTTTAAGTACCAGATGTCCGTCGTGAAAACGACTAATATATCTGCATATATCCAAGCATCAGGCCTGCATATCGCTACACCGCGCGCTGTCCCACTCAAGTCTCGCACCAGGGTAGGGGTCCCACCAGTCCCCAGCGAGTCCCACCAGTCCCAGGCCGGTGAGGGTCCCACCAGTCCCAGGGCGGTGAGGGGTCCCACCAGTCGCAGGGCATTGAGGTGTCCCACCAGCCCCAGCTGGTGAGGGGTCCCACCAGTCCCCGGCCGGTGAGGGGTCCCACCAGTCCCCGGCCGGTGAGGGGTCCCACCGGCCGGTCCCGACTCCCGGTGTGAGGGGAGCGCCGCGCCGTTGGTCGCAGAGGGACTCCATTAGCCGGGTAGCTCTGACGTCACGTCACGGGATACCCCTGAGAAACGGGCCGCGTGACGGGCGGCGTCCAAAGCCGACTGGCGCCGGTCCGCTCCGTCCCCCACTGTCCGACTGGAGCGCAGGCACGATCTGTCCCTCCACCACACCGTCACACTGGAGGTCAGGCGCGATCCGTGTCCGTCACACTGGAGCTCAGGCGCGATCCGCGCCCGTCACTGGAGCCGCGGGGTCGCTACGCAAATGGACTGCACGGAGGCGCAGATAAGGCACAATCCTCACTCCTCTGGTCTTTTTTTTATAAATTTAGTCCGAACCTTTTGATAGGAAGGATTCACAAGGACAGAGCCACCGCTAAGCGAAGCTTGTTGCGGTGACCCTGCCCTCTACCCTCCGATCGCGCAATTCCGGTTCTATGGCAGAATTTAGAGTCCAAAGTTTAACGTGCGCACATAGCCGCGCACGGCCGGTCCCCTCACTGACTTCGCCTGGCTACGGCCTGCCACCAACCGCAACCATACCTGTCAGGAGGCCCATAAATGTCAAGCGCCCGTCGCGTTTCGAACCCGGACTGTTGTAACCGGGAACGCGTGCTCTCACCACTCGGAGTCCAACGCTCTACCAACTGAGCTACGGGACCGGTCTTCTGCGCGAGTCCTCTAGTGGTGGTCTGTTGGTGAGCTGAAAGGAAACCGAAAAGGAAAGCACGTATGTCAGCGTTGCATGCAACACTAAACACTGTCCGTTCCAATAGCAGCAGACTGCAGAGACACGGTCCGAGTGGCTGACAGGTCTTCTACACAGCTCTCCGTTGCAGCCAGAGCCCGGACGCCGGTGCCGCCCGTCCGGCAGTGTGCGCGCTCGCCACGCCGGCTCACTCAATGGTAGGGGGTTTGTGGCGCTGTCACCGTGGGCAGGAGTGATTGAATCGGCCCCACCCCGAGCTGTGGTCCGCTCCCCTCCCCCCCCCCGCTGTGTGCCCGACCAGTGCCGAGCGGTCTGAGAAGTTCTGACACAGGTGCCGCCGTCAGCAACACAGCCCGGTCCGGCTCGACGACGGCAGTCCCCACAGAGCCCGGTCCGGCCGTCACCAGTCACATACAGACCCCGGTCCGGCCGTCACCAGTCACCACACAGCCCCCGGTCCGGCCGTCACCAGTCACATACAGACCCTGGTCCGGCCGTCACCAGTCACCACAGAGCCCGGTCCGGCCGTCACTAGTCCCCACAGAGCCCGGTCCGGCCGTCACCAGTCACCACACAGCCCCCGGTCCGGCCGTCACCAGTCACATACAGACCCTGGTCCGGCCGTCACCAGTCACCACAGAGCCCGGTCCGGCCGTCACCAGTCACATACAGACCCCGGTCCGGCCGTCACCAGTCACCAGTCACCAGCCTCTGACGCGGCCGGCGGCGGCAGCGCGACAGGCCTCTTCCCTCCATTGTCAGGCTAATCACCGTGTTTTCAGTAGCGCTGGGATGGCACGCTCGCTCCCCCGCCGCCCCTGACAGCAGCCGGCCTTTCCATCGCCCCACACCATATGGGCCTTATAAAACCATACAAAAGTCAATGACGCGTGCCGCGCACGACCGGATAATGAAAAATTATTCCCATGCTGTAATGTCGTTAAAACTCGATTAGATGGGGGCTTGACAATATCATCGGGCTCATGAATTGGCGTTTGGTGCGGTGTGTGTACGGTGTGTCGCGGTCGGGCGGCGCAGCGGCGCGGTGGCGATGGTGAGCGATCGTCCGGCCACCCTCTCCGGGGGCGCCGGACGGCTGAGGACCGGTCACGAGCGGGGGCGGTCCGACAGGGCCAGGGGCCGGCGACAGCCAACAGGGGGCCGGGGACAGCTTCACTGTCTAACAGAGGGTCGGGACAGCTTCACTGTCCTACAGAGGGCCGGGACAGATTCACTGTCTAACAGAGGGCCGGGACAGATTCACTGTCCTACAGGGCCAGGCCAGCTTCACTGTCCAACAGGGGGCCGGGGACAGCTTCACTGTCTAACAGAGGGTCGGGACAGCTTTATTGTCCGGCAGAAGGCAGGACAGAAATGTATGGGACCTGCAGGGTCGGATCGAGGTACGTATGTACGTACATACGTACTGCATATACCTCATATGCAGTAAAACGGGGATCATCTGTGTGTGAAATGCGAGGCAGCCCAGCTATGGAGATGACGTAAACATGGACTAGGTACACTGAAAACAATTTAACCCAAGGCCCGCGAGTAAACCGGTGTTTTGCAGGTACCCCTATCCGCAACCATTTTTAACCACCCTCCCAGGAGTACAGTAAGGTCCCATTGCAGTGTAGTCGTCCCTGCTCTCAGCGGACTTGTTCGCTGACAGCGGTTATATCCGCTCAGAGCAAGTACGACTACACCGCAATGGGACCTAGCACTACTCCTGGGAGGGTGGTTAAAAATGGTTGCGGATAGGGGTACCCGTAAAACACCGGTTTACTCGCCAGCCTTAGGTTAAATTGTTTTCAGTGTAGAGCAGCAATAGCACCCCGCTCCCTGCATGGTGAGGCCGTTTGGAAGACCCTTCAGGTTTTCCCTCAATACCTACCGCAAGAACGGCGCTCTGGGCAGTTGCGACATAGTTTACGCACGCTAAGTCAGCTGGGAGCTACGAATGAACCTTGGAGTGTTCAATACATGTGGTACGGTGTCTACAGGCGCCATCGAACTGATTAATCTCACCTGTAGGATCTACCTAACCTTAGCTACTGTACTTATATTATGTTGCGTTCGATATGTCACATGTTGTCGCATGCTGCCTGCTTTGCCCCTTTTGTTTTATTCCCTTTTTCATAGAGTCTATGCAATTTTTGTTTTGCTTCCTAAGCTTAGCGCATATCTCTGTTTCTGCGCATCTCTCAATGCCTGGTGCTTGCCGGTTGCCACTGCCAGGTTTCAGACAGGTACCATGTGTGTCCAATAAACGTTTTGATAATAGGATAGGATGATCAAAAGGCTGGGCCCAGTCCTGATGTCTTGTCGAATGTGATAACATCAATGTTGTCCGGCTCTCATGAAGTCAGTGACTGCTGGAGTGGTGGCGCCGCTCTAGAACACGCGTCTCCCCCCTCTCTCTCTCTCTCTCTCTCTCTCTCCGAGGAGGCAGCGGAGGGGCCGCCCGGGGCGCACGCACACCTCTCTCTCCGAGGCGGCCGCTGAGCCTCGGGCGTCATACCCAGCCACAAAAGAACAACACTTTAATCTGGCGCCGGCAAGTTGGCGGCAACGACTCCCCTGGCGCCGCGTTAAAACACAGCGCGCGCGCGCTAATCAAGAAGAATCGGGCATTTTGAGGTGGTAGCACTGCCGCTGGGTAATGAAATGGTATTCGGAATAGCGCTTCCGGGGCGGGCAGTGGTCGTCCGGACGGCGGAGCAGTCGTCAGCGGCCCGCCCAGACACAGTGCAGAGAATACAAAGGTGCCATAAAGGCGGTTAGGCACGTGTCCGAGCCGTGAAAAGCGAGCCGCCGCCAGAGTAACTTTGCCGCCGCCGGCTAACTCGCCGGCTAAGTGGCAGACATGGCCGGCCGACACGGCCGGATTTGAGATGTGGCGCCCCTGGCCGCTGTGCTGTTCCGCGCCGCAGAAAGGCATCAGCCGAGTGGACAGAGAAGGATGAGCGCCAACCAACCGGCTGCCGGCACCCTGTCAAAAAGATTATATCTAAACAGCAAACTGGACAAACAAGGATAGAAAAGGCCACATAGAGTGAGGACGTTGTTCACTATTTTTGTTTTCAATGTGACCATTTGGTTGAGCCGTGCTGCTCTTATTTAGGTGTTACCGCTAGAAAATAAAAAGAATAGAGAACAAGGAAACAGGTTTGGGTGATTGCGGCCATATTCTTATGACGCTGTATGTAAGCGACTAAATGCTGAGGTCGTGAGAGTGGCACCAACACAACATGGCAAGTATTAGATAGGCGACACCATGCTGGGTAAAACAGTCGAAACGTTTCAGGAAAGTTTGAACCTATTCCTAATCCTATTTTTAGGTCACATAATTTTCAAAGATTTGCTTACTTTGAAATAGGTTTAAAACTTTGTTCAATGACACTGCTGAATGCTGATAATTGACATGCACATACCTGCTACTATACCTACTAGTTCAGAATGCAGCACGTCGACAAGAGACATTTCATCAAATATCAATGCAGCTCTGCAATTGTTGAGCGAATTGAGCTGTAGAGTCGCTGTGCACACATCGTCAGTGCCCTTGATGATCGGATGTAGCGCATTAAAAACGCATTTGCAGCGCCAGTGATGGAGGCCTCGGCCGCGTCTAATAGCCGTAATTGTTTCAGTATGTCCGAACATCTTGCAATACCATTATTTATGCTTTGGGCGGCGGAAAAAAGTACAAATGTTTGTCTGCTCTTGCTCAGCAGTACGTTGCACTTTGACTTGCAGGTGTGCGCCATGCTGAAAAGTGAAATTTGCTCGGGAAATAAGCGATGAAACAAGCCAACTGCTATTTATTCCTTTGCGACTTGCCTTACTTATCCCATCATCTGTCAATCCATCATTTTAAACTTAAGACATGCTGTGAAGTTATTCATCAAGCTAGAGCACTGATTCCTCACAATACACCAAAATCACATTTACAATCTAATAGCTAGTAGAGAATTAGTCAAGCGCTACCGAAACGAGGCTCAGATATACGGCACCTAATCAACAAGGTTTGCACAAACCTTATAGGTACTGTCTAGAGACGAAAAAAATAACAACTAAATATTCACATTTTGCTGTAATTTCCACCTGAATCAGTGAAATTTAATCACTAAGGTACATACCTACTTGATGAAAAAATGAGATCGGAATTAGAGTCAAACAACTTGTTAACTTTCGCACGATTTTCACAAAACCATATACCGACATGTTAATTGTATTTTGCCTTAAGAACATATGCCACCAGTGCCTCGAAATCAAGTTTCCTAGCAGACAAATACAGCTTCCCGTTTCATATACCATCATGGTCCGATTTGTTTCCGCCTCTCGGGGCGGCGCGCGGCGAGCTCCTCTGGTGGGGAGCCGCTCCCAGCTTCATCAGTGCCCGTATCCGCACGCAGACCACACACACTAATAAGACAAGATGGCTGGCTGCCGGGGCCAGCTCAGCTTTGGTGGCCATTTACCGGCCTACAATTCATCTCCAGGCGCAAATTAACTCTTCTGAGGCACAATTATTTCCCCGGCACGAGGATCTTTTCTCTCGATTAGATCCCATGTAATTAAATCTAATAGAGGCGTGTAATTTTTGTAGCTTAGAGAGTAATAAAAGTGTAATCAAATAAAAGGCTAACTAATGGAGCCGCGTCCACGTGGGACGGATGGAACGCGATTAAAACAGAGAAGTTAGATGGTAATTGCTTCCTGATAAAACACTGGGGATTCAGTTTGGAAAAGTTAGCCGCCGGCGGCGGGCCCAATGCCGTTAGAGGCGCTTCATCTGCGATTTATATAGGACACGTACTCAGTCTTTTGGGAGCGGGAGCATGAGAAATTGGTTTAACGGGCCGGCTATGGGTGGCTGATATATGGCCGCCGCTGTAACGCGATGCCCCTGGCCGAGAATTATGGAGAACTTGGCCAGGCCAGTTGGATCTTTTCCATGGAACTAATAGCGAAATACGAGTTGGTGGCAAAGTTAGTGAGTGTTTGGCCCGTGCTGCTGCTGCCTGTGGGTCGAGACCGCGAGCTCCCGGCGCTCTGCCCCGCCCTCCCGTCCCCACCGCCGCCTCCTCTCCCCTGCTGAGTGTTATCGCGCATAGAGCGCGTCCATGTCCCCATCTCTAATCCACTTTGAATGTGCTGTTTTCCTTGGAGCCCTCTCTGCTCGGGTGTTCAATTATTCACGTGCATTCAGCCGTGTGTGAACAGATCCCTAACACCGGCTCCGTCATATGTCAGCTGCTAATCGTCGTACAAAGCAAACTGAACAGATACCCGACAAAAATGCAAATGGCCGTTATAAATAATGGAACTTTAGAAGCAGGCAATCAACAGTATCATTCCATCGCTAGGTTATGAGCTTATCCGACACATTTATTCAACAACGGGCTGCTAAAAAGCATTTAATATTGTTACAAGCTCAAATCCATTTTGTATGAGGATGAACAAACATTCATCAAATTTGAAGGAGATTCATCCGCATTGTCTTATGCGAGATGGATGATTTATCATAACTGCTGTCACAGTAATAAAACTCACACATACAGTTCTTAGTTAAATGAGATTATCTTGTTGAATAGGAAAGTGGGGTAAGACGGCCAGGGCAGGTAAGGCGGCTGGCGGCAGTCGGCACGCCTCAACGCACGCAACCAGTAGGTATAGTGCTCCGGGAGACGGGGGCGATAAAAAACACAACCAGAATTGCCTGTCCCACTAAACACCTCCATTGAAGCCTGGTGAGCTTTGCTCAGTCAACAACCCACCATTTCGATATCTTTAAAACACCCATTTCATTATGAACATTTTAGTCTATTGAGTCAGCTTTTGTGTGCAGCTTCATGGAGTTAAGAACTCCCAATTCTTTGTGGTACACTCATATCATGCCACCAGTGTTCGAACAAACTGCTTTGCTCCGCCTGCAGCAAATGGTCCTCGGATAAATTGTACTCAAGTTCTTACGCTGAGTTTGGGCTGAACCGATCACGAAAAATCTAATGGGTCTCTCACCAGTAAAACCGTTCTTATTCGCTGAGGGAATAAACAAGCATTACTGAGTGAAAATAGCCGTTTTCACGACAGTCTCCGGCGAATGCACCTGATTTGAACGAATCTGCACCTAATCTCTTTTACGGCAAATATCTTCATTCTACGAATTTATTTCAGTGTTTTAATCGATGATGCTCTCTGATACTACGACAAAGCAGGCATATAAGCAATTAGTGCAGCCCTAGCTGATAGCTGCTAAGATACACACCTAAGATACACACTGAACCTGATTTGACCAAATCTGCACCTAATCTGTACCAGATATGCACGAAATGTGTACCAGATGGCCGTCGTGAAAACGGCTATTATATCCTAGACCAAGTTTAAGCAGAAATGCTGAAAATAATGTGACGTCATAAGAACTAGGTACATTTTTAATCTTTCGAATGGCTACATCTCTGGCAGCTTTGGCGATATTTTGTTGGTTTTTGGCATGCATAAAGGCAATAAGGTGCTCTCTGACATATTCCGTTTTTTTGTGTTCCCCAAAATTTAAAATATTTCAAGAACTTAAACTTTGAATTTGAAAATATTAAGACCTAGAAAATATAGACCTAGAAAATAAGTCCTCAAGTCGTCAAGAAAAATATCAAGATCTTGAGAATTTCTAGCGCTTTCTTGATATTTTATTTTTGGGTTTACAGTAATAAATAAAAACGGAATTTATGTCAGAGAATACCTTACTGACTTAAAACATGCCCAAAATCATCCAAATATATCTAAAACTCCAAGACACATGGTCATTTGAAAGACTAAAAATATAACGACTGTCACATTATTTTCAGTATTTGCACTTAAAGCCAGCTTAGGGTAGTTTTTATTATACTTCCTGGAAGTCTTAAATATTTTCTATACTTATTACACTTTCTGGAAGATTTATTATAAATTCCTGGCTAAATATGGAAGAATGCATATCGTTTTTGCGATTAAATGTTAACCCTCGCCCGTAAACGGCGATCTGCCACCTTCGCCCATGCAGGGGGGGGGTTGGTGCGACCCCCCCCTTGGCGTTTGAAAACGGAGCGTCGTAGAGCTTAGCGGAAAAGACCAACGGATTGCTCTCGCCGAGATCTCGCGATTGGTGGTATATTTTTTGGTCCTAGGTCAACATTTGACCTACTTTTGACCGGTCAAAGGTCAAATTTCCGGAAAAATAGACTTTTTTTCAACTTTCCGCGGCTATTGCGGCAAAACGGTGGGAGATATCGACTTGAAACCTTCACTATCGTGTTCCTTGATCAATTCTCTATCGTTTGGTATGTATTTCGTTTCCCTAGCTCTAAAAATGGCGCGTTGGGAGCGCCGGAAGTCGGAAAGGTCACAGTCGGCGGCAGAAATTCGAAAAATCAAAATTTAAATTTTTGAAATCTGATTGTATTTTTGGATTTGGAAGGTCCATTTGCTCCCTATAGAAGCTAATATTGCTGCATATTCCCATTGAGGTGACAAGAATTAGCAAAATAGTGGTTCGGGCGCTTTTCAAAAATAGTACCGGACGCTGTTCCTCTTGTGACGTCATAGCTCCGTGACCTGACCTGACCCGGTCAAGTTTCTTATACCATATGATAGCCAATACTTGCCCCAACATGCATGGGAAGTTTCATCACGATCCATCAACCGATGTCCGTACCACCGGCAGGAAACCTCGGACGTTGGCACCCAGTTTGTGAAAATCCGGCCGGAGGCTGTTCCCTTTGTGACGTCATAACTCCGTGACCTGACATGACCCGGTCAAATTTTTTTTATCAAAAGATGCGCAAGGTTTGCCCCATAAGATACCCAAAATTTGGCGGCGCTGCGCGCCGCCGTTTTTGCACTATTTCCGAAAAACCTCAGGGGGGGGGGTTGCACCAACCCCCCCCCCCCTACATGGGCGAGGGTTAATCATTTTGATGAGCAGCATATTTCTCAATGGCAACACTAATTTTTTTGAAAGCCAGATTACTAAAATATAAGAAGTAGCATGCATTTTCAATATGAATTAATGGAGTTAAAAGGTTGTTGCTATTTCGTTTCCCTGTCGGCTGACCTAGATGGGCAGGCCTAGCCGTCCTCAGCCATACACATTGGTCGGAGACTTGGGAGGTGCTCTCTGTGAATCTCCGACACCAGATAAATGTTCTATTGTGGGGAGCCGATCGGCCGCTGTGCTGTGCCGCTGCTCGCCGGGGCGCCGCCGCCACTTCTCGGGCACTTTTGTTTCGTTTGGCGTTCAAGTGGCACTTGAGCGGCGGCCTTAGGGCCTCTCGTGGTGGTCTAAATTGGACGCCTCCGGTTCGCCGGATCCGATTGGACTGGCCTTCCAAACGGTAGATTGAATTCTATAGTCAAATAGCTCAATCCAATCTGTCCGGTTTGACACCGGCCCGGTTTTATTGCCACGGAGACTGCCAGTTTCAAATTGATAGCGCAGTGTGATTCGTAAAGGCAGGGCAATTCCTGATTTCTCAAATAAAATATTTATCGACATTCGGCGGAAACGATTCTGCAGTCGAAATGGAACCGGCAAGAATGGCTTTCCGAGGCACTCCTCAGGGCGGATAGGGGGCCATTATGCGCCTTGGAAATGCACAAAAGCCTTTCGCTGTGACTGCGAGAAATTGAGCTTTGATTCAGCGTGCGATACACAAAGTCATTTTCCCTGACAAATACGGATGACGCATTACGGAGACCAAGTTCTTGAAATCAGATGAACGTCAGGATCTGGAATGTTTCGGAGGAACAGTGACCAGTCAGGGGGAAGCAGGGACACGGGAAGATGCGTTATTATTTGATACACGTGGACATTGGACACCTCACATATTAACAACATGCATACCTGTTAGACTTCTAGCCATTAGGTAATAATTAGGTATGCACTTACAAGTTAAAATAGTATGGGACCAAGACAAAGTATCATACATTATTGCTATTTAGATCAAATTCTGGATTTCTTTAGGCATATCATTTTCTGAATTTAGTCTTTTTCCGTATGAGCCCATCTGGTCGACGATTGGCGGCCACAATGTCAGCGAGGTCGGTGAGCCCCGTAATGGCCTCTGTCCTCATCTGTCATTAAATTAGTGCCGATCGCCGCGACCCATTCGTCTGATTACTGCTCTGTGTGTGACCCGGTCGACCGTCGACCGAGCGCGTTTGTCCGCCGTCCGTCATTACAGCTCTGATAACCTGGCCAAATTGTCCGGCCATTGTGTCCTCAGTCCGCACGGGCCCTCGGGAACCGGAGTCGGCGCGCGGCGCTGGACGCGCCAGCTCCGCGGGCGATCGGCGTCGTCAGTTCCGGATGCAGCGCTCCATTCAGCTGGCTGTGACCGCCGCCGCGTGGTCACTCAGCTCGGCTCAGCCGCCGCCGCCACATAGTGACGGTTGTCTCTGACCGTGCCGGGCCTCGGCGACCGGCGCGGCGTGGCGGTGTGTGCCCGGGCAGCGCATTTGTCGGCCCAGTTGACAGGCGGCTACGGCAGCTGCGGTCGCCCCGCCCCGCCCCAGGGAGCGGCCGGCCGCGGACGACAAAGAGACACGGCGCTCTAACTGCCGCAACCACAGACGGCCGACGAGCCCTCACGAAACCACCGTAAATGACTACTCGTCAGGCTTCCCGGCCATTCAACGGAAGCTCTGGCGTGCCTTCAGAGGCACGGACAAAATACCTCAGATGCAGCTGAGTTGCTGCTGTAAAGGCACGGTGAAATGGCGCCCATCTGGGACATCGGATGGAGAGCCACTTATTGTCGTTACACCGTATCATGAGAGCGGCGATAAAAAGGCCGTCACCCGTCCGGGCTCCGCTTATTACTGCGGCTTATCATTACCGCTAAAAACTGTCGCCGCGTTTTGAGACAGCCGCGCCGCCACCATTACCGCAATGACATTAGTTTAATTCTATATCTTTAGCAGGAAATAAAAACCGCCGTGGCCGGCCGGCCGGCCCGTCGCATGCGCGCGCCGGCCGGGCACAATGGTCGGCGGAGGAAGCGGAGCGGGCCCTAATGACAACTCTCTTCGGCCGGTAATCGGGCGCGCTGTGACACGAACGGCGCACAATTACCGTCGGACGCCGAGCGAGGGCCAAACGCGGGAGCGGCGCGCCGGCCGGAGCTCAGCCCGGCTGGCCAGCCGGAGCTCAGCCGGAGCTCAGCCCGGCCTGTGGCGCTGAGTGACCGGCCGGACTGTGGGGGCTGCGCGAATGGTGGACTGTGGGGTCTGAGGGAACTGTGGGTCTGTGAGCAGGTGGAGGCTGCACGAGCTGTGGACAGCTGTGTGAGGAGTGCAGAATTCATTCAAAGATATAATGAGCTATGCAACAGAGAGTTTGGTCGGTACACTGAAAGTGTGAGTTGTGGTTCAGTCGGCCACGGCCCTCAGAGTGCAGTGCGAGCTGGAAGTTGGTCAGAACAGCGGCTTGGAAGTGTTAGATCTGTCCAGATTTACTGGACGAAACCATTGGAACATCACGCATTTTAAATGTACTACATCCATCAGAAATGATAGCGTTGTAAGTGTCGCCACGCAAAAGTCAGTCCTGTGCCCTGGTGAATCGATGAGCCGATGAGTAGATGAGTCCGACGACACTGGAGAAAGTCAGTAGTTTGAAAATTAGCTGATGTAGGGTAGAAACGGAGGCCTAATTTCCGGTACCCAATGGCGCTGGCCTCCTACTCAGGCGCGTCTTCAATCTCGTAGAAGGCACGCCTGATGAAAATGCCGCCAAGGACGCATCCCACTTTTATTCGACGACGACTGATGTGAGTAGGGATGCGGAGCCGGAGCCGGAGTCGGAGCCGGAGCCGCCGGAGCCGGCATATTTTGCCCGGAGCCGGAGCCGGAGCCGGAGCCGTGAAACAATATAGCCCGGAGCCGGAGCCGGAGCCGGAGCCGCCAAAAAAGGGGGCGACTTCGGCTCCTTTTTATTTTTTGAAGAGGAAAAAAAATTGACCTAGTTCGGTTTGACAGTACAAGGCAGTAAAACATATGGTATGGTAGGGGAGACCCGGGAGGTATGGGCCGGTTTTGTGAAAAAGCAATTTTCTTCCAGTGGGCAGTGGCTAGACTCGGTTTTTCACTCTGTGTATGTGAAATTGCCTTTCGCCTGCAACGTGTGCCTGACATTAGGCATCTGGGATCAACTATTTTGTCCCGAGATAACTTTCAATAAATCATGTGCTTTTTCGATCCATCAAAATGCACCGGGAGGTATGGGCCATGGCCCGGGAGGTATGGGCCGATGCCATGTTTCATATTATTTTCTCGACAATGAGAATAATACTCGTAGCTGGTATCTACCTCGATCTCTCTTAGAGCCCAGGAACCGCATAAGCGGCCAACAGCTTGCTTCATGGAGGTCACTTGGGCCCATATGTATTTTGGTAAACTCAATCATGCACCATGAAATAAGATGAATAATATATTTCTGTTCGAATGAAATTCGAAGTTAAATTTTCGACCTTGCGCGACAAAAATAAAACTTATTGACGGGGACATTTAATGAAAGCATCTTTTTATTTATTTAGGATCACCGGGGGTGGGTGGCCCAAACCTCCCGGTTAGAACGCCATAATGTGCGTAGCATCTCAGATCATAATCTTGCAAGAAAGCTTCATATTGTCTATGCAGTCTTAATTTGCATGTTTTAAACTTTATGTTAGCGATGGTCTGACATCATAAAACGAGCCTGGTTCAAATTTATCACGAATTTTCTGTATGTACCGTATTTTACTCGAAGAGGGCAAAAACGCTTTATCGCCGCTCATTGCCATAGAAGACTGAGGAAGGTTTTGAAAATCACGTGGGATGTAATCACTGAAGGGCTGCTACCAGTTAACGCCGTCAAATGTGTAAAAATACGCAACACTTCTTCAAAACTGCGATGGCCCATACCTCCAGGGGGCCCATACCTCCCGGGTCTCCCCTACATACGTCATGGGCCATCAAGTGAATGAAAAAGCCGAATATCCCCAGTATCCCACAGTACGCAATCAACTTCCTGTCTGCTCCTCCCCCCCCCCCCCCACGTCTACTGCATCCCCAGAACATGAGGACCGGTCATCAGGTGACGGCCATTGTTTTGAAGCCAGTGCAGTGGACTGCGACTCCCAGCACCGTCTCTTCCCCCCCCCCCCCCCAATGCAGCCGAGACGGGTGTCAGCTTACGATAGTTCAGTGAACTCCGATTCGCGGCGACTACGTTTCCAATGCCATCGCTTCCTAGTCCTTTGTTCTGCCAGTTCTCTCCGAGGTGCGTTTGCGCGGGGTCGCGGTGAGCCGGTCATGGCAAAGAGGCGTATAACCAATCCAATTTTTCTTCCACCCGTATTTAATTGATTGCATAGGGGAGGTACTGAGTCGGAGCCGGAGCCGCCGGAGCCGGAGCCGCCGGAGCCGGAGCCGCCGGAGCCGGACCATTTTACTCGGAGCCGGAGCCGGAGCCGGAGCCGCCATAACATTTCACCCGGAGCCGGAGCCGGAGCCGGAGCTGGAGCCGATTTTTTTCTCCGGATCCGGAGCCGGAGCCGGAGCCGTCTGAAATTTCCACGGCTTCGCATCCCTGGATGTGAGGCAGGATATGCGAATTTTTGCAAGATTTAAAGTACTAGTGCAACAAGCACCTCAGCGACAGCTGGAATTAAAGCTCTCTTTCATACTTTGGTTGACTGTGCTGCATCCATTATCCTGCATTCAATATACATGCCACATCAAAAAGCATACATAGAACTCTCATGTAAGCTCGTTTTTACGATCGAGGCCAGAGTGAATGTCGCAAAAGCGGGGTGTTGCTATTCAATTGAAGGACTGGTATAAAGCACTGTCCTTCGTCTGTCAGCCAAGAGTGGCATTTAAAGCGGCCAAACGAATCGGAATAAACCATCGCTATTACCATCCTGAGTGAGGCTCCTTTTACGGCCAGAAGAACGGGCTGGTACGATCGTACTTATGCGCCAGGACGGACCAATCCTCTCCGTCTAAAGTGCACTGGCGGCCGGGCCGCGATGGCGGCTTTTATCGGGCCGTGCGAGCTGGACAGTGGCGCCGCGGCCGCATAGTGAGGCGGCGCGCGCACTGCAGCCCGCCTCATATCGGCGCCCCCTCCAAACACACACATCGACCGCAAAAAGTCCGGCAGACGAGCCGCATTAGACGAGGCGCCACACAAAATGGTGATAGGCGCCGGCCTGGCTCGGACCGTCGCGCCGACCGGCCGGGAAGGCCAGACCACAGGGTCCGGTCCTCGGCAGACCAGACCACAAAGACCGGTCCTCGGCAGACCAGACCACAGAGTCCGGTCCTCGGCAGACCAGACCACAGAGACCGGTCCGCGGCAGAGCAGACCACAGAGACCGGTCCTCGGGAGACCAGACCACAGAGACCGGTCCGCGGCAGAGCAGACCACAGAGACCGGTCCGCGGCAGAGCAGACCACAGGGAGGGCCCGGTCCTCGGTAGACCGCCCGGTCACCTGGCCGCACAAACACGCCCCGCGCGCCATTTACGTCACATCTGGTCAGCAGCTTCCGCTCCAGCAGAGCGCAAACGCCGGCTCTGGCGACCGATACCGATCGGGCGGCGCCGAATCAAAGCCGAGACGGCGGCGACCGGCGAGATGCGGGCCGCCGCCGGCGCGAGCCGATGTTATCCGGCGGCCCGCCAGCGCGAGCGGCCGGCCGGCCCACGGGCCGACCATCGCGGCATTCCTCGACCGGAGACGGAGCACGGCAGCGGCTCCGATTGAGGCGTCACCGAGTGTCATCGGGCAGAGGCAGACCACTGAACGTCATTGGACAGGGACAGAGCACTGAGCGTCATCGGACAGAGATACATAGACCAACGAGTGTCATCGGACAGGGAAAGAGCACTGAGCGTCATCGGACAGAGATAGATAAAGATATAGATTTACATAAAGACCACCGAGTGTCATCGGACAGGGAAAGAGCACTGAGCGTCATCGGATAGAGACAAACCACCGAGTGTCATAGGACAGGGATAGAGCACTGAGTGTCATCGGACAGAGATAAACATATTACGTCTTACGAGCGAGCGGAGCCAGCGAAGTCTTACGTAGAATAGCAGAACTTTCTGATTATGACAATGAGCGGCCGGCCGGCCGTGGTCAAGCTTTTGCGGAGCTTATATCTCCGCAGGCGCAATCACTAGCAAAAACTCCGCAAATTGTCAATTTGCGCCATTTAACCGATCGTCTATAAGCGTTACGTTCAAATCAGCTACATATAAACCAGTGCTGCGGAGTCGATGGATATTTAGGTGACTACGACTCCGACTCAGGCTTTCAATAAACCAGCCCCGACTATGACTCCAACTCTGGGCAGACCTGTCGCCTCCGAGCGACTTCAAATTCGACTCCGACTCCGGCTCGTACTCCGCAACCCTGAATTATAAACTACCCTTTTTTAACTCCACATCTTTCGAATTGTATTGCACACTGCGCAGTACCTCAGCCATGCTGAAGTTGGCGGGCCACTTTTGAGTAATATGTACAACTCAACAAGCATGGCCATGGGCCACATCAGGGAAAAGCTGGCAAAAATGCTGTCAAACAGCTTATTTATATTAATCATCACAAATATGGTGGCTCTTTGGCTCCGAGCGTCAACTTACTTCAAGTTATTTCTCAGCGTGCGTAAATCGCATGTCAAAATTAATTCTAGTTTATTTCAACATCGACATGCCTTATTTTCTGCACCGATCACACTAAATAATGTGATTTTATTGCATCATTTTATTACAGTGAATTAAAATTATTGGAGAAGCTGGTTTATTGTAACAAAATGCTACGGTAAATGCATCTAGTGAAATGTATTAAGCTTTTATAGCGACATGTCAAATAAAGACGCAACTAATGCGCACAGACATGGCAGGATGTAATTGTAGACTGAATACCGGCTGCAGCACCTGGCCCAGCTTCGATGACTTTGACCTGACTTTCACGTGACCTTGACATACACCAGGAAGCAGCATCTTTTCATTTGTTTGAGCATTTACAACCAAAAGAAAACTGGAAACGCGCGGACGATGTGAGCTGAGACGCCGAATCACAATGCCGGCCAAACATGGTTTCGTCGGGGAGCATTCATTCTGGCCAGGGTTCATAATGTCCAGGGTACGCTATGCCCAGTGTCAAAATGGCCAGTGCCTTGAATGGGCCAAAGTTCATAATGTCCAGGGATTACATGGTCCAAATGTGGCCAACTGGCTGCAGATAGGGTATATTCAAAGAGGCCAGGGTTCATAATGTCCAGGGCACGATGTGTCCAGTGTTCAAAATGGCCAGGGTTCATAATGTCCAGGGCACGATGTGTCCAGTGTTGGAAATGGCCAGGGTTCATAATGTCCAGGGCACGATGTGTCCAGTGTTCAAAATGGCCAGTGCCTTGAATGGGCCAGAGTTCATAATGTCCAGGGATTACATAGTCACTGAAAGTGACGTCATTATGTAAAAAACACGGAATCAGCTCAATGCAAAGCAGTGCAGTGCCGAAGGCAATGCCTTAGGAGAGATTACAGGCAATAGTAAATCAAATATTTTTAGGTTAAGTGGTTATGTATCTGGCTTCAGGCCGAATAAGTGGTTATGTATCTGGCTTCAGGCCGAAGGCCTGAAGCCTGATGCATAACCACTTAACCTAAAAATATTTGATTTACTATTGCTTGCAATCTATTCATGCGAGAAACTATTTCCTTATCCCTGGTAGGCAAACATCATTACCTTAGGTTAGGTTAGGTTAGGTTAGGTTAGGTTAGGTTAGGTTAGGTTAGGTCAGGTTAGGTTAGGTTAGGTTAGGTTAGGTTAGGTTAGGTTTGGTTGGGTTGGGTTGACTATGTAATCCCTGGACACTATGAACTCTGGCCCATTCAAGGCACTGGCCATTTTGAACACTGGACACATCGTGCCCTGGACATTATGAACCCTGGCCATTTCGAACACTGGACACATCGTGCCCTGGACATTATGAACACCAGCCATTTTGAACACTGGACACATCGTGCCCTGGACATTATGAACCCTGGCCTCTTTGAATTTACCCTATCTGCAGCCAGTTGGCCACTTTTGGACCATGTAATCCCTGGACAATGTGAACACTGGCCAATTCAAGGCACTGGCCAATTCGAGCACTGGACACATTGTGCCCTGGACATTATGAACCCTGGCCTAAATAATACGCACCCGTTTCGTCGCATCGGATTTCGGCGTTTTTGCGCAAGTTTTTGCCCAAAAATCGAGAGAGTTCTAAGTTCGAGGGTTAAAAATGACAATAGCCGTTTTCACAACGGGCCATCTGGTGAATGCACGTAATCAGACCAAATCTGCACCAAATCCCTTTTACACCAAATATCGTTATTTATATCATGACTTTATTTCGGTGTTTCAATAGAAAACAATGTCTGATACTTTGACAAATGAGGTATATAAGCAACTGTGCAACCCGAACTGACACCTTTAAAAAACACAATAAACCTTCTTTGACCAGATGGCCGTCGCGAAAACGGCTAATATGTAGAATGTATAACATAGATGGAAAACATCGATTTATCTAACTAGGTGCTATGCATGTAAAATCGTATTTGAAATGCTTACGGTATAAACGTTCCTTTGATGCTATGCGCATTAAAGATAAAGGGCTATTAGAGTCGATCTATGGCCCAGCCAGGCGGATGGGTGACTGTTTTGTCGGACCAATCATTCGAAAAGATCACTGAGTGGAAACGGTATTCCGAGGTATTCCATAAATGGCCGTCGGCCGTCCGCTCATTAAAAATGATGGCCGATATCTGAGAACGTCAGAACGAGAACTGGACCGGCAGCGCTCCACGGAGTCAAAGGACCCAGTGCCAAAACGAGGGCGTTGGTCCGAATCTATCTAAGCAATGCACGCTTCCACTTCTTCGCGACATCATGGTGTCAGCAGTCAGGCTGTTATTCAGAAACGCGTCTAACTATTTGGTTTTGAATCAAAGATTTCATGAGAGATGCTTGTGATGTTAGATCCGTCTTGGGACTTTTGTGATTGCCCCAATATTTGACGTAAGCCGCCAGAGAGACGTCCTACTCAATGCAATCATATAAAAGAAAAAACAATGCTAGTTTTCCGTCATGCTCATATTAATTTTCGATCTACTCTACCGCCCGGAGATCAGAGGCGTGTGACCGACCGAGTGGGACCCCCCCCCCCTCCCCCATGGATCCATGCCTGCCGATCTGTCCCTCCACTGGCCATCCCCTCCGATGGAGCTGTTTCTCTGACGGGCCTCTCTGACGGCAGGGACCGGCCACTCGACCCGGCGGCGCGTGCTGTATTTGTTCAGGACCGCCGCCGACCCTGTCCTGTCCGGCCGGCCGGTGGGTATATCGCAGATAATGGACCGCCGCCCAGCACCCGACCATGTGTGCGCGCCCGGCCAGCGACAAATGGCCCGCCTATCTCCGCTGTAAATCTGTCCCCGCACTAATTGACCCTACAAACAATTGCAATTACCACTCACAGCATTCGTCAAGTGCTTCTTTTATGGCCCCTTCAGCGGATGAAGCGGTGGGTGTCTCTTCCCCGGCTCGTCATTTGCCGTCAGAGGAGGTGGAAGGAGCGCACTGGCGAGCTAATGCGCCGGACGGAAACTTTCCAATGTTTCGGGCTATTTTCCATTGTTAATTCGCCATAAAATCATGTATCTGCGGCGTAATGGTTGTTTGGCCAATCCGGGTCTCCAGTCGGCCCGATTAATGGCCGGGGCGGAGCCTGCGCTCAAAGCGCGCGCTCATTGGTCGAGCCGCTCTTTAGCGGCGGAATTAATCGATGCGGACCAATGAGCGGGCGGCTGGCGTGCGGCGGCGGCCGGCGCCGGGCCGCGCCGGAGAGCTCGGCCGGCCGCCGCGGAGACGGCAGCGTGTGTCGGCTCAGGTGACCGGCAGGTGGCCGCCAGAGACAGAGTGGAGCCGCCGCCGACCGGCCGCGCGCGCCAGTGCACCCTGTGTACGTACCTACCTGTGACAGCGCGCCGCCATGATCGAGTCGCCGGCCGCCCTGCCGGCCTCGCCGCCCCGCGTCGGCGCCGACGAACACGACGACGAGATCAACGTGGACGACGACAGCCGGCCGTCGTCGCCGGGGTCGGAGCCGGACCGGAGCGCCGCCGAGTCGCCGCCGCCCGCCAGCGCCCGCATCTCGTTCAGCATCTCGCGGCTGCTGGGCGGCGGCGGCGGCGGCGGCTCCCCGGGCGGCGAGCGGCGCGCGGCGCGATCGCCGCCGTCGCCGGCCGGCCGGCCGCTGACACCGCACCAGAAGGAGTCGCGCGCCGTGGCGCCCTTCTCGTACGCGCCGTTCTACACGGCCGTGTCGTCGGGCGCGCTGCCGCCCACGCTGCTGCCCGAGCAGTACGCGGCCGCCCTGTACGACCCGTTCGCGGCGGCCGGCGCCGGCGGCGTGATCCGCGTGCCGGCGCAGCGGCCGGCCGCCGGCCCGCTGGCCGCCCCCTTCGGCTGGCTCGGCCCGGCGGCGGCGGCCGCGTCGGCGCTCAACCCGCTGCACCGGACGGCCGCGCTCGCCTCGCAGCTCGTCAGAGACAGGTTCGGAGGTGAGTGGCCACTGCGCCGGGGGAGCGGACTGGGCCGAGCGGGGAGCAGAGTGGGTAGGGTGGCGAGATGACTGCGTCGTTGATGGTGAAAAGCGAGGGCGCCGCTAAAGCCAAGACAACAGAGAGAATTGAGCAAAACGTACCGCTTCTCCGAGTTGCGGGTGAGGATGACACAAGAGATCTGAATCTGTGGTGTGATCTCTCCCTGAGGGGCTGTTCAAAGTGTGGAACTGTTAACCACCTCCGCCACGTATATCGACATTTTTAGGGCGTCTTGTGTCGTAACTGCTGGCTTTGCTGATATTGCAATTACACAAGTTGAGATGCCTAATTTAAATTTTAAGATAAGGTTTCGTTCGGCCTTCCAAAACATTTGGGTACCTGAATCCCAGCAGGCTGCAATAAGTTACTATGCCTTCCCAGAAGGCAGCGTAGGTTTAATTACTCGAGGGCAGCGCTTTTCGAGGAGCGCTATGGCCCGAAGGTTTGGACTTTGAAATGTGAAAAACGCCCGCCCGCCGCAAAACGCAAACACCGCAAAACGCGCAAAACGCACGCCCGAAACGCCAACGCAAACGTCGCAAAAAATAAACAAACGCCCGCCCGTAGGTTTAATTATGAATGCTGTTCTGTATCCATGAAGCACCGGTAAGTCATGGCGATAGTTTTAGCCTCGCTAGTCGCCGTCGAACTTGAAGCTACCACTGCACTGATGACAGTTTTCTATACTTATAGCACTTAATCTGATAAAATCACTGAGAACTGGAGAGATGTGCCATGTGTACGTCGTTTAATGCAAGGCGTTTTGTAGCTTCGAGTGAGAAGTGCCCGACTCTCAATAATGTCTCTGGATTGATTTTAATTTGATGACGGTGTTTGAAGTTTTCCACAAAAGGAGCGTCTAACGTTGTCAGCGTGTATCATGCTGCCGGTGATCGTTAGCTGGCGATCCATTCCATTACCCTGCCAAACGAGAGCGTCGCCGGTCGCCGACAGTCGGCGCAGGTCGGCTTCCTAACGAGCAGCCTCACATGGACTCGATGCGACGCTGTACATTCCAAGATTCGTGCGATAGTGCGATATCGACCTTGAGGCTCGAGTGACTGCTGATACACGTACGGCGTCCGCCAGTGTCGCCAGTTATTTCATGGCGAGAGATCAAGAAAGGGCGCACTCAGTACCGAACGACCTTTCACAGATTTTGCCATGATCAATCGTTGACCATCTTTTGACCATATTTGCTCGATCATAAGGGTTTTGGGAGAGATATAATAGCAGATTGTTGACCGCATTGAGGTCCCCTGATTTTAGTCAGCGGCCTAGCTGCAGTGAGCCGACCGGGTGGCAGTATCCACACCACTGGAGCGCTGCTGGACGGCCGCCTGGCCTGCGACCTGTGGCGATAACGGCCCGGCTCGGGCCTGTCCAAAGTCCTGTGAAATCTCTACCTGATCGTGTCGGCAGCCGGTCCCACGAGGCCGCTGCAGAGCCGGCTGCGGGTCGCCCTGAGCGCCGCCCTGAGACCCGTGTCCACGGCGGCGGCTAGTCCCCCCGGCCGCACGGCCAGCGGAGACCGCCGGGACGGTACGGTCTGCACCACTGAGGTCCTAAATCGTGGCTGTGGCTGTCAGGAACACTCGAAACGGTACGAGACTTGTCTGCTGGATCACGTGGGATGGAAGAAACCTGCGTGCTGCAAAACTGTATAGCAGGAGCGGGATGAAGATCCTTGGATATCCGTTAGAAGTCGTTCGGAAGGTGATCACATATGAAATCTTTTTTTTTTATTTTTTGTCCCATACCTATTGAATTGTCCACCATGTGAAACATAGTGGAACAGGTATGCAGGAGTGCCCTTCCATGCCCATGTGACCTGGCTACGTTAAGTACCATGGAACTTCATTCAAGGAGGGGAATTCAAGCACATTAGGTCACATCACTCCCCGCTCTTTTTTCAAGCTATGGACAGCCCGCCACCACAGGTATTAGTAAAAAGGTTACCCCTGGGGACCCAGCAGACAGATAGCATGGCTAGTGACGTCCGCTGAGTACCCAGGGCTGACAATGGTTAGGTAGGATAAGGACAAAAAAGACGAATGAAAAAAAGCAAACAATGTATGCATAAACAAAACAAAAGAAAAAAACAACAACAAGAACACGTGACGAAAACTGCGTAATAAATATTCTTGTAGAAAAGAGACTTTAATAGTTTGTCAAGTGATTTACGCGTTAACTGTCCTTAAAAAAATATATCACGAGAAAAACAAATGAGTATTAAATAACCGGTCACAATATTTGTATTGAAAAAAAAACTCAGCAAATAATCGAGAAAAACGATTGAAGAGGTAATAGGCCAAAGCATGGATGACATTACAGATCATACAATACGCCACAAACTGATCTAGCTCAGTTATATAAAATGTAACGTACTGGTACGTTCTCCTAATCGCCATATTCTTTGATGAGCACCGACTTAACAAACTTTTTAAGAATAACCTTGCTTCTGGGGACATCGGCAAGTTGAGGGAAGTCTTTGGCAACAATAGAATTCCATGCCTTAGGAGCACTGAACGAAATGGAAGAAATCCGGAAATTAAAACGAGAAAAGGGCGTAACAAAATGTTCAGGCGACCTCACAATAATGGAAGTACTAAGTTTGAATAGGTCAGACACTTCAGCTGGAAGGGTTCCAGTCAAAAAAGATAGTAGAATAACGATTGTCTGTAGTTTGGTAAGCTCAGGCATTTTAAGGATGCCGTGTTTAACAAATAAGGTACGGGACGGGTAAAGGAAAGGTTTGTTATCAATTATCCTCAAGGCTCTCTTTTGAAGCAACGTTATTCTATGAAGTCTGTGTAGGTACGCATTACCCCATATGGCAGCACAGTAGTTAAGATGAGGAAGAACAATACTGTTGTATAAAAGTAAAAGCTCCCTTGCCGAAAGAAACGCTCTGACACGACCCATTAAGCCAATACTACAGCTTATTTTCTTACAGACTAAGTTGATATGCGATTCCCATTTCAAGTTTTCATCAATCATTACTCCTAGGTATTTTATTGAAAAACATCTCTTGATCTTAGTTTCATTGATGATGATTTCCATTTCTTTGTCATTTGAGATAAGTGAATATAGCTGGTAATAAGTTTTAGTCGGGTTGAGTGTTAATTTATTGCTTAGGCACCATCTCCTAAGCATCGGAAGGAAGTTATTCATTTGATTTTGAATATGGTCATAAGAAGGCCCTTTCACTATGATTGCTGTATCGTCAGCAAATAATAAAAACTTCACTTGGTTAGAGATATTGACGATATCATTTATATAAATTATGAATAATAATGGGCCAAGTATCGAGCCTTGCGGTACTCCCAGCTTAATATCTGTCAGTTTAGATAAATAGTTATCCACCTCTACTAACTGTCTCCTATTGTTGAAATAAGATTTCAAGATACTCAGCAAAGGACCACGTATCCCGATATGATGAAGCTTTTTAATCAAAATATTAATATTAACAGTATCAAAAGCTTTTTTTAAATCCAAGAAAAGACCTAGCACCTTATCATTATTTTCTAGTCCTTTTGTAACATCCTCCACAAGAAGAGAAATAGGCATATATGTGCTATGCTTTTTCCTAAAACCATATTGACAGTGGTGGAGAATATCATATTGATCAAGGAAGTTTATAATATACGAGTGTATTATTTTTTCAAGTATCTTCGAAAAGATAGGCAGTAATGAAATAGGTCTATAGTTATTAAACGAGTCCTTATCTCCCGATTTATAAATAGGAACAACCAGAGCTATTTTGAGACGATCAGGAAAAATGGCAGCATGTAGGCATAAATTAAAGAAGTGAGTTAAATGGTGCAGGCACTTTTTGTAAGTGGCTACTAATATTTTGGTACTGATTTTATCAATACCACCTCCAACAGAGTTTAAACTTAAAATGATTGACTCAACATCTGCTGCTGATGTAACTAAAGGCTCATTAAAAGTCGGAAAGTCTCCATTAGGTAAGAAACGTAATGGATCATCATCTGATGTAGGCATTTCACTCTCAAGTTTTTCCGCAACTGATGTAAAAAACTCATTGAATCCATTAGAAATATGTTCCGGAGAACGTACTGATCCATCTTCATTAGCAAAGAACTTGGACAAATTTGATGGTTGTCTAGAATGATTTAGAGCTTCTTTCATGACTTTCCAGGTTTTGCTGCTATTGCCTTTAGCAACTCTAAATGCACTCTGAAAATATGCTCTTTTTGCATTCCGTATTATATTGGTTAAGTTATTTCTGTATTGTTTATACCTAGTCTCATTTAACTCATTGCGGGTACCTATGAATTTCTTATATAAATTGTTCTTTCTATTTATTGAACATAAAATAGCTGGCGTTATCCAGGGCTTGTATGGGGTTTTCCTCCGAGATAATAATTTGGGCCGTGAAAATTTTGTAATGCCCTGGGTGAAAGCATCAATCAGTACATTACAAGCAGCATTTGGTTCATTTAAGGTATGGAAGTCAACTAGCTGTGTCTCCAGAAAGGTGCCGAGGTCTTCTGCTCGCCTCATGTCAAACACCATCTTAGGTGAGGGATTTCTCAGACTTTCAGTATCAAATGAAAGATTTAAGAAAATGGGAAAGTGGTCTGATATATCTGCAGTGATAATACCTGAGGTTCTGTAGAAAGTCTTATCATTAATAAAGAAGTTATCGAGCAATGATGATTGGTCACAAGTGACGCGTGTAGGTTTCGAAATCAAATGCTCATAACTATAAGATGACATCAAATCACGGAATTCTTGTACATGCTTATCACTAACTTCTTTCAACAAATCATAGTTAAAATCACCTAATATAACTGCAAACTTGTTTGAGTTTGCAATTTTTTGTAAAGTTTCTTCCATGTTACACTTGAATGTTGTATGAGAAAAACTAGGAGGTCTATAGACAACTCCAACAACCATACTCTTACGCACTTTCCCATGTGTCACAAACACTTCTATGAAGGTGTTCTCACTATCAGAATGAGTCAAGTCTTTTCTTAATTTTGCACTTAAACTTCTATGAACGTACCTCCACCTCTATTCTCTTCCCTACAATTTGCAAATAAATCATACTGATCAATGCAAACAAATGGTAGCATATGCGATTTTAACCAAGTTTCAGAAACACATATTAAAGACCATACTACACCAGTACTATTGAGAAAGGTTTGGAACATGTCAAGTTTGTTTGCAAGAGATCTAGCATTGACATGTAGGATAGATAAACCTTTCTGTAAGTGGAGTTCTGCAGATGGAACAAAATATTCACAGTTATTGTGCACACAAGTCAAATCCACATCTTGGGCAACACTGTAAATGCCCATGTCCACATCCATCTCAATCATCGTGTCATCCATGCTTCAGACGATAGAGAAGGGAAATGGCTGCAGTGACCAGTGGAAATGAGAAACATCTCTGATTGAATAAGTTGAATTGAGCACATAAGTGGTAACAAAAATGAAGTCCTTTGAGGGACAGTAAATAAAAGGACAAAGACAAAAGATATGAGAAAGGGGTAATGCAATGTGAACACAAGGTAAAGTAAGGATACTTGGGTCACGTGGGCCTCATGGTTGAGGATTAAGGATAAGTGAATTAATGTCGTCAGAGACATTGACATAGTTCAAGGAAAAGACAGAAACCCTATATATACAATATGTACACAAAACCAGCATCATCAATAGGGTCATCTTAAGCCATGTAGTTAGTTGGTAACAATTGTCAAAGCCAAGGCTCCCTACAAGAACATAAGCCGCCCCACAAAGGATGTCTGACTGTCACAGGTAAGAAAACATAAACATTAGATCAGGAAGAACAAAAAAAAATCATATTGAATATAAAGAGCAAAACATACAGTAATGAGAAAAAGCAATCTGAAAGTCAAGAGATTTTCTTCAACACATCAAGAAAATATAATTTAATATAATCTAGCATATATAGAATTTAGCTTCATGTTATATTGACAATAAGTTATGCCAAACAAGACACATTGATAAATTGTTACAATGCAGAACTCTAACCAAAGTAAAGGTGATGATCCCAGAAGAGGCAACCCAGGCAGCTGGCTCGAATATGCAACAGCAACAAAGTATCATTCAGACTGAAAATCCTGCAAAAAGGACCATTCCTCAAGGAACTGATCAACACTCATGCCAGTGCTTGGTATGATTAAATTCTCAGGCGCTATTTGGTCTGTGAGCCATGTAATTGGCATGTTTCTCGATGTACATCATGCCCTAGCTCAACTTCCCACAGTCTGCTCATGCTCAGCGTCTGTAACAGTGAACAGTTAGCATTACCAGCTGGCAAGCTGATAGGTGGCATCTGTGCACAATACACACAGTTCAGTTGTAATCAACATCAACATATTTATTGACCAGTCCCTAGTGTCCAGGTTAAAATTTTAAAACCGGTACCACAGTACCCTTGCACACTCACATTCACTCGACAGAAGACCAAAGTGGGTCCAATAGCACAATGGCGGATCCATCTGGTGTCTGCCTAGGGACTGCCTGTTCAAGTGAAAGCTCACAACTTATGGAAAAACCATCAGCCTGCCTAGGAAATGCATTAGAGTACTGCACTGATCAGCAACACTGAGACCTCATCACCATCAGTGATTGAGCAGAAACTACTGTGCCATGGCAATACTGATACCATCTCAATCTGAGTATCAGCCAGCTGGCAGAAGTGGGGGAGCCAGTAGGTGACCAGGGATGCCAGTCGACATCTTTTATCTTTAACCTGGTCTGCGCCATTTTAATCATCCATGCAACAAGCATTAGTCCGAGCAGTGGCTTAAGGTGACAGAACAAGTCAAGCAATATGCTTTCCAATCCAAGCAACACCAGAAGGAACTGATTCCAGTCAGAATTTGATTTTCTTACCTGTCACATACTCACGCCAGCCCCCAGGATACTCAAGATAGATTAAAAAATTTCATGAAAGATAACGATGCAGTCGAAAAATATCCCTAGAAAAATCCACAAGCGCACGACAGCAACCAATGCCCAATGCAGCAAAGGCAGAGGCCAAGGGCAGAGGCCAAGTCAATGCCAGCAAGAGCAGGTGTTGTTTGCGTCATTATAGGTCTTATGTGCGCCAATTACATATAATATTTTAATTGCTACCATATTCGAAGAAAATAAAAGAAACGAAGTACTGAGGAAATATTGTAAAAAAAGTATGTATATTAAAGTGAATTACTGCTTCAATTGAGGCGAAAAAAAAAATTAACATCAAAGTTAACAAAAAAAAACAAACAAACTTAAACTTGAACACATTTCAACAGATTAGTGACAGCCAAACATCGTTTCTGGGCATGCTCATCAAAAACGACAGGGAAGACAAAGCTAAAAGTAGTACACAACTATTTGGCAGCATGATCAAGGCCACTTCCACCTGACCTCGTGGTGGGAAACAAACAAAAGGGGCCTTGCAAACCCCTGTTGCAAACAAGGTTGAGGTGGAAACATTGGAATGAAAACTGGTAAGGATTTAGGCTCTGAACCATGGTCAGGATGATGCATGATTCCCTATCAGTATCAAGGCTCAATTTCTTTTAACAATAGCATGAACAGCAGACCAGATTTCAGGGGGTTTCAACCTGGTTGAGGTATACAATGACAAGGTAGGTCATAGCAGCCATCTCCTACTTCTTGCCCCTACCATGATTCCTTCTCATCTGACCTTTTCTTTGTGCTTTTTTACCAGAAGCGGGTAAAGACTGATTCATGGCAGGGTCAGAGACAGTGGCCGTATCATCAGTTTCTTGGCATGCTTCCTGACTCTGGGCTGTAGACTCAGAATCAGTGTCAGAGGCATGGCTACCATGCTGTGGAATATTGCTCACTGTATCTTTGGAAGCAGTAGGCTCCTCTTTGCTTTCAGACTGTCGAGAGACATTGTCGTTTCTGCCTTTGAGGTCGATGCGTTGGAGACTGGCAGAAAGGAGTGGTTGGGAAGTTCCTTGACGCCTGACGGGCTGGTGGAATGAAGGTTTGAACTTCAGTCTGCCACCAAACAATGTTCACTTTTGGTTGTTAAATTTTTCAAGCCAGTTTGTAAAGAGCTTTTGGTTTGTGTGGTAAATGTAACTGTCAACTTCACTGGGCCCACAAAGTTTTTCTTTCTTGGATTGACGCATGATTCATTGAACTGTTGCACATACAAGTATGCGGTTGTGTGGCACTCATCTGCGAGCCTGGACCCAGTGTCCTGACCTGTCCGGTCGATGGGTTTCTCTTTGCCCAGCCCGTTAGCACTGACTCGATAAACACCTGTGAGCTACGCTGCTTTGCCCTGTCTGTGTCAACGCCCGGCCCCGAGCCCGCCGCCACCAGTGAATTCGGGCCAGCTGCAGTTTTGATACCTTCACCAAATAGATACGAAACAAATGTTGATTGAATATTGAACAAATTTGTTATCTTCGCCCCGTGACGCATCGTATGCATGTAATGTATCAGTCGTCGAGCCTGTAGGAGCCTTGCGACAAGCTCCTGTTTAGGCCGAAGTGTCGTTTGGTTCAGTAAAAACAGATCCCAGTAAAGACAGTTTGGCTCAGTAATGACGGATCCCAGTAAAGACAGCTTGGTTCAGTGACGACATATCCCACTAAAGACAGTTTAGTTCAGTAACGACAGATCCCAGTAAAGACAGTTTGGTTCAGTAAAGACAGATATTACAGATGGAGGTGCGCAGCGCTGCCAAATATTGACACCCAACGGTGGAGTTGCCACGCAAATTATTCTGGGTTCTCTCTCTCTCTCTCTCTCTCTCTCTCTCTCTCTCTCTCTCTCTCTCTCTCTCTCTCTCTCTCTCTCTCTCTCTCTCCCTCTCTCCCTCTCTCTCTCTCTCTCTCTCTCTCTCTCTCTCTCTCTCTCTCTCTCTCTCTCTCTCTCTCGCGTTTTCCGGCATCTTCCGTTCCGCTGAAGCCCTCTCATGAGCTTCCCTCCCCCGCCGACAGATCTGCCGTTCAGGAGGCGTCCATGTCTGTGCAGTACCCACCCAGTACCCACTCCAACCCTGCAGTCCGTCCCTGTGACAGCCGCATATGCTGAATGTCACCAATAATGACAATGAGCTGTACAACAATATGTGTGTCTACGAGCGGCATGTCGGTGGTGCCGCGCTGACCACATCACCGTCTCCTAATCCCTCCGCTTTGGAACAGCGCTTCACAACGTATCGATTCTTGGTGGGTTTACCGAGCGCACACTAGAGATGTCAATCGGATACCAATTTTTTGGTATAGCGATACCAAACCAATGCCAGCATGGTATTTGGTATTTCAATGCTAATGTGTTTGGTATTTTGTTGGTATACGAGTAATAAGCCCTCACTAATGCAAAAGAGGCTGATAAATTGGTAAAAAGTTAAGTATTTTCCTCATGCTCCCAAGCTGGTTTGGTTTCGGTATTTCCTCACGGTTTTGATTGGTATTGTATTCCGATTTTCTGCAATTGACATCACTAGTGCACACTGTGGTCTGTAGATCACGCTACCACGCCACGACATTACCCTTTCAGCTTATCAGACAGAGTTTCCTAGTTTGTGGCCAGGCCGACACAAAGTGCATTAGCAGTTTTGTTGTAAACCATGAGGATATGTTCACTCGTACCCAGGCATCGATGTGGTACAGGGACCCGCAGTTGCTACTGTACACATATATTACCAATTTAGAATTGCGCTATTATTTGGTAAGTGCTGGCCATAGGAGAAAGGAAATGTAGCGCAAAGTATGGAGGAATAACACATGTTTGCTCCTAGCACATATGTTTTGTATAATTCCTCTTACCGCAACAGATATTCTTCCAAAACTACAATCGTGCTATTTTTCCGCGCCGGTTGCCTCCCCAGAGCCCGTCCTTGGTATCGCCTATAGCTTCCATTCCCGCTACGTGAATGAAAGTCACGTGACTACTACAGGTTTGCGCTCAGTACTAACACACCTAGCCCGAGGGCCGGTCCGTAGCGGGGAGGGGTAGAACGCCTGAGCTCCAGCGCAGTGGAGGTGGTGGTGGCCCGTATCATAAAGAGGCAACCGTAAGCAGAACTACAATTGCCGCAGTATAAGATTATGATCAAGTTTTCTTTAAATGTATTGATTGACAAGAAAGTGCAATGTTTATCCGATATAATAAAGCGGTGTGCAAAGCCTTGGAAGAACTATAAAACATATTCAGCAACGTATAAATTTCTGATACAGGCCATGACCTTTCACCTTGCCTCCGGGAAGGACCGCTCAGGAAGCCACATACCGAACGAATCGAGGCCTCGCAGCGCGGCGGCAGAGGAGGTGGATAAACCATCGCCAGATCTTTCGATTACTTATGTTTCCAGAAGAAGGAGGGGGGGGGGGGGGTGGAGGGGGGCTATTTTCAACCCACTCACCAATCCTTTCCTTATTAACTTATAGCTTACCGAAAAATGAAACACAATGGTGGCCGTCACGAGATGTAGCGAAGAGTGCCTCAGCCACACCGGTTTTGAGTAAACTTTAAGCATTCGAATTCAGGCCAGTGATCCTGAAGCATTATTTTATTTTTGTCGTGCATAAGCTGGGATGACGTGGTCCAAGTTAATTGTGAAGAAACGGTTTTAGTTTCAGAACGTTTATGAGGCTAGTCGCGCCAAATAGTATACGTTTGTTGTAAAATGTCAAATAGAATGTTGACGTGCTATCCAGATGATGGAATTTATTTGACACAAGAAGTCAAAAAGTGGCATCGTTAGTCATCCTGCATACCTATAAATCGATTCGTCACCTTGGTTCGAGCTCAATAGTTCTTTTCGCGGATGATCGGTTTCGTTTTCTTTTATTTGGGGGGGGGGGCAGTTTATGAGCCAGTAACCACCCTCTCCAGCCCCCCCCCCCAAACAACCATTGTTGACAAATACTGTGATGGCCTAAAAAAAATGCCCTCAATTGTGTAACGTAGGGAAGAATGAGGTAAGTTGAGCCGCGTTTGTTTTTCGTAAGCTACAGGCTAACTTACTGATCATTTTTATGCGTTTACGAGTTGGACGGACAGAGTAGTCATTGCGCATGTAATGGTGGCCAGAAATGTTTCATACCGCTTATTTTTGTACTGAAAGGCTACGTCAAAAATCATCTTGCACGTTGCTCATCTTACCCCATGGGCGGGGTAAGTTGAGACACGTCGTGGGGAAAGTTGAGCATGGATGGAAAAAGCGAACCTCTTCTTTTCCCGGGCGCGGGGAAGAGTGGGCTCTTTTATTTACTCCATGGCATACATACTTATAGCAAAGTTTTTTTCCTCCATCAAAAAGTGACTGTTTTAAGCCTTCCAATAACTCGTCAATTTTCTATCACGAAAGAAATCATTTTATCCTTCAGATAATCTGCACATCACTTACAACTTGTATAATCAACAAAGAAAAACAATTTCCTACCATTTTTATTCAGCAGATACAAGCGCAGCTCAGTTTGGTTTTCGACAGCGGAGACAACAATGGCTTATCCGGCTCATCTTCCCCCAGGTGAAAATGGCTCATCTTGCCCGACCCGTGGCCATTTTCGATTAATGACACCCGCTAAGGAAAATAACCATGCACCGCAGATAACAACCATCTCATTTTAAAGGCAAAACATGTCTTAGTTATCAGGGGCGATACCACATGTTACCGGGTGCTGAGCGTGAGAACGTTGCCGTCTCACGTGAAAGACTACAGCATCGTAAGCGAACGGCACATGGAAGCTCGAGTCAATCAGCGCCATAGGAGCTGAGAAACATGGGGTGGCTAAACTTGCCCCTTGGCTCATCTATACCTCACTTTCCCCTATTTGGGGCTCGCAACCTTGATTCGTTAGAGTTATTTGTCTGTTCATTATAAAAGCTGTCAAATTTGCCGTATCATTAAACTTTTATTGAGTTTGTATTTCACACTCATCTAAAATGAACAATTTTGTCACTGGCTTCTTTTATGAATGGAATTGGATGGTCGCATGAATGAACGAATGAATAGCTCCATTTGAGCATCAGCTGAAATCAATCCTAAAATTTAATCTACAAGCCTGCAACGAAAAGGTTTAAAAACCAGTGCAAGTTAGGTGCAGTTTCTAATCTATGCCGTTTTTGATTAAGTGTCTCATAGTTCAATTAATCTTGTGCCGCTTCTCTCACGATTCATTTTTTGTGTTGCTTACATTGTTCAAGAAGTTATATTATTCGAGCTCGTTGGTCTTAAAAACTGCTATCGAAGTAAATTAAAGTGTTTCGGGCTTCGGCACTTAAAAAGCAATCGATATTTAACCCTCACCTATTTAGGCATTTCTTTTCAGCGTCTTACATGTAGCGGAGGGGCGTAGAAACCCTCAGCCATTCGGCCCTTGATAAAAAGAGCCAGAGCTTCGCTGAAAAATAAAAAAGAGCGTGCTGCTCGTGACGAGAGAAATCCGATGATTTGAGGGTTCTGGTCATCGCTGACGAGAAAAAGCCAATTATTTTTATGTCCTGGTCAATGCTGAGATCCTAGGTCACTGGTTGACCTCCCAGATCAGGTTAATAACCCAAAAGCACGGAACATTGGGTCCTGCTAGGATTTCTACAAGTGAAGTTTGCTGGGACTTGGCTTGCTTCTGACTCCGAATTTGCACTTGCATTGATCAAAGATGATGTATCAAAGCATTTAGGGTAGGACGGGTCACGCCAGATCACCCATTAGGCGTTCTGCCGGCTATATCGAATGTTAACCAGCACTTACAGCCTTGCAACATATTGCATAGGCACTATAACTGATACTTAAGTATGCCTAGTTTTCAAATGCTAAAATGGGTGCTAAATTTCAAACCAACACTTCCTAAAAACCACAGTAAAAAGGTGTAAATTTAAGGAAGTTAACCGAGATCATTTCAAGTAAATGACCTTAACCGAGTTTCACGTGACCTTGGCACCCACAACAATTAATGAGACAAACATTAGATATTATATTTCACATGTTGCCACGTCCCTAATCACGTGAAAAGACTATGGAAACACACAGAAGATGTGCGCTGACTTTCAATTACTATTCTGGCCTGACATGATATTGAGAAAAATAATCACAGGTTAAAGGTAATTTGGTTCAGGGATTTCAAATTCTCAGACAAGATGCAAAAATGATAAGGGCTATTTAATTTTCCGGGAAGTTGTAAAATTGATTAACTCCAGGGCACCAAAGACTCGTCGCAATCCTTCGCTTTGCCGCGATTTATTGGTGTAAAACAGCGGGCGCGGTCTACTTACCTCTACTTATATGTGTGGTGAGGGCTAATATTCATTTTATCTGTGTTGGTGAATGTGCAACAATTTCTATATGAACTGAGACCAGTCCATATGAGTACGTTTTTCTCACGGACAATGACAATATAAAAAACAATGCGAATAAAACCAAACGTTTCGGCAACAACGTGCCTTCGTCAGTGGAGAAAAATAAGTGTATAGGTTTAACATCGATGAGAACTAAATGCGGCACCGTCTCGGTCTGGCCAGCCGGGTTTCCGATAAAATACACAAATGTTTATAAGCTTCCATGATGTGCTTAAAAAACTGCTGAAAATATATCTTTAAAAAAATAAAGATAACTACTTCATCGATGTTATCGAAAGAAAACATGTATGCCTAATTACTCATTTCTTGCCACTGACGGAGGCACTTTTTTGTGCGAAACGTCTGGTTTTATTCGTATTGTTATATTGTTATTGTATTGTCATTCCCTGTGAGAAAAAAGGATAACTCTTCAGTTAGTAACCATAACAGCGAAACGGCTTATTGTAACACAATTCACTGTGTATACGAAACCTACAAGTCCCTAAAATAATTCTATTTACAACTTTTAAAAAGATACAGCTTATACAGCTTGGGCATACAATTTTTTTCTGCATTAAGATAATATTAATTTATCTCCACAGAATATGGTAAATTAGTGCTGCTGAAGTTCGCTTTCGAAGCGTCTCCTCCAGACATTCCACAGCTCTCGTGCCATTTTGGATCACGGAACATGGCTGGGCGCAGGACACGTCAGGTCGTCTGCGAGCTTGGACGGACCACGTGACCACCTCCTCCACTCCCCCTCACTCCCGTCCCCTTCCCCAGCAGGGCGTCCGATCTAACCGCGCCCCAGGCAGTCGGCTCGGTCCGACCCTCCCCATGGTCGAGCCACAGCCCGGTGCCGCCTAAGTTTGTGTCGGGTGCAAAACTGGAGCAGTAACTAGCGCCGGAACTAGTAGTCAGCACGACCATCGTCAGATGGCAGGAGTGAATGGAATAAGCGGTTCCAGGTTTCAGAAGGAATGGGGCAGGAAAAAGCGCTGAAAACAATGTTTTGCTGATATAGCCATAAAAAGTTCACTGAATTAGGAGAGCAGCACATCAGTTTAAAGCCCTTCAGATGGTGGTTTTAATAAGCACACAATCATTTCCCAATTCGCCTCCAACGGTGTCACAGGCAAAGAATACGCTGAAATACTAGTGTGTACAGAAGCAACTGCGGGTCCCTGTACGTGCGATGCGCGCCACACCTGTGCTTCATGCGTCAGTGTCATCCACCTTCCCCCGGCATGTTGGAGGCTCGAAAACGAGGAAAGTGGAGCAGGTTTCCACGGCAGCGTCTGAGCGTTGCGTGGGGCCGGCGAACTCGGCCCGGCCGCGAGTTTCCTAAGTGTGGAACTGCCCATACCTAAGGTCTCTGATTGGCGTAAGCTTCGCCAAGATGACGTTACAGGCTGTGACGTCATGGCTCACAGTCGGCCGACCAATCGCTGCACGATTATAGGCTAGCGGCGCGCGGCACTAGCGCCCCTGGTGTTATTATGGGAAGTTGAGCAATACATTGAAATCTAATACGTAGCTTGTGTTGGGAACAATTACGTATTACTAAGGCGTCAATGTCTCACAAATTAATTCGTCCATGCTCCTCAAATTTTACAAAGTGACCTTATATTGTACGTCATAAGGTACTACGCTTCAAACAATCAGCACACAGCACCAGCCAGGCACTGATACCAAGTAGCGAGCAGTTAAGTGGCGGCAGGTGGCGCTACCATCTCCAGCATCGGTCCAGATGGCGTCACTCACTATCCGCACCATAGTTCCGCACTACCTGCTAATAAAATAAATAATAAATCCGCTAATAAATCTGCTAATAGTCTCGCTAATAAATCTGCTAATAATAAATTCGCACTACCTGCTAATTTATGTCCTATTGGCATGGGTGTCGATTTGTATACCTTTGGGGGTGCTGCAGCACCCCCAATGCTCAAATGAGCACCCCCAATGGTTTTCCGGGCACCCCCTAATGTTCCAGTTAGCACCCCCAATGATTTTGTCCCTCAGTAACTCCCACTAACTCTGCTTGAAGAAAATAATTGGTTCTGCAGTCTTTCACTACTAAAACTAAAACAATTACACAACTTGCAATGCATGAAATAAAGATGTAAAGAAAAGAAAAGTTAGTTTTAAGAAGAAGGGCAAAAAAACGGTAAGTTGCAAAGACACTGGTGTGGGTCCGTCGTACACGGATGTCGGACCCTTAGAGCTGCTGGCGCGTACCCTTTACAAGCCGGCAGGGGGCTCCAGAGACCGGCGACGGGCCCTCAGAGGCCGACAAAGGGCCATCAAAGGCCGGTGGTACCTTAAGAAACCCTGTGGGGTCGTCTTTAGAGACCGACACGGACTCAGCGCCGATGGGGCCCTCAGAGTAGCCGGTGTGGGGCCTTCAAATGTCACCGGTGGGTGGCCGTCACATGCGCACTTGGGGGCCTTTAGAAGCTACGATGTTGGGCCCCCAGAGCCGCCGATATAGGGCCTTAAGAGGCACTAGTGTGGGGCCCTCAGATATGGCAATGTGGGGCCCTCGGAGCCGCCGGTGTGGAGGGTTCACAGTCGCCGGTGACGGCCCTCACAGGCGCCGTTGTGGGGGCTCTCAGAGACACTGGTTTAGGGCCATCACAGGCGCGCGTGGGGCCCTCAGAACTGCTGTTACGGAACGGACCCTTCATAGGCCGACAAGAAGATATTAAGAGGTCACCGGTGCCTTCAGAAGCCTTGTGGGGTTCTCAGAGACTGGTATGGTGCGCTCAGACGCCGCTGGGATCCTCCGAGTCACCTGTGTGGGATCGTCAGGGTCGCTGGTAACTGACAAGGGCCCTCAGAACCGCCCATGTAGGGTTTTTAAAGCCATTGGTGTAGGGCCTCAGAGTTAGGGGTGTGTGGCCCTTAGAGACGCCGGTGTGGCGCTCAGGGGCGCCGGTGAGGGCCCTCACAGTCGCCGTTATAGGGGCCCTCAGAGAAATGGGTGTGGGGCCATTACAGGCGGGTGTGCAGCTCCTAGAGCTGGCCCCCTATAGGCCGGTTAGGACCCCCAGAGGCCGGCAAGTGGGCCTCAGAGGCTGGCTTGGGGCCCTTATGGAGATCTTAATGTTGGTACTTGTGGGCCCATGAGGTGTTCTTACGAGCCCTGTGGGGCCCTACTTAGTCCAAATATGGCCAACGTGGACCCTCAGCGGCCAATTGGCGCCGCAGGGCCCCTCAGGCCCGAATAACCCGAGGGGCCCCTGAACCTGATGGGGGGGGGCATGTGCCTCACGGGCCCACCTGGCTACGCCACTGACTGGAAAATCGTAAACCCATAAATATCGAAATGCGATCACCTGTCATTATCAGAGATTATTGTGATCGTCTGATTACCGCCAGAGCTTCGTAGCTACCGTTCCCTCCGCGCAATATCCGCTCCTGCGGACCGCAGGGGCTGCTGCACCGGTGCTAATCGCCGTCATCGGTTACTGTCGCCTTATTACCGAAGTGCCGGGGCTGCAACCAGCTGCCGGCAAATGTACGACTTTTTTCGGAGACATATTTATGTAATAAGGTAGCCAAGTACCTACCAGGACGAGCAGAATGATGCTGAAGAACGTTCAACCTTTGGGAAATATTAGTGGAAATCCCAGGATTATCAGTAGGTACCTTATGAGGATACCCAACCATGCCTTGTATGTACGGTTGTCCCCCATGGCAAAGCTGCAATCTTTCACCCGGTGCAGGGGTTGAGCACCCCCAACCATTTTGAAAAATCGACACCCCTGCCTATTGGTGTCAAACAACATCATTCAACGCCGATAGGCAGTATCACCAGCCGTAATACCGAAGACATTTGCTCAATGCTGAAGCGAAACGCAGTGCACACCGTCAAAACTCAAGCACCTCGTAGGAGATATGCTTCCAAGGTGGGCGAATGCACGAACGATAACTGAAATAACACCGGTTATATATTCACGTAGAACAAGTTACTTTTTCTCTAGCTAGGGAACTCGCTAAAATTAAGACTGACTAAATATTTACGCAGGATAACTGGCTCCGCCTCTTCGCCAACTTAAGGACCCGCCAATCCATGCACCTAGCCGCCAGCGCCGAGTGATGACGTCACTCGAACGGGCGACGGTATGAATAGTTCCACACTTAGGAAACTCGCGGCCCGGCCCGGCTCGGTGAGGTCCCGGTGCGTGCGTGGCGCTGCCCTGACCATCAAAACAGGGCTCTGGGCGGCAGCCGCCGCGGCCGGCCAATCTGTGAGTCGATATATCGGCAAAGTGGTGCAGTTGAGTCTATTTGGACAGGGCTCGGACGGCTCCACCGCCCCATGAAACATTCATCGTTCCAAGAGGTGTATGTTTTCTAACAAAAACGGTGTTATTGTTTCGGATCACAGTGATAGGGAATGCGGATGAACATCGCTCGGCCGTGTGGCATAGCTGGTTTGAAAGGCGAATTTTGCACACAAAAAAGGCGCGTCATTGACAACCAGTAGCCGCTGCCGACCTTTCCGCATCATGTTCTTTTTGTGACCACGAAGAAAGGGATGGGACGAGGCAGTAACCATCAGCTTCCAGTCAGCTCAGTTTACTGGTGTTAGCACGAGTACACTGTTTTCCTTCCATTGATGTGCGGTGGCAATTGAAATGCACGAAAGCACGTCATTTCCTGAGTTTACTATGCTATTTCTATGAGGCTGGTCCTGTGCCAATGGTAACCAAAAATACTACACCTTTTTGCACTCAAAATAGGCATCTTTTCATTCAATTTCGGCGAATTGCATTCCATTTTAGCGATCTCTCTATTCGAAGCAAATGAGAGATCGCTAAAATTGAATGCAATTCGCCGATATTGAATGAAAAGATGCCTATTTTGAGTGCAAAAAGGTGTATAAGTAAAAAGCACTAGCTTTATTAATCATACCTAGCGGACTTGTACTGGCTTACATGACTAAAAAGTAGGCCTTCTGTAGTCGCCTGGTTGATATACTAGAAGAATAAGATCAAAATGGTAATGGACTAGGGTTACCCGCGTGCTCCGCAACGCGATGGGGGGATTTTTTGACCCGTGGGTATTGGGTTGGTCTGTGTCGATTTGGTTGGTAGATATCCATTTCGTTCGATTGCTTTTTGACGGCCATGCATTTCGTAAGAAAACAAAAAGATACATCGCATCGAGGTGCCCGTCTCGTATTATCATGCGTTCTACTTTAGAATGATTCGAAAACTGGCGTGAAGTCTTTTGAGGGCCATCGATGAATTTCGCTAAAAATGACAATGTAATGGTTTGGAACATTTACATTTTTAAGGATACTGTTGCTAATCATGCAAAAATGAAGAGTGAATATTGGACAGAATTGAATGCTCTATCCAATGGTACCATATTCAATTGCCAAAGCTATCAGGTTATGCAGCAAACCCCGTGTGATTAACAAAGTGGCACAAAATTGACAAACACCATTTTCTCCTGTGATTTGCACCACCTTGATTTGGATCAATCAGCTTTTCTTAATTTTTATATGAGAGGCAGTACCTTTCTCTTGCAAATAGGCGTTGATTCAACTCGCTCCATTTAACGGTCACCTAAAAATAAAATTAATTCCAAAATCCCTCAAAAACCGCATTTTTCAAATAAAAGTGCCCTCTCCGGTGCACGTGGCGCGTGCTATCCTCTGCATTGCACACCATTCAATAGCCCGTTCAATTCTGTACACGATGCTGTTTTCCCCGTGCCGGTCGGATCCCTGGTCACCAAGATATTGCACGGGAACTGGACCCGTGTCGGCCAAAATTAGCCATTTTCGCCCGATTTCGCACGCCGATTTATACATGTAAAGTCTATGACGCGAATTTGCACTTTTTGAGCACGCACCACGCGCTCCCTATCGACCCGATCGAGCTGAGACCCCTCAAAGGCACGTCGCGCATCTTTGATCTATGAGTTGTGCAAATTTCACCGGGCTAGGTGCAACGGTCTGGCCTGCAGTCCACGCAAAGCACCACCAAGTCGGGACCTCGGTAACGGACAGACGCACCCTCCTCAAATAGTAGTATAGATGGTATGAAAGAATAAGATTAAAACAAAATCCATCAATGAATAAGTAGGTTATGTCGGATGACAGCCAATTTTTCGTTCTGAATGTTGTGTAAGCGGTGTTTCTTTTTAACATGAATTCTCACAAAATAGTCATTATGCACAGTACTCATTTATAACAAGTGGCATTTATTCATTCCCAGCGGCAACTCACCAAAGCAGCGCAACGCTTCGGCACCTTGCGGCAAAAGGCGCTCAGTGGACCGAACAGGCGGCCCCGGTTCAGTTCAGCTACACAAAGTGAAACGATTGATGATAATTACCCCTAGTAGCGAATTCATTGTGCGGATGTGCCTTGGCCCGGAGCTGACTGGCCAAACATCTTTTGTCGAATTCACAGAGAAGAAGCACGCGATTTTAGGCGAGAGCCTGCCACAGAGTGTGAGCCACACCGCAATAGCTCGGGATGAAAAACGTTATCAGCAGTGGTATAAGTGATGCGTTTTTATATGAATATGGTATGGGGTAGCGGGCAATAGAAAAATCATTGCCCGATGTCACGTTGTTGTAGCCCGAGGGCTAAGACCGAAACATGCTTTCTTGCCCGAAATGAAGCCGAGGCCAATAATGCTTGTTGAGGTTTTCGCTCGAGCGGTTACAGGCGTTACAGAGGGCAATATTTTTTTATGATTGCTCCTTCCCCCCTGCAGTATTCATGTAATTACATGGTCCACGCCAACTCGCTAATAAATTTCACTAAACATGTCGCAGCTCAGAAGATAATTAAAAAAGGATTAAACCACGCACGGGTCACTATTGCCCGCTGTCATGGTGTCATTAATATTAGCATGGCATCCCTCAGAAAAAAAATCAAAGACAAAAACTGCGGTGAAAGTCAAAATTATCAAACACACAGTCTGCGCAAGATACATGTAGGTTACAAAAGAATATTGCACGTTTTTCACAAGCTGCTGGAGAAAGTGAGGGTGAGTGAGTGAATGAGTGAGTGAGCGAGTGAGTGACTGGCTTAGTGCGTTAGTAGGGAAGAACATTTACGTTGCAATAATATATTATTTCGCCTTATAAAGTAGGTTATAAACATGGTCATATGATAGTGCCACAGCTGAACACCCGATAGGATGGGAGGTGTTAACTTCAGCGACGTGCCTCCAGAGGTCTAACGGACCTCTCATATAGGTAAGATTTCGCCAACTACCTTGCTCATCTTCTAATCAAGAGTATGGGTTTTTTGCGCCAGGCCTTGGGGCGTTTTGCCCGTGGGGTGGGGAAAATGGCCCATTTGCAGGTGCTTCACAAATCACTTCCTAGCTGAGAGTCCGATCACGAGTGAATGAACTTGAGGGGTGGCATTTAAAGTAAATTCCAAAGAACGCACTTAGCAAAAATTTGCACTTTTAGGTGATGTGGGAAAAAACTATTCAACAATATAAATTATCTTGGGCGTCTTGCCTCAGGCTGCCCTATGTACGTCTAATTAAGCGTTTTTCAACTTTCAGCCACAACATTGGAATAGAGGCAGCGGCTTTTGATAATGGAATTCGGATCTTTGATCAAGAACATGAGCTCTGTGAAACATCAAATTGCCCTTAGTTAAGAAGTTAAGTCGTTTTATGCATTTGATTAAATGATGCCTTACTCTTCATGCCATGCTTGCTTCAATTGTTTATTCGTCTACTTCCTTTTGTTACTCTTTTTCTTATTATTTTATAGTAAACATTAAAAATCACTAGGCTTTGGGAAAAGATTAACTCATTTCAAATCCACCAGTTTCAAGATGAATTATTTTTTTTTTTCAATTTTGATACCTCTTTTCTAGAGATCAGTTTTGAACAAAGATGTTATAGTATAGAATATTAACTGCACACAGTGCTCTTGCGAGGAGCATCTTGACGTGAAAAGTTTGATTTTGAATAACCTTTTCCACGATAATTGTTCAAATTGCAACAAAAGTGGGTAGGTATATATCCAATTTGTTTGGGAACTTTACAAATGACAGTTAATCATCAAGCCACTTGAAGAAATTTCTTCAGGTTTTTAAGATTTTTTTTTTTAAGTTGGTTGATGACTGTTGCTTAAAAATTTGCCAAACAGATAGAATATATAACTATGTACTTTTGTTGCAGATACAACAATTATCGAGGAAAGGGTATCTACTCACTTAAAACCAAACTTTTTGTATCATGAATCTATGTAGCAATACATGAGGCTCGTCTCCCTCCGTGGTAGGTATGATACGATACTTTCAGTAATCGTTTTTTTTTTCAAAATCGAGAATAATAACACCCAGGCTACCTCTATCAGTCACTCTAAAATCCTAAACTCAAGACATGTGACTTGGGAGTCTCCACAGCTTCAGTTAGGCTCATCGTTGTCTCAACTCTCCATAAAGTTTGGCAGCCAATGACAAAAGTTTGCATGGTGGCGAAGAGTTGAAGAGTTCCATTTGACATTTTTTACTTTGCAGCGAATATGTATACTAAAAGGACAAAATTGCAGTCTATCATATCCGCAGAATGTATCACTTCTTCAACCACCCTAGTTGTAAGGTCCCTCCCGCAACGTAACAAACCACAAACAAGACTTGGTTTCTCTTTCTAAGCCAGGGGTCGGCAAATGGTGGGGCATGCCCCCTTTGGGGGTAATGGAGCCCCTTCGGCGGGGGTAATGAGGGCCCCTGAGAAAGCCTAGCTTTTTAGAACTAAGGGCTTCCTTGATGGGACAAACATCGTGACTGTTGCGCCCCAAAGATTTACCCAGGCCAAACGCACACAGCATGAATTGCTTACATGGCGCATACCAATTTTTATATAGCTTCACACCATTCCGTACAGTCGTGCAAAGGCAACTGCAATGTTTTAACCATCGCCTGTCTACTGGCGCTTTCACAGCCGCTTGCGTAAGGGAAGGGTCCTTGTTATTTCATCTCATTGAAGAGGTCAGTGGCAAATGTCGAGAAAATTGTGACCCGCTATAACTTCTTGAAGTGGGATTTTATGGCCCGACATGATCACCAGAAAAGTTCATAAGCCAACGGTCATTTGGGCCCACGTCCATCATCCATGTCATGATGTTATCCGGGCAGGTGGGAAAAAATGATCGGCCCGAGGGTACAATTTTGTTGTAATCCGACGCCTTTTACGTGAGTTATTCACGACCCCCACCCCCGCTGCCCCTATACGTACGAGGGTTAAATGTGATATATGAAATGTTTTTTGGAGGAAGTGTCATGTTTTACGCCGCGCCTTGCTGGGGTTCCTGGATTTCCACGCCCTGCTGGGGGGAGGGGGTGTTTGTTTAACCCCCTTCTAACCCTCGCCCGCACATGCCATTTTCCCATCCTAGAACGCACATGGGGGGGGGAGGTGGTTGCCACCCCCCCGCGCCATTTCGTTCCTGTTGGAGATAGAGCTTAGCGGTAAAGATCAAAAAAGATTCTTTGAGAAGAGACGAATCCAATGATACCCAGTTTTACCTTCTCAGGTCAGACATTGACCTTCCGGGTCAGGTCAAACTAAAAAATGTTGCTGTTTTTGGTCACCGTTGGATATCAAGTGCGCTGGTTATCATATACCGATGACGATGCCGTTTTCTGGTGCCAAGCCAGCTAGAACCTCTTTGTCACACTACCCGACCAGGTTTTTGCTGCTGAGGTCATTTCAGGTCAAGTTAGGTCAAGGTCAATTATATGTGTTTGTATGTCTGTGTGTGTCTGTGTGTATACTGATGTGTGCGTGCACCGATTGTTTATGTGTCCACATTATATAAAATCATGATCTGAGAAGTTTTTACCAAAAATGCAGTCAAAAAACTTCACAAAAAGTAAATTCCGCTTGCCTAAAACGTAATTATCTTAGATGACCTAGGTTGACCTTGACCTTGACCTTGACATCTGTACATCGTCGAACAACATGTTCCATGATAGGTGGGAGGTAAGACTGGCAAAAAAAGGCCGAAATCAAGGTGTCAAAAGCTCACAAGGCCCATAGCCAACGCAAGATGTTGAGAATTGGCCATTTGGGTCATGACATGACCCAAATGACCCAAATGACCCAAAGGCCATATCTCCGAAACCAAAAACCACAGAAACTTGAAATTTTCGGTAGACATCAAGAAAGGATAGAGGAGCAGCTATACGAAAAATCAGCCTTCTAGCTCTAAAAATGTTGAGTGCAGAGCAGAAAGACTACGTGGGGGGGGTGGCAACCACCCCCCCCCCATGTGCGGGCGAGGGCTAACTCGGCTTATAAGCAACGTAACGATACGTGGTTGGCGGCGTTCGAAAGAGCGTAAAAAATAATGTCGAAATCAAATCCGTCACTTTTTTGGTCAGGTCAAAGGTCAGGTCACCAGAGGTCATCGATAGCCAAAGTGTCGCCGTGTTTTTTTTAGACATTCGCGAAAAAACCGGCAGGTGTTCAAACACCAGCAACCCACGCCCCAGCAGGGCGTGGGTTAAATTTGATGCATTGGAAACGCAAAAATACCCAAAGAGTCACGGAAAGGTATGGATTTTCAGTAAAATTGGTCATGTAAGCAATGGAGTCTAGTCAGTGTGTCCAAGATTGTCATGTTGCGGGGAAATCCACCCATAACGAAAAGTATAATGACATCCTAAAAATGTAAATCAAAGCATCCATACGGCAGTCACGACTCATAATAATAACCTCGAACCCAAACGTCTAGGAGCAAGAGAAACACAAACCTCGCAAACTCTCACAACACGCCAAGACAACCATTCGAATAACCAAAATGTTCAAATATATGACCCGACTTTAAAACCTCATTTAATATCCCGAATATCAGAATGCCTTCAAAGTTTTATCAGTATTTAATATTTCTACATCATTGTCTGGTGACATATATAAAAACAGTGCTTAAAAATGGTCGAAGTCAAGTTTTATGTAAATAACGACATCCTTTCCGGTCTTTTTTCTACATCCTCCCCCTAACGTAAAATGAATTTAACCACACTGAGTCTAGTAGGTGGAGGTAATGGTCCTGCCTGGCGCCCAGAAAGGGGGCACGACCCCGAAGGACCTGCCGACCACTGTTCTAAGCATTTATGACAAAGCAGCCATACGACTGTGAAAAGCCATCGTCCCACCAAAAAAACTGTGGGAATACACGGATTTATAGCCAATCATTAGCAAAGGCCGCGCTTACAATATTTTTTCAGTACTGATAAGTACCTACTCGGTGCAGGCGGCAAGACTAAACGAGCCGTGCCTTTTCCATAAATTAGCGTAATATGACAGCTGCTGGATGTTTTCAGAGCCGGCCATGTCGAGCGGGGCCAGTCCAATTGTTTGGCGGCGCGGCGGCCACATGATCGGCGGCCGGTATCACCGCGGAATGTCGCCGGATGACGGCACAATGCCGACACGCAGCGGCACTTTTGACCGCGCCGCAGACCGAGCGGCGCATTCAAACCTCTCGTTTGCCATCACTAGGCCTATAAACAACCGTAAATTGACGTGCTGTCGATTTTTGCCGGCGCGCCGGCCGGGCTGGGATCGGCTGCGGCGGCCACAGCGCGGCCGAATTAGGAGTCGCACGCCAGTCAATCATCCGGTGACAAATTACCGCAGCGCAATGATCGCGCCGCAGAGGTCGGTAGGTTCAACTGGCCTGCAGGGCAGCTGATAACATCTTTATAGGTCTGAATGTCTGACAGAGTGCTTTCAAAACTAATTGCTGGCTGAAATATATACTGGCGAGCAAAAGTATTCGTTAGCAGAGGAATAAGCGGCCTGTCATTATATAATTACCTCTCATGTCAACTAATTAGGGAGCATTTATGCTCGGACGAGGTAACATAACCTCCATGTATTATGGTTCTAGTAGGTAATAAGTACACTTAGTACCAACGTACACATCCAAGCAAAGAGCTATAACAGAGAAAGACAAACATTTCTCTTTGGTTATACACCGATAGTTGCCTCATGTTTCAGAGGTTTATTTGGTCGGACTATAAGCGCTCCGTAACATTAGATTTGAACGGGGACACACACCAAGGATGGTTTAAATGGCCACTCCATGGTGTGCCGCTGACCTCTTGCCTCTGTTCCACCGCTCAGCCAGCCCTGCCGACGTCCGGCCACGTCGGGCCGGCGGTCGCTCCTGACTGGGGATCGCAGACGGCCCGCCCAGTGCAGACGGCGCCGGCCGGACCACGAGCAGGCGGCCAGCAGCACGCCGCCGTCAGGCTCTGCCCTCCGACGGCGCGCCGGACGCGGCCCATCTCGCCACCCCGCCGCCATAAAACAATCAGCGACAATCGGCTCCAAATTTCATTTGCCACCGCCTATCTCATCCGAGTGTGTCTCCCCGCGGCGCGGCTCCCCCGGGCCAGCCAGCCGCCATCAAATATTCAGCGCCGCTATTCACGTCCAATAAGGTAATTAATTTATCGTGCCGGGCCGGGCGCTCTCTGGGAGCCGCGCCGGCGGCAGGGGGCGCCGCGGTCCGCGCGCGGCAGCCCGCCGCTGCAGTACGGCGGCGATGGCGGTCCGCCGGCCGTGGCCAGGTGCCGCGAACAGACTGCTCAGGCCTCAGCTGCAGCTAAAGCCGCTCAGTCGGGAGATCGCCGGGATCAGGGCTCTCCGTACCGCTCTCCGGGCAGCCAGCTGAGTGGTGCTCTGCGCCCGTCGGCCCGCTGAGCACACGGAGACGCTGTCGGCGCTCTGTACCGGAGAGGCCGCCGCCACCCGCCGCCCCGCTAGCTCTCCACTGTCGCCACCACCATTTACTGACTGTCGACTGTCGCCACGGCCGCTTACTGACTGTCAACTGCCAATTCCGGCTCGCTGAATGTGCGATCTGTCCGAGCTATTAGAGCAAGGTCAAACCTAAACTGGGAACGGGCCGGGCGGTTTCCCAGCCGCGGCGGTGGCCTGCGGTTAGCCCGTTCTGCCTGCCGCGCCTCAGTCAGGCGACTGTTCTGAGAAGGATCGATCATAAACCGACCGGAGAGATGTGTATCGGCTGCCGGGTGAGTGTTGAAAACATCGTTATCGATTCGCCACTGACTGACAGCCGGGCTGGACGGCGCTGATCGCTGTTCCGGTCGGCTGACTCGGGTATCATCCAGGGTTGTATACGACTCAATCAATAGCAATCAATTCAATCACGACAAATTTGGGAAACCAATCAAATCAATCAAGTCAGAGCAGTTTTCGGGAATTGATTCAATCGACTCAAACGCGACAATGAAAGGAATCAATCAACTCAATCAAACGACTCAAACCAAGACATACATTAGGTTTTTTGCCCACCAACTTGGAAAAGTGTCCATAGCAGTCTGGTGTATGTATGTGCCTACCTACCTACCTACCTACAGAAGAAACAAAAATATTGTCATTTGAAATTATAAATTGCCATGCCATTCAAAGCTTCTATGTAATAAGGAAGGATACCTAGTGATGGACAGGTGGATCATGATATTGAGGTTCAATGGGTAGAATTGGAGCAGAAGTTTAATTTAATGGGTGCAAAATAACCCAGTAGTTGACTCGCCCCTTAACCCAAATCACCACCTTTCACCTAAAAGTTGTCAATTTAATTTTGGCCATATTCCAACTCCATTTACACTAAATATCAGATATTGCAGTTGAAAGTTGGCTGCTCAGATTTTGGCAGTGTTCGTGATTTGGCCATTTACCCTACACCATGTCTATTTTAATGGATAATATGCATCAATAACATATTAACCATAGGGAAATAAAAAAAATAAATATCTTACCTGCATGTGACGGTTTCGGTTAGACAGAGACTGACTGGCAGCCTGAAAAAAATCTTTCCACACAATGTGCATTTGAGACGTGGGATGTTGTCAGATTGGGAAGGAAGAGATTTGAAGTATTTAGCGGTCCACGACTCTGGACGTGACATGTCAATGTTAGGTACCTATGTGAAGAATTCAAAACATTTTATTGCAATACAATTTGAAACTGTTAGGATTGGGGGACAGGGATGAGGATTAGAAATACATTTAAAAGGAAATGGAGAGGACAGGGACTCTGGAACCACAGGATAAGTTAAGGACAAAGGAAGTAGGAACAAGGAAAATTAAAACGCGAAAACGGCACGGTGCGACTGCGAAGCAAAGAAAACGTTTTGCCAATAAGTATGCTAAGCTTTTATAAATCCTTATTCTACGTCTTTTGATTTTTTGGTAAGATGACGTCATTGATTATCATGTAGTATGGTAGATCATCATGAAATAAATCGGTTGTACAACACCAATTTCGTTTTAATTATTATTTCATTTGAAATAAAACCACTTAATAATATTCGGTAAATATTTTAAGGAAAATGAAATAAATTAAATATGTTATGCTTAGGCTCTCAGGAGAAAAGGATCAACAAACGTTCTGCTGCAAATTAAACAATGCAGCAAATTAGCTATTAATTAGGTACGTAAACATAATTAGCGAGACGAAAACGGCGCTTTTGTTTCAGTTATTTTTGTAGGGGTTTCAGATATTTATAGAGTTCAGTGGGTTGTTTCTGAGGAGATGTGGAGATGTGAATTATTAATTAATCACACTTTATTAGTATATAGGGCCTTGCACTTTATCATCTGGATAAAAAAAAAACGTTTCCTGCTGAGTGCAGAAAGGTAGGTAGGTGCATCGCCAGGCTCTATCACCAGGATTGGAGCAGTTATTGCAGTTGAAAGTCAAAGTTGGCTGTTCATGTTTAGATCCTGTGCTTTATTTGGCTTGTCATCACAACCCCATATTGCAGTTGTGATTACAAGCAGTTTTCAGTGTAGTTTTGTGATCTTTGATGTCATCAATTGGTGTCATTATTTTTCGTCAACTAAAACTTATTTGAACTTCCCATTCAATCGACTCAATCATGCGAGTCACTCTAATTTTCGGGAATCAAATCAGTCAACCAGTCGCTAAAGTCAAACGAGTCAGTCAACCAGTCATCTCGAAAAGTCAATCGACTCAATCCAATCAACTCAAAATACGCGTTGAAACAAATCAATCAATTCAATCGACTTGATTGGTATACAAGCCTGGTATCATCCCCGGTGTCCGGCGCCGGTCGCGGCCGGCCGCCGCGCCTCCTCCACTGCACTCGGGCCGGGTGTGACCGGGGGATTATGTGGAGCAGCGCTCACCTCGGCCGGAGCTAATTCACTTTCGGTGTTAATTATGGCCGAAGCCAGCTTAGTGAAGACAAAGGGTGGGGAGAACCGGTACCGCGTCAATTGGGCGGTTATTGGTGCCCGGGGGCGGCCGAGGGGGCACACTGTACCAGAGGCCGGAGGCGTCGTGCTCCTGCGTCACGCAACGTTTATGGGTGACCATTTTTTTTTTTTTGACTCATTTACCGCACTTGTGGCTGGAACGGTTAACTAGTCAGGAGGCTCCAATTAACACGGGCGACACAAAACAGTAGCTGCGGCACGGCCGTCTTCAATTAGAGAGCACATTCATTGCATGCCGCCCGATATCAGATGGCGTTCTGAGGCGCGGCGGGGGCGAGCCCACTGACGAGGTGCGGCCAGACTGACGCGATCCGGTCTGGTGAGGTTTCTGTCAGACTGACGAGGCCCACTCAGACTGACGCAGCCCACTCAGACTGATGAGGCCCACTCAGACTGAGGGGGCCCGGTCTGGTGAGGTTTCTGTCAGACTGACGCAGCCTGGGCCGACTGACGAGGCCCACTCAGACTGACGGGGCCCGGGCCGACTGAGGCAGCCCTGTCGGACTGACGCGGCCCGCTTGGTGAGGTCCCTGTGGCCCTCGCTGCCTGCTGATGAGGCCGGACATTGCGGCAGATCTAAGATCGCCGCCCAACAGCATTAGCTCTTTTTGTCGGCCACTTGTAACAAATTGAAACCTGGCCTGCGGGCTGCTGTTCCATTAGTGGTACAATGAGTAACTCTGCCAACAAATAACATTATTAGCCGCGGCATGTGAGCGCGCTGCCCGCCGCAGTGACTGTTATGTCATTATAAACTCGTTCGGTTCAGCTTAAATCGCGCGTCCGCTAATGGCAGTTTAATCTGGCGGCGTGTGAAAGGGACAAGTAATTGTTGCAGGCGTCGACATCCCTTCCCTCTGTTAGGTATAAGGCTTGTGCGGAGACGCCAACACCGCTCAAACGGTCGCGTTCTCAATGATTTTCACTCAGGCCCTCCAGACTTGGAAACGACCAAACGGATGTCATCTGGCAAGGGATCCACCACGGTCTCAGGGTTGGGGTCCAACCCAGAAATACACACCCTTATACATTTGGCTGCATTACGAAATCGAAACCATTAGGGGATCCGGACCTAGGAGTTACTAGATTTCGCAAGGCCTCTTCGATTCGTGGTGTCGGTAGATATCCAATGTGACAAACATGTCTAGTGTCACACATTGGTTGGACGCGCAAATGTCTCTAATTAACACATCCTATCAACTGTGATAAAATAGCTTCATTATATATATCACCAATAGCGCCATTTTCCTGTGTAGGTACCGACACACAGAAAACGTTAGCTTTAAATACCACACATTAACTACTTAGGGTGAAGTCGTATAAGAGTACGCACTTAGTTGATTTCTTGCTCTCATTTGTTTAATATTTGAAAGAAAGAAATTGCAAATAGGGAATATTAAACTTCATTGAATTAGCCATCAGCCCATGGGGCAACGATCCTTCAGCGTAAATGGAAGTGGTCTAAAACTGACATTTTCTGAACCGCTGCAGTTGCGTACTCTTACCATATGGGGTGTGTAAGAGTACGCACGCCAGGCGGGTGGAGTACGCAAGCATATGAATTCACACACCCATGCAGCTTGTACTGTCCAAATGCTTAACTTCAAACTCAGAAGGCATTTAAGTTAATTCTAGTATCCAAAAAGAAAAACATAAAATAAATCTTTCAAGTCTATACCTAAATCAGGAAATAATCATGTCGTGTGTTTCTAAAAAAATGCACAATCAAAAGGGAGAATAACTCGTATTTGGAAGAATTTCGGGTACGCATCTGCATCACAGTGCTCCATTGATGATATACCTACAAAACAAACGTCATTGAGCGATAGATTAATAATTTTATATTTCTGTATATTCGATTTAATGTATAATTCTGCGTACTCTTACCCTCCTGAACAGTGCGTCCTCTTACCGTACATGCAATTCGCTCACAAAACAGCCCCGAAACGTTGTGCAAAACTTCGCAAACAGAATATTGCACTGCACAGTATTTCCCCAGATAACCTCACAAGTTTCCCACAACAATCACGGAAATGTACCTTATCTCAACTGCCAAGTATCAAAATTATTGTACCATACCAAAATAATATCATAACGCTCGAAAATGATATTCATCGCCTTAAACTCAACAGCGTCGCCGCTCAACGCCCACCTTCCGTTGGTGACAAGCACGCACTGGCGGCTTCATGTCACTTCATGAACTCGACAAACCCGCGTTGCTAAGCAACCGAAACAGCTGATGCGTACTCTTATCGCCCGCGTACTCTTACCCGCCCTTACCCTATGTCTCTGCCAATACCATATTTAAGTGAGCCAGATGATAGCCCAGGGAGCCGTCCCGCAGTCGTCATCCTTCCCCATTCATACGACCCACAATGACATAACTGCTACCCTTTTGCACAAGTGTCTGTAATCTGGTTCGGCGGCGCGGCGGTCGGATGCGTGGCTCTTTGTCCCGGCGGCGCTGCAGTTGAGGCGGGTCGGCGCCGCGACGGTTCCGGCCGGCCGCTCTGAGGTCCGTGAGGTCCTGTCCGGGCCCTGTGAGGTCCCGTCCGGGCCCTGTGAGGTCCGTGAGGCCCCGGCCGGCCACTGGGAGGTCCCCGGTCCCCGGTCGCCGCCCCCGGCGCCCGCCCCGGTGTCGCTCTCTGACGCCGCCGACGCAGTTCCCAGAGCGGCCCGGCCGGCTCCACCGCAGCGCCGCCAGCCGGGCCCACTTTGCGGTCGCTCTGTCATAGCGCGGCGGGCCGGCGGCGCCGTGCCGCGCCCTGTCGCTGCCTTCAAATTAAATTGTTAACGATTGGCGCGGAGGTGGCGGCGGCCGCCACTCGGCCATTAGTGCCCGGCAAAAACGGCCGGCGCAGACGCAGCTCAGCGCTCGGCCGCGCCGGTCCGCTGCGACCCGTCTCCGCCGGACGGAGGACAGAGACAGCTGCGGGAGAGACGGTGCGCCGCCGCGGCCGTCACCGGCACGGTCCCCATGAGATCGGGAATCCGCCGCGCTCGTCGGGCATGCCACTCATCAATGAGCGGCGTATGTTAACGTGTGGGTACTGGGTATTGGCATCAGCTGCGACCCACGTCCCATTGCGCGGGGATGGGGTCACGTGTGGAGCTTTTCCAGGGAAGTTGGTGGGCAAAAGATCGTAATGTTTAAGTCAAGTTTAATATACCTGAAACAATTCTCATTACTACAGAGATAATCTTTTCATTACAGACATTCCGGAGCTACTCAATACGAAAAAGAGATTGATTTACAGCCATAGAGTCCTACAAATGAGCTAGCATCGGTGAGGCAAAGCGGCAAGTTGGTGGGGAAGTCGCCCCACCGCCTGTAACGGAAGCTCCGCCCCTGAGGTGACTGTCGTCCCCCAGTACCGGTGCTATCGTACCATGGTAGGCTGGCGGTATCCTGGCCAATCGGTACCGCTACGGTCCATTACTGCAACAATCGCCACTACAGTGTCCCGCCACCCGGTCAGAGGGGCGAGGACTGGCGGCGGTGGGCGCCGGGCGGCTGACCGCCAATGGTCACTGAGTGTCGCGGGCCGGGCCGGGCCGGAGGACCGTCCGCTCGAGCTGAATGTCCACACGGGAAGCCGCTGTGTCACCGCAGGCCGGCAGCGCGCAGCTGACGCACAGCGAGTCCAGGTGAACTCGTCAGAAATGATTCACTCACCGCGCTGACGGGAAATACCGCAGCCGAGTGGCGCCATCGGAAACACGGGCGATGGAAGATGTCTGGGATATTTGACTGGAGAAAATGGAGCCGTTAACTCGAGACGTGAAGACATTTTTACGGCACGGTTTTCGCGTCATCGCGCGACATGGACCAGACAGCCGTGGAGATGGCTGAGCGGCGACGCGCGGCGCCGTGGCCCGGCGCTGCCGGCGCGCACGCAGAGCGGCGAGCTCTCCGCCTCCGGATGGGGTTCACCTGTGGCCGCCAGCACCTGGGAGCCGCCCCTGCCGACACCGACCGGGCTGTATGTGTCGGACCGTCAGCGGCGGTGGGCTGCGGTGGTCCTGCTCCTGTTTATGGCCCCGCGTTCCCGCCGCATGCGCGTCAGGAGCCATCCAGCTGCGCCACCCGGCTCACGCGCACTGTCATTACCGACTACCCAGCGGCTAAACAAAGGCGAGACAATCCAGTTTACAATACGTAATGGCGAGCAATTTGAATGAAAAAGCGCCGATGAGTGTTAAGTTAAATCGTTTGATTGTTTCTGTGAGGAGCGTTTCCGGCGGTGGCCGGGAGCGCGGCGGTGGCTCGGCGGAGGTCATAAACACGGCAGCGGCGCTCGGCTCGGCAGCCGCCGGGGCTGCGGCGCTCAGCCGATCGGCGCCGCGGACTGGGCAGACAGTGGAGAACAATCGGCCCGTGCATTATATATGAGTCGGACGGGCGCGCCCGGCTCTACCAGCAACTTCCACCGCCGCTGGCCGGGAAAATGGCGCAAACTCAGACAAATGCCATCCGGATATGCGCCTTCTAACGCCAACTAGCAATTGATTCATGTCATCGTTGCATATCTTTTCTGTGTGCGACTTGCTGTTGTTACACGCAGGCTGTGCATTACACGGTGAATGAGCCACTCAAAGTGCACAGCCATCAACTGACAAATGGTGCAGAGGGAAAAAACTGTCGCGAACTGTTCCCACCGGCTCAAAGGTCCCAATAAATCTTCATCTAATGCGGGAACACTGTAGGCCATTCAGGTGTGCCATTTGTCGTCGTCTTTATGGCCTATTGCTTGCAAATGGGGGGCGTCGGCGGCGGTCGGCGCTCACGGTCACTGTGCGGCAGCGAGACAACTTCAAACGCCGCCGGCCGCCCCATTACGATCGCATTAGGGCGCGGCGCGGCGCGGCCGGCGGCGCGGCGGCACCAGCGCGGCCGCCTGATGACTCAATCCACTGCCGGTGGCGGCAGGACGGCGCTGGCCAGCCCCGCAGCCCGCAGCCCGCAGCCCGCAGCCCCAGCTCGGACCGCCCGGGAGATACTGCGACGGGTCCGCCGAGTCTGGGCGGTGCGCCGTCTGTGTGGGCACTCAGCGCTCCGGCCGAGCCGAGAGGAGAGACGTCCAGTCAGCCGGCCGAGTGACGGGCTCAAACTGACAGCGACCGATGGGATTACTGTTAAAACGACTTATTAGTCGTTAAAAATCTACTAATTGCCCCCTTTTACGGCAGCAAGATAGGCACTTGAAAGGCGAGATGACAAAAGATTTGATTGATGTAGCCGAAACAGATCCTTCAGTCGGACGAAGAATGTGATGCTCGCTTAAAACAACATTCATTGTCTCAATATTGTACAAACATAATGTAATCCTCGTCTTACAGCACGAAAAGAACCAACACAAAAACATTCTACTCCTCACATTAGTACGGCTATGCAGCATGTGCCAAACTAAACCGGTATCATATTTCCAGCGTAGGTAGCCAACGCAGAAAAAGCTAATAGGACATTTGACAGCCGTTGGTTTGACGTCACAGCCTCTTTCTCTTTCCACTCGTCTCTCCTGGACCGTTGTTCCTCTGTACCTGCAGTTCCGACACTAGCAGCGGTGCTGGAGTTGACTGACGTCACTGATCAGTGACGGGTCACATCGCTGGCAGTCCGGGCGCTGCTGGTGGCGTCAGTGACGGCCCGGGCGCTGACGGCGGCGTCACTGACACGTCACTGATAGTCCGCGCGCTGCTGGTGGCGTCAGTGACGGCCCGGGCGGACCGCAGATGGGAATTGGAGGCACCGCCCGGCCTCCCGCCCGGCCGGGCGCCCTTACAGGCACGTGCCGCGCAGGGGAACAGCGGGCACAGCGGCGGCCGCCGGGCCCGGCCGGGACACAGAACAGCTGAGTGGTATACAGCAGCACCCCAGCCAGGGGAGAGGAGGGCCGGGGAGCGGGGAGGGCAGGAGGAAGGGGAGCGAGAGGACTCAGCACTCCCCTATTGTTGGGGATGTAGAATAGGTCAGTGGGCGGGACACATAGATCGTTACATACTCTCTGTCTGGTAATGTGGGGTTGGTAAGTGAAGTAACTACACTCATCGAGTCACGAACGGACGGAAGTAATACACACACTCAGAAACCAGTATGTCGAATGGAGGGTTACGGGACCACCGCCTTAGTAGGATAGTGCAGGGCCATTAGTGGGACCTGGGAGAGCAATGGGAGACCAGGCAACAGTGGGACCTGTGCAATAGTGAGACAGTAGGACGATGGGACGGTGGGACGGTGGGCCGGGGACGGTGGGACAGTGGGACAGTGGGACGGTGGGACGGTGGGACGGTGGGACGGTGGGACGGTGGGACGGTGGGACGGTGGGAGGTGGGCCTGTGGGACAGTAGGACGGTAGGACGTTAGGACGGTGGGAGGTGGGCCTGTGGGACAGTAGGACGGTAGGACGTTAGGACGGTGGGACGGTAGGGCGGTGGGACGGTGGGACGGTAGGACGGTAGGACGGTGGGAGGTGGGCCTGTGGGACAGTAGGACGGTAGGACGTTAGGACGGTGGGACGGTAGGGCGGTGGAAGACAGATAATTCAGTACAGACCGCACCAGCGGCGGTCCTAACCCATCTGTCCCCGCGTTCCGCTTCCCGCGCCTGGGAAGGAAGTGCCTGTCTCGGGGACTGGGAAGAGGAGCGTATCTGTCCCCGCACCAGGGAAAGGAAGCGCCTCTGTGTCTGCGCCTCTGACGGATGACTTCTACACTCGGGGATTTCTACCACTTGCTTGCTTGAAATGTTGCTATCCGTGCTGACAGCAGCCGGCACGGACAGACGGACGGACATACATACAGACAGACGGACGGACGGACGGACGGACAGACGGACAGACGGACGGACGGACAGACAGACGGACCAGACGGGGACGGACGGACAGATGGACGGACGGACGGACGGACAGACGGACGGACGGACGGACGGACAGACGGACGGACGGACGGACGGACAGACGGACGGACGGACGGACGGACAGACGGACGGACGGACGGACGGACGGACGGACGGACGGACAGACGGACAGACGGACGGACGGACGGACGGACGGACGGACGGACAGACGGACGGACGGACAGACGGACAGACGGACGGACGGACAGACGGACAGACAGACGGACAGACGGACGGACGGACGGACGGACGGACTGACGGACGGCCGCCGCCCGCTGCCTTGGGCCGGCTGGGAGCGACTGCCACCTCTCGGATGTCTGAGCGGTGATTCGCCGGCTGCAGCGCGCACACACGCCCGATAAGGCAGTTTTTGCCACCGCTTGCAGGCTTTCAAACGCTGCTAAGACCTGGTTACAACAGCAATTAAGGCTATTACACTGGGTGATGTGTTTATCACACAATGTAGGCATCGTTGCTTACAAGCCGAATTGACAACTTCCATTAAGCCACAACCAGATGTGGAGATGGCTTTGACAGTGTTTTGCTGAGAACGCAAGGAGACGTTTTAGTTCCAACTCGCTCTTATACCTACAGTTTTAGAGCATCTGGTCACGTTTTCAACATGATATTTTATGTCATACTCAATACGTATGATTTCATGCAATTTATGCTTATAAAAAAACATATACTTGTATATATTTAACACTGTGTCTTACTCTTCCGTCCTCTTCCTTGATATTTCCCCTTCAGTCCTCCTGCATGTGGCCGATAGCGAACAGACTCAGGAAGGCGTGTGGCGTTTTATTTGAGTAGGGTCCGACATCAAACTGCCAGAACTCGCACAACTTGGCTGATGTTTTCGATCGAAGCCATTCGTACCTCGCCTCGGGGGAGGGCCGATCACAAAGTTTGCCGAGAAACAGAACCATTTCGCCCAAGATCAACAGCTATTGACGTTAAATACTGGAGAAGGGAGGCCTGAGCAGACTAAAAACGCGATGCCTGCGGCGGACTCCCGATTTTCATGCAGTAGTGACTTAATGTAACATCAGCGACATGTTTCCATTATTTCACACAAGGCATCGTGATCGACGAGGCGCGCTTTAACTTTCCAATGGCCAAACCCCGATATGAATGATAAATGAGCTGAACCATATCGCAATTCGATGATGGAAGTCTATGCTCAGCGTTTGACGATAAAACTGCCTCCCCCAGGAATACCCCATGGAATTTGACACCAATAAACCGAGCTAACCCGTCAAAGTTGCAGTAGCGCGGGATAACACGGCCGGGAACGAGCTTTACGGCCGCCGACTGTCGCATTGCTGATCCTAATGTGTGCCGCCGGTGCGCTGGGCTCATATCGGCGCCCCCCCCCCCCCGCGGGCGGCCTTTATCGGCCGCCGCCACCGCCGGCGCCCACCGGCGTCATCAATGATCGATGACGCCCCCGGCAGAGCTGGGCGCGACACGGGCGCCCGAGCGGCCGCCCAACAGAGCGGGCGTGCTTGAATGAATGGCTGCGGCTAGACGAGGGGACGAGAAGTGAACGACTGGACACTGTCAGCGTTATGATTTGGTCGCTGCACCGCTCACTTCTCCTCACAGTGGGTGTTGTCTGTTTTCAGCGCCGTTTCCGCTCAACCGGAGGATAGGACACCCATACCAGAACCGGACGCCCCCGAAACGGAAAAAGCCGCGCACATCATTCACAAGAGTGCAGGTAAGAGGGCTATATTATTTCAGATTGCATTGCACTTGTAAAACAAAAAGAAAAAGGAAACGATTCGATCAATTTAACAGTGCATTTATTAAGCCGGTCAGTGTTATCCTTCACACTGTACATTAGCAACTAAATGTTTAATAATGCACGGTGTTGTGTTTTGCAGATATGTGAGTTGGAGAAGCGCTTCCTGAAGCAGAAGTACCTGGCGTCGGCCGAGCGAGCCACGCTGGCCAAGCAGCTCAAGATGACAGACGCCCAGGTGAAAACGTGGTTCCAGAACCGGCGCACCAAGTGGAGGTGAGCCCGCCCGCGGCGCACAAACTCGGGCCATTGGAGGACAGTGCTTAGGTACTGTCAGAGATTGACACTGCCGAGCGAATGCCTCTTCACATGACACACATGCCTCGCCGGTACGCATAGATGCCGTTCTACACCCGGAGACTGCAGCTGTGGGCAGAAGGATATCCTCTGATGCTGTTCCGCACAGCACGGAGCCTGCAGCTGTGGGCAGAAGGATATCCTGTGATGCTGTTCCGCACAGCACGGAGACTGCAGCTGTGGTCAGGATATCCTTTGATGCTGTTCCGCACAGCACGGAGCCTGCAGCTGTGGTCAGGATATCCTTTGATGCTGTTCCGCACAGCACGGAGACTGCAGCTGTGGGCAGAAGGATATCCTGTGATGCTGTTCCGCACAGCACGGAGACTGCAGCTGTGGTCAGGATATCCTTTGATGCTGTTCCGCACAGCACGGAGACTGCAGCTGTGGGCAGAAGGATATCCTGTGATGCTGTTCCGCACAGCACGGAGACTGCAGCTGTGGTCAGGATATCCTTTGATGCTGTTCCGCACAGCACGGAGACTGCAGCTGTGGGCAGAAGGATATCCTTTGATGCTGTTCCGCACAGCACGGAGCCTGCAGCCGCGCACAGGGCACTAGCACCGCGCCATGGCCATGGGTGGCGGGGCGAGCTCCACCGCGCCCTCCAGTAACAGCGGCACTGGTAGCACACCGCACACCGTGGTAGCATACCGTGGCGAAGTGCAGGCTCGTCAGAGGCCAGTGCCGCCAGACGCTGAGCAGTGGTCCGAGGTGGAAACGACCTGAGGACAAGACCTGAACAAGGCTCACCCTTAGCAGATCGGCTTTGGCACCGCTGATAACTGTGGCCGAGCAGTTCCACATCTTACCACTCGAGCGAGAGCTTGAGAAAAGAGCTTCCTTATCTTTGCTGTGCAATACTCAGCGAATAAGTAATGCACATAATTGAACAATATCACGTAGTTTCTAACGGATGTGACGCGCCATTGCCAATGTTCCGCGGGAATTACCCACCCGGCAGTGAGTACCCACCGCACTGCAGCCTCGGCCAACTAATGTACCGGTCGCCCGGTGCGGCCAGAGCCACGAATCGCAGCCTTATTGTGTCAGGCGGCCAGTGTCTCAGCGCGGGGCTGCGCAGAACTTGGCTCGTTACGACGGCAGTGACGCGAGCCGGCCGGGATTTCAATCCAGCCGGCTGCCGTAGTTCCTGGCCAGCGCCGAGAAATGTCAGCCAGGGAGGCGATACAGCGCTGCACACGACGCTGGCTAACGGATAAAGGACTGCGACTACTGGCGACTCGGCAGACGGTACGGAGCCAACTACCAGACAGCCACGACACGATGAGAGTCAATAATATTTTCAAAAGGATTTACGTAGGGGAGAGTGGGGCACATTCGTGCATGGGGCACATTCGTTTTCAGCAGTTTATGGGAACACGAGTGACTGCACGAGCTCAAGGTAAATTATGGAAATATGTCTATCATTGCCGCCCTTCGTTCACCGTAGAAGACAACACTGTACCTGCTGTCATGCTTGATAAAAACGCAAATTTGTAATATTCGTGAGCTTTCCAAACTTTTCTCATATCATCCATTTTCGTGATCCTGACTCGGAAATGTGGTTCAGCTTTTCAAAATTGGGGGTGAAGAAGCCCACTCTATTCACGGAACTGCTGCAAACTTGTTTGTTGAAAAAGTGTCATTTTTTCAAAAAGAAATTTTGAAATATATTACTAATAACGTTGTGGGGCAGGTTCGTGTACGCACTGCCTGGGGGCACATTCGTGCATATTTTTCTTAGTTTTTGCGATTTATGACTTTATCTGTAGTAGGTTTCTCTAATGACGCTCGCCTGACTCAGTCTCGACTGCTTGCGACGTCGTGACGAGCAATTCACGCGAACTTGGCGAGGTCACGGAGGCCGGCAGTTGGCACATTCTTGTTGGCCAGCCCATTCTTTCTACATTTGTTGTGCAATGCATTCTTGTCGAAAGGAATCAAGTGAAATGACCCCCTGCCAATTTCCTTTGGTAAATTTCTGGTAATGCCCGGTAATTTCTCGAATTTTGCCGGGTGAACGGAAGTGCCCCATCTCTTGAACGAATGTGCCCCATAGGTGGGGCAGTTTCGTGCAAATGTTCAGAGTTAATAAAAGTCATTTTTTCTAATGGAAGCAATAAGTTTATAGGATAACTTTTAAAGAGGAAAACTATCTGCAATAGTTCCTTTCCATACTACAATCAACAATTTTGCCATTGCACTAACCAAAGAACAGATATATGGGTTTATCCATTTTTTGCACGAATGTGCCCCACTCTCCCCTATATGTATGAGATGGCAAATACTGCTTCCTGAAGACGGTGACCCGTATGTGGTTTGCTTTCTGACAGTATCTTAATGAAACTGTTGCCTTTTACTTGGCTGCAGACTGAATATCCTGGTCGACTGAACTCAATGAATAGTGTGTGAGGGAGAACATTTATGCATTGAAGCTCAAGTCTTGGATATATTTCTTAATCGCAAAACAGCGATTTATCATTTTCCGGCACCGCCATCCATAGTGAGGCAGGGGTGACATTTCTCTCCAGATTTCTAGCTGCATTATGACGTTCAAGCTAACTGTAACTTTTATCACCTAATATATAGAGACTGGAAACTCGTGAACTTCTGACGGCTTACACCATTCGATAGCATTGTTGCTTGAGAATTTTAGACAGTCCTCAATAAAAGTTGAAAGCAGACAAAAGAAGTTGGGAGCACAGATGAATGCCTGGTTTCTGAAACACGCTAGAAGCTGCTGGGAGCAGCTGGCACAGGGATGCCTACCGCGGGATCACAGGGCGCACGGTAGTACAGATTGGCACACTGCCACAGCCCGCCGCAGGTGTGAGCTGTACGGAGGTCTGGGTCGCGCCCGGGGGCTGCTGCGGTGAGCTGTACGGAGGTCGGGCTGCAGCAGCGGTTGACGTGCTCCTGCTCAGTGTGTTGCCGGGAGGGAGCCGCGGCTGCCTGTTTACCGGCCGCCTCTGAGGCTCCTTTAATTAGTGTCAGTAGCGGACGGGACGGCCGGCGGAGTGGTGTGAATAATTCACACCGGCGCGGCGCTCCCAGCGGCCTACCGCCGCGCGCACCGCTGGCCCGCGCCGCGCGACGCATGACCTGCGCCCGGTATTAATTACTCCGACATCGCGTAAACATGCTCGATAACCGGTCCGGTTCGGCCGAGAGGCGACTGCCAGTCAAAGCGGCCGCGCCCGATAAGCGCCGCCCGCGCCACCGCCGCCGCCCGTAACGACCGCACGCTAATGGCTTTCCCGTGTCAGCGTGACGTCACCGCGCATGCGCACTCTGTCCGATGCCGTGATAGGGGATTTTATTAATAGTTGTATAGTAAAGCAGCTATCTGGAACTAATTGAGTCATGCCATTATTACAGGCTGTTGAGATAGCTGGCTCTCAGCGACCTGCCGCCTTTGTGCCGAGTTCGTGGCGGCGCGGCGACCAGACGGCGCCAGGCTCGCGCGCGCCGCCAGTCGCTCCCTGGCCAACGGCAATAAAATCGTATTACCCACTATCTAAACATTTAGTGAAGCTTTTATCTTAAAACGGCACAAGTGCAGTTTTTAGAGGCGCGCCGCCGGCTGCTGGCGCCGGCACCGTCGGCCGCGCCGCCACTCGGCTCACTGACGACCCGCAAAAACGCCGCCGGCCGCGCCCGCCGCGTGTTGACACGGCGCTTTTTCGGCGCGTCCATCGCGGCGGCGCGCTCGGCCAGAGAGCGCGAGCCGCCGCCGTCGGCGCCACCGAATGCCCACCGGCGCCAGTCGAGATGTTGGCCGGCCGGTGCGCCGCCGCGGCAATATAAATCGCTATGCAAATCGTCAAATCGTTCGGCAACTGTGTACCATTAGCGATATGTCCATTAACGAGTAGTGCTCACTTGGCGCGGCTTCAATAAATCAGCCAAATGGACACTCTTAAAACGATTCACATGTTGCTGCGCAATCGCAGCCGGAGACAGGCGGCGAGGGCGGCGCCGGCGCGGCGAGCGGCGGCGATCACGGCGCTAATGCGCCACGTCGGGCCGCCGCACTATCGTTGATAGCATTGGTGGGCGGCGGCGGCGGCGGCGGCGGCTGAGGGGGTGGAGCAGCCGCCGCCGGACGTTGCGTGTCGACCCGTGTGTGTCTGTCTGTCTGCCGAGGCGCTGACACGTATCGACCGGCGGCGGGACGACCGCGCCGCCGACCGGACATCGCCGGACTCTGGCCGCACAGCGGAGTGCGTCCGCCGCCCGCCGCCCGCCGCCCGCCGCCGGCAGCAGCAGAGGTGCTGGGTCCGCCCCGGCTCCCACGAGACCGCACGCACTGCAGCTGGCGCCGCGCGGCGACCCGCCCGCACTCCCGGACTCCACCGGCCGGGCGGCGTCGTTTGATTAATCGGCCGTGACTTGCAATGGAACAATCAAACTCCATTTAGCCGCGTCCGAGATAGGATCGAGCCATTTGGTTGGACAGTCTCTCTGTTGGCGGCGCACGCACTCCGTGTACATTCCGTCATACAGACGGGCTCTGTCGGTCAACTATGTCGTCAGTCACGGTTACCGCTTCTGTCAGCTGAGTACACCCGCCAGCGGCGGACCCAAACCCCCTCCGCAGTCGGTCTAACCGGCCACACCGCCACAGACGGCAGACCACACGACCCAGTCCCAGACCCTCCGCAGCCGGTCCGACCGGCCACACCGCCACAGACGGCAGACCACACGACCCAGTCCCAGACCCCTCCGCAAACGGTCTGGCCGGCCACACCGCCACAGACCATACGGCAGCAGCCGACCCAGACCCTCCCAAATCGGTCTGACCGGCCAGTTGTCACCCCGCCACAGACCATACGCCGCCGGCGGCCGGACCATCGGTGGCGGCGGCAGCGGCGGCAGCGGCCGGCAGCGCCGCCGTTATTAACTGCGTGCCCGGCCCGCTCCCTGCACGCTGTTCCGGCCAATTACGCCACCGTAAAATGTCCGGCCGCGTAATTCATCCGCGTAACTATGGTTGCGTGCGGCCGCCCGTGTGGGGCCGCCGCAGCCGCTTTGTTCATGCGGCGGATCCGGCGGCCAATTACGGCGACACGAACACTCATTGGCCGGCGCGGCTGCCGGACCGGAACAGACACTGCATTGTTACACCCCGGCCCGGCGTCCCACGGTTCAACTGCACCTCCCACTGGTGGGACTCGCCCAGTGGGGCCAGTGATTCAGTGAGCCATGTACCAGAGCCAATGGTGAAGTCAAACCATGATGTTATAGCATGAACGACACTTGTGTGACCTTTTACGTCCTTTTGTACAAAATGGATGCATGGTGTTTCGTATCTTTCTTCTCGTTTGGTAATGTCAGTGCCTGACGTTTGTCCTGATGCATTACTATGTATCTACAGGCTAGCCAAAATGTATCTACTGCAGACAGGACACTAGGCAGACAATGTCCTTATGTCCTCGTCTGCCCTGTGTCTCTGCTGTCTGTTTCCGGTCTGCGTTCTGGTGGGGCCTGTCTGCTCTCTGACGTCCCCATCTTCCGACAGCTGATCCTGAAGCTCCTGATTATTACTGTCTGCTGTCTGACGCCGCTGTGTGACGCCACTGGATGCTGTGTGTGACGCCTCTGTGTGCTGTGTGACGCCGCTCTGTGCTGTGTTGTGACGCCACTGTGTGCTATGTGTGACGCCACTGTGTGCTGTGTGTGACGCAGCTGTCTGACGTTGCTCTGTGCTATGTGTGGCGCCTCTGTCTGACGCTGCCCTGTGCCGTTGGCAGACGTCAGACGGCCGAGGAGCGCGAGGCGGAGCGCCAGGCCACCAGCCGGCTGATGATGTCCTTCCAGCCCGACCAGTGTCTCTCCAAGGGCGTGTACTCGCCGCGCGACCAGCTGCCGGTCAACCACGCCTCGCTCAGCGCGCTGCAGAGCATCCAGCCGTGGGCGGAGCGCGCCGGCAGCCCGCCCAGCGGCTCTCCGCCGGCGCCGCCGCCGCCGCCCGCCGCGCCCGCCGCCGCCGCCGCCGCCGTCAGCGCGCCGCTCTGCTAGGGCCGCCGCGCGGCGCACTTCAGACACGCTGTGATATGTGGCCGCCAGTGGGCGACGAGTGCCGGAGAGGACGGGGCGAGTGGTGACTGAGAGAGGCGGCGCCGCGCGCGCCCCGCGGATGGGCTGTTCCTACCCGGGCGGCCCGGACCGGCGCGGCGGCGCGATCCGGCGCGCGCACTGTCGCCGACACTTGGGCGCTGTTTGATACCATGTGCTTTTTATGTTGCGTAGTATTATGGGCGACAGGAGCCGGCCAAAACCTCGAGAGGACCCCGGTGTAGTCGCTGGCGTCAGTAATTTCAGCCCGGTACATAGTGAGTCGCTCCCCCCCCCCCCTTCCCGTCCCTCCGTGCGCCCGGCTGGCAGGACCTCCGTCAGGGGCACCACGGCTCGCCGAATGAACATATCACTCTGCCCCGGCGGGATAGCCTCCCTGCCACTCCCTCGCTCCGCGGCCGCCAGTTCATCGCTCTGTGAATGTCGCAGAATCATTTAGTTGCTATAGCGTGTACAAACCTACGTGCCAGGATATATATTGCGATGAGTGAATGCCGTTATGTGTTAAATACATTGTCCTGGAAATCCTTTTAGAAACATGTTTAGAGTGATACGAATGGTTTCACTGGGAGACAAAATGAACATGTACCGGAGCATTCGTCACTTAAGTCCACTTTGGGGGATGGTTAGCGATAACGTAATGCCCAAATTAAAAAAAAAACGAAAGAGTACCGTGGAACATGAAATATTGAATAAAATAATACGCATGGGTAGGAACAAAAACACACTCAAAGCAGCTAAATGAAATGATATATGCATTTTAATTATGTTGATTGTACCTCTACAGACGTGTTTTCATAACACATCATTGTTATGATATTCATATGGGATTAGTGAGTCATCGTGAAAGATGTATGTGTATTATCACACCTTGTCTTTTTCTTCAGGTGTGTTGCACTTGCTTGCTCATGAACAGAAAACATACCACTTAACAAGAACATCAAGAACAAATAGAATATTTATCCGTGGGTTCGTGGGTCCGTGTGTCAGGTTACGGCAGTCCGTGTCACGCAACACATTGGACTGGACACTCTGAACTGGAAAATGACATCCGTGACCCCTCGTTATGTCCCTGAGTCATCTCAGGTCACGAATGGTATTCAACAGTTCGTCGTTAATAGCTTTTGATGGGCCTATGACTTCGCCTGTAAGTGGAAATTGCTTTGTTGGCGATTATGCCAATAAATAAATAAATGAAAAATAGTAGCATTCTATAGCGACGAATACGCCTTAGATGAGTTCGGCTCGACAATATGAATCGATTGATATGCAACATGACCTTTCCCGATGAAGTCATGACATTGACCTGACATCAAATGTTCAAGTTGATATTTCAAGGTCAAATTATAGTTCATAGGATGCGTTGTGCCGAGAGGAACACGATGCTGTTAAAAGTATGCCCTTCAAGTTTTGAGTCCAATGTTATTGAAAAAAAAAACGTTACAAAACGTCTATTTTGGCAGTATTTGCCCCCTGCAGGCTAAGTCGTGAACCTTAGGTCAAATCTGAGAGCATTATTCAGAAACAAAAAACGTTGAAACAGCTATGCAATGCTCTTTTCCGCAGCGCTGTAGCTCTATTCGCTCCTGAGCTATGCGCCGGTTTGTCGAAAATAGTCGAGGCTTTACTTGGAAAGTGGCGAATTTTGACCTTCGGCTGCCTGCTCTAGTGACCTTGCCTTTTTGATATGACCTAAAAAAGGGACTGAAGTAATTACTTCATTATTTCTGATGCTCTTTCGAACGCTGCCTACGGCCAGGGGCGGATCCAAGGGGGGGGGGGGGGTCACATGGGTCATGACCCCCCCCCTTGAGGCCCGGGGGCCCAAAGACCTTCCAGGGGCACCACCGGCCTATCAGGGGTATCACAGTCCTGACAGGGGCACCACAGGACCGCCAGGGGCACCACAGGCCTAGCAGGGACACCACGGGCCTGGTGCCCCTGGGCCCTGACAGGACTGTAACGCCCCTGACAAGCCTGAAGTGTCCCTGGCAGGCACGTGGTGCCCCTGACAGGCCTGAGGCGCCCCTGCAAGGCCGGTGGTGCCCCTGGCAGGCCTGTGGTGTCCATGGCAGGCCTGTGGTGCCCTTGCTAGGCCTCTGGTGCCCCTGACAGGCTTGTAATGCCCCTGGAAGGACTGTGGTGCCCCTGGGCCCTGACAAGCCTGAGGTGCCCCTGACAGGCCAGAGGTGCCCTTGCTAGGCCTGTGGTGCCCCTGGCAGGCCTCTGGTGCCCCTGACAGGCTTGCGGTGCCCTTGGAAGGACTGTGGTGTCCCTGGGCCCTGACAAGCCTGAGGTGCCCCTGACAGGCCCGTGGTGCCCTTGTTAGGCCTGTGGTGCCCCTGGCAGGCCTCTGGTGCCCCTGCGCCCGGAGAGGACTGGTGCCCCTGAAAAGTCTGAAGTGCCCCTCGGCAGGCCCGTCGTGCCCCTGACAGGCCCAAGGTGCCCCTGCGAGGCCGGTGGTGCCCCTGGCAGGCCTCTGGTGCCCCTGGCAGGTCTGTGGTGCCCCTGGCAGGTCTGTGGCGCCCCTGGCAGACCTGTGTTGACTGGTGCCCCTGCTAGGTCGCTGGTGCCCCTCACAGACCTGTGGTGCCCCTGGGCCTTGACAAGCCTGAGATGCCTGGCTATGACAGGCTCGTGGTGCCCCTGATAGACCAGTGGTGCCCTTGCTAGGCCTGTAGTGCCCCTGGCAGGCCTCTGGTGCCCCTGCTACCCCTGCGCCCTGAGAGGACTATGGTGCCCCTGAAAAGCCTGAAGTGCCTCTCGACAGGCCCGTGGTGCCCCTGGGCCCTGACAGGCCCAAGTTACCCCTGCGAGGTCGGTGGTGCTCCTGGCAGGCCTCTGGTGCCCCTGGCAGGTCTGTGGTGCCCCTGGCAGGCCTGTGTTGACTGGTGCCCCTGCTAGGCCGCTGGTGCCCCTCACAGGCCTGCGGTGCCCCTGGAAGGACTGTGGTGCCCCTGCCCCTAGGGGTGCTCATGGGCCCAACAGGCCCGTTGTGCCCCTGACAGGCCTGTCGTGTATACTTGCTAGACCTGTGGTGCCCCTGCTTCCTGGCAGGCCTGTGGTGCCCCTGGCGGGCCTGTGGCGCCCCTTCAAGGCCGTAGGTGCCCCTGACAGGTTTGTGGTGTCCCTGGAAGGACTTTGGTGCCCCTGACAAGCCTGAAGTGTCAAGGACAGACCCTTTAGACGCCAGGGTCAAGTTCGTCGGACTGACAACGATTTGCTTACCTGATAACGTTCCTGGTAAGTACTCATTACTCAGCGTCCACAACATATATACACATAGCACATTCATATATACTTGCTTACAATTGGTAAATGTGGTTGTGACTAAGAGGTAAGATACTGACTAAAAATAAAAAATAAAAATAAAAAACTGAAAATGGGGGCACCACCAAAATAAAGTGGACGAAATCCGTTGAGTTTTTAATTTTGGGTATAGGTAGGGGCACCACTTCGATTCATGACCCTCCCCTTGGAGTTTTCCTGGATCCGCCCCTGCCTACGGCGTGTCATCACGTGGTCTTAGAGTCAAGCTAGAGCTAGAACGGGGTGTTCACTCCCTCCCCCCCCCCCCCAGCAGGCCTGGAAATCCAGGACTCCCAGCGGACCGCGGGTTAAAGAGGCAGATTTGGAGCGAATAGCTTACTTTCGAATCTGGTTTTCGCCATCAGATTTTATTCATTTCGACAAATCCAAATTGAGTTGATGAATGTAGACAGGTCGAGAACATAAATGCAGCAAAGACATGGCTTTGTAAATTGTTACTCTAGAATCGTCAATCTAGGATCGTAGATCCTAAACGGCTAGTCTTTTAAAGTTAAAATCATACAGATGAATAGCCCTACGTTACGCTGCATTATCTTTCTGAAGGACATTCAAAAGTAACATTTTTTTAGAGCAACAAAAATAGCAAATGGCAGCAAAAACCTATAGGTATCCTTGAATGTTTGTAGCCCTTGAGAAAGCTAATACAACGAAACGTCAGGCAATTGATGTGTATAATTTTAACCTAATAACGATTTAACGACTAGCGACTAACGATTAACGATTTTATGATGATTCTAGAGTAACGATTTACTTAAGGTGTTTGCTGCATTTATATTCTAAATCGAGTTACCACGCGCATGACTGGGGTATTTCCATTACGCAGTTATGTTGATTGTACCTCTACAGACGTGTTTTCATAACACATCATTGTTATGATATTCATATGGTATTAGTGAGTCATCGTGAAAGATGTATGTGTATTATCACACATTGTCTTTTTCTTCAGGTGTGTTGCACTTGCTTGCTCATGAACAGAAAACGGAGCCCCCCTCCCCCTCTCCTAGCTCGGAAACTACTGGGCCGATTGCCAAAATTCAAAAGTCATTTGATTGAAAAAAGCAAAACAAAACAAAAACTGGAAAAACTGTATCAGGTCTCTTAGGTCTGTTAGCTGTTAGCGAGCTATCAGGTCTGTTAGCGAGCAGATACGTTTCTGTATGCATCTTGGCGAAGACGGCCGGCGCTCGGAGAGCGGCGGTCGGTCCGCCGCGCCGCGCCGCGCCGCGCAGAGTAACGATATGTGTTCTATCACAAATACATATTCCGCTTTTTTCGAAAAGTCGAAAAGTTATAGATAAAAATTTCAAAATATAGTTTTGGGGGTACAATATAGGTATCCTTTTTAACATTTTGAGCCTTTGGAAATCCGAAACATAAGCGTGATAGCTTTGTGTACTTTGAGTCCACTCATGCAAATCAATTGGATCTAGCTAAAAAAAAAACTGAGCTCTTGAGAGCGATTTCCTTAGTTTACTGTTTTGCATCAATTCAAAATCGACCGAACATTATGTCATTCTTACGTCAAGACCATTTTCCTGCCGAACCTTAGCCGCTACTAAATTTTTGCTTCCACACAGGGTGTCAACTGGGTGCATGCAGCCGCAGGTACCTTATATGTACTGATACGTCCAGCGGGTTAGATGAGACGTCCAGCGGGTGAAGATATTACAGAGAAACGGGAGGGGGCTCTGTAGAGGCCCTCCCCCAGTCATGCGCGGGTTAAGGTATCGTTGGTTGGTGATTTTCGCATGTCAATGCTAGTGATGAGAGTTAAGGGTTAAGGTATCGATGGTGTCAATGCATCTGCATGCATTCATTCATTGTGCCGCATAAAAATTCCCTTGAGTACACACAGTCGCCAATTGCTTGTAGGTATTTTCATTATCCCGTTGGCCTTATGCTTGTCAGGGGCATGTTCTGCCGCCTATTAGTCAACGTTGTGCCGGCAGACGTGCGTATGGGCGCAGCTGAGCCATGCTTCGGGCTGGTCGCCCCACTGGAGATAATCCATCATCATCGGTGGGGCTGACATCAAATATCGATCCGGGTCCATGGTGCGCCGTCACATGTGCCGTGTCACCGCTTTCTCCCCTCATTACCTCTGTCTTCACGGCACATCAATCAAATTAACAATACACTTTAGCGCCGAGACTTCAGCCAGCTCTACATGGAGCAGACAGTTTAAAGAACAGTTGTACCACTTTGCACACCAGCCTTATAAACAAACATCAATATGTTTTTTTTTAAGCACGACTTAAAATAAATCATTTAAATGATTGTCGATTGATTACTTACGTACTATCGTGACATATTGCCCCTGATCTAATTAGTAGTGAGGTCTCGAGTCTCTCGGCTCCCTAGTCTCACGGTCCCCTGGTCTCTGTGTCCACTGGTCCCGCGGTCTTACGGTCCCTAGGTCCCCCAGTCTCCAGGTCTCTCGGTCCCCGGTCCCTAGTCCTACCCGGCATCCCAGCGTACCGGGCCGGACTGCTCCCGTCCACAGCAATCAGCGGCGGCCCGCTCCCTGCCAGGTGCGCATTATGGCGCGGCGCTGTTTGTTTTGACGCGCCGGCGCGCCGCCATCGCCGCGCGCCGCGGCGTGACATGATGGTCCGCCGAGCCAGTCATTACTCGGCCCTGTTCACACCCGCCATGGCGGTCGGCGCGCGCGAAAATTGGCGCGTCGGCGCCCACTAATGGCAGGAAGACAGCTACCCGATCGAGCGCGATTCGCGCTGTGCTGGCCGGCGTGAAATCGGCCCCGCGCGCCGGGAGGCTGAGTCCGCGGACCGGTCCGACGGCTGGTCCGCAGAGGCCGACGCGGCCACCTGCAGCCACTGCAGCCAGCCACTCGGGGTCCTGATGTAGCTTATGGAGGGGAAGGCGGGCGCAGAGAGGAGTGGCGGGACCAGCAGTCCGGGGTGATAGGGGGACGCCGCGCCGGCCGCCGGAGCGGAGGTATACGGGTATAACAGTGGAGGGGCCGGCCGGCGCGCTGTGTGGTCGTGCAGCGCGCCCCCAGATACAGTCTGAGTCGTGCGCGGCGGCCGCGCCCGCCCGCCGCGCCAATCCGACCCAGTCGCTGATGGAACACCGCGTCACATGTCGGCTCATGTAAAACATGTCCTTTAGCATAAGAGCCAGTGTAGGTCAAATAGATCCGAGGAAAGTGGTGCCGGCGCTCGTGCCGACGAAATGGCCAAAACATGCCGTCATGTGGACAGCTGGTTATGGTAATGGCCAAAACATTAACCCGCGTCCCGCTGGGCTGTTCATCTATACGTACCCTGCTGGGGGGGGGGGGGGGCAGATTGTGCCCCCCTGTCTAACTTCCGAACCGATGTCATAAGAAAGACGGGGAAAGTAGCAATCGAAAGCTCTCATCTCAGCTCTCAAGTAGGACAGAGGTCATGTCAAGCTCAGGTCAAGGGTACAAAATGCAAGTTTCTACATTATCGAGTTTTGAGCACAGTTGGCGAAGAATGGACTGATATAGATTATTCAAAACGTGTTCTTAGGCTACCAACACAAGATTCGCTGCATACAATGTCATGCAAAGGTAAAGATCAAGGTCAGGTCAGGTCACCAAGAATTAAAAATATGTGGGCGGCAGCCCCGCTGCAGGCACTGCCAGTCTGCTGGGCGGCTGCCGCTGCACTGGTGCCGTCCGAGCAGGTTCCCGGCCGCCCAGGCCGCCCTGGTGACGCTGCGCGGTCGACCAATGGCGGTGTGTGCAGTGGTGGCGTGACCCGGTCGAGGTCGGGCCGACGGCCAATCGGTGGTCGCCATGTGCCGGTGGCGTGACCCGTCGTGTGTGGTGCGATCGGAGAGGCGGGCCAGTCGCGGAGGTGCGGGCTTGCCGGCCGGCCCGGATCCACGTGTGAACGGTTGATGGTGACTCTGGCCGAATATAGATAAATGGACTCTGTTTGGTGTTATCCAGCAGAGACATAAAATAGGACATGTTTGACTCATGTGTTCTAGGTCATTTAATTCGTATAATTCAATGGGCACACTTATTCAGCGATACGGACCACAGTTGGATGAATTTTAGGTCGAGGTCAGGTCAAGGTCAGGTCACTTGAGGCTAAATTTTAAAGTTGACGTTTGTCATGACGTCATAAAAATTGAATAACCCCTACATATTTGATATTACAACCGATCCTTCTAAAAAGTGAAATACCTATAGCTGCACAAATACTACTTCCCTAACGTATATTCTGTTTCTTTTTTGATAAACGCAAAGTTATGGATTTTGTAATGATTTTCTCGAAAAGAAAAATAAGTTTTTTAAAGTTCGGGTGAAAATCCAAAATTTTCAAAAACCAAGATTGCCATTTGAGACACAAAGTAAATTCACGTAAAACCTTTCTCTTACGTCCTAATTTCTAAAAAACTGAGGCTGTTAGAGGCGGTTGAAGTTTTGCAGTTCTTGAAGCGAAATGGCGTGACATGACGTCACTAAAACGTCATTTTTTCAAAACTTTTGATAAGATTTGTTTGTTGATGGTGTGAAGTGCTTTTGCGAGGAACATAGCGATTATAGCGAGTATGTATGTGAAGAATCATTGACCTATTCCTTGAATCAATGAAACATATATTCGTGAACGTCATTACCTACAAGCGCATTAGCCAGTGAACGTTCCTTATTTTATTAGTTCATGCTTTATTGACCTGTTAGTACAGTCACTATAGTGCCTTAGTATATGTATATGTATAAGCAATAAAAGCATCTACCGTTCACTAGTCTCCATACCCTCAGTGCTTCAGTTGTCGGTTGTAGGCGAGTGATTGATGAATGCATTGTTCATCATGCGTGCACCTCTCGGCCTTCCTGTCAGTCAGATAGGCCGAAATCACCAATCGTCCCACCTCTTGCAGTCATCGAAAAAGGTTCAATCACACAAGCCAAACTTCGCACCTTGCATCGGCTGGCACTGGACGGTAGCAATCATGCTTATTTAGGTATTATTTAATATTTACAGATAAATATTGTTTTATTTAGGCACCAGATTAGAGTTGGTTTCTCACAGATGTTGGCGTTGGTGCTGGCACTCATGCGTTCTGATAGTCTTTAGCGGCTCAGGCTAGGCTTCGAGAGCCATTATGATTAACTCGCAGTATCTGTTAATATTTTCATTGATGAACTCTGTCCACAAAATTTGCAACATTGTAGTAAGTTTTAATCAGAAACCGTATCCCTTTTCTAAAGGTGGTCGTATTGAATCAATTCTCTATACGGTTCAATACGAATCGTGATAAGCTTTGATCAATAAAAATGTAAAGAATTATTTACCTTTTCCTCGAACAAATAAAATCAAAGCAAAAGTTATATTGAATACGGTGAGCTTTCGGCTACAAGCCTTCGTCAACTAACTATCAAAATTCCACGATATGATAATTTACGATACGTCACGGTATCACGTACTTTTGATGGTTTGACGAAGCCTTGTAGTCGAAAGCTCACCGTATTCAATATAATTTTTGGATTGGATTTCATTGATTCAAGGAATAAGTCAATGATTCTTCACATACTTATACTCGCTATGTTCCTCGCAAAAGCACTTTACACCATCAACGAACAAAACTTGTCGAGAGGCGGGGCCTACAAAATAAACAACTCCGAAAGTCTATAAAAAACACGATCCTTGTTCAAGCCATCGAAATTATAGAAACCAACGCATACATAGCTGTTGGCTAAAGAGCGACTCAACTGGGGACTCTCCTTATGTAGGTACTTATCTTTTCATTTCTTTTTAGTAATTCTTTGAAGGTGGTGTTCTCTGAGTTATAATTGAAGGCTTACAACAGATATGTGCATGTGCTTACATTTTTGCGTACCTGCTTCAAAGCTATACACCTATACGGCTGTAAATTCAAGAGTAAATATAAGCAGCTCCACACAGGACAGGTGGTTCGACGTTCAACTTTTTGTATCGGTTCCGTAACTGTATCTGTACGCTCCGGCGAACACCGGCCAGTGTTCTGACTGCACCAGATATGACATCGAACATGCAGAGCACGACGCTAAAACGAGCATTACAAGCGCATGAAAAAGCAGCCCAACCATCTTTTTCGAAAGAGCTGGGGCGGATTCTGACGACAATAGGTAATGCGAGCTGCTTCTATTCATGTATGAATAATCAATTGTAGAAGCGGCGGGCATGGGGTATGGCACCGTTTGGGCCCGCACTGTAGTGGAGTTATGGGTGTTACATATCGATGTGGAGGGTGAGGGTACTACCATATATATATATATATATATATATATATATATATATATATATATATATATATATATATATATATATATATATATATATATATATATATATATATATATATATATATATATATAGGGGAAGGTGGGGTAAGACGGACCAGCTAAGGTTTGAGGCCGCATATCTTGCTACACTGCTCTTGTAATTCATATTATTTATAGTCTTCGGAATGCTCAATCCTTCCTCTGTTGATATGTGTAAAGACTAAATTTCAAATCAAAGACAGCTAGGTGGTGGATGCTCTTAAAGAGGGACATGTCAAAAACTCAGACAAGAAAAAACGTGGGGTAAGACGGACCACCCAGCAGTGCCTGCTATCCGTTCATGTGTGTTACACTTCTGCTCTCTACTCTTGTAAGAAAAAGTAACCAGAATGGTAAAATAACAAAATGAGCCTTTATTCTTTACTCATGTGTGATGGAAGTGCAGCTAAAAGCTGGGAACATGTGTGTTGATTGTCGTTTGGCATGAATGCATGCTAACTGAGCACTTGCATGCATGGCTCACATGCAACAAAGACTCCCTCTTGAAAAATTAGCTTACTTAAACTTGTGTCAATATTTTGGAAAAGAACTTTCCATATGCAGGGTACAATGGACCACCACAGGGTAAGATGGACCACAGTGGTCCGTCTTGCCCCAAATCTAAATTCTGTCATTATCATGACGTATATGTCAAATAGCCCAACATTGCAAAACCTTGCCTTTCCTAAAGTGTGACTATAACTAAGTTTATAACTTTGTTCTTCACAGTTAAGTGCAAAATAGAAACTAATCATGCAAGAAAGGCGCCGTAATTGAATCACCCGTAGACGTCTTATATTAGATCGGTTTGACGAAAAACAACATTTTTCTCAATAACTCAAAAGCTAGGCATCCTAGCAGCATGAGCTCAAGGAGGCCATTGTTACGAAGGAAAACAAACATAGTGAGTGCATAAAGCAGTAGATACCAGCAGTGGTTCAGCCGGGAGGGCTGGTGGTCTGTCTTGCCCCGCTGGGCCGTCTTACCCCACCTTCCCCTATATATATATATATCATATATTCCTTTTAACTCGGTGCCTGGTTCACCCCACCACCTCCACCAGTCGTGATTAAGTCCCTCAGCGCCCGGTCACTGTATGTAATTGACTACCTACGTGTATGAGTGCCGCTGAGATACGGTAGAATTAGATATTAGTAGAGATGCAGTAGATATGCGTTAGGTGGCCTTTTAGGTAGTTGCAGTGCTGCACTAGAACTTTTACGGCCAAATATGGACATAGTGCACGCAGTTCAGTAATAGTGCGACCGATTTCGACAGATCGGCTTAAACAGACAATGCCGTACTGTCGAAATCGCCCGCACTTTTACTGAAATGTGTGCACTGCCACCTAAATTGGGCGTGAAGAGGTGTAGTTCTCCAGGTCCGTGAACTGCTGGAGGGAGCTCCACTCGTCAGCAGTGGCACAGCTCCGGCGGTGTGTCCCTGACTGAGCCTCTCACAGTCTATCGCCGGAGGCTCTGACCAGATCACCACTGCCGGCGGTGTGTCCCTGTAGCACGCTACATCTTGACCATATAACGTAGTATCTTTTCGGCATGGTCGGCCCGGTGACGCGCAGCTGAGCAGAGCGCTGCCGCACGCTTCCCTCCCTTGTCATTATTCCCTTCCTCCTCCCACCCGTCCCCAGGTCCACCCTCCCCAATCATTTCTCACTGTCCGCACAGAATGGGCCGCCATTAAACTCCAATTAAGACAAGCACCTCTGAAGACAGTCACATCAGGATGAGTCATTGGTAGTCATTACAAAGCAGCTGAAGCTACAAGCAAACGTCGGCACACTGTGAGAACACGCGCAGGCTTAAGGCACGTAGCACATTGGGTCTCACGTAGCCATGGTAGCACAACAAGTGCGTCACACTGCAACGGAATCTGATGATCTTAGCATATAGCCCCCGAAATTCGTAGTTCAGGACGTCTCCACCGCGGACAGAAAGCGCTGTTGTTCGAAGCAGACGTAGTTCAGGACGTCTCCACCGCAGACAGAAGGCGCTGTTCTCCAGACCCCCCCCCCAACCAAGATGACGTCAGTGGGCGGAGCAAGAGTGACGTCACAAGGGGCGTTGCCGGCAGACGAAACGGAAGGAAACAAAAGTTTGAATAAAATGAGATTGAAGAATCAAAATTAAAACTCGAAAATCACCAACCTTTCGGGGATTGGTTTATGCCAGCGACTACTAAGATGATAAAGCACTCAACACGAAGACGATTCGACGGCCAAAAATTGCAGACACAGAGGAGCAAGGCGACTAAACAGGACAGAGGGCGCCATCTTACGGGCCCACCCACAAGAGGAAGGCAGAGGAAGATGACGGCGCAAGGGCGTGGCAGTCACCCCCTCCCCCCAAGCTATAAAAGGGTGCACCACCCAACCAGAGGGGGAATCACAGTCGAGCAGCCGAGAGTCACAGTCTGCAGCCGGAGCCGGAGACGCCATCTGGGAGCCGCCGTCAGTCCGGGGTCACCCGCGAGAAGTCTCTTCAGTTCGAGCGCAGAGGAACTCCAGAATGTGAGTGCTGCTGAAAAGTCTGCTCAATCCCAATCCTTGCCCCCCCCCCCCTTGCCCAGCCTGCCGTGCCGTGACGACTGCCAAACATTTTCGGTTGCCATAAAATGCACTCTCAATTGGAATTGGAAAACTTAAATTACTTTGAACTTATTGGTCCAGACACCCTAGTAGCATATTAGGATCTGAATTGGGAAGATCATGTCAGAGCCGCCAGTAAATAGGTACGTTATTGTCAGTTGGAGTTCACGATTAGGCCGGGAGCGAGACGCTAAAATTTGAAGAAGCAGCTCATTGTCACGAACGTTGAGATTGATGACATGATGCATGTCAGCATTGGATAATGAATATGTCTTTGTGTTTGGTCAAGCTGGTTCGTTGATTTATTATCGGCGGTAGTCAGGTGCGATTAAGATTTGAGGTTGGGAAGTTTGTGAAATTAAGGGTGTAGATTCATGCTGTACTCACTAAAAGTTGCATTGCGAAATCATTGGTAATATTGCTTTAGGAATTAATTGCGAAGTCGAAGTCAATTATAGAACAGGTAAATACGTTTGGAAAGGAATGTAATGTTTTAAGGTGGCGACTGATTCATGCAATCGATCTATGAATATGGCTATGAGTTATGATTTTCAACAGATATGAATGCTTGGGCTTACGGCGGAATTTCTTCTGTTACTTAGGTGCAGAGTTGAGAGTAGTGGTTTGAGGTCGACGGTCTGACACTTTGCGACTTTAGATGGTCCTTGTACTTTGCGTCATTGTAGTTGCGAAATGTGGAGTAATAGGTAGATGTAGAATTGTTTGGGGTTAGAACTAATATGCGACTAATATAGGTACCGATCGTTGTGCTTTTATAGAATAAATACTAGAAAAATCATATCTTTTGGGAAAGATCGAAGGGGATACGGAGCTAGAAAAAAAAACTTACGTGGAATGAAGCTGGTGAGATGTCGAACAGGGAGATATTGCAGCGATATTTTACCAGATTCACACTCACTGACACATTCGTTGAATCTACCCGGCCCGAATAGACCGCACACACCAGTACTGCACCTCGAGTGATGACGCGCCCATCGCGGCGCGGCCTTGACAACTGTCGACTGTCGACGCGGCGCCGGCCGGCAGCCGTGGTAATCGTCGTTCGCGACGCGGGACCGTGCGCCGCTAGATGGCACATGAGAGCAGCGTCGGGAGTGGAGCAGCGGCCACAGTATAGGGCAGTGGGCTAACCGTAATTGGGCGCGTGCGGTAGGTGAAGGTCATCGTAGGTATAGGAACATGGTTAGTTGTGGAAAGTTGCCACGGGATAAGAACGTTAACAGTTACTGCATAATTATAAATACGACATGCTATGTAATAACTAGACTGCAGTTCGTTTAATGTGCATTGTTTACTGCTGATAGGATGATTAAAATTTGATTTTCTAGGAAGGGCTAGGGACCCCTATGACAATGTTCTGGCACTCTATAAAGATAATTTGTACAGGTAACTAGTAGCCCATCAGAAGCTATCGAACGAGTTTCAAGGAGTCATTTCCGTTTGAGCATCAAGTAATTTAATATGATACGGTGGATCACAACCAGACGATTGATCGGTGCGTACTAATTGGTTCCATATCATCTGATTAAATCAAGAGAAGTTCAAGGCCTGCTAGGATTGTATACGAGAACTGATGATTAGGTTCACGCGTGCAGCAGCAATTAGGACTTGAGATTACGATTAGGTTTGGATCAATAATGCGTTTCTGTTATTCGCGTTCTTGCGAGTTAGCGCCAATAATTACTCCACCAATATTGGCACAGGGCATTGTGAGGCACAGACGGCTTGTTTGCCCGTCTCCTATGGCGTAACGTTTACTAGCATGACCGTATGAGACACAGATGCACTTCTCTAAACACACGTCCAGACCGGAATAATAAGAGGGACACACCGTCACGTACGCAGGGCATATGCACGTTTTCCGCCAGTGGTACCGGCTACTGTTAGATTTCCCGCTTAGGTAATACTGGGTAACGAGGCAGTGAGAGGTTTCTACGGCAGGGGGAAGGGGAAGATTGGCACAGTGTGCAGTGGAGAGTAAGTTATGCCAAAGGCAAGAAGCCGAGGGTCAGGGGTGAGTCACCCAAAAGTGCGGATAAGGTGAGCCGTAGTGTCCCGAATAAGTCCTCATACTTATTTTGTAAAGGTACCTTAATCGGTACTGGACAGCCTCAGGGGAGGTAACGATGTACTCCAGGACACGTAAGGCCTTGAAAGTAAATCCCAGGGTTTAAGGAGAGTTCCTGAGGAGAGTTCCAGGATATGAACGGTGGTCCCTGGGTCGTGAACGGAGGTGTTACACGCGGACCGGAAGAGGGCATAGGTAATCTCTCCCGGATAGAGAGATAAGTCGGATGTAAATCGCGTATATGTGTACCATAAGTCTATCGGGCGTGTAGTGAATCCCATAAATTAGTAGGGTGGATATTTGTGCAATTATTCTGGACGGCCCTGCGATAAGTATCTTAGTCGCCGGTTAGCGGAGCATGCATATGGATTTCGGAAAGAGACATTTATCTCGCCGGGGAGACCCTGGTTTGTAAGACGCCTAACACTATCGGAGGGAATTTCGGGGGCTATCAATTAAATTTGGGTGAATATATGAAATGCAAACGTAATGCGAGCAAGGGTGTGAGAATGACGACGCATGAATCTTAGAATAAGGCCGATAGGAATTTGATAGAATTCGGTTACGGCAGTCGAACAAATGATTCTCGAGGGCAGTTAAAACTAGCAACGCTAATACGAATTAAGTGGGCAACTTTCGTAATGGGGAGGCCAGTGATATAGGAATGGGTGACTGGACGAATGATCACATTCAATTAATCAATGTAATTACCACCCATAAGTTTGGCAGTGGTCATCGGGACTTCAAATGCCCTGTCCTTCACCTGCCCAACTGTGCCGCAAACCCAGCTGATCGGATCCCTCTATCCCTAATCCGAGCAGTGAAGAAGCATCTCGTGCATCATGGTCTATACAATGAACAGAATCATCAAGCCTCTAAATTAAAAAGCATCTTCCATCAGATGTATTTGTACGCAAGGTGGATCTATATCTACATCTCTCCCAGGTGGACATCTATCTCAGGATCCCATCTCCATCTCAGGATCTACATCTCTCCCAGGTGGACGTCACTATCAAGATCCATTTCTAAATCTATCTCATGATCTCATCACTATCTGGATCTCTCTCTCTAGATCTCTCTCGGGATCTTTTCCAAGACCCTCAAGCTCCCCTGTTCTACCAGCTCTACTATCGAGTTCCTTCCAGCAGCGAATCTCTCTTCTGCTACACCGCCGAACAGCAGTGGACCGCGCTGTTTGATGACCCGCAAGACGCAGTACTTTTCTTTCCTCTATTCATGCCTTCTTTCTAATCCCCCTCGCTACAAATGGCGCCCATAACGTGGGGCTTTGATAATTCTCAAATTGTGAAGCTGGTAGACTGGCACAAGCCGCCGAACCCGAGGTTGATGAACTGGTAGTCAACGGTACGGAGAAGAAGAAGAAGAAGTTGAAGAATTGAGCAGGTGTTCGAAATACTGACAGCTGTGGAAATGAACGTGCTGCAGGGGTCGACGTGAAGGAAGAGGATGAGCTAAAGAAAGCTGTGGGAAGATGATGAAGCCTATGATGGCGGCTGATGAGATGAAGTGGTTTTACGAATACTGAAAAGGACATAGACGAAGTTGTTGAAGATAAGATAAGGAAATGAAGCTGTCCCATGAAACAATGGATCAGATTAATACAGAAGTCAGGCCAAAACTGAAACTTGACAATTGTTTTATCAGCATATCAATTCTTCTACGCTCTGCTGTACGACAAGGACAAGTGAAGGTCATCTACTGTGTTGTAAAGAAGATCGAACTTTTCTCGAAAATTGATGAACAAGAGAACAGGCAATATCAGAAACAGAAGAGGAAGAAGAACCGGCGGAATTCTCGGGTTTTACTCGATCAAAATCAAACACGGTCGTCTTCACCAAACAGCCAAGGCGATGATCAAGCTGGTGACCAAGGAGAGGGTGCCAGGATGCTGCAAGACCAACTGCCAAACGATCCATTCAGATGGGCTGCCGCAGAGATCACGCACCTGGGCTGCTGCAAAAGCTGTCACCTGGTCCGCCGAAAGGTCGCTACCTGAACTGCCACGGGGGATGCATTGCCCTCGCGTGCTGCCTCGGGGACCACTCACCTGAGCTGCCGCGGAAGTCACCTACATGAGCTGCAACGGAAGATGCATTGCCATCGCGTGCTGCCTCGGGGGTCACTCACCTGAGCTGCCGCGGAAGTCGCCTACGTGAGCTACCACGGAGACTGTCACCGGGTCTGCCACGAGGGTCACCTACCTGGGCTGCCATGGAGGTCGCCCACCTGAGCTGCCACAGAGCCTGCCACCCGGGCGGCCACGGAGGTCGCGGCAGGGCCGACCATGGAGGTCACCTACCCGGACTGCCACGGAGGTCATCCACCTGGGCTGCCACGTAGGCTGCCCACACGGGCCGCCGTGCAAGCTGCCCACCCGGGCTGCCATGGAGCCCGCCATCCGGGCTGCTGTGGAAGCTTTCCACCCTGGCTGCCGCGGAGGCCGTCCCACCCAGGCTGCCATGGCAGGCTGCCACCCGGGCTGCCGTGAAGGCTGCCCACCCGGGGCTGCCATGGAGGCCGCCACCCGAACTGCTGGGGAGGCCGCCCACCTGGGATGCTATAGAGGTCTTCACCCCCCCCCCCCCCCCCTGAGAAGCCGCTTACCGGACGGCCACCGATGACATCGGACTAACCAAAGTGGTTGGTGCACGCGACCCGGATCTGGTGAACGACAAACTAAGGTGGGGACGAGGAACAACAGGTGCGTGTGTGTACTGTACTAGGTATACGATGTCATGTTGTAGGCGTTGCTGAAGATCAGATGATTGTGTAGATTTAGATGAGTAAGGGATGTGACTTTTTTGTAGAAGTTGCGAGGACGCAACTAGGGTTGTTTGGACTGAAGATGTAGCACGCTACATCTTGACCATATAACGTAGTATCTTTTCGGCATGGTCGGCCCGGTGACGCGCAGCTGAGCAGAGCGCTGCCGCACGCTTCCCTCCCTTGTCATTATTCCCTTCCTCCTCCCACCCGTCCCCAGGTCCACCCTCCCCAATCATTTCTCACTGTCCGCACAGAATGGGCCGCCATTAAACTCCAATTAAGACAAGCACCTCTGAAGACAGTCACATCAGGATGAGTCATTGGTAGTCATTACAAAGCAGCTGAAGCTACAAGCAAACGTCGGCACACTGTGAGAACACGCGCAGGCTTAAGGCACGTAGCACATTGGGTCTCACGTAGCCATGGTAGCACAACAAGTGCGTCACACTGCAACGGAATCTGATGATCTTAGCATATAGCCCCCGAAATTCGTAGTTCAGGACGTCTCCACCGCGGACAGAAAGCGCTGTTGTTCGAAGCAGACGTAGTTCAGGACGTCTCCACCGCAGACAGAAGGCGCTGTTCTCCAGACCCCCCCCCAACCAAGATGACGTCAGTGGGCGGAGCAAGAGTGACGTCACAAGGGGCGTTGCCGGCAGACGAAACGGAAGGAAACAAAAGTTTGAATAAAATGAGATTGAAGAATCAAAATTAAAACTCGAAAATCACCAACCTTTCGGGGATTGGTTTATGCCAGCGACTACTAAGATGATAAAGCACTCAACACGAAGACGATTCGACGGCCAAAAATTGCAGACACAGAGGAGCAAGGCGACTAAACAGGACAGAGGGCGCCATCTTACGGGCCCACCCACAAGAGGAAGGCAGAGGAAGATGACGGCGCAAGGGCGTGGCAGTCACCCCCTCCCCCCAAGCTATAAAAGGGTGCACCACCCAACCAGAGGGGGAATCACAGTCGAGCAGCCGAGAGTCACAGTCTGCAGCCGGAGCCGGAGACGCCATCTGGGAGCCGCCGTCAGTCCGGGGTCACCCGCGAGAAGTCTCTTCAGTTCGAGCGCAGAGGAACTCCAGAATGTGAGTGCTGCTGAAAAGTCTGCTCAATCCCAATCCTTGCCCCCCCCCCCCCTTGCCCAGCCTGCCGTGCCGTGACGACTGCCAAACATTTTCGGTTGCCATAAAATGCACTCTCAATTGGAATTGGAAAACTTAAATTACTTTGAACTTATTGGTCCAGACACCCTAGTAGCATATTAGGATCTGAATTGGGAAGATCATGTCAGAGCCGCCAGTAAATAGGTACGTTATTGTCAGTTGGAGTTCACGATTAGGCCGGGAGCGAGACGCTAAAATTTGAAGAAGCAGCTCATTGTCACGAACGTTGAGATTGATGACATGATGCATGTCAGCATTGGATAATGAATATGTCTTTGTGTTTGGTCAAGCTGGTTCGTTGATTTATTATCGGCGGTAGTCAGGTGCGATTAAGATTTGAGGTTGGGAAGTTTGTGAAATTAAGGGTGTAGATTCATGCTGTACTCACTAAAAGTTGCATTGCGAAATCATTGGTAATATTGCTTTAGGAATTAATTGCGAAGTCGAAGTCAATTATAGAACAGGTAAATACGTTTGGAAAGGAATGTAATGTTTTAAGGTGGCGACTGATTCATGCAATCGATCTATGAATATGGCTATGAGTTATGATTTTCAACAGATATGAATGCTTGGGCTTACGGCGGAATTTCTTCTGTTACTTAGGTGCAGAGTTGAGAGTAGTGGTTTGAGGTCGACGGTCTGACACTTTGCGACTTTAGATGGTCCTTGTACTTTGCGTCATTGTAGTTGCGAAATGTGGAGTAATAGGTAGATGTAGAATTGTTTGGGGTTAGAACTAATATGCGACTAATATAGGTACCGATCGTTGTGCTTTTATAGAATAAATACTAGAAAAATCATATCTTTTGGGAAAGATCGAAGGGGATACGGAGCTAGAAAAAAAAACTTACGTGGAATGAAGCTGGTGAGATGTCGAACAGGGAGATATTGCAGCGATATTTTACCAGATTCACACTCACTGACACATTCGTTGAATCTACCCGGCCCGAATAGACCGCACACACCAGTACTGCACCTCGAGTGATGACGCGCCCATCGCGGCGCGGCCTTGACAACTGTCGACTGTCGACGCGGCGCCGGCCGGCAGCCGTGGTAATCGTCGTTCGCGACGCGGGACCGTGCGCCGCTAGATGGCACATGAGAGCAGCGTCGGGAGTGGAGCAGCGGCCACAGTATAGGGCAGTGGGCTAACCGTAATTGGGCGCGTGCGGTAGGTGAAGGTCATCGTAGGTATAGGAACATGGTTAGTTGTGGAAAGTTGCCACGGGATAAGAACGTTAACAGTTACTGCATAATTATAAATACGACATGCTATGTAATAACTAGACTGCAGTTCGTTTAATGTGCATTGTTTACTGCTGATAGGATGATTAAAATTTGATTTTCTAGGAAGGGCTAGGGACCCCTATGACAATGTTCTGGCACTCTATAAAGATAATTTGTACAGGTAACTAGTAGCCCATCAGAAGCTATCGAACGAGTTTCAAGGAGTCATTTCCGTTTGAGCATCAAGTAATTTAATATGATACGGTGGATCACAACCAGACGATTGATCGGTGCGTACTAATTGGTTCCATATCATCTGATTAAATCAAGAGAAGTTCAAGGCCTGCTAGGATTGTATACGAGAACTGATGATTAGGTTCACGCGTGCAGCAGCAATTAGGACTTGAGATTACGATTAGGTTTGGATCAATAATGCGTTTCTGTTATTCGCGTTCTTGCGAGTTAGCGCCAATAATTACTCCACCAATATTGGCACAGGGCATTGTGAGGCACAGACGGCTTGTTTGCCCGTCTCCTATGGCGTAACGTTTACTAGCATGACCGTATGAGACACAGATGCACTTCTCTAAACACACGTCCAGACCGGAATAATAAGAGGGACACACCGTCACGTACGCAGGGCATATGCACGTTTTCCGCCAGTGGTACCGGCTACTGTTAGATTTCCCGCTTAGGTAATACTGGGTAACGAGGCAGTGAGAGGTTTCTACGGCAGGGGGAAGGGGAAGATTGGCACAGTGTGCAGTGGAGAGTAAGTTATGCCAAAGGCAAGAAGCCGAGGGTCAGGGGTGAGTCACCCAAAAGTGCGGATAAGGTGAGCCGTAGTGTCCCGAATAAGTCCTCATACTTATTTTGTAAAGGTACCTTAATCGGTACTGGACAGCCTCAGGGGAGGTAACGATGTACTCCAGGACACGTAAGGCCTTGAAAGTAAATCCCAGGGTTTAAGGAGAGTTCCTGAGGAGAGTTCCAGGATATGAACGGTGGTCCCTGGGTCGTGAACGGAGGTGTTACACGCGGACCGGAAGAGGGCATAGGTAATCTCTCCCGGATAGAGAGATAAGTCGGATGTAAATCGCGTATATGTGTACCATAAGTCTATCGGGCGTGTAGTGAATCCCATAAATTAGTAGGGTGGATATTTGTGCAATTATTCTGGACGGCCCTGCGATAAGTATCTTAGTCGCCGGTTAGCGGAGCATGCATATGGATTTCGGAAAGAGACATTTATCTCGCCGGGGAGACCCTGGTTTGTAAGACGCCTAACACTATCGGAGGGAATTTCGGGGGCTATCAATTAAATTTGGGTGAATATATGAAATGCAAACGTAATGCGAGCAAGGGTGTGAGAATGACGACGCATGAATCTTAGAATAAGGCCGATAGGAATTTGATAGAATTCGGTTACGGCAGTCGAACAAATGATTCTCGAGGGCAGTTAAAACTAGCAACGCTAATACGAATTAAGTGGGCAACTTTCGTAATGGGGAGGCCAGTGATATAGGAATGGGTGACTGGACGAATGATCACATTCAATTAATCAATGTAATTACCACCCATAAGTTTGGCAGTGGTCATCGGGACTTCAAATGCCCTGTCCTTCACCTGCCCAACTGTGCCGCAAACCCAGCTGATCGGATCCCTCTATCCCTAATCCGAGCAGTGAAGAAGCATCTCGTGCATCATGGTCTATACAATGAACAGAATCATCAAGCCTCTAAATTAAAAAGCATCTTCCATCAGATGTATTTGTACGCAAGGTGGATCTATATCTACATCTCTCCCAGGTGGACATCTATCTCAGGATCCCATCTCCATCTCAGGATCTACATCTCTCCCAGGTGGACGTCACTATCAAGATCCATTTCTAAATCTATCTCATGATCTCATCACTATCTGGATCTCTCTCTCTAGATCTCTCTCGGGATCTTTTCCAAGACCCTCAAGCTCCCCTGTTCTACCAGCTCTACTATCGAGTTCCTTCCAGCAGCGAATCTCTCTTCTGCTACACCGCCGAACAGCAGTGGACCGCGCTGTTTGATGACCCGCAAGACGCAGTACTTTTCTTTCCTCTATTCATGCCTTCTTTCTAATCCCCCTCGCTACATCCCTGACTGAGCCCCTCACAGTCTATCGCCGGAGGCTCTGACCAGATCACCACTGCCGGCGGTGTGTCCCTGACTGATCCTCTCACAGTCTATCGCCGGAGGCTCTGACCAGATCACCACTGCCGGCGGTGTGTCCCTGACTGAGTCTCTCACAGTCTATCGCCGGAGGCTCTGACCAGATCACCACTGCCGGCGTCGGACGTCTGCCGGCTCTCACAGTCTATCGCCGGAGGCTCTGACCAGATCACCACTGCCGGCGGTGTGTCCCTGACTGAGCCTCTCACAGTCTATCGCCGGAGGCTCTGACCAGATCACCCCTGCCGGCGTCTGTCCTGACGTCTGCCGGCTCTCACAGTCTATCGCCGGAGGCTCTGACCAGATCACCACTGCCGGCGGTGTGTCCCTGACTGAACCCCTCACAGTCTATCGCCGGAGGCTCTGACCAGATCACCACTGCCGGCGGTGTGTCCCTGACAGAGCCTCTCACAGTCTATCGCCGGAGGCTCTGACCAGATCACCACTGCCGGCGGTGTGTCCCTGACAGAGCCTCTCACAGTCTATCGCCGGAGGCTCTGACCAGATCACCACTGCCGGCGTCTGACGTCTGCCGGCTCTCACAGTCCGACAGCTGAGGTCCTCACAGCCCGGCTTCTGAGACTCGCCGCACAGCCCGACATCTGAGCTCTCACAGACCGGCGTGTGAGGCTCTCAGAGTCCGACATTGAGGCTCACACAGTTCGACATTGACCCTCTTATATACCTAGGACGAACAGCTGAGGAGTCCTGAGGCGGACAGCTGGGGAGTCCTGAGGCGGACAGCTGAGGACTCCTGAGGCGGACAGCTGAGGACTCCTGAGGCGGACAGCTGAGGAGTCCTGGGACGGACAGCTGAGGAGTCCTGGGACGGACAGCTGAGGACTCCTGAGGCGGACAGCTGAGGAGTCCTGGGACGGACAGCTGAGGAGTCCTGGGACGGACAGCTGAGGACTCCTGAGGCGGACAGCTGAGGAGTCCTGGGACGGACAGCTGAGGAGTCCTGAGACCGACAGCTGAGGACTCCTGAGGCGGACAGCTGAGGAGTCCTGGGACGGACAGCTGAGGAGTCCTGGGACGGACAGCTGAGGACTCCTGAGGCGGACAGCTGAGGAGTCCTGAGACCGACAATGTGGGTCATGAGGCGGACAGTGTGAGCCATGAGACGGACAGTGTGAGTCCTGAGACCGACAGCTGAGGTGTCCTGAGGTGGACAGCTGAGGTGTCCTGAGGCGGACATACAGCTGCTCTGCAGTGACGGACAAACGGACAGACAGACGGACGGACGGACGGACAGATGGACAGACCGACAGACGGACCAACGGACATCGACAGACGGACGAATGGACAGACGGACGGACGGACGGACGGACGGACGGACGGACAGACGGACGGACGGACGGACGGACGGACAGACAGACGGACGGACTGACGGACAGACGGACGGACAGACGGACAGACGGACGGACGGCGGACAACCAATGCGCACAGTGCGCGGGCCGCCACCAGGTGCTGCCCTGCGGTCGCCGGCAGCAGCCCGCCGCGTAATCTCCAGTCATTGTGTTGCAAAACAATCGTCAATTAGCGACATGCAAGCGGCCGTAATGAGCCGGCGGCGGGTGATCGGCGGCGCCGCGACCGCCGCCCATTGTCTCGGCGGCGGCGCGACACCCGTCCGGCGGCCCGGCCCGGCCCCGGCGGGCCCGCGCGCGGCTCCGGACCGCGCGGCGGGGCCCGGCCGGCCCACAGGCCGACGCGGCGGCGGCGGACGGCGCGACGATGCAGGCCGGGGGACGGGGACGGGGTGCGCTGGCCGGCGGCCGATGGGCCCGCCAAAATGGCCGGCCCCGGTGGCCGCCGCCGGCCCGGCTCCGTGCACGATCCGAATCGCGTCGTGCAGCGCCGCCGGCTGCGATTGGCGGCCGGCCGCGCCGTGAGCTGATCGGCCGACGTCCCGTCCCGGCCCGACCGCGGCGGAGTGGGGGACTGCCGGCCATGGTCAGCGCCGGCTGAACAGAGCGGCGAACTGCGGGCGCAGCCCGGGACCTCCAGAGCCCGCTGCAAATCGGAAACATTCACCGGTCACGTTGCAGGCTTCATCTGATGCGATGTTCGTGATCACATGTTCAGGCAAATCTTTTCTTCGTGCATGGGACCAAATGTACGCCATCGATTTGATATTGATAAGGCCGCCGTCTCCGATCGACCACTGCACTGGTCGAAATCGAGTCGGTGCCACAGCAGAGGAGCGTCCCCTGCTGTGTAAGTGATGTAAATTGGCGGTTAACTGAATTGCCCTTACATTGATAAACTAGTTAACTAGTTATTTTTAGTTTTATCTATGAAATAACAAAAATCTAAAGCTTAATGATAAGATGCAGTTTCTTAATGTAATAAGTAAATGAAGACTTAACTCCACAAGAAATCGTTCGAGTCGGAGCTTCCGAATTGTATTTATAAAACTTGGTCATCGTTTCGTAATCGGGTTCAGGGGTATCGGTCGCAAAATGACATCCCTGCATTTTTCGACCGATACACCCGAACCCGATTATGACACGCTGACGAATTTTTGTAAAAACAATTCGAAAGCTCCGACCCGAACGATTTCTTGTGGAGTAAAGTCCTCATTTACTTATTACAGGAATCTAACGAATGGTGCGTAACAGTGAACGTTATTCCTCGCTAACTTAATCTACCTAGGTACTGACAGTTCTGGAATCTACTCTTCTTGGCCGACCAACAAGTAAATAGTCAAACAAGTAAAAAAGTAGGTGCTGTTTTCGATTGCCTGAAGTTTTATATAAGCGATGTTAAGTCTCACCTTTGTCTACAGGGTGTTCAATATATAGTAACACAAAGTTAGCCCCCGCGGGAGGCACCTAATTTAAATATTTTTAACACATCGACAGCACACTGCTAGTATGAAAAATCTTGGACATTTGACATTACACAAACGGATGTCAATTGTGGCACTTCGTTTGTCTACGCGAGGTTCTCGAAATGCCTTCGCTTCTCCGCATGCTCGGCCCGGCGCCGGATGTGCCGCCGGAAAATGTGGACTGTGTATGTACATATATGGATATATGGACCATCTATAACACATATATGGATGGTCAGGGTTGTTTGGTCCTTGCTGGGTCCTTAGGAGGTGAAGATAGTCCTGCAATTCTTCCAAAATCAGCCTGATATCCACGTTACAATGCTTCAGGAGACCGGGGATGTTTTTTATAATGTGTGGACAATTTTCCGCAAAAAAAAATGAGCTGGGAACCATAACGTCCGATTCCGACGGCCGTCCTCTCCGCGGACAATATGGTGTGTGCAGGCTAGAAACGTGCACCTTCTGGTTCAGTCAGGGCAAGAATTGTTCGAATGAGTTACCTGGAGTTATGAGAAGTGGATTGTGCTAGAAGAGGCATCCAACAGGAGGAATACAGCCTCCTAAACACAGACAAATCCACTGAAGTTGAGTCCATGCAAGAAGGCGCACGGTCCACGGAGCGAAGGTCATGGCCGAGCTTGCGCACGGAGAAGTGTATGTATGTATGTATGTATGTATGTATTTACGATCATGGGCGATCCACACATGGCGTGGCGATTAAGTGAGGGCACGCACCTATATGTCACATATTTTGTGTCTCCCGCGGGGGCTAACTTTATTTCATTCTTTATTGAGCACCCTGTGGATAAAGCTGAGACTTAACCCGCGCCCCGCTGGGCTATTCAGCCAAACGCGCCCTGCTGGGGGGAGGGAGGGGGGCAGATTCTGCCCCCCCCTTGTCTAACCTCCGAACCGATGGTCGTAGAAACACGGGAAAACGGCAATCGAAAGCTCTCAACAAGGCGGATCTTAAGAGCCCAATTTTTTTGCTTGAGTAGGTCAGAGGTCAGGTCAAGGTCAGGTCAAGGGTACAAAATGCAAGTTTCTACAGTATCGGCCTTGCACCGTAGTTGTCGAAGAATGGACTGAGACTGATTGCCCAAAACGTGTTCTTAGGCTACCAAGACAATATTCGTTGCATACAATATCATTTAAAGGTCAAGGTCAAGGTCAGGTCCGGTCAGGTCAGGTCACCAAAATAGAGAAGGGCATGTGCGACACATGTTTTATGGGTCTTTTTATTCATAGAATTCAATAAGCACACTCAATAAGTGATATGGACCACCTCTGGATAATTTCAGGTCGAGATCACGTCAAGGTCAGGTCAAGTGAGGTTAAATTTTGAAGTTGGTTGTTAATGCCTAAAAGGGTGTGCCTATCTGATGCAGTTTTTTTTTACAGCGAATCGAATGGTGCTATTTTTGTTTCCGTAAGAGGTCTAGAACTCCAAAAAAATCATTTCTCTAAAATTTTGTCTGTCGTTACGTCATAAAATTTTGAATAACTCCCACATTTTTGAACCGAAAATTGGTATGTAGGTGCCCATAGACCACAACTCTGACATATATTCCGGTTTTTCGATACACTCAAATTTTTGGATTTTATAATTATTTTCCCAAAAAAGTCAGTTTTCTAGAAAAAATGGATCAAAATCCAATATTTTCAACAACAAAAAAAAACGAGATAACCATTTGATTGACGAAGTAAAATCACGTATAACCTTTCTTGTTACGTCTTGATTACTTTAAAATGAAGATGTTAGCGGCGTTTGAACATTTGCCGTTTTTGAGGCGAAAATGGCGAACATGACGTCACTAAAACGTCATTTTCTCAAAAAATTGCCGATGGATTTCGCTCACATTTTCAGGAAACGTCTTAAATTGATATATGATAAGGTACTAAAAGTTTGACGTCGCTGGCGTAACGAGTTTAGAAGTTATTGGCGAAAAACGGGAGGGGGGCAGATTCTGCCCCCCAGCGGGACGCGGGTTAACCCTCGCCCGGGCAGGAGGGCCGATGCGACCCCGCTAAGGTTTTTCGAAGATAGCGTAAAAACGGCGGCACGCAGCGTCGCCAAATTCGGCACAGCCAATGGAGCAGCCTGTTCTACATATGACCTGAAAATTTCAGGTCCGGGTGACCTTGGGTCAGGTCACCAGGTCAGAAAAACCGGTACAAGGTTATGGTCAAATTTCAATTTTCTTTATGCACTTGTCCAACTCACAGTTTTGGACTGATTTCCTTTCAACTTTCAGGATATGCTAAGTTCACTGAGTTATATAACATATAGTTCGGTTTTTTGTATTACTCACCTGAGGTCAGTTAGAGCCTAGAGGTCATTACGTCGTAATGACCTCTATGGCAGCATATTCCTATGAATATTCTATTCTAGAATGGCCTATGGCAGAATATTAGAATAATTCCAATTCCGAAAATACTAGAGATAACCGCTTCTTTCTATCACTTTTGTGCTGTGATACCACAGTGGGTAACATGGTGTCACTTGGTTTTTCTTTATTTGGAGTAGGGGAGAGTGGGGAAAGATGCCCAGGGTTTGACTATATCATATATTATTCGAAAATGACGATCGGAAAGCCAAAACTTGGAGTTTCAACGGAAGCCGGCATCATTTTTCTCCAAAAATATCACTCTTTCGTGCCTGAAAAATGATAAAATTGTTTGCTATTAAGCATTTTCCTGAAGAAGTGAAAGGGGGCATCTTACCCCACAGGGTGGAAAAGACGCCCCCTGGCGTTGGGTAAGATGCCCCCTGCACTATAAGTGACATAAATAGGCACGTGAATCGCCTGAACGAATCAGTAGTCCCTTCGAGCCTGCAGTAGACACCAAACGTCATCGTAAGGGCCCTCAAAAGTAGTCGTAAGGGGCTTCAGAGGTCATCGTTAGGGCCATCATAGTCCAGCGTGGCCAAACAAGCCTCCGTGGTGGCGTTCGGAGACCACTGTGGGGCCCTTAGAGGTCTTCATGATGCTTGAGGGCCCTCGAGCCCATCGTGGGGACCTCAGATGCCAGCGCGGCCCGTGGAGCCAACGTGGGAGCCCTCAAAGGATGTCGTGAGGGGCCCTGGAACCAATAATTGGGCCCACAGAGGCCGTCGTGAGGGCTCTCAGAGTCAGATGCCGCCCAAAAAGTCGCTGTGTGGGCCGAGAGACCGGAATGGGGAGCACCCGACCGTACCGGACTCTCAATAGTCCCAGATCGGCTTTTGTCTCTCATCACAAGTATGTAATAAATGATTTGACGGGCTGCTTGAAGGACAGCCTACGGATTTAGGGGGGCGTCTTTCCCCATCAGGACAGGGGGCATCTTACCCCAAGGTACCGAAGTAACATTAAATCAGCACAATTGATTAGCCATAAAACTACACCCTGAGACAAACTGTTTGGGACACAGTACACGCATATTAATGTATCACGACTATAGCAAGGTACGCAAAAATTATCTACCTTCTTTGATATTTACAATGTTTTGACGCCAAAATATTTTTTGAAAGCAGCAAATAAAAAACATGCAATCACCAGCCAGCCGTTGCCCAACTGAGCTTCGCAAATTTTTGAGCAGTTAACAAGGCAGGCTTCCGCTTTACGCTAAGAGCATTAATTTCCAGGTTCGATTCTTTGTTTCCCCGCTAGAGGGGGTGGGGCGTCTTTCCCACCCTGGGCATCTTACCCCACTCTCCCCTACTTATCCAAGGGTCAGGTCAAATGAGGTCATCTGAGGTCAAATGACGTTTGTGCCAATAACTTGTCACATAATAAAGATAAAGCTTTCAAAATGGTATCGTTCTTTTCCTCTTGAACAGCTGAGTCGAATGATATGCAACGTTAAGCATTTCGACCATTCTTAAGACTTAATTAAGTTGTACTTAAGTTGTGCTTACTTTTTAAGTACACTTAAGCAAGCAAGAAGTATATCATTCGACGCGCCTTGATGTGCTGAGGTCACCGGTGCTTTTCTTTTTGCTCTATCTTAATTAGATCAAAAGTTATAAGCGAAAAACATTTGACCTGTCTTAGCGAAATCTTTACCTTTATACCCCCCCCCCAAAAAAAAAAATTACCTTAAGCAACCAAAGTTGAACAGAGGCGAGAATTCCGGGGGGCCCACCTACCTTCTAAATTTGGTGTTTCTAGGTACCATAGGAGCCAATCGCGAAGGGGGTCTCATCAACCCCCTGCCATGCCAGGCCGCGTATGAAAATGTCCTGCCAAAGCGAGGGTTAAGATTGCAAAATAAAACTTCATGCAATCGTTAACAGTACTTATTCATATTAAAGGTAGTGTGCCAGCTTTCCTGGACCCTATGGAGTTAATGGCCCAGATAGGATAAGGAGAACCGGATTTTTAGAACTTATCCATACCTTCAAAACTCATGGAAACGTCTTAAATTCTTCACATTTTGAGTACCCCAGTGCGAAATTCGCATGTAACGGAAGTTGGCACAGATTCAGCACAGATTCAGCACAGCACAGATTCGGTAGGGGGAAAAAAGGCCCCGGTAGAGTGAAACCTTTATGACCCGTTTTCCCCTAGAAATGACGTCACAAAGAGGTAAAAATGGGTATCAATCGAAAGCTCTCGTTTACCCAGACACAGTCCTGCAGGAAAATTCCACTTTTTCCCCATAGGAAAGTTTGTACGGGAAAATCAAAATTTTGGGTCAATGGGGGGTCCCCCCCGATTTCGTTCAAAATCGGCACACAGGTGCCCCACCACCAGCCGAGAAACTTTCCCCAAAACGGTCCCCGTTGCATTGACGTTTAAGGCCCGTAAAGCCCCCTAGACTCGTAAAATATCCGTAAAATCGCCTTTGTACGGACAAAAAAGTAGTGTTATGGTAAAAATGCGTATCAATCGAAAGCTGTCGTTTACCCAGACACAGTCCTGCAGGAAAATTTCACTTTTTCCCCATAGGAAAGTTTGTACGGGAAAATCAAAATTTTGGGTCAATGGGGGGTCCCCCCCGATTTCGTTCAAAATCGGCACACAGGTGCCCCACCACCAGCCGAGAAACTTTCCCCAAAACGGTCCCCGTTGCATTGACGTTTAAGGCCCGTAAAGCCCCCTAGACTCGTAAAATATCCGTAAAATCGCCTTTGTACGGACAAAAAAGTGGTGCTATGGTAAAAATGGGTATCAATCGAAAGCTCTCGTTTACCCAGACACAGTCCTGCAGGAAAATTCCACTTTTTCCCCATAGGAAAGTTTGTACGGGAAAATCAAAATTTTGGGTCAATGGGGGGTCCCCCCCGATTTCGTTCAAAATCGGCACACAGGTGCCCCACCACCAGCCGAGAAACTTTCCCCAAAACGGTCCCCGTTGCATTGACGTTTAAGGCCCGTAAAGCCCCCTAGACTCGTAAAATATCCGTAAAATCGCCTTTGTACGGACAAAAAAGTGGTGCTATGGTAAAAATGGGTATCAATCGAAAGCCCTCGTTTACCCAGACACAGTCCTGCAGGAAAATTCCACTTTTTCCGCATAGGAAAGTTTGTACGGGAAAGCGGCCCTGGTGGCGCAGTCGGTTAGGGCGTCGACCCGCGGTGCGGGCGGTGCCGGGTTTCGGGTTCGATTCCCGGTTCCGCCCGTTCCGCGGGCGTCGTCCCCGGCTGTGTCACCAGGTGTGGGGTAGGCTCCCACTTCAGCCGTAGCCTGGGGGGTGTGGGAACAAGGGCCAGGAGGAGTAGGAGCCCTCCTGTAATTGGGCCACAAGTGCCTGTTGGAGGGAGGCCTAAATAATAAAAAAAAATCAAAATTTTGGGTCAATGGGGGGTCCCGCCCGATTTCGTTCAAAATCGGCACACAGGTGCCCCACCACCAGCCGAGAAACTTTCCCCAAAACGGTCCCCGTTGCATTGACGTTTAAGGCCCGTAAAGCCCCCTATACTCGTAAAATATCCGTAAAATCGCCTTTGTACGGACAAAAAAGTGGTGCTATGGTAAAAATGGGTATCAATCGAAAGCTCTCGTTTACCCAGACACAGTCCTGCAGGAAAATTCCACTTTTTCCCCATAGGAAAGTTTGTACGGGAAAATCAAAATTTTGGGTCAATGGGGGGTCCCCCCCGATTTCGTTCAAAATCGGCAAACAGGTGCCCCACCACCAGCCGAGAAACTTTCCCCAAAACGGTCCCCGTTGCATTGACGTTTAAGGCCCGTAAAGCCCCCTAGACTCGTAAAATATCCGTAAAATCGCCTTTGTACGGACAAAAAAGTGGTGCTAGGGTAAAAATGGGTATCAATCGAAAGCTCTCGTTTACCCAGACACAGTCCTGCAGGAAAATTCCACTTTTTCCACATAGGAAAGTTTGTACGGGAAAATCAAAATTTTGGGTCAATGGGGGTCCCCCCCGATTTCGTTCAAAATCGGCACACAGGTGCCCCACCACCAGCCGAGAAACTTTCCCCAAAACGGTCCCCGTTGCCAGGGCTGCGGAGTCGATGGATTTTCGGCGACTCCGACTCCGACTCCAACTCCGGCTTTCAAAAACCAGCTCCGACTCCGACTCCGACTCCGGGCAGAATTGTCGACTCCGACCGACTCCAACTCCCGACTCCGACTCCGCAGACCTAGCAGGGCTGCGGGTTTCTAAAATCGACTCCGACTCCGACTCCGACTCCGGTCACAACTGTCGACTCCGACCGACTCCGACTCCGACTCCGACTCCAACTCCGCAGCCCTGCCCGTTGCATTGACGTTTAAGGCCCGTAAAGCCCCCTAGACTCGTAAAATATCCGTAAAATCAGCTTCGTCCGTACAAAGGCGATTTTACGGATGTTTTACGAGTCCGTACTTTGTCCGTACAAAGGCGATTTTACGGATATTTTACGAGTCTAGGGGGCTTTACGGGCCTTAAACGTCAGTGCAACGGGGACCGTTTTGGGGAAAGTTTCTCGGCTGGTGGTGGGGCACCTGTATTCCGATTTTGAACGAAATCTGGGGAGGACCCCCCATTGACCCAAAATTTTGATTTTTCCGTAAAAACTTTCCTATGGGGAAAAAGTGGAATTTTCCTGCAGGACTGTGTCTGGGTAAACGAGAGCTTTCGATTGATACCCATTTTTACCATAGCACCACTTTTTTGTCCGTACAAAGGCGATTTTACGGATATTTTACGAGTCTAGGGGGCTTTACGGACCTTAAACGTCAATGCAACGGGGACCGTTTTGGGGAAAGTTTCTCGGCTGGTGGTGGGGCACCTGTGTGCCGATTTTGAACGAAATCGGGGGGGAACCCCCATTGACCCAAAATTTTGATTTTCCCGTAAAAACTTTCCTATTGGGAAAAAGTGGAATTTTTCTGCAGGACTGTGTCTGGGTAAACGAGAGCTTTCGATTGATACCCATTTTTACCATAGCACCACTTTTTTGTCCGTACAAAGGCGATTTTACGGATATTTTACGAGTCTAGGGGGCTTTACGGACCTTAAACGTCAATGCAACGGAGACCGTTTTGGGGAAAGTTTCTCGGCTGGTGGTGGGGCACCTGTGTGCCGATTTTGAACGAAATCGGGGGGGACCCCCCATTGACCCAAAATTTTGATTTTCCCGTACAAACTTTCCTATGGGAAAAAGTGGAATTTTCCTGCAGGACTGTGTCTGGGTAAACGAGAGCTTTCGATTGATACCCATTTTTACCATAGCACCACTTTTTTGTCCGTACAAAGGCGATTTTACGGATATTTTACGAGTCTAGGGGGCTTTACGGGCCTTAAACGTCAATGCAACGGGGACCGTTTTGGGGAAAGTTTCTCGGCTGGTGGTGGGGCACCTGTGTGCCGATTTTGAACGAAATCGGGGGGGGGATCCCCCATTGACCCAAAATTTTGATTTTCCCGTACAAACTTTCCTATGGGGAAAAAGTGAAATTTTCCTGCAGGACTGTGTCTGGGTAAACGACAGCTTTCGATTGATGCGCATTTTTACCATAACACTACTTTTTTGTCCGTACAAAGGCGATTTTACGGATATTTTGAGTCTAGGGGGCTTTACGGGCCTTAAACGTCAATGCAACGGGGACCGTTTTGGGGAAAGTTTCTCGGCTGGTGGTGGGGCACCTGTGTGCCGATTTTGAACGAAATCGGGGGGGGGACCCCCCATTGACCCAAAATTTTGATTTTCCCGTACAAACTTTCCTATGGGGAAAAAGTGGAATTTTCCTGCAGGACTGTGTCTGGGTAAACGAGAGCTTTCGATTGATACCCATTTTTACCATAGCACCACTTTTTTGTCCGTACAAAGGCGATTTTACGGATATTTTACGAGTCTAGGGGGCTTTACGGGCCTTAAACGTCAATGCAACGGGGACCGTTTTGGGGAAAGTTTCTCGGCTGGTGGTGGGGCACCTGTTTGCCGATTTTGAACGAAATCGGGGGGGACCCCCCATTGACCCAAAATTTTGATTTTCCCGTACAAACTTTCCTATGGGGAAAAAGTGGAATTTTCCTGCAGGACTGTGTCTGGGTAAACGAGAGCTTTCGATTGATACCCATTTTTACCATAGCACCACTTTTTTGTCCGTACAAAGGCGATTTTACGGATATTTTACGAGTCTAGGGGGCTTTACGGGCCTTAAACGTCAATGCAACGGGGACCGTTTTGGGGAAAGTTTCTCGGCTGGTGGTGGGGCACCTGTGTGCCGATTTTGAACGAAATCGGGGGGGACCCCCCATTGACCCAAAATTTTGATTTTCCCGTACAAACTTTCCTATGGGGAAAAAGTGAAATTTTCCTGCAGGACTGTGTCTGGGTAAACGACAGCTTTCGATTGATACGCATTTTTACCATAACACTACTTTTTTGTCCGTACAAAGGCGATTTTACGGATATTTTACGAGTCTAGGGGGCTTTACGGGCCTTAAACGTCAATGCAACGGGGACCGTTTTGGGGAAAGTTTCTCGGCTGGTGGTGGGGCACCTGTGTGCCGATTTTGAACGAAATCGGGGGGGACCCCCCATTGACCCAAAATTTCCGTACAAACTTTCCTATGTGGAAAAAGTGGAATTTTCCTGCAGGACTGTGTCTGGGTAAACGAGAGCTTTCGATTGATACCCATTTTTACCTCTTTGTGACGTCATTTCTAGGGGAAAACGGGTCATAAAGGTTTCCCTCTACCGGGGCCTTTTTTCCCCCTACCGAATCTGTGCTGTGCTGAATCTGTGCTGAATCTGTGCCAACTTCCGTTACATGAAATTCGCCCCGACGGGTTGTCGGTCGTACCCCAACCACATTTCACACCACTATGAACAATAAATGCACACACTGAAATCGCTATTACCGATAGGCTCATCCAATCAAGTTTCGATAAACCCGTTCATCACCATCTCCTGCGGTTTCGAACACGCCTGTTAGGTGGTGCGGTAGACCGCGCCCAAAGCCAGGGCCCCGGTAATGTGAGGTAGCCGAGTCGGGGCAGCGTGCGCTGACCCAAGCCGGGGCCGCGCGTCCTCCCGGTGTCATGTGATAGCCCGGGGCTGCCCGCGGGGATGCGGTAGACCGCGCCCAAAGCCGCGGCCCCGGCTTGGGTCAGCGCACGCTGCCCCGACTCGGCTACCTCACGTTACCGGGGCCCTGGCTTTGGGCGCGGTGGTGGTGCGTCGGGCCGCGCGCTCTGACTTCGGCCAAGAAAAATGCGTCAGCTGATCATTGTCATTTCTGCCACTTTCATGTGGTGAGATGAGGTCATAACTTTAGAGACGGCTGTTTCATATTAATTATTTTACATAAAATAATATTTCCAACCATAAATTAATGTTCGACAGCCAAATTTAACCCGCGCCGGGCCGGTGCTCTGATATTCCGCGCCGGGCCGGGGGGGTGTCTGAACACCCCCCCCCCCTTCTAACTCGGCTCCTGGGCCACGTAGCGACACGTGGTAAGCGGCAATCGAAAGAACGTCCAAAATAAGGACGAAAACACTTCGGTCATTTTTTGGGGCAGGTCAAAGGTCAGGTCACCAGAGGTCGCCAAAGGTCAAATGTCCACTATTTCAACATTTTGGAAACTGCCAACGGCTATCTCGGGAACCGATAGAGCTACAGCGCCGCGGAAAAGCGCATTCGATAGCCCTTTTACAGACCTTTCTGAGTAATGTTCTCAGATTTGACCTCAGGTCAACGGTTTAGCCTCCAGGGGGCAAAAACTCCAAAAATAGCCGTTTTTACGAAAAACGTTTTTTCGGCAATACCTTTTGACTCAAAAGAGTCATGACATTACTTTTGCCACCATCGTGTTCCTCTCGTCGAGACGCGTCGAATGAACTATAATTTGACCTTGAAAGGTCAACTTGAAAATTTGACCTCAGGCCAAGGTCATGACCTGACCGGAAAAGGTCATGTTGCATATCAGTCGATCCGCAACGTCGAGCCGAACACATCTAAGGCGTTTTCAGCGCTCTAGCACGTCTCTATCAGAAGTTATTAGCGAAAAACTGTTAGATTCTGTTCGTGACCTGAGATGACCTCGGGGACATAACGAGGGGTCACAGTTGCCATTTTCCGGTTCAGTGAGTCCATTTTACCTACATCTCGATGTTTGAGGGTGTCTAGAATAACGTTCGTGCAAAACAGACGCTTTTCAATTTTCTCCCATTGACTTATAATGGAGAGGTCGCAAAATTGACCTGACCTTAGGTCACCGATATCAAAATTCCGAGATATACATTTTATAGATAATGTTGCTCTAATCAATCGCTGAAAGTTTCAAGGCAATCGATCAATCGGTATAGCTATGACGAGCATTCTTATTTTTTCTGAGGTGAGGTCACTTGGCGTGACCTGGTGACCTGACCTAAGGTGATCTGGGTCTGAAATTTCCACAACATGTGCGGAAAAGATGCACAAACAGGTGTGCCAAAAACGGCGGCGCTCCGCGCCGCCGTTTTCGAGATATCTGCGAAAAACCGCAGGGGGTGTTCAAACACCCCCCCCCCGGCCCGGCGCGGGTTAAGAAACAATACCAATACAGGCTTACAGTTTAAATTCGACATTGTGTTGTCTACGATTAGACAGCTGATAACTCATTCCCGTACGACGTACGTTGTAACTCTATAATGACCTTTGCTTATTGTCACATGTGCGCCGCATTCGTGATTGTTGCCGACGCCTGTTTGCAGGTGAGTCCACTACAGTTGTTATACATATCGAAAAACCGATAAACTTTTAGGCGAAAAAAGCACTATTTTAGGCCCATTTTTGATTTTTTTGCGATATTAGGTAAAAAGAGAAGCTTCTTTTCCTAGGAAAAATAAAATGGGAAATTATTCAAAGGTGGCACACTACCTTTAACCAGTAAAACGCCTTTTGGGCGAAGAACGAGCGAGCGAGATAGTGAGCCCTGCACGTGCGGAAGCGCGAGAGGGTACATCCAGCAGACTTGCGCAAAGCACCCTTCTAACCGGTCGCTAGCGGTGTACCAAATTTGAACGCAATCGGCCCAGCCGTTCCTGAGATCTGGAAGCGGCATTCTGCACGTGCGCACGTGCAAACGGGGTCCAAACTGACTTTTGCACGGCACCCTACTAACTGGTCCCCAACCGTGTACCAAATTTGAGCGCAATCGGCCTAGCCGTTCTCGAGATCTGGAAGCGCCCCCTGCACGTGCGCACGTGCAGTAGCACCCTAACCGCAACACATGGGAATGCATTGCTTAGTGGGTGCCTATCTGTATGCCAAGTTTCAGCGAAATCGCCCCAATAATTACCGAGTTATTAAAATGGGAACAAATTTGACACCTCTTATTGTTGTATTTTGCACGTGCGCTGGGGGTGACCCACATGCATCGAGAGTATCCTATTTTTGGTAGAAGGGATGCTGCTACCCTACAAAAATAGCCGCAAGTCAATCGCCCAAGCGGCTGCTGAGATATGAGCCACTCAAAATCACTACTATTGCAGGACAGCTTGAACACCCTTGACTTTTCACGTGGCACGTGCCACGACGGTCACTGAGGTGTATCAAAAGTAGTCAATTACGGGGTATAAGGGATGGGGCTACCCAGCAAAAAAGACCGCATGCCAATCGGTCCAGCGGTTGCTGAGATATAAGCCTCTCAAAAGCGTTACAGGCCGGGCCGGGCCGGGCCGGGCCGCTCATACTGAGATTTTTCCCTTATATTGAAAAGACTCGCTTCGCTCGCTGCGCTCGCTCGCTCGTAATCATAGCATAACTCAAACAACAAATCTAAAATTCGGTTACGCATTTTGAACTTAGATAACCTACCATATAACTAATCTAGCTCTTTAACTATGCATAGTTATTTCAATAAATGCAATTTAAATTCCAAAACCTCTTTTCATGGATCGAATGAAACCACTAATTGACATTTTTATTACGCTTTCAATAATAGATGTGTCAATCAACATGTTCGTTTTAATTGAGCACATGCTTGCCCATGTCGTAAGTTGTGATTTACATGTTCTCGGAAGTAGTTAGATACCACTGACTAGCAGTATTGTATGGTCAGGGGCAGCGGTGAGTTGTTGTATTTTACATACCTATATGTCGCATACCGACAGCCAGGGAACACCGACGAATGCCAGGGAACACCGGTGAATGCCAGGGAACACCGGTGAATGCCAGGGAACACCGGTGAATGCCAGGGAACACCGGTGAATACCGACGACAGGGAAGGCAAATCTATCATTGCAGTTCACATGGTTCGCTTCTCTGTGATTTGCAAACTAATGACAACAGCTCTAATTGACAATGGAGACGTATTTCTGTCACCGGATCGGATTCTCACTGGTTCATAAATAAAGCATGATGATGTGTCTCAACACAACTGGTCAGGATTCTGGCCCTTTGCCCTCCAAACGGGCCTCGAGATTTCCCTCCGCCTCCCCTCTCCAGTCTCCCACACACCAATTACCCCGCGCCGGACCGGGGGCTGTTTGAACACCCCTGTGGTTTTTCGTAGATATCTCAAAAACGCTGCATCTTTTCCGTACATGTTAAAATTTCAGACCGAGGTCACTCAAGGTCAGGTCACCCGGTCACGTCAAGTGACCTTAACTCAGAAAAGTTCAAATCCTAGTCATAGCTGCACTGATCGAACAATCACCTTGAAACTTTCAGAGATTGATAAAGGTAACAGCATATAAAAAATGTATGTCTCGGAATTTCGATATCGGTGACCTAAGGTCAGGGTAATTTTGCGACCTCTCCATTATAAATCAATGGGAGGAAATTGAAAGGCGCTTTTTTGGACGAACGTCATTCTTAACACTCTCAAACATCGTGTTACAGGTAAACTCGACAAGCTGAACCGAAAAATGGCACCCGTGGCCTCTCCTTATGCCCCTGAGGTCATATCAAGTCTTGAAAGGTCCCCAGGAGTCGCCACACAATAACTTTTCATAGAGACCTGCTAGAGCGATGAAAACACCTCAGATGTGTTCAGTTCTACGATACGGATCGACTAATATGCATCATGACCTTTTCCGGTCAGATCATGACCTTTACCTTAGGTCAATTTTCAAAATGACCTTTCAAGGTCAAATTTTTAGTCATTCGACGCGTCTCGACGAGAGGAACACGATGCTGCCAAAATAAATGTCGTCACTTCATTGAGTCAAAAGTTATTGTATATGTTTTTACATAAAAATGACTATTTTTGGAGTTTCTGCCCTCTGGAGGCTAAACCGTTGACCTGGGGTCAACTTGGAGGACGTATGGGCGAAAGTGCGTTAAAAGAGCTATCGAATGCACTTTTCCGCAGCGCTGTAGCTCTATTGGTTCCCGAGTTAGCCATTGGCAGTTTCCAAAATTGTTGAAAGGGACAAAATTTGACCTTTGATGACCTCTGGCGACCTGACCTTTGACCTGACCTAAAAAATGACCGAAGGGCTTCCGTCATTGTTTTTGACGCTCTTTCGAATAGCGCTTACCGCGTGTCGCTACGTGGCTCAGGAGCCGAGTTAGATGGGTGGTGTTCGGACCCCCCTCCCCCCCCCACCCCGGCCCGGCGCGGAAGTCGCGGAGCACCGGCCCAGCGCGGGTTAATTAATACGAAACGGCATCCCCAAAAAGCAGAAGTACATCAGTTAGCAACACTTCGGTGGCTTCACCAGGCTCCATCAACTGGATGGTCGTAAACAGGCGCACCGAGAAATTGTATTATTAGTAATGTTGTCGGGAAAACGGCTGGGCCGAGCATCTGCACAGTAAGACAATGTTCGACGTAGACGAGTCATTCGGTAGAATGCGCGAGCATTGGATACAACCTGATCATCGACCAACCTTGATCCATTAAGTAATCTTCAGTGGTGTTGTACTTCGCCAGACCGTTTGAAAACAGACTATAGGCCGTTTTCAAACTGCCTAGGCCGTTTTCATACAGCCTGATATTTCAGGTGATTTGCAAACGGCTGGCTTTTTCAGGCCGTTTTCAAACGGCCTGACTGGGCCAGGCCGTTTGCAAACGGACTGGGTTTTCATACGGTCTGTAACATATGCACTTACTCTGAGAAGATGGTGACAGCCAGTTACAGATTAATCGACAGGGCCCGAGACCCCTTATTAGCTGTTCAAGGAAGCATACCCCTTTTAACATGGGTTTTTTAACTGGAGTGGCAGTTTTCTAGCTTGAGCTGAGGCCCGACACTAGCACAAATCAGGAGGTTTTACGGCTTAACGATCACCCTGGGCAAAGATATCCCATTTTTCGTTCCAAAAGCAGTGCCTTATGTATGTACGCAAGAATTTAGTGCCTCACGGAAGAATGCCAAGGACGCAACCACCTGTCACAGAGGCCAGCGTCAGCCAATCAGCATGCAGCTAGGACAACTTCTACACGTGCTGCTGATGTCTTGTCTAGAAAAACAAATCGATCAAAACTAAAGCCGAGAGGGTTTAAAATCAGCCAATGACTGAGCAACTGAATGACGTAACCGAATTATCAGTAGCATTTTCAAAATTAGATCATGCGTCGGTATGTACTGTTTACGTGGTCATACAGCCCTTCACAGGACGGTGATGAGGACAGTGACAGCTGACAGTCTCCGTGGCAGTGTCTGAGCGCCCTCTGCCGAGGACGGTGGTGAGGAAAGTGACAGCTGACAGTCTCCGACCCCGCGGCCTCGCCCTCTGCCGAGGACGATGGTGAGGACAGTGACCGCTATAGTAGTCTCTTGCTGCGGGGTCGTGCCGGAGCGCGCTGCCCTGCCAGCCACCGAGTGATTAGGGCCAACAACGGTGCATGTTTATTAAACAGCGCCGCTATCTGCCGTTCGGTACTGTCACAGCGGCCTTGTGAAGTGCACAGAAGCAGCCATTCCATTAGCGCGGGCAGCCGGTAGCTGGGTGATAAGACGCTTTACGTCGACCGAGTGGCCGGCCTGGCGATGGATGGCGGCCTCTGACCGGGCTGCTGACGGCTGAGCGGCTCAGGGGTCGCCGGCTGGCAGCTCCCAGCTCCCCGGCACCCTCTCCAGTCCAGTGACATGACATCGGAATGGCGATCCCGGCGGCTGGAATGGTCAGCACCTGCTCAGCCGACCGCTAGTCGAGGCGCAAACAGAAGCCTCTTCTAACATCGATGTTCACATGTTTAAGAATGCGAAACAAGCCCGCTAATCGCAGCAGCTACCTAATGATTCGAGCTGCTGTGCATGTGGACAGCGTGAGATGGCGAACGCTGAGTGCTCATTAGATCGCAACAACTTACAACGCATTGGTAAAGCCGTATCAATTCAACATGCACTCAACTGAAAGGTCGTTAACCTTTCAATTTTTAGCTACAAGATGTGTGATTGGAACCCTTATTACTGAAGCCACGTGATAAACAGATGGGAAAATTTTGTATTTATCATAACCATAGATCACATAAGTAAAACTCCAATGTTTGAATGAAGAGTGTCAGAGCTGGAGACGCCCCTTCCCACACACCTATGCAAAGTTTGCTGGACAGGCCCCGGACCCTACCGTCCGAACGAGAAGTTCTGATCATTCGAGATAATTCTATGCCAATATCAAGTGCGACCATCAAAGCCGGAGACGGTCCGCCGCACTCGACTGACTTCAACTGGCTGCGGCTCTCCCACCAACGGCAGACTCCAGCGACTCTAGTCGGGTCTCTCACCACTGCAACGGGAGGGCAATGTTCCATCAATTGAGCTACGGGACGGACTCTTTTCGATTTTTAAGATTTAATGCTAGCGTTAGCCAACATTACCACTGGATTCACAATCACAAAGGCAGACTTGGTCCTTCTGAGTATAGAGTCTACAAGTCCCTAAATAAATACACTTCTCGTCATTAAACAATAAACACTGCTATAATTTTGTCATTGAGGTGAGGCGACAGGCTGAGGGCACGCCGAAAGTCATGAGTACAAACACATCCAGGGTTCAAATGAACGCAGCGTTAAGTATATCTACAGGGTGTTGCAGGTAAATTGGGAATTTTCAGACCTAATTTCAACATGCTATTAATACGGTGAATGAAAACATAGAAAGTTGAAACTTCGCACGTGTATTGTGTCATGTACGCACAGCCTTGTCACTCGATGTGACCGCCGTCGGCGTCCCGCACCCTCTCGAGACGGCGCCGGAAAGCGGAGCACGCGCGCCGGGCCTCGTCCTGGTCAATGGTGCTGACTGCCTTCCTGATGGCCTTCTTCAGGTCAGAAACGTTGGCATGAGTGGTCGAGTTGGACTTCTGTTCTACCACGCCCCACATCCAGAAGTCGCATGGATTCAAGTCAGGCGAGTTGGAGGGCCATATGTCCTTGGGTACATAGAGGGGGATCCTCTGGCTCAGGAAATCTTGCACCCTCTGGGAAGCATGTGCTGGGGCGGAGTCTTGCACCAGCATGACTTTGCTCAGGTCATAGTATTTCATCATCCAGGGGATGAGAGACTCCTTCAGGATGGTCAAATACGCGTCAGTGTCGATCATCACACCAGCAGGTATGAAATGGGGCGGCATTATGCGGCCATCACTTGCGACGGCCCCGAATACCATCACTGATGCCGGATTTTTGCCTTTCATCACGGGAGCCACTTCATCAGGGCTGTAGGCGATAGCCCGCGAGTTCCGGCGGTTGGCGACCTCTTCTACGATGAACTTTTTCTCATCGACAAATACCCTGACGTCACTCCCGAGGTGCTTGAGGAGATTGAGGACCTTCGGTGCCCTCTCCCTTCGTATCGCCCTTGCTGGTTCGGTCAGGAGGCTTCGTCGTTTTCTGGTAAACGACTTCATCCCGAGGTCCTCTCTCACGGCTCTGCTGATGGTGCTCTTGCTCACGTGACGGGCACGCGCAAGCTTGTTCATCGAGGTCCTCGGTTTGGCCTGTATCGAGCGTTTCAAGCCGCTCAGGAATCTTGGTGTCCGTTTTCGGTCACTGCGAGGTGTGTGAGAACGTCGAGCGACATCCCCTCCAGCTCCTACAGTCGCGATAGTTCGGTACACGGTAGACTTTGGGTACCCAGTTAAACTTATTATGTCCTTCGCGCTCTGTCCGGCGCGAACTAACTCACCAATCGTTTCCCTCCGACGCTGCTCCATGACTGCGCGATATGTTAGGATTAAAATTTCAATATCAAATGAAAAACAATTGTTGAAATTATATTGTGTTAAATTTCCATGATGTTCCTCCGCATAGCAAATTTTTTGTAAGGTCATGAACTTAGTCCCAATTTACCTGCAACACCCTGTATATCCATAATTATATCTATAATTAGAATTACAATTATAATATAATTATATCATATCTATAATTATAATTACAATTATATAAAATAAGTAAAGTTTAGTAAGTGAAACCTTTAAAACTCATATGAAACAATCAAGAAGACAGGAGATGACATCAAAAGGGAAGAAACTGGAAAACTTCGGGGCAGGATTCGAGGCACGGATCCGCCGTACGGAACTGCTGAGACGCGCCGCCCGGCCGACTCCCCCTCCCCCCCCCACACACACACACACGGGTGTTAGTGCCCCCGACTCCCTGGGCGGCCCAGTGCGGCGGCGGCGGCCTGCCATTAGCCCTGTGCGCCCGGTGTCGGGCCGGCCGGGGGCCATTTATCGAGTCTGTGTCCGCTGACAGGCCCCACCTATCTGGCACGATCAGCTGCTGACCGGCGCGACGAGCGCTCTAATCAAGACGCGCCGACGCCGGCGACAATTGCCCGACAACAAATACGCGGAAGCAGCCGGACTCGCGCGGCGGCGGCATTATGCAAATGTCGACCGAGGCATTCTCATGATAATGGCTAAACGGCGGCTACCGGCCGTGTCAGTGGTCGGCCGTAATTCGCTAACGAGCCGCCCGTGCCGCGGCGGTATGGGCCCGCTCAGCTGTGGTCAGAGCGGCAGGGGACGAATAGGGCCACCCGTCCGGGGTGGCTCAGGCAGGGCGAATAGGGCCGCCCCTCCGGGATGGCTCAGGCAGGGCGAATAGGGCCGCCCCTCCGGAGTGGCTCAGGTAGCCGACGATGCCCTGTGAGATGCACAGTGCTGCCAGCATTACGGTAAGATTGTCAAGCCCTCACGAGGGCTCTTTCCCGTTGTTCCTCTGAAAAAAGAGTCTTGAGGAGGTTTGATAGTCTCTGTTGACCGCTACGGGAGCGTTTCTTCGAGGAGATCAGCTGTTTGCGAGCTGAAACCCTAGGCGATTCTGACATGCAGGGTGTCCCGAAAAAGTTTACCCAAGGAATGTGAAATAAATTTTACCATTTTTATTCACTTCGTCCGAAATTTGTACCATGTCCTTGGCTTGACTGTTTTAAAAGACATTTTACTGACGTCCGCAAATCGCAAGGAAAGACTAAAGGTGCTGCCTTAAAGAAGAAGAAAATCAGATTTATCTACTTTGGGTTACTAATTGTAACCCTTCAAATCCAAGGAAGGGTATTGGATTTGAGGGAAATATTTTGTTTAAATTTTCGTGGGTAAACTTTTTTCGGGACACCCTGATACGGATGGATTTTGGATGGAGGTGAAATCCAAAGTAGATAATTCTGATTTTCTTCTTCTTTAAGGCAGCACCTTTAGTCTTTCCTTGCGATTTGCGGACGTCAGTAAAATGTCTTTTAAAACAGTTAACATTTACATGGCGGGCGCCAACAAATAACTTCTCAGCATCTCTAGAAATTACCGCCACCTCGTTTCGGAGAAAGTGACTAGATATTAGGGGGCAGAACTGCAGAGAAGCTCACAGAAAGGAGAGGGGAACAATTTGTATGAAAGAGAGAATCTTAGAGGAGGTTAGGAGTGGTTTGAGGAGCAACAGGAACATACTTAGGCGGTCTGCTCGGATCCAAAATCTGTGATAAGATTTCACGGATACCACTCAGGCGTTCACCACTTGTCGCTATGAGGCTCCAAACCGAATTAGATAAGAAGTTACCAAAGGTGAAGCCTGATTAAGAAAAAAAATACCTTTATAAAAAGCGCACCCAAATTCGCTTTTTCGTTCAAAATCCGGAGGTGAAGTTGCTGCAGCTTGACCTACTTCGACTCCGACTCTGACTACGACTCGTACTGCTGACGTCGAGCTCGACTCGGTCGGAGCCTGGTTCACCTGCTTGTGCATGACTCCATCTCCGACCCAAGCTCTGACTGACTCCGACTCCGACTCTGAAGCTTCCCTTCCTTTGGAGATTTGACAGTCTAATTGAAAAACAATCCTCAGTCCCAATAAACGTGCCCTTGTCACATTGGCTCGTGTAAGTCACAGTAACATAAGGCACCAGACAGACTACTTCCACTATGTACACAGGAAGACAGAGCGGGCAGCCGGCCTTTGGTGCTCGTCCTTGGAGTCTGGAGAAATCAGTTCCGACTGACCGTCGTTATCTTTGTGGTATGAGGGAAACGTCAACAGCACGTCAAACCGCTCGTATCGAATGGAATACAATGTCCAAATTGTCGGAAATCGGGCATTGAAAAAGATTCTGACGTTGAATGAAATCATGGCTGTGTTCACTGAATTCAGACACGAAACTTCCTAATCAATCGAATGTGACGACTGCCGTCAGTCCACCTTCTCAGTCGAGTCCCACGACATTAGCGGCCATTAGTGTCACTCAGCCGGCGTCCGGGGTACGGAGCCAGTCAGCCGTCTTAATCGCTGTCGGCCTGTCGGCGCACCGCAATCACACGAACTCTGGTCTTATTCGGCAACAAAAATCGCCGACCACCTAATGCGTAGACCTGCAGAGGGTGATCGGCCGAGATGTCACACAGGGGGTGAGAGCCAGTGCGTCACCAGTCGGAGCTGGAGGCGCGCCCCGCTGGCGCTGATGTCGCTCCGTGCGCGCCAGTCACCGAGCGTGGCGCCACCCAGCCACGGCGCTCCGGGCCGGCGGGCGTCGGCGCCGCATCACCTCCGCTTCACGTGCACACTGTAAGTGGAAACTGCTGTCTGAACGCGTAAAAATGCATCTTTCATAGTCGGGTGCAGACTGTCCTGCGCGGACCACCCAGCGCGGAAATCAAAACTTCCTCCGTCTCCAGACAGGTGGGCGCACCGCACCGCCGCCGCATGCGATCCTGTCGCCAGCGCTGTCGCAGTGGGGCGGCGGCGGGCGGTGGGCGGCGGGCGGTGGGGCGGCGGGCGCCGGGCGGTGAACGGCGGGGCGGGCGGCGGGCGGAGGCGTTTCACTTTGGCTTATCTTGTATTGGACGCAGTCACAAGCAATAAGCATTGCGCAGCTTTTCCTCTAATGCCCTCACTTTTTAGGATCCCACACTACCCTCTAAAGTCGCAGGACTAAAGGAAGCTTCTGATGACCCTCACTAGCTCGGACCCAAATCGATGCACGAGGACCCAAATCGATACGGTGACCCTTAGAAACCTACCACAGCAGCCAAGGCGTTGTCTTTTTGGAAGGGGCCCCGGCATGGGTGGGGGGCCCAATCGCCACATCTTGCACACCCTACGAAAATTTGAATCCGCGGTCCCTGGTGCCTCGTATAGGTGTAGTTGATTTTCAGTACTTTACCGCAAAAACTGTCGCAAACCAAGATGTCAATTTATGTATCCTCGCGTTTTATTCTTTTTACTTTACCGAAAAAACTGTCGTTGGGCTCATGCCTGACGCCTCCGTGATCTTAACGCTTCGTTGGCTGAGTAAAAGGTCGATCGCCCAATGGTGGCAGTTCCTGCTCCTGGAAACACCCGCCACAGTGGGGTCACGACAGGAATAAGGAAACCAAAGAAGAAGCAAAAAAAATTGTTGAGACCATGACCGATGGTCCGTCCTCTCCGCAAGCTCGTCTCTGACTGTCCTCCTATATCCCGCGCTCCCCTCGTGCCTCCCGCCCCAGCCCGCCCACTCCGCTTATCTCTCCCCCACTCTCCTTCCCTCTCCCTCGCTCTCTCCGGCATCTGTCTGCCCTCGCCCAACGACTCTTAGCCGGGGGCCGCTAAGTTGCCACAAACAAAGACGTCAATTTATGTATGGTCGTGTTTTATTCTTTTAACTTTTGAAACATGTTTAAAAACTGATAGCATGTGGAATGAGCCTGTGCAGCGTTCTGACGTGTCAAACGTGTCTGTTTAGTATAAAAACAAAATGGATTACGGTTAGATAGACTTAGCGATGCAACATGACCCTTTCGGGTTAGGTCATGACCTTGACCTGAGGTCAAATTTTCAAGTTGACCTTTCAAGGTCAAATTATACCTAGTTCGTTCAACGCGTCTTGACGAGCGGAACACGATGCCGGTAAAAGCAAGCTCGTGCGCAAGGCTTCAGTCAAAAGCTATTGCAGAAAAAAATTGTTTCCAAAATATCGGCTATTTTGGCACTTTTTACCCCCTTCAGGCAAAACCACTGACGCTAGGTCAAATCTGAGAGAAATATTCAGAAAGAATAGGGCTATCGAATGCGCTTTTCCGCTGCGTTGTAGCTCTATATTGGTTCCCGAGTTATGCGTTGGCTTCTGGGAAATTGTCCACATTCGACCTGAAAATCGGCGAAATTTTGGCTTCAATGACCTCCGGTGATGCATTTAATATTTCGTTTCCAGCAGTACTATTCTATTAGTTAGGTAAGCACAAACGTATAAATGTCAGGATCGTGGCCTATGGAGAATAGGGTCAGATGGAGTCATAAGCGTAGAAACCATGAGTGCAGTAGGTGCATCTGCACCCACAATAATCATCTAGTGGATGCAGGCAATGTAATATGCACCCACAATAAACTGGGACAAAAATCCCTTTTTCCATCAACGCATCTTTCCAGTTCCCATACAGCATCACACAAATTCATGATATTTTGCCCTCTGTCCATCATTCGAAGCATATGGTACTCTGATGGATGGTCTGATGAGGCAGGGCGTTGATGAAGCATGTATTTTTGCTTAGATGAAAAAAAAAACGGAACACGTGACAAAGCACATACCGACGACCCACTCTAGGAAGTTGTTGCCCGATATCTTCCAAACAGGCCGGCCCAGTCGGCCGCTTTTATTTCGTGAACTATTGACATTATCAATGCTTCAAAATGCAATTTTCGGTATTCTTTCGACATGGTACAACCCTCGAAAGATCGTTTTGAGCCCCCACTAGAAACGGTTTCCTAATATCGGTGGCGGTACTGACTACTGAGAACACTATGTACACACCCGGTGCCACCCCCCCCCCTCCCCCGCTCCACCAGCTATGGCTAGATTTCTGCACTCATACACCCACAATGTTCCAGCCGTTCCTTTGTCTTTACGATGTTGTCCTTTCAATAGTTTGTCTTTTCGATATTATGCACCCGATATTTTGCCTTTTGATATTGTTCTCTCGATAATTTGTCTTTTCAATACTCTGCACTCGATATTTTGTCTTTCCGATATTTCGCTTTCGATATTTTGTCTTTTCGATAATTCGTCTTTCGATATTTTGCAAGTTCGATATTATGAAGGTCGATATTTTTTATTTCGATACTTTGCTATTTCAATATGTGCGATTTCGATATTGTGCAACTCGATATTTTACGATTTCGATATTTTGCGGTTTCGATATCTTGCGACGTCGATGTTTTGCTTTCGATAATTTGCTTTCGATATTTTGCGATTCGACATTTTGTGTTTTAATATTTTGTCATGGAATCCGTTTTAGCTAACCTGGGCGTTTTACACCATTCTCCCTTACATGAGATAAGTGCATAGCTCTGCTTGTAAAAAAGTTCTCTTCCCGAACGCGATAAAAAAAACTCATCCTGTATTCTCCAAATGTCATTTATGGTCAGGTGAGGTGAAGATGAATTACAAAACAAAAGTCGTAATATATGGTATCACGTTCCTTACTGTATTCGATTTGACGAAATTTCCATTCATTACCAAACGCACCAAATGTCCGTCCCCACCGCGCCGTCCCAAACAGCGTCTAATACAAACAGGTGGAGACACGCCATCAAATCATTATCAATCTCTGTCAAACGCCAAAGACGCTGTCCGTAATATGCTCTCTGGCGGATGGAATGGGTCAGCTGCCGGCTCTGTGTGACCTGCGGGTGCGCGGCCCGGCCGCGGGGCCGGTGGGGAGGGGAGGGGAGGCAGGGCGGCCGGAGCGCGACACCACACGATTAGTGCGGCCGCACCAGCCAGCCGAGCTGAAAGGTCGCCCACCGCCGAGGACACATATAATGGCGACACAAATACCGTGTCATTACGGGTAAATTAGCGGTCGTCCTATCATCCGCTCGATATGAATTGAACACTTGAAATGACGGTCTGTTGACAAAATTACAGCTCGCCATTGTGACAGCGAAAACAGGATGCGCTGGGCCGCGTCACTGAGCGGGGTCACGGAAATGTTGCGGCGTCTCGTAACGGCGCACACGCTCGCTTTTTTCCGCGGGGCTCTAGCTCCATTAGGGGCAAAACGGCGGGGGAGGTTCGTACCAACCTCCCCCTCGGCCTGGGGCGTATGTAGAAAACCAACAGGTCCCGCGAGGGTTAATGCCTCCCCCCCCCCCGGCATGTTTTGGGTGGCGAAATACCTCAGCGGCCAGTAACTGCCGAGCTATATGCATGTTATGTAGGTAGAACTTTGCCCAATGCCAATCCCTCATTGGACATTACGCTTACCTATATGCTATGATATAATGGCATCAATAGGCTTTAAGGCTGTAGACTATAATGGCAAATACAGAATATAGGTGATTTGGCATGCCTCCTATAAATCACGAATGATAGGACCTAATGAATGTATGAAGAATTAATTGAGAGGTGTTGATGATATTCACATTTTCTCAAAAACAGTTCTTATGGTTATATTCAACAACATCTATTATCAAAGGCATACGGACAATCAGACCAAACACTTGCTAGAAAAAATAGCATCACCAATAAATCTGAAAGCATGTTGATATTTCACCGGCAAGGGATTTTTACGACAGCGAAGACGGGCAATGCAATTTACATACACCTTAGCAGTCGTCTGCAATGGCATCAGCTTCGGACTAGCTGATGACGATCCACATTAACACAAGCCTCACGAAGCACATATGAACGAAGTCTAGTCTATAGTCATATGGCAAATATGAATTGTCCGGAACCGACGGGAAGCATCAACTCTGATCGGCGACAAATCGAGTAAGACAGGCCCGCCATGAGTTCATGCCCACTTGTACTGTACGTGCGGCAGGAAGGGCAGCCGATCCGTCTGATGCAGGTGAAAAGGCCACAGCGGCGGCCGATAGCACGGAGTCGGGCCGGCGGCGGCCTGCCAGACCTCCGGGCGCAGCGGACGGGGAGTCGCCACCGCCGCCACCTCGTGATAGGCTCTGACACCCACAGTGGAGGCAGCCGATACCGGTGGCAGCACCGGCCGGCGCGGCGGGCCGGCCGGCAGACACCAGGTGCTCGGGGCGGCAGCCAGCCTGTCCGCGCCCAGCGGCTCACTCTCCTTTTGTTTTTTGTTTTTGGTGCGGCGATTTTGATACCACACTTTTATCTGTAATGGGGATGCATTGAGAACATCAGTACCACGTGACGAACATGGTCGCCGGGTCTTCGTTGAAGTCCCTGGGTTTTGGGGACTGGGGAGTCTGCTGCATCTAGGAGAGGCTCCTGGGTCTATGAGTGCAACTCCCCAGATCCAGGGGAGGTCCCCATATCCAGGGAAGGTCCCCGAGTCCAGGGAAGGTCCCCGCCTCCCCGGGTCCAGAGAGGTCCCCGGCGGGCGGGCTCACCTGGGTTTCGGAGAGGTACCCGGCAGGCGGGCTCACCTGGGTTTCGGAGAGGTCCCCGGCGGGCGGGCTCACCTGGGTTTCGGAGAGGTCCCCGGCGGGCTCACCTGGGTTTCGGAGAGGTCCCCGGCGGGCGGGCTCACCTGGGTTTCGGAGATGTCCCCGGCGGGCAGGCTCACCTGGGTCTCGGAGAGGTCCCCGGCGGGCGGGCTCACCTGGGTTTCGGAGAGGTCCCCGGCGGGCGGGCTCACCCGAGTTTCGGAGAGGTCCCCGGCGGGCGGGCTGACCTGGGTTTCGGAGAGGTCCCCGGCGGGCGGGCTGACCTGGGTTTCGGAGAGGTCCCCGGCGGGCGGGCTGACCTGGGTTTCGGAGAGGTCCCCGGCGGGCGGGCTGACCTGGGTTTCGGAGATGTCCCCGGCGGGCAGGCTCACCTGGGTCTCGGAGAGGTCCCCGGCGGGCGGGCTCACCTGGGTTTCGGAGAGGTCCCCGGCGGGCGGGCTCACCTGGGTTTCGGAGAGGTCCCCGGCGGGCGGGCTCACCTGGGTTTCGGAGAGGCCGAGAGAGTCGGCGAGCCGGCGCCGCTCGCCGCCCACCAGGTAGGGACTGGCGCGGTAGGAGCGCTCCAGTTGGCGCAGCTGCTCGCCGCTGAAGCTGGTCCGACTGCGCTTCGGACGGTCCAGATCCAGGCCCTTGGGGAAGACCAGCTGGCGCCGCCTTCCAGACGCGTCTGTCCGCAGTCGGGCCCGTTCGTGAGCGACCAGTGCACACATCGCCGCGACTGTACAGAGCACACAGACCCCAGCAGCGGGAGACCACCATCGTGCTTAGATATTAGGCAGCGCTACATTACAGCGACAAAGTGTCACAATGTCTGATTTATCATTAGTACAGTAGAATCCGCTTAATAAATCCATCTTGCTAACACGACGTTTTGGATTTACTAAGCGGTGGCTTTATTTAACAGGAGTAGTCATTTTCATTGAAACTAGCGTGTATCGCGGCTCTACAGTTGTCAGTTGACTACATAATGATGTTTCACATTTAACAATCAGCTGCCTAGGATGATAGACTGTGCCTTATCACGCAGACTGAGTGACACAGTTCAATGCTGTGACTCAACCCTCGCCATAGAAGATACAATTGTGTGATAGGCGGTACAGTCAGACGTTCCATTCCACTAGTATGTTGTTAGAGGTGGAACGTCATTTTGTAGTCAACTGTACATTCCGTTCCCCTCCAATACAAACGGATAGGCTAACACTCCTCATTGCCTGATTTATTCCGATGAGTGACCAAGGCACACTGCAAAGCTGTCACAGTCAGCGATAGCGAAGTCAATAAATCCATTCGCGATCACTCTCTTGTCATGCCTTGCCTGCAATGCCAACGAAACAGTTTAGCATTGGCCTGTTTTGCCAGGAACATTTCTCTGAGGTGCATGGTGATGGCGCTCTTTCTAGCCCTGAACTCCGTCCTGCAGACTTCTGCGCCAATGTGGTTCACTGGGAGGCGGGAGCGGGTTGGACGTCACATTTCGAGGGGGAAAGACGTGGCTACGAACTGAAAAACTCCCATCCGGTGGCTTTATTAAGCGGAGAAGCTGGATTTATTAAGCGGATTGATCAACAATGGGCGCCTATGGAGAAAATCCGTGGACAGCTCAATTGGTCACAATAAGCGGCCGGAATTAGATATTATCTGAGGATTTATTGAGCGGATTCCACCGTAGGAATACCGCAATCCATGTAGAATTTCCGTAGAAATGCGACAAAAAATGTTCCAAATTAATTAAGAGGTCAAATTCGCGTATGTTCTTAACATAAATAAAAGCACACATTTCCTATGAAAGTTGTGTAGTATTCTTTTCCTTCACAGAAATTCGCAAATTTCCATCGAATAAGGGCGCCGCGGGGCGCGGAGACATTCACATCAAATCCCTCCCCTGACTCCGCCAGGGCACCGCAGGCATCACATCAAATCCCTTCCCCTGACTCCGCCAGGACACCGCAGGCATCACATCAAATCCCTCCCCCTGACTCCGCCAGCGCACTGCAGGTATCACATCAAATCCCTCCCCCTGACTCCGCCAGTGCACCGCAGGCATCACATCAAAGCCCTTCCCCTGACTACACCATTGCACTGCAGGCAACTCTGTTCGGCCGGCGGAAGCGGAATGCGGAGCATCTCTGGCAGCATTCCTCCTGTTCGGTCTGTTCGGACAGGTCCAGTTCGTTTGCCACTTGATTGGCGCTCTATGGCGGGCCGGGGCGCACCCCTGCTGAGCGACCACCGAGTCTGAGGCGAGGTGAGGACACGCAAAGAGCGGCGCAGGCCGGGCGCGTTTCCGCCGCGCGCGCCCGCCACAATCGCCCACCGCAGGCCGCCCCGTCAGTTTATCAATAAACATCGCCGTCTAAAAGCGGGCAGCTGTCGGCGCCGCCCGGCCCACAATACCCCACACCGCAGGCGTGTGTTTATCAAGCAAATTAGACTCTTTCAGGCCAGATTAACCTTCCTTAAAGGGCATTGTTGCGTTTTTATTAGGCGTATTATGTGAGGAGCGCTGAGATTGGATCGCGTGAGCGGGCCGGCAATTTGAGAGCATCCCTTTCATAGTGTGCCAGTGCTGTCATAGACCATCAGCGCCGGGTGTCCCCGAGGGAGCGCAGGCCGGTCAGCTCGGCTGGGCAGCTCCGACTGCGCTCCACGGGCCCCGATCGGCCCCGTTTCCTGGGAGACGGCTCTGGGACGCGCTGACGAGTCCCCAGACAGTTCTGGGACGCACTGACGAGTCCCCAGACAGCTCTGGCTGTAGGTACAGGTCTCGCAGGTTTTAGTGGTAGGTCGCTCGGTGGGGCTGCTTGATTAATTTTAATTAATAATTAACGAAATAATTAATTTACTTCGAAACCGGACTTGATTTTACTTAACTGACTTCGTCTGTAATTGGGCCTCGGTTGCCCGTTGATGGTATACTGAATAAAATGAAAAATGAAAATGAAAAAAAATGGGAGCGAGGGCAAACAGTTTCGCCCCTGTATCGGTGAAATTTTGCTCCACCCTTACGCACAAGTGTGCCTTAGGTCACGTAGTAGCTGGAGAGGTAAGGGTTGCAGCGTGTGTAGAGGCTAGAACCGCTTTCTACTGCCTGGGCCGGCGACAGTAGACACGGAATATGGCCAGAGGACAGAGAAAGGTCAGGGGTCACATGCAATGTGCAGTGCTGTGTCCCGTCCCCTCCACGGGATTGAGCGGTCAAGGTGCCCGTAGCCAGCAGGCTGAGTGAGCCGGCAGCGTGCCGATCCATGGTCGTCGAGAGTTTTAGCCGCTTACCATTGGGGCCAGGAGACTTAAATGTTTTAGCACTGTTTCTTCTCTGAAACGGTTCTGTCATTTATCCAAGACCTGCTAGGCCGGAGATCGTTTTACACCAACGTTTTAATTTCTGTCGCACTATATTTCCAAGACAACTGTTACAAAAGTAACTGACCAGAGTGTGCATTTAAAGGGAATACCTATCACTTTTAACATGGGGTTTTGACCTGGATTAGCAGTTTGTATGTGGAGCTGAGACTAGCGCAAATCAGGAGCTCTTTATAGCGAGCTCGAAGAACGCCAAAAATGCAGCCACCTGTCGCAGAGGCCAAGCTCACCCAATCAGCATGCAGTTGGTTTGAGCTACGCAATATTATTGGTGAATGTCCTATATGCTTCCGCTGCAGACTCTTTAGTCTCTACCAACTAAAGATGGAATATAGCTGTTCCTGTATGAAAAGATATTAAAAACTCCTTTTGTAAACATCAATTAATTTCTTTTCTGATCATTTTAGGTGTAAAAATCATAAAACTGTAGCAAAAAAAAAGCAATTCGAGGAAAGTGGCACATTTCCTTAAGTGATTTCATTTTTAGAAGATAGTTCAAGTTCCAGTTACACCACTGTTAATTGTTATTAATTTTTTTATAGAGCAAAGTCGATATGATAGCTAAAACGTATGTCATATGAAAAATATTGGAATATGCCTTACTCTCGCTCATATCTACTCAAATGTCGTTCGCCCAAATGACGTTCGCTTAGGTGTCGCAGAACCGTCCGCGTTATGAAAGAGCCGAGCCCCTGGCCCGACGAGGGTATTTTACCTCAGTTCAGGTTTTCACTTCATCATATAGGTATGACAAGGATGTCAAAAGCTGAAATTAAAGGCACTTGGCAAACATAATTGAAAATGGACTAGGAATACTGTCCATGACAGATAGAACGATAGCTTTTCCCTTTGAGTACACAAAGGCATTCGCATGGCAGCCACAGCCCACAGGACCACAGGTCAACAGAACTTCGGTAATGGGGCAATCAAGGGGCGTATGAGCACTAACTATTCAAGCTTGGCTTGACATGTCATGCATCAAGGAAACGATGTACCGTACGAAAGGGAATACCTGAGGACATTGAACCAACCTAATATGACGCGCTATGCACGCAGTTCAACACTACAGCTTTGACCTGCTCCCTAATACGCTTGCAAACCATTCCGGTTATCTTTTGTTCGCTAGCCTCCCAGCTGGGGAGCACACACTGGAGTCGATTAAGTCCATTGAATCGAATGTCCCGTGCACGTCCGTGTCACAGGAGGACGGTAATTCGTTCGGGTGACCCATCGGTCCGCGGCCAATGCCCAACACATTGGACCTCTGTCAGGTCAGGTGGACCGTCCAGCGCCGAGCGGCTCTCATTTACCACACATAATGGGCCCGCAGCCGGTTATCGGCTACTGGGGTGCAGATATAAGGCCGGCGCAGCCCCGGTCTGCCGACGGCTGGCCGACCATTGCGGCGGCCGCTCGGACCGCGCCGCCTGCGCCCGGAGGAGTTGCGATGCAGCGCGGCGCCTGCCGCCGGCTGCTGGGCGCCGCGGCGCGGCTCGGCCTGCTGCTCGTGCTCGCCGCCCTGGTGTGGCAGCAGTGGGCGCAGTACCGCGCGCAGCCGGTCAGCTCCAGCTCGCGGCGGCGCCTGGCGCCCTTCCCGCGACTCACGCTCTGCCCCGGCATGCACCTCAAGGACCTGGCCGCGCTGCGGGCGCTGCGGCTGCGGCTCGAAAACGGCACGCTGACCGTGGCCGAGTTCTACAACCGGACCACGCTGCAGCTCACCAGCTCCGAGCACAACCGGCTGACGATCCTCGGACGGCGGCCCATCACCGAGCGGGTCGGCGGCCGCGGCCAGCTGGGCCTCTGGCGCCAGCGGTTCTACTTTGTCCACCAGGATGGGGGTGCGTGGCCGGCACGGTGTTACACGTTCGAGCCCAGCGAGTACCTGCAGCGGCGCAGCGTGAACGAGTTGGAGCTGCTGCTGTTTCTGGGCGTGGCGCCGCTGTTCACTGACCGCCGCGGCATCGCGTACCGGCTGTACGTGCACGGCGCCGAGGAGGCCAACGTGGCCGACCTGCTGCCGCCCGAGCTGGGGCCGGCCGTGCCGCGCACCGCCGTGCTGCTGCTCCGGCAGGGCGGCGCCAGCCACCGGGTGGCCGCGCACATGCGCCGGCTGGCAGACGTGCGCCGCCGGCCGTGCCGCTCCGAGCCGGGCTACTCGCTCACCCAGTGTCTGAAGGAGTGCCAGTGGCGCCGGCTAGCCGGCCACATCGGCTGCCGGCTGCCGCACATGGTCTCGGCTGGCGTGTTCCTGCCGGACACCCGAGGCCCGCTCGACCACCTGCCACCGTGCCGGCAGCCGATTCACAGAAAGGGAAGCCAAAGGCACCGCGCAAGCCATCACATACTCGACCAATTCCCGGACAAATGCTTGACAGAGAGCTTTTCTTTCAGCAGACCTCATTCGATGAACCATACTCAGCAGACCTCTTCTAAAACAAGCCAAGCTTTAAAAGTCCTCAACTATGAAAGACAAATTGACGCTGATAATACTGGTGACTTTGGTATCATCATGATAAATCAGAAAAGACGGGGCATTTCATCAACGTATTTAACGACATCATCCTCCAAAGCAGCCAGCTCCCCAAACAACTCATCGTACTTTCCGACCGAGAGCGCTGATCATTCCAAGCACTCGCTGGCGCTGGGCGGCTCAGCTGATGACGGGCGTCAGGCGACTGAGGAGGCCGTCGGCAGGGTGGGCGCAGACCGCGGCGGCCGCCGATCCCCTACCGGCGCTGTCCCTGTCCGACCACGCCCCCGGCGCTCCCCTGCCGGCGCTCTCCCCCGCCGAGCACGCCCCCGGCGCTCGCCAAGGTTCCGCCGCGCCGCACCCGGGCCGAGCCGAGACGAGCTGCGGACGGCGGGGAAGACCGTGCGGCGCAAATTTCTGGATAAACTGGATGGCTGTAACTGCCTGCCTGCCTGCAATCAAGTTGCCTATACGACGCAGGAATATGACGCAGAGAGAGTCTATCACTTGAAGGATAGCAAAGTGCAAGCTGCCAGATGTCAAATCAAGTTGCTGCTTCTGTTTTCTCTCGACACAGAGGAAGTTGAGGAGCAGATGGCCTTCACGCTCAGCACGTTTCTGGCGAACCTGGGAGGCCTGCTGGGAATGATCACAGGATTTTCATTTTTTGTTTCGGTTGAGATAGTAGAGGAGGCTTTCGACACTATGGCTAGAAGAATCAAAACATTCCGTCAGAAAAGGTCGGGAAAGCCAATGGCCTGAGTTCCCTGGAAGCCAACAACAGACACGCATGCAAACCCCACACTGCCTAAGTGCCTAGTGCCTGATCACTAGCTGGCTATGTATCGAGTTTGATATACACTATACAGTATACAGGGTGGCTCACTCACTGCTAAATTATTTAATAGGTAAGGCGTTCAATAGCATGTACCTACATTATGCATCCATAACGGTGCTCCATAACGGTGTTAGAAGGGGCAGTCTGAGCCTTAAAAAACGATAGAAACAAAGTAAATTCCGCCTCAGATGCCATGTGTTCGTTGCACGAAAAATCGGCAATTTTTTATAGAGGAAATACATTTAGGTAGTGGTACGACCCTCCAGGAGCAGAGAAATGGTTCAATCGGTGTATTATTTTTTTTTTTTGCATAAGAAATGAACGATACAGGCACTCCGCCAAAATGGCTTAACCCTCTCCCGTAATGGTGTTTTGCCAGCCGCGGACGGGTAATCGGGGGAGGGGGGTCCGTTGGATCCCTCCCCTTGCCGTTCGGCCCCTGATCGAGCTGAAGCTTCGCGGAAAAAGGAGCGTGTTGGCCGTGACGAGATGGAGCTGATGATGCCCAATTTTAAGGTCCGAGGTCATCGGTTAACCTTCCAGGTCAAGGCAATGATCCAAAGACCAAAAGTCGGGAAAATCGGGCCTGTCAGAGGTCAGAACTTCGTTAAGTGACGCTGTTAAGGTTTTTCGGGGTGCTTATCACGAATTTCAAGTAAGTTTTGATCACAGATGTCTAAATGCATTGAGGCTAGGTCAGGTCAGGTCGGGCTAACCAGTAGGTACGGGTCCTGCCGAGTGCCGGGCGTTCATAATAATTGTTAACCATCACTAACAGCCTCGTAACATGTTACGAAGGTATCAAAACTACTTCGTCAATGTTCGAATGATTGCCAAATACCAAATCTGGTCCAAAAACTAGTCTAGAAACATGTAAAAAAAAAACGGATAACGTGAGCCGACATACGACGCATCACGATTCCGGCCAAACATGGTCTCGAGAGGTAGGTTACAGGCCAAAGGTCAGAGTCATACAATTTTCTGGGTAGGTGTAGAATTGATAAACTTAAGGGTACTGAAAGTTTCATTGCGGTCCGCCGCTTTTTGCGCGAGTTATTTGCGAAAAAACCGAGGGGATTATTTCCACCCCCCCCCCCCACAAGTGCGACGGTTAAAGGGACTATCCCACCTTTAACATGGGGTTTGAGTTGAGATAGCCAAGTTTGCGGCGAGGTTCAGAAACCACTATCTATCTAGGTTGCAACCCCCGCGGCCTCTTGGTGTTGAAGAAATTCGTTCCCTTCATTTGAAAATGGGCCTTGTACAAGGCCCTATCTTCAACATGGAGCGACCGTTAGTGTGACGTCACCTCGTTTAGTCATTCTGATTTAAATGGGTTTGTTCGTTGAAAAATCACTTAAAACTTGGTCTGAACTTTGTTGTGGTGCCTACAGAGTAAAAAGAATCAGCTTTATGACAGTAATGTGGCCTGGGGAAGGAGGTAATTTTGGGCTGTGACGTCACATATTTGAAAGTTTGTGTTTGGAATATGGGAAGCTTAAGATGTTTAATGAAAAATAAATGCCAGAACCGTGTTCCTGGTCATCCAATCTATAAAGTCGGGCACAATTTAACTGGTTTTAACAACATTTTAGAAGGTGGGATAGTCCCTTTAATGGAAATGAGAAGAGGTTTCGTGCTTACACTTCCGCAAAGTTTATCAGTGGCTGGTTGTTAAAATAACCAATATGAGCTGTTAGTACTTGCCTCGTGGAACGAACGCGAGTTTTAGTCCTTTTTTATTCGACCCTCACTATAAAGAATAATATTGTCCAAGTGCACATTGCATTGAGGAGATGAATAAAATTTTCCAAATGTGTTTTGAACACCAGTCAAGTAGCATTACTTAGTGTTGAACGCTGTGCGATTTATTGATAAGCTCATTTATAATTCCCCACAAGTCAAGCATCGCTTTGGTATTTCAAGTAGGTATAGGCAAATACTCACTGCAAGTCGGGGAAATGTGATTCAAATACAAACAATCTTGATTAATTAATTATCTGTGAAAACAATGTGCGCTGGCCAGCGTGTTCGGATAAAATTTCGTCTGACATTTTTTCTTCGGACAGTTTATCGTCTGCAGATTTTCGTCTGACATTATTTCGTCTCGCAATTTTTCGTCTGTGCATATTTTCGCATGCGCATTTTATGGCCTTTGTATTTTTTCATCCGACATTTTTTCGTCTGTGTATTTATTTTTTCGTCTGTACACATTTTCGGTAGGACATTTTTATCATCCAATAAATTTTGCATCCATTTTTTCAACTCTAAGATTGAGTGAAAACATATTACGATGCTACTCAACTGTGAGGAAAGTGACGCCATAATAATTCACGGGGCGAAGCAATGCAATGCCGAATGCAATACCTCGGGAGAGATAACCGGCAATAGTAAGTCAAATACTTTTAGGTTAAGTCGTTGTGTAACCACTTAACCTAAAAATATTTGACTTACCATTGCTTGCAATCTGTTCATGGAAGTAACTTTGTCTTTACCTATTTAATTTTTTTAGGTAGAAATGAGGCAAAACAGAAGGCAATGTTAGGTAAGCCGTAAGGTTTGACTATGTTCTGACCATTTTGCTCTTTGTCTATTCGCCATCTCACTTAATGTTTCCATTCACCATTTTTTACGTGTTTGGGCAAAGAAATGTCCAGGATGATATTACGAAAAAGCAGAAATGCACAGATGAAAAATATACGGCCGAAAAAAGTCCGGCCGAAAAAATTACTGACGACAAAATACACGGACGAAAAAATGCACGAACACAAAAATGCGAGACGAAAAAAGTCGGACGAAAATCTGCGGACGAAAAATTGTCCGACGAAAATCTGCTAGACGAAAAAGTGTCATGGAATCGCTGGCCAGTTCTCCAAGTATTTCATCTAACAAATGACGTGCTGTGTTTAAAGAGACAATTGCAGTGAGGGAAGAATTAAAAAAAAACTTAAAAAACTGTATGTAGTATTGTAACTATGTAGCAGTTGGCACACGAGTTACAGAAATATACATATTCCTTGTTGAGACATGGTGAGCGTTATCTTGCGAGCAACGTTTCACAAGTCTTGCTGTACCTAAGACTATCCAGAGACACATTTTGTTGAGTTTTACACATTTGATGATGGCCTGTTTTCGGTCAGCAGTGTTCTTGCAATTGTCATTTGTCACAAATGAGTAATTACACCGATTTAGCGATCACAACGTACCTGTGACTTCCATCGTTTGCACGTAGTCTGGCAGATCTTTGCATACTTGAGTCGAATCGGTCACAGTCGGCTCAGCAGCACTAGACATCATGAATACCTGAAAAAGACACCGCATAGCAGGATAAGCAGACATGTGCATGGATCCGAGTGATGGATCTATGATCTCAGTGGATCTCGAAGCAAAGTACAGGTTGGGATCTATGATCTCACCGGATCCGGCGTGAAAAATACATCTTGGATCTATGATCTCATATGATCTGACGATAAATTAAGAAGATGGATCTATGATCTGAGTGGATCCCACCAGGCACCACATTTGAAAACATATTTTAACCCTCGCCGGCACAGGGGGTTGATGCAGCCCCCCCCCTAAGATTTTTCGTGAATAACTCGCGTAAAAAGCGGCCGATCGCAACGAAACTTTCAGTACCTTTGCATTGATCTAACTATTTTACATCTACTTCGAAAATTTAATGACCCTGACCCAAATGACCTTTGACCTGTGACCTCTTTTCCGAGACCATGTTTGGCCGGAATCGCTATTCGACGTAAGTCGGCTCGCATTAGCCGCGCGTTTGCAAGCTTTTCGTGGTTTCAAACGTTCAAACATGTGATTTGATGTTGCTCCCATGCCTTATGGTGGGTGTCAAGGTCACCTGAAGGTCAGGTCAGGTCATTGACCTTTGGTGACCTCGGTTCACTGTTTCGAGTTTTCCATGTTTCTATTTGGAGCTGAATTCGAATTTAGCAACCATTTGAACATTCACGAAGTAGTTTTGGTGCCTTCGTAACATGTTACGAAGCTGTCAGAGGCGGATGACAGGTACTACGAATACCCGTCACGACCCCTACCGGTTGAGCTGACCTGACCTGACCCTACCTGGTCTAAACGTTTAACATCATTTGTGATCAAACTAACACGATATTCGTGATCAGCACCCCGGAAAACCCCTTAGCAGCCGCACTGCGACTTTCTAACAGGTCCCGATATTCCCGATTTTTGGGTCATTGACCTGACCTGGAAGGTCACCCGATGACCTAGGACCTTAAAGTGTCGGCGAGGGCTAAGGAAATATGCCTAGGGGAGACCCGGGAGGTATGGCCCCCGGGAGGCATGGGCCATCGCAGTTTTGAAGAAGCGTTGCGTATTTTTACACCTTTGACGACCACACAAGCTAGTAAGAGCCATTTCGTTATGCAGCCCACGTGATTTCCAAAATATTCCTCTGTCTTCTTTGGCAACGAGCGGTGATAAAGCGTTATTGCCCTCTTCGAGTAAAATACGGTACATAAAGTAAATTCGTGATCAATGTGAACCAGGCTCGTTTTAGTATGTCAGACCATTGCTAACGTAAAGTTTAAGGCATGCAAATTAAGACTGGATTGACAATTTGAAGCTTTATGTAGTTAGGATTTTAAATGACCTTTTCCTCGATAATTAATAAGAAATTCAATAAAAAGTAAATATTTTATTGTTTGGCAAATTTTCGAACAACAGTTCATTCTCAAGCCACATGAAACAATTGACAACGAAGTTTTATAACTGCCGCCAAGCTACATTTTTTGAATTATCACACGTGATGTACAAGGTGGTCTTCTTAAAATCAGAAATCTGAAGTTAATCGATCATATCCCAAGCTGCTCCGAATCCACCTATTCACATATACATACATACATGGCCATCAAAAGTAATATGCGAGCACAATCACATAAATATATACATGGTTCGTTTTGGTCGTGGTCGTGATGAATAGATCGCGTAGCATTAAAAAAAAGGTGACAACAATGACAATATAAACACTTTGGAAGTCTCGTAGCAGATTATGTCGTATAAAGTTCGGTTCGGTTTAAACAATCATACAAATGCATACAACTACTCGTAATATGCGAGCACTCTCAATTCCCATACATGAATATGGTTCGTCTTGGTCGTAGTCGTGCTAAATAGCTGATCGTGTCGCATTAAAAAAAAAAAGAAGACAACAACAATAACAATACAAACACTTCGAAAGTCTCGTAATAGATCGTGTCGTAAAAGGTAGGGTTTACACAATCATACATATGTATACATCTTCGAATCAAGCGCAGTACCTAACAATTATCCACACATAACAAATTTCAATGACAGCCAGTGGATAATGAAAACAAACAACTATCATTCTATAGTATGGGCCATGAAGACATGTTGGAGTTGAGTTTTGGGCGCTTCTTTTGGATCAGGAGGGATTCCGCGATTTTCCTATCTGGGTGGTCTTTCGACTTATACAAAACGCGTACTTTGAGGGGAATGCCTCCTTCGTGGGTGGAGTGGCACTCTTGAAAATGATCTCCCATGGGGGTGTCATGTGTTTTGTTGAGCGCGTCCCTCAGGTGTTCATTGAATCGTAAGCGCACCGGGCGCTTCGTCTCTCCCACGTATGTTACGGTCATCCCATTGCTTTGACAGACAGTACATGTAATCTCATAGACTAAGTTTTTCTGCGTGCAGTCCCCAGAGAACCCCGATCTGCATGTGTGACATCTTTGACCTCCTGGGCATAAGGGCTTACATAGTGCTGACCTCACTAGTTTATCTTTTAGTTTTTGTGAATTTGTCCATGCTAACTTTACATTGAGGCCTGATTGTCTCACTTTGCTCTTAACTTCGCACAACAGTCTTTCATCTACGTAAGGAAGTGTGAGGAATCCATCACAAGGTTCTTGGGTCTTGTTCCTTCTAGTTCTTGAGTGAGTCTTATTCCCCCTAGCCTCTCTGAGCAACCTGTGCAGGACGTGGTTTGGGTAGCCATTCTTTAAGAGTAACTGCCTTATCTTTTCTACACTTTTCCTCTCCTTCATGCTGCTTGATGAATTCCTGATAGCCCGTTAAGGTAGCCATTCTTAAAGAATGGCTACCCAAACCACGTCCTGCACAGGTTGCTCAGAGAGGCTAGGGGGAATAAGACTCACTCAAGAACTAGAAGGAACAAGACCCAAGAACCTTGTGATGGATTCCTCACACTTCCTTACGTAGATGAAAGACTGTTGTGCGAAGTTAAGAGCAAAGTGAGACAATCAGGCCTCAATGTAAAGTTAGCATGGACAAATTCACAAAAACTAAAAGATAAACTAGTGAGGTCAGCACTATGTAAGCCCTTATGCCCAGGAGGTCAAAGATGTCACACATGCAGATCGGGGTTCTCTGGGGACTGCACGCAGAAAAACTTAGTCTATGAGATTACATGTACTGTCTGTCAAAGCAATGGGATGACCGTAACATACGTGGGAGAGACGAAGCGCCCGGTGCGCTTACGATTCAATGAACACCTGAGGGACGCGCTCAACAAAACACATGACACCCCCATGGGAGATCATTTTCAAGAGTGCCACTCCACCCACGAAGGAGGCATTCCCCTCAAAGTACGCGTTTTGTATAAGTCGAAAGACCACCCAGATAGGAAAATCGCGGAATCCCTCCTGATCCAAAAGAAGCGCCCAAAACTCAACTCCAACATGTCTTCATGGCCCATACTATAGAATGATAGTTGTTTGTTTTCATTATCCACTGGCTGTCATTGAAATTTGTTATGTGTGGATAATTGTTAGGTACTGCGCTTGATTCGAAGATGTATACATATGTATGATTGTGTAAACCCTACCTTTTACGACACGATCTATTACGAGACTTTCGAAGTGTTTGTATTGTTATTGTTGTTGTCTTCTTTTTTTTTAATGCGACACGATCAGCTATTTAGCACGACTACGACCAAGACGAACCATATTCATGTATGGGAATTGAGAGTGCTCGCATATTACGAGTAGTTGTATGCATTTGTATGATTGTTTAAACCGAACCGAACTTTATACGACATAATCTGCTACGAGACTTCCAAAGTGTTTATATTGTCATTGTTGTCACCTTTTTTTAATGCTACGCGATCTATTCATCACGACCACGACCAAAACGAACCATGTATATATTTATGTGATTGTGCTCGCATATTACTTTTGATGGCCATGTATGTATGTATATGTGAATAGGTGGATTCGGAGCAGCTTGGGATATGATCGATTAACTTCAGATTTCTGATTTTAAGAAGACCACCTTGTACATCACGTGTGATAATTCAAAAAATGTAGCTTGGCGGCAGTTATAAAACTTCGTTGTCAATTGTTTCATGTGGCTTGAGAATGAACTGTTGTTCGAAAATTTGCCAAACAATAAAATATTTACTTTTTATTGAATTTCTTATTAATTATCGAGGAAAAGGTCATTTAAAATCCTAACTACATATATCAAGATGTTCCTCGCTAGAGCACTGCATACCATTTCTTAATTTGAAGCTTTCTTTCAAGATTATGAGCTGAGATGCTACGCGCATTCTGGCGTCCTAACCGGGAGGTTCGGGCCACCCACCTCCAGTGATCCTAAATCAATACAATGATGCTTTCTTTGAATGTCCTCTTCAATAAGTTTTGTTTTTGTCGCGCATGGTGGAAAATTGGTATTTATATACATAAGGTCCGATCAACAGGGTGATTAAAAAACCACACCACTCGATGTATTTTGAGCTCCTGATTCCATATCTGATAGTTATTCATGGCGCAACCAAGTTTTAAATCAACTGCGCAATATTTACCGTCGCCGCCGGCCACCATCCCACGACACCCGCCCTCCACGCACTCCACCAGCCGTTTGCGCCACGTGAGATGGATCGAATGAATAAACTCCAAGGTTGAGTGAAAACATTACGCTATTCAATCTCATTATGAAAGTGACGTCATGAAAATGATCGTGGCGAAGCGGTGCAGTGCCGAAGGCAATGCCTTAGGAGAGATTACAGGCAATGGTAAGTCAAATATTTTTAGGGTAAGTGGTTGTGTATCTGGCCTCAGGCCGAAGGCCTGAGGCCTGATGCACAACCACTTAACCTAAAAATATTTGACTTACCATTGCTTGCAATCTATTCATGCGAGCAACTGTTTCCTTATCCCCGGGTAGGCAAAAATCAGTAGGTCAGGTTAGGTCAGGTTAGATTAGGTTCTGACAATTTTTGTCGTGTTTTTTTCCTATCCTACCCAACAAAACTCCAATTTTTTAAACATTTTTTTCGTGTTTTGTTATTTTGACGTCACTTTCATCAAACAATTTAAATAGAGAAGAAGTAATGCTTTTTACATTTAAATTGCTTTTTGATGATTTTTTTATATTTTTTATGTTCAAATAATATAATTATGATATCTTTTTTATCAAATATGCCTAATAGCTATGACCTTACGTAAACTTCTTTCCATTCGTAGCTGCAATCTAGAGCAGAAACTTCCGTTTCCGTTTGAGCAAACTGGTTTGAACCAGTTTTAGCAGGTGCTTTCCAGTGCTTTCCGCTTTCCCGCCAGTCTGTTAGTTGGATCATGGCTTCCGTGCCGGGTGGTTCGTTGTGCTCCGGGTGCAAGTGGGAGGAATACGAACTAGTTTCAGTTGCGTACCGCAACGAGGAACGCGTCCAGCGTATTTTTCGAAACCACGGTGAACTAGATTAGAGGTAAGTAAATTTTATCTCTCCGATCCACTTTTCAAGCATAAATTTTGCATATTCTTACGTTATTTGACATCCTGAATGTAGATAAGATGCTTACATGCGACGTAAAACAGTTCTACCATATTAAAAATATTTGCTACCGTATTTGGGGAAATGTTGGGAACCGGGGTTTTTGGGTCGGGGAGGGAATACAATGCCGTAAGAATGGTCATGAAAGTTGGGGAAAACTGTTGGGAACCGGGGTTTCTCTCCATACCCATAAACCCCGATTCCCCCTCCCCCACCCAAAAACCCCGGTTCCCAACAGTTTTCCCCAACTTTTAATATGGTAGCACTGTTTTCCGCCGCATGTAAGCATCATATCTACATTCAGGATGTCAAATAACGTAAGAATATGCAAAATTTATGCTTGAAATATGGATCGGACTTTATGTAAATATTTACCGGAAAATTTAGCTACAAATTGCATTTGAACAGAAAAGTATTGGGTCCGTATCAAAGCGTCCAAAACCGCAGCATCCAAAGTACGCAACATCCAAAACCGCAGCGTCCAAAGTACGCAACGTCCAAAAAAACGTCCAAAATCGGGTTTATAGGGGGCATTCACAAAGTCCAAAACCGAAACATCCAAAACCGCACCGTCCAAAAACGTATCATCCAAAAAACGCAACATCCAAAGACGCAACATCCAAAGTACGTAACCTCCAAAACCACAACGTCCAGGACCACGACATCCAAGGCACGCAACATCCAAAACCAACCTAACCTAACCTAACCTAACCTAACCGAACCTAACCTAACCTACTGATTTTTGCCTATCCCTAACCCAACCTAACCTAACCTAACCTAACCTACTGATTTTTGCCTACCGGGGATAAGGAAACCCAACCTAACCTAACCTAACCTAACCTAACCTAACCTAACGTAACCTAACCTAACGTAACGTAACCTAACCTAACCTAACCTACTGATTTATGCCTACCGGGCATAAGGAAACCTAACCTAACCTAACCTAGCCTAACCTAACCTAACCTAACGGTTTTGGATGTTGCGTACTTTGGATGTTGCGTACTTTGGATGCTGCGTACTTTGGATGCTGCGTACTTTGGATGTTGCGTACTTTGGATGATGCGTCCTTGGATGTTGCGTTTTTGGATGATACGTTTTGGATGTTGCGGTTTTGGATGTTTCAGTTTTGGACGTTGTGAATGCTCCCTATATACCCGATTTTGGACGTATTTTGGACGTTGCGTACTTTGGACGCTGCGGTTTTGGATGTTGCGTACTCTGGATGCTGCGGTTTTGGACGCTTTGATGGTCCCCCAAAGTATTGTTTGTCTTATTTCATGGAATGTGATTGAGTGAACCATAATAAACATGTGCCCAGGTGGCCTCCATGAAGCAAGCTGTTGGTCGCTTATGCGGTACCTGGGCTCTAAGAGAGCTCAAGGTAGATCCCAGCTACGATTATTGTTCTCAATGTCGAGAAAAGAATATGAAACATGGCACCGGCCCATACCTCCCGGTGTATTTTGATGGATCGAAAAAGCGCATGATTTATTAAAAGTTATCTCGAGACAAAATAGTTGATCGCAGGTGCCTAATATCAGGCACCCTTTACAGGCAAAAGGCAATGTCACGTACACAGAGTGAAAAACCAGGTCTAGCCACTGCCCACTGAAAGAAAATTCCCATTTCACAAAACCGGCCCACACCTCCCGGGTCTCCCCTACTTTCATTTTCAATGGCCAACCATTTTCACAGAGCAAAACGTATGCTTAAATACCGATTAACTTTTAGTTTAATTTTTCAACAGAATATGCATTTTCTGCGATTACGCATAAAAAATCATGCATTTAAAACACATTGTATGTTCTTCATTTATCACATTATTAGACGAACAGTAGCACACATACCTATGTTTAGGAGAGCACCAGGTTCACTTGGGGTCTTGCCGGCGGTGGCTGTCTGGGCAGAATGAATAGCACGATCTCTGCTCTCCCTCCGCGTTAAAAAATCACCCCGCCTCCCCCGCAGAGGCGTCACCAGGACTGATCACCGTAACGACCTACCAGAACATCTACTCAAATGTAGGTAGCGTCATGTTGCTGATAAAAAAAGGACAGCCATGCCCGTAAGGTGTCAGTCGCACCTAGGACCAAAACTCCCCCTGAGAGGGGTGCTGGACGCGCCCCTGGCTCACTGGACGGTCGGCGGCGGTGCCCTGGGAGCGGACGGGCGCGGGCGCCGGCCGCTCCGCAGCACCGGGTTGGCCACCGATCACTATCGGCTTATTTGAGGGCCATTGTCTGCAAACAAGATTAGGGCGACGACAGAAAGTCGGCGATGGCCGGCGCCGGGACAGCTGATCGGCTGGGCTGTCGCGGCCCGTGAACAGGGGTCTCGCGGCCGGGCTCGGCCTAATGCCTTAATGCGAGCCGGCGCTCGATGGACGGCGATAGTGTGTGTCACGGCGCGGGCGACGACGGCTGGGGGAGCCCCTGCCGGCTGGCGGCCGGTCCCGTCGGGAGCCGACAGCTCTCCGACCGGCCTTACCGCTCCGGTTGCTCCTCAATCGATTAGTCTCTTATCGCATGTTTTCATCGTCAGAAAATCGCTAGGTGTTAACTACATATTAATATTTCAGGTGAAAGGCCTGATCTGTCTAGACGTCACTTGGCTTAATGGATTTAGTCTGGAATAATTCTAATGTAAGGAAGCGTCGGGTTCGTAATTGCATATTGATGATGGTTATTCACTTTTTCAGTTATAAGCAATGTGTACTAGCAGTTTTCATGTCCAGAAAAAATTGCCTGAATTGAGGGGAAATTAGAGCACGCACTAGCTCAAAATGGTCAATGTCGTGAGGCAAACTTACGGTACTAAAAGACCTAAGAACATGTCCGTGTCATGATCAATCTTCCTTCCATTGACGCGGGAACTTACACTTACCAGCGAGCAGCATAAGCGCTGGCACTGCTACTGCCAATCAGCCCCCGTTCACGAGCTCCAGAATCCCTTTACCGTGACGTCACCACGGCGGCAGAATCTCCCTTCACCCATAGGCATGCATGCAAATTTCATCATCTTTCGGGCGAGCTGGAGAAAAAATCAAGGCTTCTTTGTCATCAAAAGATGTACCAATGTAACAATGAATTGGCCTCATTACGATAAATGGGACTGAAACTAAAAAAGTAGGCCTATATCGAGCCAAAATCAGCAATTCAAATCACCCCTTCATTTGAATGTGAAGGATTTCCTCTGATGACGTCACCACGGCGCCTTCCCAGCAAACATGCCCACATGGGTCCCATATGGGGTGAACATGGGCCAGATGGGCCCACGTGGGACATGGGCTACAGATGGGCTACCCATATGGGCCCCATATGGGATAAAAATGGGCCAGATGGGCCAAGCGCATGCATGGGCTGGAGATGGGCATCCCATGTGGGTCCCATATGGGGTGAACATGGGCCAGATGGGCCCACGTGGGACATGGGCTACAGATGGGCTACCCATATGGGTCCCATGTTGGCGCCGCGTGGGTCCCATATGGGGCCTACGTGGGCTGACCCATATGGGTCCCACGTGTCACCCACTGCCATTCCCATGTGGGACCCATATGGAAGAGGTGGGGGGCCCATGTGGGCCCCATATGGGAACCATGTGGGCATGTTTGCTGGGTTTATTTCCCTAGTGAACCAACCTGAGTAGTAAAGGAATCTTGCTGCCAATGGTGTGTGCTTGTAGTGTGTAGGTATGGTGAAAACCATAAAAACAAAGACTAGAACAGTCCGCTGCCTCTGCGACATGCGTGAATTGCGCCGCCAGTGAACCACAGTCGTTGATTCTGGCTGTTTACATGGAACCCTAGAGGCTGAACCAGACTTTCCGCGGAAATCGCAAGCGAAAGCCTATTCAAATGCATTATAATTCTGCCCGCATCAATCGCATGCGGGAGGTGCGTGCGATTGATGCAAGCGTGCTCCAATGTATTTGAATACCGAATAGGCTCCTGGCTCTCGCATGCGATATCCTGACTGCGGAAAGTCTTTCAGGCTTTAGGTGAAATCGTGTAGTTGGGTGGTTTCGTGCACTCCATTTTATGGAATGGACGGGGTGCATGGGCCTTACGGGTGGAATCTCATGAACGAACTTCATCAGAATGATAGTAGTTGGAACACATTTTGGGCAGGGGAGGTTGGGGTAATTTGGCCGGTGGTGTAAATTGGCCGCCCCCACCTGTACAGTATCTGATAAAAGTGAATGAAATAACTCTAGTTACGGAGCGAGCGAAGCGAGCGTAGTCTTTCCTTAGATTAACGGAAATTTCTGAGTATGAGCGGCCGGCCGGCCGGCCGGCCGTGGTCACGATTCTGCGACGCTTATATCTCAGCAACCACTTGACCGATTTACACGCGGTAATTTTTGTAGGGTGGCTTCATTCCTTCTACCAAGTATTGGACTATTGCCGATGCATGTGGGTGACCTCTTATGCACGTGCCACGTGCAAAACGAAGAGGTGTCACTTTTGTAATTGTTGCAATATCTCGGTAACTACTTGGCCGATTGCGCTGAAAGTTGGCATGAAGGTAGGCACCCACTAGGCAATGCATATTTATGTGCCAGAATTGGGGTGCTGCTGCACGTGCGCACGTGCAGGGGTCGATTCCAGATCTCGAGAACGGCTGGACCGATGGCGCTCAAATTTGGCACATGGTTAGGGACCGGTTAGTAGGGTGCCGTGCACAAGTCAGCTGGAGGTACCTCGTCGAAATTTCGCACGTGCAAGGCTCACCCTCTCGCTCGCTCCGTTAGTCGCCCTAAAAGGCGTTATACTGGTCTCTATTCATTTGTCATGGGTATAACTAACTCGAGGACAAATGTCAAAACTCCCCCCTTATAGTTTTCTTCAAAATAAGTAAAACGTGAATTTCATTAGAAATGGCAACTTTTACTTCCGATTAAAAAGTAGTATAACGTGTAGTATTTGGACTGTATACGAATTCCGACATTATAGCGCCATTCTGGGGGTGTTCAGCGGTTCCAAGAGCAATTTCATTTAGTTCCGTACAGCCATGACAACTTTATAGACAAAAATTTCAGAATAACAATGTGGGGTTATTTGGCCGGGACTAGCGGGGCAACTTGGCCGGTGCGCTCAGGGTCGCTTTGCTGGGACGGCCAAGTTGTCATGGTCAATTATAGGTACCATAAATGACATAATTCATGACCAACGTTGACTACCTTGAGCCTTTTTTCCTATTGGACAGCTGTAAGGGCTTGTGACGTCATCAAAGATAACCAAACGTTTTTTTTTTTTTGCTAATAAATCCTAACGGGAAAAGATACAGCCGCGCAAATGGTCTCATTGTGTTCAGCCCGTCAAGGCGCATCGAATGATTTACATGATGACCTTGAAATCACGTGACCTTGAGGTCAAGCGACTTAACCCTCGCCCGCACATGCCATTTTCCCATCCTAGAACGCACATGGGGGGGGGGTTGCCACCCCCCCCCCCGCGCCATTTCGTTTCTGTTGGAGATAGAGCTTAGCAGTAAAGACCAAAAAGATTCTTTGGGAAGAGACGAATCCAATGATACCCAGTTTTACCTTCTCAGGTCAGTCATTGACCTTCCAGGTCAGGTCAAACTAAAAAATATTGCTGTTTTGGGTCACCGTTGGATATCAAGTGCGCTGCTTATCAAATACCGATGACGATGCTGTTTTCTGGTGCCAAGCCAGCTAGAACCTCTTTGTCACACTACCCGACCAGAATTTTGCTGCTGAGGTCATTTCAGGTCAAGTTAGGTCAAGGTCAATTATATGTGTTTGTATGTCTGTGTGTGTCTGTGTGTATACTGATGTGTGCACCGATTGTTTTTCGGTCCATATTACATGAAATCATGATCTGAGAAGCTTTTACCAAAAATGCAGTCAAAAAACTTCACAAAAAGTAAATTCAGCTTGCCTAAAACGCAATTATCTTAGATGACCTAGGTTGACCTTGACCCTGACCTTGACCCCTGTACGTCGAACGAACAACATGTTCCATGATAGGTGGGAGGTAAGACTGGCAAAGAAGGCCGAAATCAGGGTGTCAAAAGCTTGCAAGGCCCATGGCAAGCGCAAGATGTTGAGAATTGGCCATTTGGGTCATGACATGACCTGAAAAACAAGGTCATATCTCCGAAACCAAAAATCACAGAAACTTGAAATTTTCAGTGGACATCAAGAAAGGATAGAGGAGCAGCTATACGAAAAATCAGCCTTCTAGCTTTAACCCGCGCCGGGCCGGTGCTCTGAGATTCCGCGCCGGGCCGGGGGGGGGGGTGTCTGAACAGGGTTCCGGACGAAAAGTCAAATGGTAAAAGGCAAAAGGATGATTAGTCAACAGACATTACGTCAAAAGCAAGAAGTCAAAAATCTTAAAAGTCAACAGGTAAAAGGTCAACAAAGAGGAAAGTCAAAAGGCAAAAAGTCAAAAAGGATAAAACGTCAAAAGATAAAAAGTGAAATTGCCAAAAAGTCAATGAACAAAAAGTCAACTAGCATAGAAGTCAAAAGACAAAAAGTCAAATGGACATTAGGTCAAAACACAAAAAGTAAAAACGGCAAAAAGTCAAATTGCCAAAAAGTAACAAGGACAAAAGTCGAAAGACAAAAAGTGAACAGGACATAAAGTCAAAATAAAAAAACACAAAAGGACAGAAAGTCAAAAGGACAAAAAGTCAAAAAACAACAAGTCAACCGGGCATGAAATCAAAATAAAAAGTCAAAAGGTCAAAAAGTCAAAAAGACATATAGTCAAAGTCCAAAAAGTCAAAAGGACAAAAAATCAAAGGGACAAAAAAAAACTCAAAAGGACAAAAAGTGAAGAGGACAAAGGTCAAAAGACGAAAAGTCAACAGGACATAAAGTCAAACTACGAAAAAATCCAAAGGAAAAAAGCCAAAATCCAGAAACTCAAAAGGACAAGTCAAAGAGACAAAGTCAATGACACCTGGATCATCAGTCATTACATACATGAGATAACATTTACAAACAGCTGTATACAATTAAGCAGGATGCTGCACAATATAACCTGCATCATTGGACATTGAAGCGAGACTGCCTCCATTGCGCGACTGATGGGGATTCCCATGGCCCGCAACCGCGACTCAGCTGGTCACACAGGCATGCTTGGCTGAAATCTGACACACATCCGTTGACACTTACGTGCTAGGTGGGAGCTCGCTCGCATCGTAAGGTTGTCATGAGGCAGCGTTACATGATCCTTCGAGATAACTGGCTGTTCCAGGCGCAGTTTACTGGAATTATTTCAACAAATATAGTAACCCGGAATGTTATCGATACGAAAAGTTTGCTTGTTCAAATTTCCTATATTGTGTAGGGAGACGTTTCTCATCAATTGATTCCGTCACGGGTTCTATTGGCGATTTCACACTTTTATTATAGTTCAAGCGTATTGTATGGTAGAATTGGTACAATAGTAAAGCGCGTCATTTCTTTTAGATAGGTGGAAGTTGGAACGAGAGGCAATTGTGTGATTGTCGGATTGTCCTGCCTTGAAAGGAACGCTCATATCAGCATCAACAGACAACAACCTGTTAATATTCACGGACTGCATACAATAAACCAGCGCCCCGTAGGAGGTTGGGCCGAAACGGCCCCCCCCCCTGTCCTTTTCGGTCGATATCTCCTAAACGGCTGGAGATATCGCCACCAAACTTTCAGAACCCCTCCGGGCATCAATTTTACACATTGTGACCAAAAGTTTATCCAGAGGCTATGATAGGTTGGCCACAAATGACGTCAGAATGACGTCATGTTCTGTCATTTTCGACCGAAAAAAGACCTTCGCGAGAGGACCTGTCAGGCCTACAGCTTTGAAGATACAGAAAAATGATCAAGACATAAAAGGTGTAGAATTGACAGGGCTACAAAACTGCTATCTCGGATTTTTGAAATTTTTGAGTTTTGACCCCCAAAAATAAAAAACATTTATATATATATATATATATATATATATATATATATATATATATATATATATATATATATATATATTAGCCAAAAAATCCAAAAAGCTTTTTTTGAGTTTCGAAAAAACGGAATATATGTGATAGTGCCTACCGTCTTCTATCTACATAACAAATTTCAGATCGATACCTTGTTTTTTGGCTAAGTTATAGCGAAAAAACTGTTCAAAAATGATGACGTCAAATTTTCAAACTCAATTTTTGGCACTTCTAGACCTCGTAGAGCAAAACAAAGACCACCATTAGACTCCCCGTGACGAGCTGCATCGAATCGATACCCATTTTATGCAAAATATCAACTTTGAAATTTGACCTAATTTGACCTGACCTTGACCTGACTTTCACCAAAACGTGACCTAGGCTGGCCCCAAAGGCTGCCTAACCCACATAATCGCATTTGCCATGTCAAATGGACCATAAAACATTATCACACGACACTTTCATATTGTGACCCCGGTGACCTGACCTCGCTGTGACCTGACCTGGTATCAGTGACCTCAGATAGCAAAGTATGTGTTTGACGAACAATGTACCATCGATGGTTTTCAATAAATTACCAATTTACTCGATTTCACAACACATTTCTTGAAATGCCTTTGAACGGTGAAAATCTGACCTTTGACCTGACCTGTGACGTCATCGGTTTGACCTAGGTCAGTGAAATTTGGTCCCAAGGTAGTTCCCGGGTGGGGCTATCGAACGCCGTTTGGATTTTGAAAATCGGCCGGTAACTTTCCGAGATCTTAGGGGGGGGGGACGAAACGCCCCCCCCCCTACGGGTGGTAGGGTCCGCCGGTAGCCCTACGGGGCGCGGGTTAAGGTGACCAATTTTCATCGAAAGGTACGGACTGCATCCAATTAAGGTGACCAATTTTCATCGAAATGTATGTATACTGTATAGGTCAATTAACCCTCGCCCGCACATGGGGGGGGGGGGGTGGTTGCCACCCCCCCCCCCCCCCCCCAGGTAGTCTTTCTGCTCTGCACTCAACATTTTTAGAGCTAGAAGGCTAATTTTTCGTATAGCTGCTCCTCTATCCTTTCTTGATGTCCACTGAAAATGTCAAACTTCTGTGACTTTTGGTTTCGGAGATATGACCTTGTTTTTCAGGTCATGTCATGACCCAAATGGCCAATTCTCAACATCTTGCGTTTGCCATGGGCCTTGTGAGCTTTTGACACCCTGATTTCGGCCTTTTTTGCCAGTGTTACCTCTCACTTATCATGGAATATGTTGTTCGACGATGTATAGGGGTCAAGGTCAGGGTCAAGGTCAACCTAGGTCATCTAAGATAATTGCGTTTTAGGCAAGCCGAATTTACTTTTTGTGAAGTTTTTTGACTGCATTTTTGGTAAAAGCTTCTCAAATCATGATTTCATGTAATATGGACCCAAAAACAATCGGTGCACACATCAGTATACACACAGACACACACAGACATACAAACACATATAATTGACCTTGACCTAACTTGACCTGAAATGACCTCAGCAGCAAAATTCTGGTCGGGTAGTGTGACAAAGAGGTTCTAGCTGGCTTGGCACCAGAAAACAGCATCGTCATCGGTATTTGATAAGCAGCGCACTTGATATCCAAGGGTGACCCAAAACAGCAACATTTTTTAGTTTGACCTGACCTGGAAGGTCAATGACTGACCTGAGAAGGTAAAACTGGGTATCATTGGATTCGTCTGTTCCCAAAGAATCTTTTTGGTCTTTATCGCTAAGCTCTATCTCCAACAGGAACGAAATGGCGCGGGGGGTGGCAACCACCCCCCCCCCCCACCATGTGCGTTCTAGGATGGGAAAATGGCATGTGCGGGCGAGGGGTTATCGAGATGCGATTGCTAAAAACACAATCATTTAGGACCTTGGAGCTGTGACGTCCAAAGAGAGGTGACAAGTATAGCGCATTGTGGCCACCAGTTACTGTCCCCTCTCCTTCATCTTCGCCTCCGCCCTACCTACGTCTCCTTATCGGAACTGCCCCCCCCCCCCCTGCCACTAGCAGGCACAGTACGCCAACTTTATATATATAAGTTCACATTCCAAATATACTTTTTAAAGCAAAGTAAAAATAGGTAGGAGAGTTCTTATCGGTAGTGTCGGGGCACGCACAGGGACGCGCCGAGACGCGCTATGCGGTGCAGCCGGCGCCCAGCGGGCGGCGGCCGGGGATCATGTGGCCCGGCGCGTGTCAGTCGCCGACCGGAGACGCGGGCTGTGGCGTACTTGTACCGACTTAGTTAACGACTGCTGTTAAAGACTACTTTTTGCTGTTGACTACATTTTGCGCATCAACTTTTCGCGCACCTATTAACTATTTGCTTGTTGACTTTTTGTGTGTTGACTTTTAGCGTGTTGACTTTTGAGCATGTTGACTTTTAGCGTGTTGACTTTTAGCATGTTGACCTTTCGCGTGTTGACTTTTAGCGTGTTGACTTTTAGGCGTGTTGACTTTTAGCGTCTTGACTTTTTGCGTGTTGACTTTTAGCGCGTTGACTTTTAGCGCGTTGACTTTTTGACATGTCGGCTTTTTGTCTATTTGACATTATGTCATTTGACTTCTTGCGTGTTGACTTTTAGCTTGTTGACTTCTGGCGTCTTGACTTTTTGGCAGGTTGACTTTTTGTTCATTTGACATTTTGTCCTTTGACTTCTTGCGATGTTGACTTTCTGTCTGTTGACTTAATGTCCTTTGACTTTTTATCCGTTTACTTTTAACGTTTTGACTTTTCATCCGGGAATCGTCTGAACACCCCCCCCCCCCTTCTAACTCGGCTCCTGGGCCACGTAGCGACACGCGGTAAGCGGCAATCGAAAGAACGTCCAAAATAAGGACGAAAACACTTCGGTCATTTTTTGGGTCAGGTCAAAGGTCAGGTCACCAGAGGTCACCAAAGGTCAAATGTTCACTATTTCAACATTTTGGAAACTGCCAACGGCTATCTCGGGAACCGATAGAGCTACAGCGCCGCGGAAAAGCGCATTCGATAGCCCTTTTACAGACCTTTCTGAGTAATGTTCTCAGATTTGACCTCAGGTCAACGGTTTAGCCTCCAGAGGGCAAAAACTCAAAAAATAGCCGTTTTTACGAAAAACGTTTTTTCGGCAATAACTTTTGACTCAAAAGAGCCATGACATTACTTTTGCCACCATCGTGTTCCTCTCGTCGAGACGCGTCGAATGAACTATAATTTGACCTTGAACGGTGAACTTGAAAATTTGACCTCAGGTCAAGGTCATGACCTGACCGGAAAAGGTCATGTTGCATATCAGTCGATCCGCAACGTCGAGCCGAACACATCTAAGGCGTTTTCAGCGCTCTAGCACGTCTCTATCAGAAGTTATTAGCGAAAAACTGTTAGATTCTGTTCGTGACCTGAGATGACCTCGGGGACATAACGAGGGGTCACAGTTGCCATTTTCCGGTTCAGTGTGTCCATTTTATCTACATATCGATGTTTGAGAGTGTCTAGAATAGCGTTCGTGCAAAACAGACGCTTTTCGATTTTCTCCCATTGACTTATAATGGAGAGGTCGCAAAATTGACCTGACCTTAGGTCACCGATATCAAAATTTCGAGATAAACATTTTTTAGATAATGTTGCTCTAATCAATCGCTGAAAGTTTCAAGGCTATCGATCAATCGGTGTAGCTATGACGAGCATTCTTATTTTTTCTGAGGTGAGGTCACTTGGCGTGACCTGGTGACCTGACCTAAGGTGACCTGGGTCTGAAATTTTTACAACATGTGCGGAAAAGATGCACGAACAGGTGTGCCAAAAACGGCGGCGCTCCGCGCCGCCGTTTTTGAGATATCTGCGAAAAACCGCAGGGGGGGGTGTTCAAACACCCCCCCGGCCCGGCGCGGGTTAAAAATGTTGAGTGCAGAGCAGAAAGACTACCTGGAGGGGGGTGGCAACCACCCCCCCCCCATGTGCGGGCGAGGGTTAAGGTAGCGTGACCTGAAGTCAACCTTTGACCTTGACCTCTCGAGGTCAACACATATATGTATCGATGCGGACTGACGAGAGAAATACGATGCTGCTTTAAGTTTTGACCTAGCTTGATCACTTCTAAAGTTATTCGTAAAAACTGTGATCGCATCTAGAGCCGCTATTTTGACTATTTTCGACCCCTGTGACCGTTGAGTCAACCTCCGAAATGCGTCAAATGCGTCGTATGACACACGTCATTGCTGAATGTGAAGCTAACTCGCCTATAACAAAAAATCCCGGCCTCAAACTAACACCGGCCAAATTTCCCCACACCCCCGGCCAAATAACCCTGCTAGTGGGGCAATTTGGCCGCCTTGCAGACCTTTTTAAAACGTCACAATTACAACATAAGTAATTACTATATCATTTTAAGTTCACTGCCCAGTAAAGTAAAATGAATGAGACACCTGCCAGCGTTGAGAAAATGCAGAAATGTGTCGTCAATTTTAAGTTACAACGTTTTCTAAAAAAAAAACGGCCAAATTACCCCTTTGAGAGGTTATATCTTGGACATGACTATGGCCTTGATAATACTATAGACCTTCGTACAGACCACGGACGCATAAATAAACTGGACCCGCAACCACCTCCATTCAGGTGAAGCAGACAAGGCGCCATCTTACGTTGCCAAAAAAAACGTGCTCTGGAAGGTCATCGAGCCAAAACAATTGGTATTGCGTCTAAACGGATGATCGGATCGAGATGCTGGTAGTACCGTTCGACGGGTAATGCCTTGAGGCAGGTGATGATGCATGTCACAGGTCACCCGGTGTCACGTTGCGCGTGCCACGTGCCGACAAACTCAGGAAGGGCAAAAATCTTTCAGCGACGCTTCAAATCAAACGGAGGGCGGCACAGGCGCCACAGCTGCAGGTCACATGTCCCGGTGTTCGACCACTAACATATGGTATGCTCGGTACCGGGGTGTGCGAAATGAACGTGCTAAGGGCGATAAACATGTTTTGAGGAGGAATCCTCCGATTCCGGAAATCCTCGACCTAGGCACACCAAATTCGGCACACTGACACTGCTGCACAAGCGTTTTAAAGGGACTATCCCACCCTCTAAAATGTTGTTAAAACCAGTTAAATTGTGCCCGACTTTATAGATTGGATGACCAGGAACACGGTTCTGGTATTTATTTTTCATTAAACATCTTAGGCTTCCCATATTCCAAACACAAACTTTCAAATATGTGACGTCACAGCCCAAAATTACCTCCTTCCCCAGGCCACATTACTGTCATAAAGCTGACTCTTTTTACTCTGTAGGCACCACAACAAAGTTCAGACCAAGTTTTAAGCGATTTTTCAACGAACAAACCCATTTAAATCAGAATGACTAAACGAGGTGACGTCACACTAACGGTCGCTCCATGTTGAAGATAGGGCCTTGTACAAGGCCCATTTTCAAATGAAGGGAACGAATTTCTTCAACACCAAGAGGCCGCGGGGGTTGCAACCTAGATAGATAGTGGTTTCTGAACCTCGCCGCAAACTTGGCTATCTCAACTCAAACCCCATGTTAAAGGTGGGATAGTCCCTTTAAGGCGCTGTGCAAATAGGTGTGCTGGGGTGTGCGGTGTGCGTGCTGTGCGCGTGCAAACCTTTTAATGTTGCACTTCGTGTCACGTATGCGGGTGGAACGATGGCTCCGTTTGATGGCGCTGGCAAGTTCAATGTGTCAAATTTACACAGACCACACAGAATACATTGCAGCAACGTCATTGAGTATATCCATTAGGGTGTGTCACTAATCGCAATGCAAGGTGCTCCATCGATTTTATTGTGCTCTACTCATGTGGAAAGGGCGTGGCATTGTTAATTTCCCGCAAATTTTAACCCCCAGGCGGCGCCGAGCGAGAGAAGTTTGCCCTATCTCACAACATAGGCGACCCTAGCGCCCCTGGCGGCTGTTTGCGAAACTAACAGGCCGTTGCCTGTATGGGCTTATCCCTGCTCTCTGTAAGCGCGTCTAGGGACAAATAATAGTATGGGCAGATTGCAGAGAGTGCAAGCTAATGACGAATACCTATAATGAATACAATATATTATCACAGGGGCCCAGGAACATTCTTCAAGTTGGGGTGCAAGCCCAAAATACCTGACATGACGCATATGAAATAGTAGCGTAGTCAGGGGGTCCCAGGAGGCACGTGCCATCTAGTCCCCCCCCCCTATCGCATTCAGAGGACCCCTCGGGTCGGAGGGGCTCTGTGGCACCGGTTTACCGCTCAGGGTCTATGCTGGCCATATTTCGATTCAGAAAGAATAGGGCTCGTAACAGCACCTCGTGAGTCCAAAGAAGCCTCACTAAATTGTCCATGAGGGTTACACGCCGGCTTCTGAAGGCTACTGGCGGCCTCTGAGGGCCCTTTACCGGCCTCTTATGGCCGCTAGCGTGCCTCTGAGAGTCCTTGCCGGCCCAAGAGGGGCCATATCTAGAGCCTTACGCCAACCTGTAATCAGTAATGGCCTCACACCAATGTCTCTGACGGCCCCATTACGACGATTGTGAGACTGAGGGCCCTCACTGGTGCTTCTGAGAGCCCACCCGGCCATAAAGACCCCTGCGGTACCAACTGACCTCTGAGGGTCCACGCTGACTATATTTCAGCTGAGAAAGACCTCACAGGTCTCGTAAGAGCACCTCATGAGCCCCTAAGTAGCCACACTAAGATCTCCGTCAGGGTCTACGCCGGCTTCTGAGGATCCCATAACGGAGACCGTGAGGGCCCTCAGCAGGGCCTCTGAGGGTTCACAACCAGCACCGTGGTTCTAAGGGCCCATAAGGACACCACTGAGGGTCCCCCAAGCCAGTGCCACACTATTTATACAACCCTATATTGGTGGCTCTGAGGTAACCACACCTGCGCCTGTGAGGGTTCGGCAAAAGCATATCTGACGGCCACCTACCTGCAACTCTGAGGGCCCTACACCAGAGACTGAGGGCCGCACTGGCGTCTCAGAGTACCTTGTCGGTATCTAAGGACCCCACAGCGCTTCTGAAAATGCCGCCGGCCTCTGTGGGCCCCTTGCCGGTCTGAGGTCCCCCTCCCCGGTGGTTGAGGGTCCCCTGCCGACTTTTAAAGGGTTCGCACCAGCAGCTCTAAGGGCCACACACCCACATGTAACGGACCCACACCAGTGTCTCTGAGGGTCCACAACGGCGTCTGTATTCTGTGAGGACCCTCACCGGCGCTTATGAGGGATTCACACTAGCACCTCTGAGGGGCCACACGGGCGTCTGTGAGGACCCCACACCAGTGCCTCTAAAGGCCCCTAATTGGAGGCTCTGAAGGCCCTGCATCGGTGATACTGAGGGTCCTACCAAAGGCACAACACAAGCCATTAGTCTCCTTCTGAGTCCCACACGCCGCCCTCCCACCATAAGCGGCGGAACGGGGAGGGCACCGGGGCACCGTGCCCCCTCTGATTTGGGCATTTTAACATTAGCCCTATGGGCGTTGCATGGAAAGAATGGGACCAAAAGTCGGCAGTGCCCCCCCCCCCCCCGCCTCCACTTAATTGAAGGTGTTCCGCCGCTACTGCCTCCCACCGGAGCGAGTAAACCTGTATCAATCAACGACTTTACCACCGTTGTACGTCATAATGTTCTCATCACGCCAAATCAAATACCATCTGGAACCAAAATGGTCCAGTATAAAATCTGGGGGTCTATGCAGTGAACGACGCTACAAAAAAAAACGTGACACCTAATAGCAGGCACTATAAACATGCGCTCGTACGTATCCCGTCAGACCAGGACGGGGATCGGGGGTAGTACTATGCAATATACATTAACACAGAACTATTTCGTGCTTTAAGATGCATAACATCACATTTTCACCAACATTCTGAGTGCCAGACAAGCCAGCAGCAAGGCGTCATTTCGGTAAAATGCATTTAATGATGATCGTAAGCTCCCAAAGCATAGCGAGCGTGTTAGTTCAAAACATTGCCGCTAGGGGCGCTGAGGTCGCTAATGCTGAGAGATAGGCCAAAGTGTCGGCGGTCGGCGCCGCATGGGTGTTAATATTTGGGGGAAATAAAAAATGTCACACGGTTTCTACGTGTCTGGGGCACGATAAAATCAGTGGAGCACCATGTTTTGCGAAAAAAGTGCCCAAAATGACACACCCTAATATCCATTTCCTGGTGGACCCCAAAGGTGCGTTCTGCGCGTGCAAAAAAAAAAACGCGCCGGGCGGTGGGGATGTTAGGACACCCCATGTGGATCTATGTAAATATGAAAAAACGGCGTTGCAGAGCGCCACCGTTTTTGGCACACCTTTTTTCCGCACATGCTGCACAACTTTCAAACCCAGGTCACTCAGGGTCAGGTCACCAGGTGACGTCCAAGTGGCCTTGCCATAGAAATAGGGAGGTACAATGCCGGTCACAGCTACACCGACTAAATAATCGGTTTAAAACGTCCTGCAATTCATAAGTGCACCCTTCGGTACATAACGGATACATCGGAATTTAAATATCATTGGCCTACACTGAAAAACGCTTTTAAAGAACCTTTGTTGAAAACTCTTTAATAATACCAAATTAGGGTGTCTTAACCTTTGACATTTGAACCTTTGACATTCTTAAGGAAGTCACACTAGCCATCTTTATCAATCACATTTATCTTCAAGATCGTTACGGTGTCTAAATAAAGAAAGTTTAATTACAAACATTCTACAAAAAGAGTATTTTAGGAACATTCTTGTGGAAGAATTATTCTGTAGATCACATTGGATCCGAAACCAAAACAGTGGATAGCAGAAGAACAGTTGTCAAGGTTATTTTCCCGCGCAGGCCGCCAATGCGCATGCGCAAAGAGCTCGGGCGTGCTTCAAGCCGCCATTTGGTCGCCATCGTCGTGCACCGACGTGTTGGCTGGCCGACTGCGTTCGAGTGCGCTTGGAATCTAACTTCATCTACATATATGGTAAGACGTCTTGTACCGTCTTGTACAGCATTGCAGGCTCGTGTTTGTACGATTAATGTTACAGATGCTTCGATACAGATTTATGTTCTTAGCTTCTCTTGCGTGAGCAGCTCTGACGGGAGCCTTGCGTGATTTATCATAACGTATAAGAACCATGATAATTGCCGAAGCCTCCCTTTGGGCGTATTCTTAAATTTTAGCGTCGCACATCAACATTCCAAACTTGAGGCATGGGCTGAATATATGAATAACAGCAGTGGTGTAGGAACGTCACGAAAGTTGGGGGGGGGGGCAAAACGGATTCAGTGAATCTTTGGCCTTACTTTGTGGGGAACCCATCCCCCACAAATGGTCACGTGCTGACTAATTACCGAGACGTACCCGTATTGGAGACCTCTATGTTGCGGCGTTAGCCGTCTGTGTAGGAAACGGACTCTCTAGCAAAAACTATTTTGTCTACAGAAATTAGTTACTGTTGAGCATATTTCTACCAGCCATGGCAACCACGTAAGCCCAGTAACGAACCAATTTCAGCGTGCCTTTAAGCAAGAGAGCCTAAAAACGTAAAATTTAGGTGAGAACGAACTTATGGGACATCCTGTACATGGGACTCAAACGGGGCTTCAAGACATGCCCCCAGCTGACATCACGATCAGGTAGAATCGCCGGACGACCCTACCTGGTATATAGGGCCTTGGATGACAGCAGTCGGTGTGAATGTCATTTACAGTTACGTTGCATGCTCAGGACATCAGAAACGCTCAGAAAATTGTCAGAAAACGACAAAGCTTTATGACCTTTCAGTGGTCATATTAAGTGTTTCAACCACAAAACTTTCCTCAAATATGGCTTAGGTGTTCATTTGAAGCTTCACCATGTAACAAGTTCAAGTAACATCAGGTTTCGGAGATAAACACAAAACATGAATGTGGGGGGGGGGGGAACTTCATGTCCCCCGCGATTCGTGGGATATAAAGTAGCAATTGCACAAAGTGAATGTAATACAAGATAGATCGGTAATAAAAGTACAGTAATAATTCCTCTGATTTTCTCACAGGTGGGTCCTGCAGCTTCTTCGTCCAGACCTGCCGCACGACCGCAGCCTCTAGACACCGACGAAGAGGACGATGTCTCCATGGAGCGTCCCCTTCCTCGGCAGAGAGCACCGGGAGGAAAAAAGTCAAGGCCACATTCACATCTCCAGGATCCTCCACCGCTCCTGTCGCAAACCAGAAGGTATGAGCTGATTTTACTGAATCAGTCATTTGATGACAGAAAAATACATGAAAAACTTCGTCTCAATGTTTCCATTGCATATGTCAGAAATAACGTTGAAGGGAATTCGTCCCTCTCCCTATACAAAGATCACTGAGGCGCAGTATTCCATGAAATGGTTATTGTTCATATCACTCAGTATGCGTGGTTTGTGTTCCAGGTTGATGTGCGGCGGCACTTGCAGTAGTCGGTGCAGCTGACCCAGGGGCGGATCCAGAAAATCTCCAAGGGAGGGGCCATTAGAAACCAGGAGGCCCCCCCCCATAATCCCACCTGTTGGAGGCCCCATCTTCCCACTTGTTGGGCCCCCCCCCCCAAAAAAAAACTGCGTCTATTGAGCTTATCTAGCTGTTCAGGCAACATCTCAACATCTGTGCAGGCTTGGAGGCCCTCTGTGCAGGTTAGGAGGCCCTGTAAAAGTGGTCATCTCTGTGAGTATAAGAGACCTCCAAGTTATGAAAAGCTTTACCAATCTTCTAACAAAGAAGTCTTCTCAGCTAGTCTTCTAAGAAATAACTAAGTGGGTAGGTTAAAAAAAAAACTCATCGGATTTCGGCCACTTTATTTTCAGGAGGCCCCCTTTTCAGCTTTTTAACTTTTTAACTTTTTATTTTATTTTTGAAAAAAATCGGCCAAGGGGGGGCCATGGCCCCCATGGCCCCCCCCCCCTTGTATCCGCGCCTGAGCTGACCAGACAGCTGGCGGACAAGATCGCCGCAGCGCCTGGTCAGGACCGTGACCCTGACAGACGACGATGAAATGGTGTCGTTCGACGTGCAGTCACTATTCACGTCAGTTCCTACGGAAGTGGCATGTGAGGTGGCTAGGAAATAGAGTTGCAAAATTTCCCTACCGCACTACCGGCATGTCGGTAATTTTTCACTACCGCAGGTTTTTTCGTGGTATCTGGCATGTCTTGCCGGTAGCATGCCGGTATTTTTGATTTTGCACAAAAAAATTATCAGCATATGATTCAAACTTTGGACACTAAGAGGCTATTGAATTGTAATAAGTTGGACAATGGGTGGCTGTTGGGTGGGGCGGTTACTGAAATTGCCAAAATGTGGCATCTCATGTAGGGGTAAGCCAAAATCAAGAATGCAGGTTTTTTAGTATGCCGGTAATTTGGCGGTTTTTTTTGCTTGGGGCGTGGTAGCATGCCGGTATCCCAGAAAATGTTTGTGGGGCGGGGCGGTGCCGGTAGCAGCCCATTGGGAAAACTTTGCAACTCTACTAGGAAACGACTGGAGGCTGAGTTTGAGAAACAGGACAGTGCTATCCGAGCACACACTAGCATGGACGTGATGACATTGTGTTTTTATTGCGTCTATGCCTCAGCACCACATATTTCCAGGTCAATGGTAAGTACTACAAACAGAACCATGGCACAGCCATGGGCAGTCCGGTGAGTGTAGTCGTGACAAACTTATTCATGGAGGAGCTCGAAGAGAAGTCGATTAGCGCGTTCCCACATGAGGTGAAAGTGTGGAAGAGGTATGTAGATGACACTTTTGTTGTGCTAAATAAGCAGCACATCGACATTTAAATGCACAGGCCGCTGGAGTATCTTTCACAGTGGAGAGAGAGGAGAACGGGCGCTTGGCATTTCTAGATGTCGAGGTCAGCAGGACACAGGGTGGCTCAGTCACGACAGCCGTATTCCGAAAAGCTACGCACACTGACAAATATCTGGACTTTAAAGGGACTATCCCACCTTTAACATGGGGTTTGAGTTGAGATAGCCAAGTTTGCGGCGAGGTTCAGAAACCACTATATATCTAGGTTGCAACCCCCGCGGCCTCTTGGTGTTGAAGAAATTCGTTCCCTTCATTTGAAAATGGGTCTTGCGCAAGGCCCTATCTTTAACATGGAGCGACCGTTAGTGTGACGTCACCTCGTTTAGTCATTCTGATTTAAATGGGTTTGTTCGTTGAAAAATCGTTTAAAACTTGGTCTGAACTTTGTTGTGGTGCCTACAGAGTAAAAAGAATCAGCTTTATGACAGTAATGTGGCCTGGAGAAGGAGGTAATTTTGGGCTGTGACGTCACATATTTGAAAGTTTGTGTTTGGAATATGGGAAGCCTAAGATGTTAAATGAAAAATAAATGCCAGAACCGTGTTCCTGGTCATCCAATCTATAAAGTCGGGCACAATTTAACTGGTTTTAACAACATTTTAGGTGGGATAGTTCCTTTAACTCGCATCATAGTAGGCATCACAAGGAGTCAGTGATTCGGGCACTGGTCAGGAGAGGTGAGCTTTTCCCGACGGAAGAACGCGAAAAACGAAGCGAAACCAAACGCATAGACAGGGCACTCCGGGCGAACAATTACCCAAAACATTTCATTAACAAGACTCGACATAAGATGCAGGTCAGGGAGGCTAATAGGTCAACACAAGTACAGGGCACACAGGAGGGAGATAACCATAGGCGCGGGAGCCGGGGGGGGCAGTGGGGGCAGCTTGCCCCCCCAACTCTGGGGCCGTGGGGGCGGTGCCCCCACAGCTTTGAGACGGAATACCACACTTTTTTGCAAATGTTTTCTTTTTTTGTTGAAAAAGCCGAGGGGTGAAAAATAAGTGGCCTAAAACCGGTGAGAAAACTAGATTTGGGGGTACCCTAGGTTAATCTCTATTATGGTGTGCCCCCCCAGTCGGAAAGTAGTTCCCGCGCCCCTGGAGATAACAAGCCTTTGGTGGTTCTCTCATATGTACAGGGTGTCACGGAAAGAGTCACAAGGGTTTTGAAACCACATGCAAAAGTAGTAACACAACCAGTGATGAACTTGAGGAAGATGTTAGTGAGACCTAAGGACCGTCGCAGAAAGGATCAAAATTCTAGTTTAGTTTATCAATATAAGTGTGAGTGTGGCAAGGTGTATGTGGGTTAAACATGTAGGACCTCAGCAACTAGGGAGAAAGAGCACAAAAGGGCGATCAGGAACGCTGATGAGAACCACTCAGGGATATCGAGGGTTCCGAGCAAGACAACCCTAAGTGTCATTTTTTCGAAATTGAGTTAAATATACCAGTCGAATCAGCTCGACGAGCCGCGTCGGATGCAAGAACAGCCGTACCAATGAGTGCGTCCTGTGCTGAGATATAGAGTGCAAGAACAACCTAAGTGACATTTTCGACACTAAGGGTTCAGGCAAGAACATCCTAACCGTCGTCCTAACACCGTCCTAACCGTAACCGAACATCCTAATCCTAACCGATTGGCAGTCGATCCAGCGCCGATGCCTCACCGAAAGCGGGCCCTGGAAGAACATGAGCAAGGTGACTATCACTCGTGGCGAACCAGAGGTCAACGTAGAGATAGACTACAACAACCAAGAGAAGAGCATCCGGATCCAGGCTGGGCGACATAGGCGCGGGAGCCGGGGGGGCAGTGGGGGCAGCTTGCCCCCCAACTCTGGGGCCGTGGGGGCGGTGCCCCCACAGCTTTGAGACGGAATACCACACTTTTTTGCAAATGTTTTCTTTTTTGTTGAAAAAGCCGAGGGATGAAAAACAAGTGGCCTAAAACCGGTGAGAAAACTAGATTTGGGGGTACCCTAGGTTGATCTCTATTATGGTGTGCCCCCCCCCCCGTCGGAAAGTAGTTCCCGCGCTCCTGCTGGACGAGGTCGAAGACGACACCCTGGCGGCACGTCGCCTGCCATCGAGCCAAAGCAGCTCTACAGCAAGCGGCTGCCCATCAGTGCGGAAAAGTACCGAGACCTGATCAAGCTCTGTGACGACGGGAACATCCCGGAGCCGTTCCAAGCGGAGTACAGGATCTTGCCGCATTCGGCGCGGCAGGAGGACATTCTCCCGGAGAGTGATTTCGACGATCCGGAGGAAGAGGACTGAGAGTGAGAGAGTGAGAGGAAGGACACCGCAGGGAGCGTAGCAGTGCAGCGTTTGTTGCAGTTCGATGTTCAGTGTTGCAGTTCATGGTGCAGTGCATCACGTAGCAGTGTTTGGCCACATTTACAGCCATAAATACAGCTTTAGTGACGCAAAGCTAGTGTTTTGCTTCGACGGTTAAGTTGTTCTTGCATGTGAACTGTGTAGCCGGAGTCGACATTCTGGTGAGCAAGAAGAACTTAAGTGCCTGGCATTCCCTCTAAGTGAGTATTTTATAACATTTTTTGGTGTCATAACATTGCGCACTCCCTACTTGCACAACACTCGATGTATCGTTGCACTGGCTCAACAAACAGAATTAGAATTCAGTTTTTTGCTTCTCCTGTAAAATTAAAAAAAAAACAACACTTAGGGTTGTCTTGCTCGGAACCCTCGATATCCAAGCACGTTCTTGATACGGGGCATAGGATCAAGTGGGATGAAGTTGAGATTCTGTGTTATGAAACTGATTGGAGAAAAAGAAATATCAAGGAAGGAATTTTTATCGCAAAAACGAGCCAAAGTTTCTTATTGAACACGAAACCAGGCGTGCCGTTGGACACTGTTGATCGTGTTCTGGGTTAAAGAGCTACTCGCTGTACCTATTGGTTCCGTTTTTATATGCGTCAAAAATTTTCCAACTGTATGTGTAAATTTCACTTTGATCGCGCCCGACGACTGTTGTTTATGAATATATAATATCAGACGGGGCCGGTAAAATGTTTCATTCAGGACCAAGGGTTTTGTTGAGTTTTCCGCACGAGACCGAAGGTCGAGGGCGGAAAATTCAACAAAGCCCGAGGTCCTGAATGAAACATTCCGGCACAAGTGTGATATTTATTTTAGCATATGCCGTTTAATTTCCATATTTAAGCTTCTTTAACAATTGTACATGCTTGAAAGAAGTGAAAAAACCAAGAACGAATATCAAGAACTAAAAAATGTACATATTCCCTGACCTTGATAATAAACCAAGCCGACTCAAGATCACTGTGTTACATCCTTGTGTCTGACTCTGAGTTGGATTCATATCAAACCAAGAACATCTATTTCATATGTCATATGAAAAGCTAGAGTAACGTTCGTTTTCAATGTTAGAGAAGAGTGGAAGGTATACCATCCTGTGAAGTGAGCGCTTGGTTTTTTACCCATGCCAGTATGAATAAAGTTTTTACTGATCAATGTGAAATGCGTTTTTTTTTTGTCAATTCATTGCTGTTGTAAAAGGCATGAAATTGACGCCATAAATGTAGGTGATTAACTAATATGTCTGTACATTAGGATTTAAAATATAATGTTATTGAAAACCAACATTTACAATCTGTTCAATAGTTCAAAGCGACCAAATGCAACACGTAAGTTCACGTTAGATTTCTATCAGTTAAGCTCTTTTCCAGCGCCTTCCTCCGTCTCAGAAAATGCTTCAAAAGTTCGCTGATAAAATGTTTTGCCCATGGGCCGAAACCTTTGTCCAATTGCTTTCAACATTATGCGGTTTAATCCAAAAAGCTTTTACCGCACGCTCGCGCTAATGCTAAAGGCATATTTCGGCATATGCTAATACGATGTTATCGATTTTGCTTGAACGAATGATCACCGACGAGTTACCGAACGAGGTATATGTGGAACGATGTCGCGCGTCTCCGAACAAAAATGTTCGGAAATATTGTACATTTTTGGCTGCCATTTTTGGTTCATATTGGTACCTGTTCATATTGTACATTTTTGGTCATGAGAAGTGTTTAATCTTGTCTTTACCTTGTGTATTATGTGTTTTAAGTGCTTTTAAGACAGGCTGACGAAGAAAGACGAACGTCTTTCGAAAAAGCTTTTGTTTTAAATATTTTGTATGCTAAAAGGTGAACTATTTCCTTTAAAGGGACATTCCCGCATTTTAACAAACTTAGACTTAGCATTTTCAAGGCGCCACCCATGAACAGGTGGCCAGGAGTGCCCTTTCTTGGTGTTAGCCATTAAGACATTTTGGTGCGCAACTAAGGAATGTACCGCCCTTCGGGGTTAGTGTGCATGCTACAATTTGCAGCGTTAACACATCTGGACGTGTTTCTGGAAAGAATTAAATCTAGAAAGACAGAATACGAACTTTTCAAATCTGTTGTTATTTCTAAACAGGTAAAGCTTGCTCTATAAAATATGATATTTGGCAAAATGCGGGAATAGCCTTTTATGAACACTGGGGAGGGTAATGGACTTGGACTTACGGCGTAGATGACCCTACGGTAGGCAGAATGTACATTTGCGGAACTGATACCGTGCTGGCCGTGCTCATATTGTCATCAAGAATCCGATAGGCAACATCTCCAGTTGGCTCCGTTGCCGCCATGCCAGACGAAACCAGTCCGCACCAGTCGAAAGCGTCCTTCCTTCGGGATGTCTTCATCATCCACACGAACAAATTAAAGCGTTCGTGAAAGAACTCAAGGGCATACCAAATGCTTGTTTGCCAACTTCGTTGGCCAACTTCCAGCAATTTACTCGGAGAGCTCACCTTGACCAACTTGTGAACTTCACCCTGACCGGGAATAACGGCCGACACCACGCACGCCATCTGGGCTTCGCTGTTCGTCGCGCCCTAGAACGAATCAGACGTCACATTCCAACACAACACACTTGCAGCAGCCACAGGCGTGAGACATAACGGGTGTCTACTAATTAATGAGAAAAAGTTTGATGACCTGTATCTTAGGTATATTACGACATAGAATATTGAAAATTGATGTTCATACACCTGACTTTCGTTTATCAGCTGCCTTCAGTGCAGCGCACTGCTCACACCATGTTGCGCGGCGCGGCGCACGCGCCATCCGACCCTCTCCATCATTCTTCGCGGCACCTCCGCGTCGATCGAGAGCAGCGCTTTCTGGATCCGTGACTTCAGCTGTTGGTCGGAAGTTGCGGTCCAGCCCCCTTTGTAGACCTCTTGCTTCACGAGGCCCCACAGGTCTTCAACTGGTCTCAACTGTGGTACACAGGGCGGGTTCTCCTGTCGGTCTAAAACAGGCACACCAGCCTCCTCCAGCATGGCGATGGTCTTTTTGGCGTAATGGGCGGCAGCTAGGTCTGGCCAGAATAATGAAGTCGCCTGTAGGGTAGTGCTCCTGAATATAGGGCAGCAAGACCTTTTTGAAGCACTTCTCGCGGTAGAACTCGCCGCCGACATTTGCACGACTTGGGCATATGACGGGTCGTGACACCCCTTTCGAGAGATAGCTACCCACGCCAGCAGCTTTCTGGGAATATATGTTATAATGCAGCGGTTTGATGTCTCTCAGCGCGTCAACATCCACCACTCGCCACATTTCAGTAAGTTCGGTACTGTACGTGTTTGTGTGCGGATCATAGCTGGCTTTAAGGGATTTGACTACTACAGGGTGTCCCGAAAGTTTTGCAACATCCGTTTTCCCATATGTTTTGTCTCTACCGCTAATATCAACGTTCCACTGGCAACCTTCCGCTTGTCCCGGGTAGACGGCGCGACTGCCCACCCGACCCAGCGGCGGTTATTGCCGCGGGGCACGGCTGACCCGTCTGGGGCGGCCGCCGTCTGACCTTAGGTCAGTCGCAGACATGAAGGTGGCCGGACGGGTAACGCGCAGAGAGGCGGTGCGCTCCCGCGCGATCGGGTTGCTGGAAGGTGGCGTGGCGCAGGGGGTTGTCTCAGAGAAGCTGGGCGTCGATCGGACCACTGTCTACCGGTGGTGGAAACGTTTTCGCGACGGCAAACCGTTAGCCGACAAGAAACGTTCAGGCCGGCCGCGTGCCGTGTCCAACGTCGCCAGAATCGTCTGTGCCAAAGCTGCTGGCAAGCGTGGCCAAAGCGTCAGGAAATTGGCCACGCGGCTGACGCGAAAGGGTTACCCGGTGTCAAAGTCGGGTGTCCATCGGTTCATGACCCAGTCGAAGCATTTCCGGTCGTACAAAAGATCAAAACAGCCGAAAATGACAAGAAAACAGAAGCTTGCAAGATTGGAATTTTGCAAGAGGGTAAAAAATTGGGGCTTCGATGAGGTCAAGAACGTCATCTGGTCCGACGAGTCCATCTTCGAAATCCAGCACACGCCAAATCGGCAAAACGATCGAGTCTGGGCGAAATCTCGCGACGAAGTGCCCCCGGTTGAAACCATCAAGCACCCCGCGAAACTCATGGTGTGGGGCGGAATGACCGCACAGGGCCTGACTGAACTTCACGTGGTGCCAAAAAACCAGACTGTCAACACCGCATACTACGTGTCCGAGATTCTGGAGGGCTCACTTCTACCGGCGGTCAACCGTAAGAGCAGCAATGGCGGTGTCACGGAGCAGAAAATCGTCGACCGGAGGTCAGAAGGAATTTTTATGCAAGATGGCGCACCAGCACACACCGCAAAGCGGACACAAGAATGGTGTGCGGAACACCTCCCAGGGTTTTGGGGTAAAGGGGAGTGGCCTGGCAACTCCCCCGACCTAAACCCGATAGAGAATGTGTGGGCAATCATGAAGGAGAGCCTCGACCAGCAGGAGCCCGCCACCAACCTGGGTCAGCTCGAGCGCCGGCTGAAGAAGGCCTGGAGAGACATCTCCGCGGACACACTGCGCCGCCTGGTGGCCAGCATGCCATCACGTGTCCAGAAGTGTGCCCGGCTTCGCGGTGACTATGTTGGTTGTTAAATAAAGCGGAAAGGACAACTCTGAAGTGTTTAATTTACAACGTTAAGGATGTTGCAAAACTTTCGGGACACCCTGTAGACAAACAGACGAAAATGCGGTTTCCAGACACACTGCTCCTACTTCCCCGAAAGCAAACTCGTCGTCTTCCAGCAGCACCACATTTCCGGCTTGGTAGGTAAGGTTGTCCACCCGAACCTCCTCGCCCACTTGAAGCTGTTTGTCCAAGGTTGCAGCTTGAATGTCAATCCAAACGATTGTCACTGTGCTAGTTTTCTTGCTATACGCTTTTGAAAAAGCGCTGAAGAAGTCTTGGATAGACGAAACCGGTCCGCTTATTTATATTTAATTGCTTCTTGAATATAATCGTATGCTACTTGGTCTTTACTACAAGGTGGGTGTTTGCCTTGGGGCTCGCCTTGGCATCCTGTCAAGTGGCCATCTTCTCCAGTGCGATGACGACGCCCGATATCTCTTCCCAGAATCTCATGACTGAGGTGTGACGCTCTACAAACCTCGTCTGGCAGAGCTTCAGCAGTTTTCTTCTTTGACCACCATCCAGCTCGTCCGTCCCCGCGTGCCTGAACAGTTCTTCACGCTTGGCGCCATCGGTGACGAATGCGACCACACTCTCCATGGCGCCGCCCCAGAGCATTGCGAATGATAGGCACTTTGTTGATCAGGGAGGTAGACAGATTAAGTGCATGGACGGCGCATTGGAAATAGTGAGCGAGTGGAGCTTCAGCGAGCACTTCAGCAGCTACACCGGCCCTCTCACTCGACATGGACGCCGCCCCGTCATAACACTGTCCCACCAGTGTCGCCGTGTTCGCGCGAGGTTTCGTCCGGTTTAGTCGTAGCTCTCCTTCTGATGACGTCGCACATAGCGCCGCGAAGGCATCGACCACGGCGATTGGATCCTCGCGCACAAACAGCGTGCCACCTTCAGAGGAGTCCAGGTATCGTGCCACCAGCGTCACCAGCTCTCTGTTCGCCGCGTCTGTGGTCTCATCGGCAGCCAAGACCCAGGCAGTAGAATCGTTTACCTTGGCCTTGGACCTTGGACAAATACCTTTACCTTGGACTAGGCCGGCGATGTCCTGCAGGAGCTCATTTTGGACGCGATTGCTAATGTACTGCGCGTTACCTGGTGCTGTCTTCAGGTGCTCTTGAAGTACAGTGTCACCAGCCTCTGCCCGAAAGCGGAGCAAGTGCCGGAAGCAGGGATGCGGAGCCGTGGAAATTTCAGACGGCTCCGGCTCCGGGGCTCCGGGTGAAATGTCATGGCGGCTCCGGCTCCGGCTCCGAGTAAAATGATCCGGCTCCGGCTCCGGCTTCTACTCAGTACATCCCCTATGCGATCAATTAAATACGGGTGGAAGAAAAAAGGCGATGGGATTGGTGCACGTTGCTTCTGTATTTGTATAGCAAGGCTATTTTGAATGTCACATTGTTTTACGCCTTGTACTGTCAAACCGAACTAACTAGGTAAATAATTGTTTCCTCTTAAGAAAAGGAGCCGGGGTCGCCCCTTTTTTGACGGCTCCGGCTCCGGCTCCGGCTCCGGGCTATATTGTTTCACGGCTCCGACTCCGGCTCCGGCTCCGGGCAAAATATGCCGGCTCCGGCTCCGCATCCCTGGCCGGAAGTTTCCGTCGTTGGATGCCGCCACACAATCGCCATCGATGCGTCCTGTATGGCCTGTATCAAAAATTTATACGTTGCTAAATATGTTTTACAGTTCTTCCAAGGCCTTGGACACCGTTTTATTATTTCGGATAAGCATTGCAATTTCTTGTCAATCAATACATCTGAAGAAAACTTGATCATAATCTTATACTGCGGCAATTGTAGTTCTGCTTACGGTTGCCTCTTTATGATACGGGCCACCACCACCTCCACTGCGCTGGAGCTCTGGCGTTCTACCCTATAGCCTTGGCCCCTCCCCGCTACGGACCGGCCCTCGGGCTAGGTGTGTTAGTACTGAGCGCAAACCTGTAGTAGTCACGTGACTTTCAGTGGTGGTCAGTGCAGCGTGGTCGGCAGTCGGCTGGCGGGCTCGCCACTCTTGGGTTCGGAGCGGCGTGGGCCGGTGGGCGAGCCGTGCGAACGGAGGACCAAGGCGGAGGACGTCCGGAGCAGCGACATCATGGCGGCCATAGTGACCGCGTACAGGTCGCTCCTTAGCCGGACGGCTACGTCCCGCTAGGGACGGAGGGAGCTACAACAACAACAACAACAGCCGTGCGAACGTGCGCCAAATCTTGGGCCGAGCGGCCTGTCGCTGTTGGACCGAATCTCCTTGGGCAGTTCGTTTCTTTTCTTCTCTTTGCATTAGCAGGGAATACGTCCTTGATCACGTGGTGATGTCTTGCACCACTTTCAGGTAATGTGGGAATTAATGCGTGCTAATTCTGAAAAAGGGCCACTGTGCAATGGCCAGCACTTAGCAAATAATAGCGCAATTCTAAATTGGTAATATATGTGTACAGTAGCAACTGCGGATCCCTGTACCAGAAGTAACATACTGACCATAGTTTAAAGCTTAGTCTTAAGTTAGTTGAAAAACGTATAGTTTATACTAAGATGGAAGAAATCAATGGAAAGCGGAAATGGCGCAGCTGTTTCATTCTTAAAATGTGTTCGCAAGCAGGACTTACGTGATGCTAGCGACATCTATTAATGTAATCGGGGACGCTGATTGGCTGACCGAGTCCATGAGCAGTATCACTAATGTACGCCAGTACCGGGTTGAGGCAATGTGCGCATGCGCAGGAACTTTTGCTCTCATGGAGGGCTTTTGGTACCTCGGACAGCGCCCAATGCTTTCTGAACCTGTTATGGCCTCCGCATCGAAAAACGCTAGTTAAAAAGGTTGTAGAGAAAGTTTGAGGCTACCTTTCCCCACAATAATATTGGCATTTTATCCTTTAGCTTACGTGCGAGGCTCCCTTGAAAAAGGTCGATTTAACATGGAAACCCTATGGGGTAGTAGCATTTGAGCGCCCATTTGGCCTAATGCTACCAACTGTTACTGGCTACCCCTGGGTGTACAGTTGTACACCCATGAAGGAGGTAGGAGGAGCGAACGAAGTAAGCGGAGCGGGACTCTCGCAGTCGCGCATGCGCAGGAGGCACAGGTCTCGACCAATCACGCGTCGCGTCTCGAGGATTCTAAGCAGGGTTCTTTCTGTTTCCCCGCCATTGTGCTGATAGTGTTTTTGCAGGGGCGGTTCTCCAATAAAGGCAAGGTAGGCGGTGCCTACGTCATTCGTCGTCTTCCTTTGTCTCTACTCTCCCTACCTAGTGGCATTTGTTGGTTTGATAGCATAGTTTGGGTAAGTCTTTTTCTGCACCTCAGAGAACGCTGAAAGTAAAGTAAAATTGTCCAAGCTTTTCAAAAAATGTCACACCAAGCCAGTACATAGTCAGAAACTTGACAAAAACCTTTGCTTAATTATGCCTACCTCGTCCTACTAGATTACTGATTTTAGTGCCCATGCTGAGATTAGTGAGCCTTTTGGTTGAAAATAGCTATAAGGTTGGCACATCGACTAGGTGCTACCTTTTAACTCCCAAAGTAAACTTCCTAATGTGCTCATTTTTCATATAATCAAACACATTTTACTTTATCAATTTATATCTTCAGTCTAAAATTGCTTACAAGGTGGTGATTGTTGTGTTATTCTATTGTCTCTTAGAAAATTATTTTAGACAAACTAGACTCCTACTGAGGTGATCTTTGTCCCTCTGGCGGTAGGGAAATAAGATAAAGTTAAGGCATTTTTATAGATGACGCTGCAAGCTGGTGCTGGAAATCGGTGATGCTGTCCCGTGCGGCGTGCTGTGAAAGAAAGTCAGGTTATTTTTATTATTGGCGCACATTGATCCCCGTAAGAATTTAATTCATGTCTTCGTAACCTTCTAACTAGTACTTATGTGAGTTTTGCTTTGCTTTTCCCCACATGGCTGCCGGCTGGAATCATGAAATGGATAACAATTCGTGACCAGTGACCACTTCTAGAAATTGGTCGTGATACCAAATCTGTCGCCTATCTATAGTTTTTTATTAGGATCTAGGGTTTGCCATTTCTTTTTTACCAAGTGCCTACCTACTTTCAAAAGGGCAGCGCCGCCGCTGTGTTTTTAGTGCTGGTCGTGGCGTATGGAAGGTGGAGGCGCTGGAAGGGTAAGTAACTTACTTTATGTTATATGTTGTGACTTGCAATATGCGACGTGTGCATACCTAATTGTTCAACGCATGTATTTATGCCGTAACCGGGGGGCGATGCAGTCTCAAGATCAGGCTGGAATTCGACATGATCAAATGACCTGAGCAATTAGGGTGGGTCAAGATGGGGTCATTCTCTCGGATTTTAGGGAGACAGCACTTTTTTGTGTCCCATGGTCCACTAGCATCAATTGCTCCCCATATACATAAGTCCTGAATGCGTCGTATTTGGTACGCTAGAGTGATTTTTCCATGGCTGCTTCCATGGCATCTTGTAAGGAGACATTTGTGAAAAGCGATTTCACATCAAAACTTGCTAGTTTTTTGTCACTCATCCTCTCGTCCTTACTAGGTCCTTATCAGTGGACAGTGGTCAGTGACTTGATGGCGTCGCTGCCCAGTTGGATGTTGCTCCACGACTCAGCCTCCTCACTCTGCTGCTAAGCACCTTGCTTAGGCTGACGAAGCTTCTTTTTCTCTTTTGCTTTTTGCCAGCAATTGCAGCTCTCTGGTCTCAGGATACACGATGGAGGACGTGTCCTGGCATAACATGAGGGGCGATCAGCGGCCGGGTTCCGTTTCACCCACCGCTCCTCCACTTGATCGGGGTTCTGCTGGGGACTCTTCTGCTTCCGTTTCCTCCCCTGGGGCTGGCCTTGCGAAGTCATTCACCAAAAAACGGAACTGTACCTTAGGGCAGTTGACCTGATCTCAAAGATCACCGGTTGACCTTGGACCTTAATATCGGTCATCAATCTCGGAGTCTTGTAACGGCGCACACGCTCGTTTTTTCTGCGACGCGCTAGCTCTACCAGGGGCGAAACGGCGAGGGGGGTCGTAACCCCCTCCCCCCTCGGCCGGCGCGTATGTACAAACAGGGTGTTTCACTAAAAGTGTCAAAAAGTAAAAGGTCATATTGCATATAACAATGTATTCTAAGGACATTTGCACATCATTTCATCCGCAATTGTCGGACATTTGATTATATAAAAACGATATCACCGTCACTCAAGACTATTCAACATGGCCGCCCCTTCTTTTGATGCACGTTTCGGCACGTCTCCAGATGTGCCTCACAGCCCGCTTTCAGCTTTAAGGCCGGAACACAGCACACGCTTGCAAATCGTGTCGAACTCGCGTCAAGCGCGGAAATCGCTTCGTCCGCTGTGTTTTCACTTGCAATTCAGCTTACAACCCGCGTCGAAAACGCGTCCCGCTTGGAAAACGCTTTGCACTCCCAAATCGCGGCTGAAACGCGTTGATTATTGATTGCACTTGACCTTTGCACGTGACATCTTAGCATATCAATGCATCTGTTTCATGACAAAATTTTATGCGGCGTTCTTCCGATGAATTTCTTTTTAGCTTTGGTGTTTTAACCCGCGCGGGGCTGGGGTCTCCAGCCGAACGCGCGGGGCTGGGGGGGGGGTAAATTTTACCCCCCCCCCCTGTTATCTCCCGAACTAATGGTCCGATTTGAAAAATTCAAACGCCAATCGAAAGCTCTCATCACGAACTACTAAAAACATGTACTTAATTTAAACTTTGAGGTCAAGGTCAAGGTCAGGTCAAGGGTACAAATTGCAAGTTTCTACAGTATCGGCCTTGCACCGTAGTTGCCGAAGAATGGAGTCATGGACTGAGACTGATCGCCCAAAACGTGTTCTTAGGCTACCAAGACAATATTCGTTGCATACAATATCATTCAGAGGTCAAGGTCAAGGTCAGGTCAGGTCAGGTCAGGTCACCAAAAAACAAAATATAGAAAAGGGCATGTGCGACACATGTTTTATGGGTCATTTTACTCATAGAATTCAATAGGCACACTCAATAAGTGATATGGACCACCTCTGGATGAATTTCAGGTCGAGGTCAGGTCAAGGTCAGGTCAAGTGAGGTCAAATTTTGAAGTTGGTTGTTAAGGCCTAAAAAGGTGTCTATCTGATGCAGTTTTTCACGGCGAATCGAATGGTGCTATTTTTGTTTCCGTACGAGGTCTAGAACTTCCAAAAAAGTCATTTTTAAAAAAAAATTTGTGTCGTGACGTCATAAAATTTTGAATAACTCCCACATTTTTGAACCGATTCTTCTAAAATTTGGTATGTAGGTGCACATAGACCACTTTTCTGACATATATTCCGGTTTTTTCGATAGACTCAAAATTTTGGATTTTATAATGATTTTCCCAAAAAAGTCAGTTTTTTGAAAAAATTTAGGCCAAAATCCAAAATTTTCAAAAAACCGAGATAGCCATTTTATAGACAAAGTAAAATTACGTATAACCTTTTTTTGTTACGTCTTGATTCCTTTAAAAATGAAGATGTTAGCGGCGTTTGAACTTTTGCCGTTTTTGAGGCGAAAATGGCGAACATGACGTCACTAAAACGACAATTTCTCAAAAATTTTCCGACGGATTTCGCTCAAATTTTCAGGGAACGTGTCAAATTGATGTAAGAAAAGGTACTGAAAGTTTGGCGGCGCTGCGCGCCGCCGTTTTTGAGATATCGCAAAAATTCGCGAGGGGGGGTAAAATTTACCCCCCCCCCAGCCCCGCGCGGGTTAAATGACCTTCTCCTCGATCATTGATTAAAATCAGCACAGGTTAAAAGTTACTTTCTTTTGTAGGAAATTCCTTAAAAACAGTTGATGCCATGCCACACAGGTAGTTCATCATGCCACATTGGAACTTAACTATAATTCGTTCAGTCAATTTTAGTATTTTAGTCAGTATTTATTTGCCACGTAGGTATCATGGTCACAATCGGTTGTTCAGAAGTTTTTTTTCAAACGAATACAACACCGTTCTTGCAAATCTAACAACTGATATCGTTCAATCTAATCGAGCAATTCATTCAATCTAATAATCCAACGATTACCATCCGTAAGTAAACTACATGTTTCTCCTTTTGCGTTATGCAAATCACAGGATATACTTAACCCTCGCCCGCACATGCCATTTTCCCATCCTAGAACCAGACTTGTAAGCGATTCAACTCTGATTGAATCGATTCTCATGAATCGCTTGAAAATGCCGACTCACTGTGATTGAGTCGGTTGAATCACCTCTTGTCACCATATGAATCCTGATTGAATCGGTCACACATGGCAACTGCAAGTGATTGAATCGGCAACTCATCGATTCAAGTTGATTCAATTAACAAAATGATTCAATCACCATGTGTTGGAAATTGAAGTTATGACCATATTTAGTACTATATTATGTGGAAATATATGTGGCATTTGCATCATAGTCACACACAATGCACTGCAAAATTTTTAGGTATTTTGTCAGTATTATAAATGAGCATAGCTATCAGTATTGAAAAAAAACATAAAAATGTTGTTTTAAGTTTTTAATCAAACTGTAAACACAAAATTATACATAAATGTCAATGCGTGAAGATGAAAAAATGAATGTAAAGTTTCTTTCCAGTGCCCTAAAATCAGTAGGTATAGTAATCAAGTTAACAGTAGCAGTAAGCAGGCGCACATTGCTCAACACCTCATGCCCATTATAGAGTTCAGTGCTCAACACACATGTTTTAGATACCATGCTAATCTTTATATTTTCAATACCCTGTTTCATCAGGACATTTGTGAGCAAGCATAGATTTAGTACTTTTCTATGTTTTTTGGTATTTTCCTAGTGTATTTGGTTGATATCTGTTTGGTATCAGTTTCCAAAAATGTCTTAAATTGATATCACATATGTATATATTTTATATAACATCTTGATTGAATCGCGTTGTGTCAAATCATGAGTTGAGTCATTCCCTGAATCACTGTTAATGGGATGAGTCGTGATTGAGTTGAATCACAAGGTCCATGAGTCGTGATTGAATCGCTTGGAAAATCAGACTGTTTGATTGAGTTATGATTGAATCGGTCATTTCATCAAGTGAGTCGTGATTGAATTGATTGAAATTTTTTGAATCGTTTACAAGTCTGCCTAGAACGCACATGGGGGGGGGGGGTTGCCATCCTCCCGCGCCATTTCGTTCCTGTTGGAGATAGAGCTTCGTGGTAGGGACCAAAAAGATTCTTTGGGAAGAGAAAAATCCAATAATACCCAGTTTTACCTTCTCAGGTCAGTCATTGACATTCCAGGTCAGGTCAAACTTAAAAATGTTGCTGTTTTGGGTCACCGTTGGATATCAAGTGCGCTGCTCATAATAGGGGAAGGTGGGGTAAGACGGACCAGCTAAGGTTTGAGGCCGCATATCTTGCTACACTGCTCTCGTAATTCATATTATTTATAATCTTCGGAATGCTCAATCCTTCCTCTGTTGATATGTGTAAGGACTAAATTTCAAATTAAAGACATCTAGATGGTGGATGCTCTTAAAGAGGGACATGTCAAAAACTCAGACAAGAAAAAACGTGGGGTAAGACGGACCACCCAGCAGTGCCTGCTATCCGTTCTGTGTGCTACACTTCTGCTCTGTACTCTAGTGTAAGAAAAAGTAACCAGAATGGTAAAATAACAAAATGAGGCTTTATTCTTTACTCATGTGTGATGGAAGTGCAGCTAAAAGCTGGGAACATGTGTGTTGATTGTCGTTTGGCATGAATGTATGCTAACTGAGCACTTGCATGCATGGCTCACATGCAACAAAGACTCCTTCCTGAAAAATTGGCTTACTTAAACTTGTGTCAATGTTTTGGAAAAGAACTTTCCATATGCAGGGTACAATGGACGACCACAGGGTAAGATGGACCACAGTGGTCCGTCTTGCCCCAAATCTAAATTCTGTCATTATCATGACGTATATGTCAAATAGCCCAACATTGCAAAACCTTGCCTTTCCTAAAGTGTGACTATAACTAAGTTTATAACTTTGTTCTTCACAGTTAAGTGCAAAGTAGAAACTTATCATGCAAGAAAGGCGCCGTAATTGAATCACCCGTAGACCTCTTATATTAGATCGGTTTGACGAAAAACAACATTTTTCTCAATAACTCAAAAGCTATGCAGCCTAGCAGCATGAGCTCAAGGTGGCCATTGTTACGAAGGAAAACAAACATAGTGAGTGCATAAAGCAGTAGATACCAGCAGCGGTTCAGCCGGGAGGGCTGGTGGTCCGTCTTGCCCCGCTGGGCCGTCTTACCCCACCTTCCCCTACTCGTATAGGTACCGATGACGATGCCGTTTTGTGGTGCCAAGCCAGTTAGAACCTCTTTGTCACACTATCCGACCAGGTTTTTGCTGCTGAGGTCCTTTCAGGTCAAGTTAGGTCAAGGTCAATGATATGTGTTTGCATGTCTGTGAGTGTACCTATGTGTGTATAATGATGTGTGCACCGATTGTTTATGTGTCCATGTTAAATGAGATCATGAAATGAGAAGGTTGCAGTCAAAAGAAGGTTGACTGCCAAGAATGCAGTCAAAGGAACTTCACGAAAAGTAAATTCAGCTTGCCTATATCTCAATGATTTTAGATGACATAGGCTGACATTGACCCTGACCTTGACATCTGTACATCGTCGAACAACATGTTCCATGATAGGTGGAAGGTAAGACTGGCAAAACAGGCCAAAATCAAGGTGTCAAAAGCTCACAAGACCCATAGCCAACGTAAGATATTAAGTATTTGTCATTTGGGTCATGACATGACCTGAAGAACAAGGTCATATCTCCGAAACCAAAAACCACAGAAACTTAAAATTTTCAGTGGACATCAAGAAAGGATAGAGGAGCAGGTATACGAAATCAGGCTTTTAGCTCTAAAAATGTTGAGTGCAGAGCAAAAAAACTACCTGGGGGAGGGGGGAGGAGGGTGGCAACCACCTCCTCCCCCCCCCCGCCATGTGCGGGCGGGCGAGGGTTAAAGGTAGTGTGCCACCTTCCAATGATTTCCCATTTCATTTTTCCTAGGATAAGAAGCTTCTGTTTTTACCTAATATCGCAAAAAAAAATCAAAAATGGGCCTAAAATAGTGTTTTTTTCGCCTAAAAGTTTATCGGTTTTTCGATATGTATAACAACTGTAGTGGGTTGACCTGCAAACAGGCGTCGGCAACAATCGCGAATGCGGCGCACATGTGACAATAAGCAAAGGTCATTATAGAGTTACGACGTACGGGAATGAGTTATCAGCTGTCTAATCGTAGACAACACAATGTCGAATTTAAACTGTAAGCCTGTATTGGTATTGTTTCTTTAATTTGGCTGTCGAACATTAATTTATGGTTTGAAATATTATTTTATGTAAAATAATTGATATGAAACAGCCGTCTCTAAAGTTATGACCCCATCTAACCACATGAAAGTGGCAGAAATGACAATGATCAGCTGACGCATTTTTCTTGGCCGAAGTCAGAGCGCGCGGCCCGACGCACCACCACCGCACCACAAAGTATGAGCAGAAGCCGCGCCCAAAGCCAGGGCCAGGGCTGCGGAGTCGGTCGGAGTCGACAGTTGTGACCGGAGTCGGAGTCGGAGTCGATATTGGAAACCCCAGCCGGAGTCGGAGTCGGAGTCACCGAAAATCTGTCGACTCCGCAGCCCTGCCAGGTGTGCGGAGTCGGAGTCGGGAGTTGGAGTCGATCGTAGTCGACATTTCTGCCCGGAGTCGGAGTCGGAGTCGGAGTTGGTTTTTGAAAGCCGGAGTCGGAGTCGGAGTCGGAGTCGCCGTAAATCCATCGACTCCGCAGCCCTGGCCAGGGCCCCGGTAACGTGAGGTAGCCGAGTCGGGGCAGCGTGCGCTGACCCAAGCCGGGGCCGCGGCTTTGGGCGCGGTCTACCGCATCCCCGGGCAGCCCCGGGCTATCACATGACACCGGGAGGACGCGCGGCCCCGGCTTGGGTCAGCGCACGCTGCCCCGACTCGGCTACCTCACGTTACCGGGGCCCTGGCTTTGGGCGCGGTCTACCGCACCACCTAACAGGCGTGTTCGAAACCGCAGGAGATGATGATGAACGGGTTTATCGAAACTTGATTGGATGAGCCTATCGGTAATAGCGATTTCAGTGTGTGCATTTATTGTTCATAGTGGTGTGAAATGTGGTTGGGGTACGACCGACAACCCGTCGGGGCGAATTTCGCACTGGGGTACTCAAAATTTGAAGAATTTAAGACGTTTCCATGAGTTTTGAAGGTATGGATAAGTTCTAAAAATCCGGTTCTCCTTATCCGGGTCATTAACTCCATATGGTCCAGGAAAGCTGGCACACTACCTTTAACATTACATTGCAGTCTTGTTTAACTTTCGAGTAAACGTGTTGCTCATGATATTTTCATTATTTTGTCAAAAATGGAGAACAGCCTATACATTTACAAAAGCAAAGTGTTTAATGCTTACAGAATAAAAAATTAAGTGGGAGATTCAACAACAGGATTGCATTGTAGCTAAATCACGGCATAATTTGGAAGTTGGATTAAATTCCTCTCGGTTTTCTACGAAACCACTTAGCCCTCGCCCGTACATGGCGGGTGGTTACCACCCCTAGGTAGTTTTTACTGCTCTGAACTAAATAAATAATAAATATTTTAAAATATAAATATTTTAAAAGCTAGAACCCTGATTTTTCGTATAGCTGCTTCTCTATCCTTTCTCAGCGTCCAATAAAAATTGCAAGTTTCTGTGGTTTTTGGTTTCGGATATATGCCAATGTTCTTCAGGTCATGTCATGACCCAAATGACCAATACCCAATATCTTCCGTTGGCTATTGGTCTTTTTAAGCTTATTTCCAAAACGCCTTGAAATATTTTCGAAGCTTACCACGCCTCTATTTGTGGTTCAGCCTACGAAACAAGGCTGGCCCCAAGTCAAGTTAACCCTCGCCGGCCGAGGGGGGGGCGGGTGCCGCCCCCCCCCATAGGGTTTTTTCGCGATAGCTCCGAACACGCTGGCGATAGAGAGCTGAAACTTGGCATACCTGACCTTTGATCCAAGCCGCATCTTTTGACACCAACCGCATTTTTGGGTCAGGTCAGGTCACTGACCTATGACGTCATAAGTGAACCTCTGCACGGTCTTCAGATGTCGCAACTTCGCAACGCCCTCACTGCCAGAGGAGATGTCACAGGGAAATGAAACTTGCAGGATCTAGTATCCATTATGAGTCTCACAACTTGTATATCTCGGATTTTTCCTAAAGGTCATATGAGGTCAGGTCATTTTCGTGACCTCACCATTATAAGTCAATGGGGAAAAATTCAAACTGCTATTCTGGCGCCGGGAACGATCTCCAACTATCTCAAGCACACAGAATCGTGATTTGATGCACTCCTTGCAAGGTTAGATGCGTCACTTTTGCAATGTTGACCTTGCGTGACGTCATTTATGACGTCATCAAGGTCATATTAGTTTTTCGTCAATAACTCTTGATCAAATTGAGCTAGCGAGTCGGGAAAGCCACCAATGGACTCAGGAAGACCTGCCGAATCGAATGATATGCGACATGACCCCTTTCGACCAACTTCGTGACCTTAGGGTGCTGACCTGACCTTGACCTGAGGTCAACACCCCAAGTTGACCTGACCCGAACAAAAAGTATATCATTCGACGCGCCTGAGCGAGGCGAACACGATGCTGCCAAAATCGCGGCTCTGCGGCCATTTTTTGCGAAGTTATTCACCAAAAACTGAACCGTACCTTGGGGCACTTGACCTGACCTCAAAGGTCACCGGTTGACCTAGGACCTTAAAATCGGGTACCAATCTCTGCGTCTCGTAACGGCGCACACGCTCGTTTTTTCCGCGACGCGCTAGCTCCACCAGGGGCGAAACGGCGAGGGGGGGTCGTACCCGCCCCCCCCCCCCTCGGCCGGCGCGTATGTAGAAAACCAATAGGTCCGGCGAGGGTTAACGCAAGAGAATCTTTGCTAAAACGAGCGTGTGCGCCATTACGAGACGCAGCGATTGGTACCCGATTTCAAGGTCCAAAGACAACCGGTGACCTGAGGCAGGTCAAGTGGCCCAAGAAGCGGGCTCGGTTTTTTGGTAGGGGAGGATGGGGTAATTTGGCCGCTTTTTTAGGAAGCGCTGCAGCTCGAAACTGGCGACATACTTCTGCACTCTCTCAAGGCTGGCAGGTGTAGCATTCATTTTACTTTCTTATACAACAAGCTGAAAATGATAGAGCAACTACTTATGGCTGCATTTTGTCGTTCTACAAAGGTCTGCAAAGCAGCTAAATTGCCCCGCTAGCAGGGTTATTTGGCCGGTGGGGTAGAGCAATTTGGCCGGTGTTAATTTGAGGCCTGGGTTTTATGCTACGGGCAAGTCAGCTTCAGTGCCAGCAATGACATGCGTCTTTTACGCATTTTTAGGCTGACTCGATGTCGGACTTATCTTCGAATGATTTTGACTCAGGTCTTATTTCAGCATTTTCCTGCACAACTGAAAATGTGCTTCCTTAGCATACACTGCTAAATCAAACATTTGCATTTTATTTGTGGTGAGAAAAACGTTAACTGTTTATTCTAGTAAGGAAATAATCGACTAATTTCAGTTAAAAAATTCTTAGCAATCAAAGAAATAACTCAACTCTCCGATGTCTGCAAACGAGTTGTTAATAGTGATTACTAGCTGGAGATGTGACTATCAGTTTGATTTGAGCAGAGCCCTAGCAACTTCGTCGTGCTGCTTTGCGCAGTGTCTTGATGAACCCCTAGGAGACAGACTGTGCCGCAATGCCACCGCCAACGGCTATAAACCCAACCAGCTCGGTACGACGACCTATCAATACATAGGGGTGGCGGAACCGGGAACAGGGGGGGGGGCACCGGGGCATCGTGCCCCCTTGATTTTGCCATTTTAACATTAGCCCTATGGGTGTTGCATGGAAAGAATGGGCAGTGCCCCCCCCCCCTTAATTAAGGTCTTTCGCCGCTACTGCTTATCAAGTCGGCCGTTCCAGCTTAGCGATCCTGAGAGCACCGTCAAAGCTGTTCCACTAGCACCGGCAAAATTACCCGGCATTGCCACTCTGAAAAGTTTTGTCTACAAAGTCGTTATTAGCTGTTCCGGTTTTACGGAAATACATGAAATTACTCTTTAAAACGCTGAACATCCTAAGCAATGGGACCACAATGTCAAAATGTATCTACAGCCCGAATTCTACAATCATGCCTAGCATATAATTTTCGAACGGAAGTAAAAGTTACAATTTTCTAATCAAATTTGGGTATGTTTTACTGATTTTGAAGAAAATTACGAAGGGGAGATTTTTGTAAAATTTCCACGGATTCCTTATTTTATGTTGACCGCAGTACAAGATACCTACGTGTTAAGATTTCTTTAAACATCGAAATATAAAAACTAAACAATTTAATACGTTGCACGTATCAAATTGTCAATCAAATGGATACCGATGTGCTGGAAGCAAGGAGGCCACGCCGGTATTTAGTTAAAATTGCCGTAAGCCAATGTGCTTTATTTGGTTTCTATGGTTACTGACGCTATTACGCTTGCATTTCGCGAGCAGAGAAGCTGCAAAGTTGAAACAGATTAAACTTTTCAGCTTGCAACTCGCGCCGGACTGATTTTGCTTGCGTTTCGCTCGCGTTTTCCGAGCAGGATCCGGCGTGATTTCGCGGCGTAAAAGCGAGACGACCTGCGTGTTGGGAGCTGAAAATATGCCATGCATTGCAATGGGAGAAGCGAGACGCGATTTGCGAGCTGAAAAGCTGTGTTCCGGCCTTTAGCGTCCTGTCAGCAAAGTCTTGCAATGTGCTCTTCAGCTCACGTCGTGGTGCGACTTGTATTTCTCAGCTTTGCGACAGCTACTGGCCAAAATTAGAAGTCTAGCGGTGACAGATCTGGGCTTCGCGCTGGCGAAGGGCGGGCAGTGAGGCAGCTGACGAGTGCGTCTAGCGGCTGGTAGGGACAATTATGAGACAGTGCTTGCGCGCTTTATACAAACTGAATTATCGCAAGGCTACTAAATCAAATTGTATTTGCGCATTGGTATCTTCGATCTTTGTTATTGTTTGGGCTGGCTGGCTGCCGACAGGTGTGCGGTTGTTATTTATTTTTGTTTTCGGCAGGAAGAGACATCTCATAATTTCGAAGAGATTACTTTTTTGCTATTGACACGCTCAGAAGATTGATTGAAAATGTGACAAGATCAAAATACCTAGTCAAAGATGAAGTGAAACTTGAAAGTCAAGTAGCAAGAGGTACCGTTGTAATCCCAAATGGATCATTGTAGACCGTGTTTGATTGAATCAGAATGCAAAATTCATGCTGGATTTACCATGTAAATGGCGAAATACTTGTATGAACAGCATTATGACATATATATGTTTTATTTAGTTATGGTCACATAATACAGTAGGTATATGTAACTGGTTCATCTTCAGTTTAACATGTTATTGATATTTGCAACCATGTGTTTTGTCGGAATAATCGGAAATTAAAGTTTGACTTGCATGCTGAGTGGTGAGCTTTCTGCTTTGGGCACCAAGTTTGATGTCGTGCCCACGCTTATAATGATAGTTTATTTCTATATCAATATTTAGTTAATGAAACGTCATCTAAAATGGATGTGAAATATTATTATACAATATCAATATTTAATGTCAATATTCTAGGATTAAAGCAAAAAAACATAGTGACCTACCTTCTGATGTTTGTGAGATGTACCATAATTGAATATCAATGTGAAAGGGCTAGCTTGTATTTCCTGGTCTAATGTCTGCTGTTGAAGGTCCTGCTTCAATCAATGATAGTGCCTACTTGCCTGTCATTCATTGAAAATGGTGCAGTGTTTCAATACATCTGTGAGAACCGAAAGTTGTCGGTGAGGATGTGTCAAGGTGGATCAGAGTTTGTGCATTGCAACCAGAATAGGAATTGAGATTCTGGAAGACCATTATCAGCACTAGTGAATTCTCACACTGAACACTCCTTCCAGGCTCCAAAACTTGATTGTCATAATCTTTATTATTTTTATGCCAAAACCAATGAATGAATTTCAGTTTTACATGTGGTGTGTGCAGCTTCCAGCCAGCAGGAAATGAATTTCAAAATGAGCTATGGTTGACTTTATTCAACCCCCATTACACTTCCATAACATATCATGAGTCATGAAGAGAGAGCAACATTATTCATTGTTACGAAATATGATTGCTTTTATTCATCTTGCCAGGGTCCAAGCACGCACGTATTTACTATCAATGCACATGACAGAACAGATAACATCAGCTCGTCAAACACATGATACCACACGTATCAGGAGTCTACTGTTATTCTTTGAAAATAAGCCTATCCATGAACGAACACCTTGATAAACTGCTTGGCAAACTCAATAAGTACTTGTGGTTATGACAAAGGTGCTTGCAGAATCATAACCAAACTACTGTAACAATATTAATCCCTGTTTTCTCTTGTTTTTTTTTTTTCCATTTCAACTCGGATCTTCATTTAGGTACAATCATCTCTGGAATACCTATTTATCACATTTCAATCCATCTTCTGATGAAAACAAACAATAAAATAACCAACGCTCACTCACTCCTCATCTCAATCTTTAAATATCTCAATCTCATCACATTTTCCACCAATCTCCTGAGTGTGTCAACGTCAAAAAGGTAATCTCTTCGCAATTGTGAGTTGTCTCTTCCTGTCGAAAACAAAAATAAATAACAAACGCAGACCTGTTGGCAGCCAGCCAGCCCAAACAACAACAAAGACCGAAGATACCAATGCGTAAATACAATTTGATTTAGTAGCCTTGCGATAATTCAGTTTGTATATAGCGCGCAACCACTGTCTCATAATTGTCCCTACCAGCCGCTAGACGCACTCCAGCTGACTAGTGATTACTCGGTCCGAGAACCTCTGGCTCAGCCAGTTCCTGTTGTCTTCAACTGTCACAGCGGTTGTTTTTTATAGCTCTAAGACCTTGGCAGTTTCTAATGTTGAAATTTGTTTCTTGTTATATTTAAAGGCCCTCAAAAAGGACCTTGACCTTTTCAACGGTTTCCGCCGAGAGGTGGGGCGACCCTGCCGTTTTTGAACTGGAACCGACATCCAAAAATAAGCTCTTTTAAACCTCTCAAGAACCCATTTGAAACTGTTATAATCTTGAAGGTAACGAGGCTAGAGACTGAAATGCTTCCTGAAAAGTCGGCGTATGGTTTCGATGTTTCTGGTGGCACCAAATGCAAGTGTAATCCAGCCCTCTTGTTGCGGTGTGAATGACCTGTTCTTAAGTTAAGTGGGACTTTAAAGTCATCTTATATACTTTTACTGAGGTTGATAAATTAATGGAAAGAACTTTCTGTTCTTTGCACTGTCTGCATCGTTTACTATTCCATGTAATTTCGCATTGAAAAAGGCACCTCAATGGGGGTTGAAATATTTGCCATCATTTAAATAAAAATCATACAGGCTTTACTCTTGAGCAGGGCTGCGGAGTCGATGGATTTTAGGGTGACTCCGACTCCGACTCCGGCTTTAAAAATCGACTCCGACTCCGATTCCAGCTCCGACTCCGACTCCGGACGGTTCTATTAAAATCCATATCGTGCAATACTGAAGCTCATAATGGATATGTTTTATCTTGCCTGAAACGATCCTTTGTGCGTTCCAGGGCTTTGCGCTGCAACAATATTCAGAATTAACAAGCAGGTTCTGGGGAATTCACCGTCTTCTGCTTCTTTCTCTGAAAACGTTCGTCCAAAACAGCGAAGTGGTCATTTTTTCGACAAAATCTAATTTCGAGAGCAGTATCGTCAATTCAACAGGTGCAGTGCATGACGTGGAGCCATGCAGCGTTAACTCCGGCTCCGGAGTCGGAGTCGATAAGATTTTGGCGACTCCGACTCCGACTCCAACTCCGGGCAGAATTGCCGACTCCGACCGACTCCAACTCCGACTCCGACTCCGACTCCGCAGCCCTGCTCTTGAGACTCTGAAAAGTATACCATTTATTAATGACCTGTTCTTGTTCCGCATAAGGAACAAATGACTTGTAGCTTTGGCCTCCTGCCCTCGCTCCGATGAGTGTAAAATGTAACATAAATGGGCAAAACATTATGTCCAAGAATTTGAAACAAATCGAGGTGCGCAACTACGTGCTGCGCAATGCGCAATGCGCATGTTATATAATTTAATAGGCATTTACTTTTTGACGTTTTTAGTGAAACACCCTGTAGCTAACCAATAGGTCAGGCGAGGGTTCAGGAAAATTGCGCGTAATCCCCCAAAACAGAATAGTTCAATGACAATAGTTGAACTCACCTTTAGTACTTACCATTCGATGAGGATGGTGGGACGGTTCTTCCCACTGACTACTGGTTCTTCGGAGGAGGAGGATGTCGCAGTCTGGTTCGCATGGCTGAGGATGAAACATGAAACGAAGCACTGAGTTAACAATTGCCGGGTGATTCAAAAAAGTGTCCCACATTTCATTTTCAAATTCAAAGCACATGGTACGACAAAAACACGTTTTCTTTGCTGTGAAAGTAAGCACGTGCAATGGAAATTTATTTGAAGTAGGTGAGAACCCAAGATTCTTACAGATAAAGTTGGGACGCTAGTCACGTGATCCTTTTTCCTGCTTTTCCCAACCCTACTCACGATTTTCATAAGCCTTGATTTATTCTTGAAACACTTTGCACTGAGGCGTTTGAAGTTAATTTATTTACAAAAACTAATTCAACGGTATTTGAAATTAACAAACACATTTTTACCCGCAATCTCCAACAAAAGTTGAATTTATTCGCGTTTCATTAACTTAATCAGCTGGCAACCATCACCCATCGTCCTCGATGTAGTCAAACTTGGCGCACTCGGATAGTGTTCGAAATTTGTGACGCTTACTTGTTGCTATGCGACCGGGCAGTACCTACGGTTTTTATTCGTCAACAAGTGCTTGTGAGCACACTTTTGAACACAGTCTTTATGCGTCAGTTTGTGTGACGCGTCACATCTGAAACAAGCTTCGTGAGGCTCCCTCCTTCAAAAGAAGTGTTTTGTAACATTTTTTTCTTCATTCACACTATATAGATACAGTTACACCATACACCCTAGCACCGATCTACGCCGCGCAAGGTACGGTGCCAGGTCTGGATCATCCAGAGAGTCGCGGCTCCGCGGAAGGTCTTGTGCAGCAAAATCCGCCCCCATTTCCTCGTATATTTGTCTCACTGAACTCTATAATGTGGAAGGCGCATCGGCCGCCAGATGGTGTCCAACGGTGCCGCCATGTTGCGCAGACCAGGAAGCGGCCGCCGTGTGGAGAAGGAAATCATGGCCTCCCACTCCCCGATGGAGGCCCCAATTCCCTATCTTGTCTAGACTTTTTTTTTCACCGTCTGGCTCACTTCTGTCTTCCGTCTGGGTGTCTGGGGCGCCCAGCAACACGGGACCGTCGGCTCTTGGCCGTCGGCCACCCGGTCACGTGACGGCGTCCCGACACCCCATAAAAACCTATGTTTCTGTGAATACACTACTCACTTCTCCGCCGCCGTCTTTGCTGAGAGCTGCGCGGGACGGGGATAGGGAATTCGGGACCTCGATTTACGTTTGCGGCCGCTGCATACGTTACGTTCAAGGTATGTCAACACGGAACCCGGCATCCTAGGCAGAATTGAGTGGAGAACAAGATGAAATCCTAAAAAATCCTCAGCTACAAGGAACTAACACGTTAAACCCTTATAAGTCAATGGGGAAATATGAAAATTGTTATTTTGGCGCCGGGAATGATCTGAAACTATCTCAAGCATATAGAATCATGATTTCATGCACTCCTTGCAAGGTTCGATGCTTCACATTTGCATTGTTGCCCTTGCGTGACGTCATTTGTGACGTCAAAAGGGTCACAATTTTTCTTCAATAACTCCCGATCAAATTGAGCTAGCGAACCGGGAAAGCCACAAATGGACTCAGAAAGACCTGCCGAATCGAATGATAGGCAACATGACCTTACTCGACCAGCTTCGTGACCCGAGAGCTCTGACCTGACCTTGTCACGAGGTCAATGCCTTAAATTGACCTAACCCAAGCAAAAAGTATATCACTCGATGCGCCTGAGCTAGCTGAACACGATGATGCCAACATTGCGGCTCTACAGCCATTTATAGCGAAGTTATTTGCCAAAAACCGAACCCATGCCTTAGGTCACATGACCTGACCGAGGTCACCGGTTGACCTGAGTCCTTTAAAACGGATTCCTACCAGTCACTCTGCATTGTACTTTGCCGCATACGACGACTTTACCGCTAAATTTTAGTTTAATCAGCGGCGCATTAGCGAGGTGGGTTCCGGTTCAATCAACCCTCTCGGCCGGGGCAAATGTAGGTTCGGCGAGTGAATTTGAGGAATTCTGAAGATACGATCGTGTTCCCCACTCAATTCTGCGTAAGATGCCGGGTTCCGTATCGACGTAACTTGAACGTAACGGATACGGCGGCCGCAAACGTAAATCGAAGTCCCGAATTCCCTATTCCTCAACACAGGCGGCGGCCGGTTCCTGGTCTGCGCAATATGGCCGCCACCGTTAGACACTACGGCCAATAGGGTTGAAGTGGCAGTGCTCCCCTGTGGTCTATGCTCGGGGTTACATGAGCGCAGAGTTAAAGGGACTGTCCCACCTTCAAAAAATTGCTTTGATATACTGTTCTTGTGTTGCAAGACATAGATTAGGGGCCCCTGTACACGAAATTGGCAAACATTCGGCCCATAGTTGGCTAATTGTTTAGAAATTCCAATTTAAAGCTTTTGGATCGATTACGTCATATGATTGTTTTTTTATCGGGCAAAGTTTTTTTCCTAGCTGCCAAATCGGTGGCACAAAGTTTTGTTACGCTTCTGCCGCGAATAGTACAAACATTGCGCATGAAAGCAAAACTCAGGAAATTGGTATTTTAGTAAGATGCAAAGTAACACAAACATGTTCAATGTTCATGGAAAGGATTGAAATGAAAATTGGAAAATTGAAGCTTGAACTTTGTCAAGAAGAAGGTCGCAAACTGCAAAGAATATCAACAAGGCCTTATTTATCATTTTTAAAAGATTATAGAATGCTCCCTAATAAGCAAAAGCAAGATATTGATGTTTGATTATTGATGCTGTCCACAATGTCTCGGGCACATGGATGATGGAAGTGAGCTCAACTTCAATAATCAGACCTAAGAATCACAATGGATATAGCCATGAGCCAGACTGCAAAGTATGGCAATTTTGTCCAGATGTTGTCAGTGCAGACTCCTTCGTCTGGTGCGGATTTAAGTGTGGTGCGGTGTGGATTTGGTTTGGTGTGGTGCAGATTTAGTGTAGCGGGGTGCGAAGTGTTCTCTCAGCCCCCTTTGGTGTGAATTTTCTGGCTCAGTTTGCAGGGTTTGTGTAAATTTTGAACTTAGGCCAGTGCTCCTTGGCGACCTGCGAGCCATACTCTGCAGTACTGGCCTGGGCCCATGAGCAAAGTAATATAGGTAATATTGTCTGTTCAAGATTCAATATAATAAGTCTGCAAAACACATTCCGGCAATTGTAATTGAAGCAGAATGAATTGTAGTGACCTGCATTTGTATTTGTGTTGTGTCTGTGAAAAATAATAAATATACCTACCTACTTATTGGAAAAATCGTGGCCTTTCAGCACATTTGGCAGAGTTGTGTGACTCTGATGTAGTGGCTCATGTGGAACGCAACGAGCTGCGGAACAAGCTTGAATAGCATTTTGCCTCAGGGCTATCTGCCAGAAACATTTCATCTGCATGAATTTATCTACAGGCAAGTCTGACAAATTTGTGGATGAACTGGGGACCTTGTAAGCCTGCATATTAAATTCTAGCCTACCAGCTCAGCCCTATCCTCAGTTTCAGCATTCAGCATGATAACAGTTCTGATCAAGTTCTGATTGTCACCACTTGCACTGAGACACCAATGGATTCCTCTGAAATTTTGCCTTTTAATTAAATTATTTGTAAGAGTTTCAAGCTATATTTAGACCAAACATTTCACTCTCAAAGATCTGCGACCTACCCCACTCGTCCAGTAGGATGCCTGGCGCGCAAACAGTCCAGCAGTGAGCTGCCAGCCGGCACGCAGGGCAGCGGCAGCAACGGCAACTGGTGAACACGTCTTGGACTGCAGCCACGACATAATCTAGGCTAGCGTCTATTCAATTTGTCCATGTACAAGTCCCACAGCTCCTGCCCGAGGTGCCCGAGGTTGCGCAAGTCAGGGAACTGACCACCTCCAGCCCAGGCGTGGTTCACTGACTCAAGATATTTCAACTGACCAGTCAGAGTTCATGTTTTGCAACTTTTATCCAAGTTATTTGTAATTGTAATATTCTAAACTGAATTTTAGGCATGACTTCATTTCTCAAGAGCTACAAAGAACACACCTTCCCTGTGCAGCACGTCTATTGTCCTAACATTAGTCACATAGTTGCAAGAAGCGACTTGAATGCGGAACCTGCCTGTTTTGAAGCCCTGTTGTCTGTTGGGTGACACTGCACAGAGGCAAGGATGGGGTGTGATTTTGCTGCTGTTTGTCAGGTTCAATATGTGTGTTAATGATCACAAAGTACTCTAAAGGTTTAAAAAAATGCACAGCATGGCCTAACAAAGCACATTACCTTGGTTTTGACAAGCAGCGCAGCGACTGTGGTACAAAGGCCCAGTCCTGGTCCCATGCTCATGTTAGCAGCTGGATCTGCTCCCAGGAAACAAAGGTAAAACACTATTGACAGCTTTAAGATGAAATCTGCAGGAAAACTAAGCCATCTATAAAATCTAACATAAGCTTAAAAGCGCAACAGAGCATTTCTGATTCAACGTGCAGCACTTCCGCTTTCATCCGCCATCAGCAACTCAGTTCAAAGAATGATGCATTACATCACTAAAATTTATTTCAAAATACCTCTGCATGGTGTTTACACAAACAACAGTTCTTTACTAGACATGGTCGACCTCAGGCCACCCACACTTCAGCAAACAGGGTATTATCAATGTTTAACGGCTCAAGGTTAGTCGTCTTGGATGTTCAGAAATAAAAAGGTGAACATTCATTGTCTCTTCCTTATTTGTCACCATCAATAGATTGTGGACTCCTCAGAGCATGTCTTGATTATGGAGTTGAAACAGCAGTGAGCAAATCATTTATGATTTTGATACTATGATTAATTTCAGTGAGTTGCACACTTGAACTTGACACCTGCCATTGATAAGTTCATGGCTCTTGCATTCTTCAGTCACATGTAGGACGGCCTCTTAAATATTTAAATAAAAAATAAAAATACTGCTAGAATTAGAAGACTATTAGAATTAGTTTGGCATATCAATTTAATTCTTCACCTCGTGGCGCCGGGCGCTGTTCCAAGAGGCGTTGTTATTTTTCAAGGTTTCAATAAAAAACAAGTCGACAGAATACAGAAACTTCGGAAAAGGCGGAAACGTCACAGGTTTTAAGTGCCAATACCAATACATTGTGGCACTTATTTGCACAGATGTCAAAATCAAACACGAATTTATTTGCGATGAAGTAATTGCTGGAGAAACGGTTTTCACGACTCTGATTTTCAAAGAACGCCCATCAAGATGGCTATCTCAACTCAATTCTAATGTTAGGGTGGGACAGTCCCTTTAATACGCATTACAAACTGACTACAATGGTGAGCGAATAGGAAAATCCGTTCCTGATACGCATTTACTTGCTCATGTAACCCCGATAAATATCTCGCTAGGCAAGCGAGATGGGGCTGTTGGCGGACTTCGGAGGCGACGGACACGGGTCTCCGGCAGTCTCCGCCTTCTCACTGCACGGCTGCAGCACCTGGCGGTCAGCGGGCGGCTTCGTTTGAGACCGCGGCGGCCACTGCCTTGGCTGGTGAGCAGCAAAGTGGGCTGTATCACCCAGCTCCTCGTTGTAACATTGTAACATTTTCCATGTTTTTTTTTGGGGGGGGGGGCTTAATTGCCAGCTTCATTCATCTCTTGCGTGAGGATAGTCAACACTCGGGGACCAGTCGTTGAAAGCAAGAAACAACGACGAGGAGAAGGTCTTGTAAAAAGTCGCAGCGATTGCATTGAGCATTGAATGACGAAAATATTTTTACCCTCCCCCCCCCCCACCGCCTCAAACGATCACGTGCCGTCACCCTGCTGGTGAGAGCCGGCCCCCAGTCAAGAGCATTGGTAGCTTCAGCTCTGGTGACGTAGGCAGAGCGTGAAGGTTTTTATTTTCCCTTTACAGTTCACTACTATCCGTTTCAGACCCTGTGGAACAGTCCTTTTCGGCTATTTCTCGTTGTTTATGCGTTTGATTTTAACCAAACTTTGGCATTGGTAGTTTGAGATCCCTACCTAATTTTTATCAATATGGTCTATTAACGAAAAATGAAAAATAAAGGCACTTATCATTGACTAATAATGTTAAGGTCGTCAGAGCCCTGCTTAGAGGCTGACACAGGCTGGGCGCTGTCTCCCCTCTGATTGGTCGAGACGCACTAGCACACTGCGGCTTGGCTCCGCCCACTTGCGGTCCAGCCTCGGGTCATGTCGGCGGCAGTCGCCGTCTGGCCGGCCGGCGTGCGGGCCGCGCGCGCAGCGCAGCGGAGTGGAGCACTTGTTTGCATGTTATGAACTTTTGATAAGCTGTTCTACGGCAAATCAGGACGGAGGAAGAAAGAGAAAGGAAGAGGAGACAAGGTGACAATGAGACGAACGGTAAACGTTGGCTAGTGGACAACAAACAATATGCATAGCCACTAGAGCAGAGACAGGAGACAAAGACGGTAGACGAAAGACAGACAAAATTAAAAAGATGGTAGACCAGAGACAAGTGACGAAGATAGAGATTAGGCTATAGACGAGAGACAATATACTATAAACGTATAGACGAGAGACTGACAAGGAGGAGTGAAGGATGGGAGATCATTAACTCTCGATATTGCATATCTACATTTTCAGATTGAGTCATCCTATATCTTTCCCTGTTTTATTGTTTTTCGGGCCTAAGATCTATCAACAACATTCTTAAAGCATTGTGGACAGGGGCGGATCCAAGGGGGGGGGGTCACATGGGTCATGGCCCCCCCCCCTTGAGGCCCGGGGGCCCAAAGACCTGCCAGGGGCACCACCGGCCTATCAGGGGTATCACAGTCCTGACAGGGGCACCACAGGACCGCCAGGGGCACCACAGGCCTAGCAGGGACACCACGGGCCTGGTGCCCCTGGGCCCTGACAGGACTGTAACGCCCCTGACAAGCCTGAAGTGTCCCCGGCAGGCACGTGGTGCCCCTGACAGGCCTGTGGCGCCCCTGCAAGGCCGGTGGTGCCCCTGGCAGGCCTGTGGTGTCCATGGCAGGCCTGTGGTGCCCTTGATAGACCTCTGGTGCCCCTGACAGGCTTGTAATGCCCCTGGAAGGACTGTGGTGCCCCTGGGCCCTGACAAACCTGAGGTGCCCGGCCATGACAGGCCAGTGGTGCCTTGCTAGGCCTGTGGTGCCCCTGGCGGGCCTGTGGTGCCCCTGGCAGGCCTCTGGTGCCCCTGACAGGCTTGCGGTGCCCTTGGAAGGACTGTGGTGTCCCTGGGCCCTGACAAGCCTGAGGTGCCCCTGACAGGCCCGTGGTGCCCTTGTTAGGCCTGTGGTGCCCCTGGCAGGCCTCAGGTGCCCTTGCTAGGCCGCTGGTACCCCTGCGCCCGGAGAGGACTGGTGCCCCTGAAAAGTCTGAAGTGCCCCTCGGCAGGCCCGTGGTGCCCCTGACAGGCCCAAGGTGCCCCTGCGAGGCCGGTGGTGCCCCTGGCAGACCTCTGGTGCCCCTGGCAGGTCTGTGGTGCCCCTGGCAGGTCTGTGGCGCCCCTGGCAGACCTGTGTTGACTGGTGCCCCTGCTAGGTCGCTGGTGCCCCTCACAGGCCTGCGGTGCCCCTGGAAGGACTGTGGTGCCCCTGCCCCTAGGGGTGCTCATGGGCCCAACAGGCCCGTTGTGCCCCTGACAGGCCTGTCGTGTATACTTGCTAGACCTGTGGTGCCCCTGCTTCCTGGCGGGCCTGTGGTGCCCCTGGCGGGCCTGTGGCGCCCCTACAAGGCCGTAGGTGCCCCTGACAGGTTTGTGGTGTCCCTGGAAGGACTTTGGTGCCCCTGACAAGCCTGAAGTGTCAAGGACAGACCCTTTAGACGCCAGGGTCAAGTTCGTCGGACTGACAACGATTCGCTTACCTGATAACGTTCCTGGTAAGTACTCACTACTCTGCGTCCACAACATATATGCGTCCACAACATATATACACATAGCACATTCATATATACTTGCTTACAATTGGTAAATGTGGTTGTGGCTAAGAGTTAAGATACTGACTAAAAATAAAAAAAAAATAAAAATAAACTGAAAATGGGGGCACCACCAAAATGAAGTGGACGAAATCCGTTGAGTTTTTAATTTTGGGTATAGGTAGGGGCACCACATCGATTCATGACCCTCCCCTTGGAGTTTTCCTGGATCCGCCCGTGATTGTGGAAATGTCATGGAAAGATTTACCTATTATTTTCACCCCCAAAAATAAAATTTTATTCTTGAAATACCTACAAGTACATAGGTATGTGGATATCTTCAATTGAATAAGGCCGTTGAATGCAAAGACAGTCCGGTGAATTCTGTCCCGTTACTCCTTAAAGGAAGACTGCCACCTTCAAAAAGTTTTCTCAGATCGGCCTATGATTTATTCCCTGGACAAAACAAAATTTTAGAATTCACCTGACAAAGTATCATCACGTGAATCGCGAAAAAAATTGTCGATTATCATACATTTATCAATCGGTTAATGTCTAGCGACAATGTTTACACATCACTAGACTTCAAGGTCATAAGATTATTACATTTTATTTGAAAAAGTAAGGTATTTTATGATTTACTAATATATGATTTCATAAGAAATTGGCCATGTTTAATTTATTTTGCATTTAAGTTCGTAAAACATTTATAAAAATCATGGCTCATTTGGAATGGGTCTGGCCCATGTTAAACCCCATTTCCCACACTTTTTGGAAAAAATGAACTACTGAATATATAAGTTTAACTTTTATTTTGACACTCCAAAATTCTTCTCTGATCTCGAAACAATCAAAGTTTTGACATATATTTACCAAAAGATAAGAAAATTCATGTTTCAAAGTTATCGATAAACAGTAGAGATGTCGGTTTTCTTGGACTAAAAAAATGGCATCAAACTGAACTTTGGTCTCCGATTTCTCGCAAACGGGTTCGAATTTCGGAAAACCGACTTCAGTCTGGAACATAGGTGGCTCAGCTCTAGTGAAAACCGTTTTGTGGAAAAAAGGTGGCAGTCTACCTTTAAATGCACAATAGCCTGTAGGAAAACGGCTGCGGAGAGGCTCGCTATAAATTATTGAAAATAAGATTATTTTAAGTCTGCATAGGGAATAACAAACATTCTGTAGCTAGAAGGAGTGCTTATTGTTTTATACATACACCGATCTGCATTGCATTCTTCATCTTTATTCTCTCCGCGCGAGATACGACATTTATTCACGCAAGGATGCCCGCGTTAGCGTGCGTCTTGTTCCAGCCCGTCAGAGCTCCGCACCGCCCTGACCCTGAGCGGCGAATGACCGGTCCCGGTGTCGCGGCGCAGTGGGCGGAGCTTAGCTGCGGCGCAACAGCTGACGCTGCAACGCCATGCTAGCCTCTACCACGGTACAGAGTTTTCCGATCAATTTTTACCATTATAAGTCAATGACAAGTGCCTTTCATTTTGACATATTGTTAAAAGACCATATTAGTAAAAATTAGGTAGGCCCTTTAAACTCATTGTGTCAAAGTTTGGTTGAAATCAAGCGTATAGGTAACGAGAAAGAGCCAAAAAGGACTGTTCCAGAGGGTCTGAAATGCGTAGTAGTGCTAAACCTATGGGAGAAACCGATTTCGAGGGCAAAACTAAAAGTCGATTTATGAACTTATTAGTCGAGACACGTAGAAACCGAGTGTACCACACGATAGCCTGATCTTTCCTCTATCGATACCCGCATCCACTTTGGCGATGGTACATACATAAAACGCTGAAATATGGCGATAGGCGGGAAAATGTCACCCTAAGCGGTATCATTCAATTACATCTTGATGGTTGCCTTCTCGAATGCTCGGAACATACCGAGTGGTGATGAACCTGCCCTCTGATTCAAGCCGGATCTTGTGATACCAGCAGCTTTTTCAGGTCAGGTCAGGTCACTGACCTTTGACGTCATAAGTCGACCTCTGCACGGTCCTCAGATGCCGCAACTTCGCAACGCCCTCAGCGTCAGAGCAGATTTCACAGGGAGATGAAACTTGCAAGACCTTGTATCCTCCAGAAGTCTCACAACGTGTATGTCTCGCTTTTTTCAAGGTCACATGAGGTCAGGCCGGTCATATGACCTCACCATTATAAGGCGATGGGGGAAAATTATAAACTGCTATTTTGGAGCCCAGAACGATCTCAGACTAGCTGTAGCACACCCAACCGTGATTATTTAATGCACTCTTTGCAAGATTCGATGCTTCATTTTTGCACCAAGAGCTTGCGTGACTTCATTGATGACGTTACTAGTGTTATGAGTTTTTCGTCAATAACTTATCAATTATCAAATTGAGCTAGCAAGTCGGGAAAGCCACCAATGGACTCGGGAAGACCTGCCGAATCGAATGATATATGGCATGACCTCCTTTGACCAAGTTCGTGACCCGGAGGGCTCTGACCTCACGTGACCCGAGGTCAACACCTAGAGTTGGCCTCACCCAAATAAAAAAGTATGCCATTCGACGTGCTTGAGCAGGGCGAATACGATGCTGTCAAAATCGCAGCCCTGCGATCATTTTTTTTTTTTGACGTTATTCGCCAAAAACCGAACCCGTACCTTGGGCCACTTCACCTGACCTCAGAGGTCACCGGTTGACCTGAGACCTTAAAGATTACCTAGACATTCCACTGTGCACAAATAGCTAAGGGCCGTGCATTTAGTATGGTCATGAGAGAATCCTGTTTGATTTGAGTTCATAATACAACGCATGATCACTTCTCGTTCCTAAGATTTATTGATGTTCTTCTTCCCAAAAGCGAACAATAAATGTTCTCCATATTCCCCTTCACCAGGGTTTCGGAGTCGGAGTCGGAGTCGCCCGGAGTCGTGGTAAGCAGCCAGGAGTCGGAGTCGGAGTCGGTCCAGCTGCCTCGACTCCGACTCCGGAAAGTTAACTGAAGTCAATCCGTTCTATCACTTTTCAGTTGTTTTTAACCAATGGCCTCACGGCAAAATTCGCTTCCAGTGATCACAAATAATGTATTTTTCACACACCTTGTTTTTGTTCTGAAAAGCTAACATTGCATTTTACAAATTTTTTAAGTCAGGGCTGCGGAGTCGATGGAATTTAGGGTGACTCCGACTCCGACTCCGACTTCGGCTTCAAAAATCGACTCCGACTCCGACTCCGACTCCGGACGGTTCTATTAAAGGGACCCTCCCACCTTAACATTAGATTTGAGTTGAGATAGCCAAAATGGGGTCCCTGGCTCACAATTACCGGTTTCGGCACTCACAACATCGAAAAATGCCTTAAATCGGAAATATTGAATTTCAAAATTGCAGCATTTTGATTCAGAGGGGCTAATGCTTAGGAATACCCCTCTGAATGTGTGACGTCAGCGCAAATATCTAACGATTTTTAAATGTTTGACTAAAACGTTTTGTAGCACGCGGTGGTATATGCTATTTGCGCGCAACATCTGCCGCAAACGCCGCACTTCTAAAATAAAGTCGCTAGAAACAGCGGAGATCCCAAAAAAAGTAAACAAAAGTAAAAGTCTAATATCTTGAAAACCGGTGAATATTTTTCGGTGAAATTTGGTAGATATTCGTTTTCGCTCTTTCTGAACCGAGCGACATCACTTTCATGCCAATTCATAAACTTTTTTGAAGGTGGGAGGGTCCCTTTAAGATACATATCATGATATTGAAGTTCATAATGGAGATGTTTTTATCTTGCCTGAAACCAAGGCCCTAAATACAAGGTTGCATGGACTAATTTCTACTAAACTAAACCTACCAGAATATAATTTCACGGTTGGATATTTAAATAATTATTCAATGGAAATTTCTTAATTATTATTTCGTAATCATTTATAAGCAATTTTATAAATTAGCTTTCAATTTGCTTGCCTTTTACTAGCAAAATAACTTTCTAGTATTGGGTCAACGTAGTGGTGTGGGAGCAGGAACCTGGCAAAGCCCCAATACTTACATACAGCAGAAAAGCAGCCACCAGGTGTCGCTGCAGTCGCCGCACAGATGTCGTGCGCTTCGCCAATCGCCACACTACCGATTTCCTTAAAGGTAGTGTGCCAGCTTTCTTGGGCCGTATGGAGTTAATTGCCCAGATAAGGAGAACCGGATTTTTAGAACTTATCCATACCTTCAAAACTCATGGAAACGTCTTAAATTCTTCAAATTTTGAGTACCCCAGTGCGAAATTCGCCCCGACGGGTTGTCGGTCGTACCCCAACCACATTTCACACCACTATGAACAATAAATGCACACACTGAAATCGCTATTACCGATATGCTCATCCAATCAAGTTTCGATAAACCCGTTCATCATCATCTCCTGCGGTTTCGACCACGCCTGTTAGGTGGCTTCTGATGCTCGTCGAGGTCGGAATTTCCAAATACGCGTGGTGCGTCGGGCCGCGCGCTCTGACTTCGGCCAAGAAAAATGCGTCAGCTGATCATTGTCATTTCTGCCACTTGCGTGTGGTGAAATGGGGTCATAACTTATAAGACGGCTTTTTCATATCAATTATTTTACATTAAATCATATTTCAAACCATAAATAATGTTCGACAGCCAAATAAAAGAAACAATACCAATACGGGCTTACAGTTTAAGGCTCGACATTGTGTTGTCTACGATTAGACAGCTGATAACTCATTCCCGTACGTCGTATGGTCGTAACACTATAATGACCTTTGCTTATTGTCACAAGTGCGCCGCATTCGCGATTGTTGCCCGACGCCTGTTTGCAGGTGAGCCCACTACAGTTGTTATACATATCTAAAAACCGAAAAACTTTTAGGCGAAAAAGGCACTATTCCAGGCCCATTTTTGATTTTTTTGCAATATTATGTAAAAACAGAAGCTTCTTATCCTAGGAAAAATAAAATGGGAAATCTTTCAAAGGTGGCACACTACCTTTAAAGGGACAGTATCATCGAAAAAAATCATTGTATGGAGCTGATTTTTTTTTACTAGCATTTATTTTTCTGAATCAGAAAGACATAGTTTGAGGACCGAACTTGGTGAAAAATATTGCAACCACATTTCATTTTCATGATTCATTTTCATGAGCGAACCACCACTATACAAGCATGGCCGCCAGTTTGGAAACACACACACACACACACACACACACACACACACACACACACACACACACACACACACACACACACACACACACACACACACCAACACACACACACACCAACACACACACACACACACACACACACACACACACACACACACACACACACACACACACACACACACACACACACACACACACACACACACACACACACACACACACACACACACACACACACACACACACACACACACACACACACACACACACACACACACACACACACACACACACACACACACACACACACACACACACACACACACACACACACACACACACACACACACACACACACACACACACACACACACACACACACACACACACACACACACACACACACACACACACACACACACACACACACACACACACACACACACACACACACACACACACACACACACACACACACACACACACACACACCAATACTTGTAAGGCGTGCAAGACGAGCACCTTGGCTGTACCGTGTATCTTGAGGACCACCTTTTGCCGTTGCCTGAGGCCAATCAAAGTGGAGGACCACAAAATGTATGACTCAGCGCCGCAAGTCAACGTTGAATGTTTATCAAAAACGTTTTAGGAGAGAAATGCCAGGAGGTTGGAATGTCGAGGACTTCACCGGAATCCGAGGACCGGTGTGTATACTAAGCGTGTATTTCACGAATCTTTAGGACCGCTTTACACAAATAACAGAGGTGAAACTTGAGGACTATCAGCTGACTGAAAAAAGTAGATCCGTGACGTCACGAATGTAAAATAGGTATGTTATTCACGAAAATTGGGGACCAAGTTAAAAGCACGCCAAAAGTCCAGATCGACGACCGTTAGCGAAATAAAAATTGCTCAACCACGTACGGGGACCCGCAGTTGCTACTGTACAGCGACCCTGAGTAAATTGTCCCAGCGCCCTCACTGGGAACAACAATAAGCTGTCATAAGGCACGTACAGAAAACCTCAGTTGCTCTTGTACAGGGACCGACAGTCAATATCAATGTTATCAGATGCTACTGGACAGCACAGACGGCTAGCGTTGGGGGTCGTGTACAGTAGCAACTGCGGGTCCCCGTACCGTGGTGGCCCGTCTGACTGTTCACCATCACTGTCCGGATCTGCGGTACCGTCACTATCCACTTCCTGGCAGCCACGGCGGTGCCGCAGGCAGCGCACGTGCCGCGGCAGCCCGTCAACCTCCACAGCTTGTGGGGAGACTACGCCCGTCACGCCCGTCCCACTGCTGTATCAGCGTCTAGCCGGCGCGGCCGCCTCCACACGGCTAATCGAGACGGCCCACACTCCACAGTCAACTATACTGAGGTAGGACTGGCCTCCGTAGTGCGTCACGTCGGTAGCCAGCCTCCGCCACGTTTGCAGCACGTCCAGCGACCCGTGCCGCCACTTGTTTGGGGCCGGATCAATCGCTTGACACACCTCACAAGTCACTACTGTCCACCACAGCACGCGCGAGCTCCCGAAAAACACGGCCGATACCCCGGCGGACAAAAACAGCGTCCGGCGGATACCTGGGTGGCCGGCCCGCTCATATAACTCGGTCACACTCGCTGCCGTAGCCTGAGCCGCACTCTCACCTGATCGCCACGCTGCAGCCGCGCTAGCAGCCGGCGACTCACTCGCAGATGCGCTCACTGCCGACCGGATGCAAACAGGTAATGGCCAATATCGAGCTAGCTATATTGTATTTCGTGACTTACTGTGTAAAGTGTATATTTCGTGAGAAACGAGGACCAAGCAATCAGCTGACTTACTGTGTAAAGTGTATATTTCGTGAGAAACGAGGACCAAGCAATCAGCTGACTTACTGTGTTAAGTGCATATTTCGTGGGAAACGATGACCAAACAATCTGCTGATCAGACGTCCGGTTTTGCAACGGCAGGTAGGTACGAGGGGCGTTGTTCTACCGCGGGGAGCCACATTCTTTCTGCAGTTAATGTTACCAGGCTGGCAGTGGCGGCGGAACACCTTCAATTAAGGGGGGGGGGGCACTGCCAACTTTTGGTCCCATTCTTTCTTTCCCTGCAACGCCCATAGGGCTTATGTTAAAATGCCAAAATCAAAGGGGGGCATGGTGCCCCGGTGCCCCCTCGTTCCGCCGTCTATGCAGGCTGGACGCATACATATCCATGATGAATGTAGAACATGACACAAAGTAGAGCATTAATGTAGAACAGTGAGATAATGTCGCGAAAATTTGTTGTGTTTTAACTTGGAAACGTCTTGGCCGGTCGGGTCTAAATTTGGTAAAACTGAAAGGTACACCCACCGACAAAGCGACTTTCAGGCGTGAGAACTGTGGTGCGGACTTGCATTTTTTTATGTAGAATTTGCATATTAAACCCGGCGCGCAACATATAAAGCGTGGGCGCCATTAAGAACAGGGGCGCCGCCGTCACCTCCCCCTGATCATCAAGGATCGCAACCATAGGTGTAGGAACAGGGGGGACGGGGAGGGGGGACGAGTGGCCCCCCACTTTTCATAGTGGGGGGGGGGGCCACTAATGGTTGGTGCCCCCCTCCCACTTTTTAAGCAAGAAAAGTCGAAAGATGTCAGTGTCCGCGTTGACCAAATGATGAAGTCCTGTTTCATTTAGCTTCATATTTGAGATCGGTGCGTTTCTGGCGTCTAATGGGGGTCCATTGCCATTGTTTTAGTTCGAAAACAGTTTGAAGTCTGGAATTCGCATGGGTGCCAACGCGGCTGCGGAGAACAGGGGGGCGCGTCCACCAGGTTTACTTTCTGGACGAGGGTCTTCCTGAGATTTTGGCCGTTTTTTCTTGTAACGTTTTTTTAACCGATTTGGGCATGCTTGCGAAAATAAAGTGGCCAAAATCAGAGGAGAAAATGGATTTTGGGGGTAGGTGAGGTTTTGGGCCTCCATGGGGCCTGCCCCCCCTCACTTTCGAAAACGTTCCTACACCTTTGATCGCAACCATCACAATAAGCGCCGCGGTGGGCGCCGTTCCCGTGCGCTCCGTCGCAGCGGCAGGTCGGTAAGAACCGGCCCCGCGCCATCGGCCCGCCGCCGTCCGGCTCGTACCGCTCAACCACGTACAGTGGTGGCCCGTCTGACTGTTCACCATCACTGTCCGGATCTGCGGTACCGTCACTATCCACTTCCTGGCAGCCACGGCGGTGACGCAGGCAGCGCACGTGCCGCGGCAGCCCGTCAACCTCCACAGCTTGTGGGGAGACTACGCCCGTCACGCCCGTCCCACTGCTGTATCAGCGTCTAGCCGGCGCGGCCGCCTCCACACGGCTAATCGAGACGGCCCACACTCCACAGTCAACTATACTGAGGTAGGACTGGCCTCCGTAGTGCGTCACGTCGATAGCCAGCCTCCGCCACGTTTGCGGCACGTCCAGCGACCCGTGCCGCCACTTGTTTGGGGCCGGATCAATCGCCTGACACACCTCACAAGTCACTACGGTACATCACAGCACGCGCGAGCTCCCGAAAAACACGGCAGATATCCCGGCGGACAAAAACAGCGTCCGGCGGATACTTGGGTGGCCGGCCCGCTCATATGACTCGGTCACACTCGCTGCCGTAGCCTGAGCCGCACTCTAACCTGATCGCCGCGCTGCAGCCGCGCTAGCAGCCGGCGACTCACTCGCAGATGCGCTCACTGCCGACCGGATGCAAACAGGTAATGGCCAATATCAAGCTAGCTATAGTATTTCGTGACTTACTGTGTAAAGTGTATATTTCGTGAGAAACGAGGACCAAGCAATCAGCTGACTTACTGTGTAAAGTGTATATTTCGTGAGAAACGAGGACCAAGCAATCTGCTGACTTAGTGTGTTAAGTGCATATTTCGTGGGAACGATGACCAAACAATCTGCTGATCAGACGTCCGGTTTTGCAACGGCAGGTAGGTACGAGGGGCGTTGTTCTACCGCGGGGAGCCACATTCTTTCTGCAGTTAATGTTACCAGGCTGGCAGTGGCGGCGGAACACCTTCAATTAAGGGGGGGGGGGGCACTGCCAACTTTTGGTCCCATTCTTTCTTTCCCTGCAACGCCCATAGGGCTTATGTTAAAATGCCAAAATCAAAGGGGGGCATGGTGCCCCGGTGCCCCCTCGTTCCGCCGTCTATGCAGGCTGGACGCATACATATCCATGATGAATGTAGAGCATGACACAAAGTAGAGCATTAATGTAGAACAGTGAGATAATGTCGCGAAAATTTGTTGTGTTTTAACTTGGAAACGTCTTGGCCGGTCGGGTCTAAATTTGGTAAAACTGAAAGGTACACCCACCGACAAAGCGACTTTCAGGCGTGAGAACTGTGGTGCGGACTTGCATTTTTTTATGTAGAATTTGCATATTAAACCCGGCGCGCAACATATAAAGCGTGGACGCCATTAAGAACAGGGGCGCCGCCGTCACCTCCCCCTGATCATCAAGGATCGCAACCATAGGTGTAGGAACAGGGGGGACGGGGGGCCAGTGGCCCCCCACTTTTCATAGTGGGGGGGGGGGGGGCACTAATGGTTGGTGCCCCCCACTTTTTAAGCAAGAAAAGTCGAAAGATGTCAGTGTCCGCGTTGACCAAATGATGAAGCCCTGTTTCATTTAGCTTCATATTTGAGATCGGTGCGTTTCTGGCGTCTAATGGGGGTCCATTAAGCCATTGTTTTAGTTCGAAACCAGTTTGAAGTCTGGAATTCGCATGGGTGCCAACGCGGCTGCGGAGAACAGGGGGGCGCGTCCACCAGGTTTACTTTCTGGACGAGGGTCTTCCTGAGATTTTGGCCGTTTTTTCTTGTAACGTTTTTTTAACCGATTTGGGCATGCTTGCGAAAATAAAGTGGCCAAAATCCGAGGAGAAAATGGATTTTGGGGGTAGGTGAGGTTTTGGGCCTCCATGGGGCCTGCCCCCCCCCCCCCACTTTCGAAAACGTTCCTACACCTTTGATCGCAACCATCACAATAAGCGCCGCGGTGGGCGCCGTTCCCGTGCGCTCCGTCGCAGCGGCAGGTCGGTAAGAACCGGCCCCGCGCCATCGGCCCGCCGCCGTCCGGCTCGTACCGCTCAACCACGTACAGTGGTGGCCCGTCTGACTGTTCACCATCACTGTCCGGATCTGCGGTACCGTCACTATCCACATCCTGGCAGCCACGGCGGTGACGCAGGCAGCGCACGTGCCGCGGCAGCCCGTCAACCTCCACAGCTTGTGGGGAGACTACGCCCGTCACGCCCGTCCCACTGCTGTATCAGCGTCTAGCCGGCGCGGCCGCCTCCACACGGCTAATCGAGACGGCCCACACTCCACAGTCAACTATACTGAGGTAGGACTGGCCTCCGTAGTGCGTCACGTCGATAGCCAGCCTCCGCCACGTTTGCGGCACGTCCAGCGACCCGTGCCGCCACTTGTTTGGGGCCGGATCAATCGCCTGACACACCTCACAAGTCACTACGGTACATCACAGCACGCGCGAGCTCCCGAAAAACACGGCAGATATCCCGGCGGACAAAAACAGCGTCCGGCGGATACTTGGGTGGCCGGCCCGCTCATATGACTCGGTCACACTCGCTGCCGTAGCCTGAGCCGCACTCTAACCTGATCGCCGCGCTGCAGTCGCGCTAGCAGCCGGCGACTCACTCGCAGATGCGCTCACTGCCGACCGGATGCAAACAGGTAATGGCCAATATCAAGCTAGCTATATTGTATTTCGTGACTTACTGTGTAAAGTGTATATTTCGTGAGAAACGAGGACCAAGCAATCAGCTGACTTACTGTGTAAAGTGTATATTTCGTGAGAAACGAGGACCAAACAATCTGCTGATCAGACGTCCGGCATCCGGTTTTGTCACCGCAGCACAGTGGGGATTTTTCCGATCTAGCACGTATTTATTCGTAGAGGGCAAACCATAGGTAGTATTGTAGCCAGATTGTGCACAGATGTTGGCTGGTGTGTTCTGGTGAGAGTGTTACCTGTAAATGTGCATAATCAACATAGTATAGGGGGGTCAATTGGACCCCCGGCTCAGCCGTTTGGCCCCTGATCAAGCTAGAGCTTCGCGGAAAAATCAAGCGTGCTGTCTATGACGAGATGAGGCCGAATATATCCAATTTCAAAGTCCAAGGTCATTAATTGACTTTCCAAGTCAAGTCAATGACCCAACTAAAGATGGAAAATCGAGACCTCTTGGAACTTCGTAAAGTTAGGATGTTACGGGGTATTTTGGGGTGCTGATCACGAATTTCATGTTAGTTTTGATCACAGACGATGTCTTCATGCATTTAAGCCAGGTCGGGTCAGGTCAGGTCAGCCAGTAGACGTCCTGCCGGCCATCCATAATAGGTGTCACCTACTACTGACAGCTTCGTAACATGGTACGAAGGCACCAGAACTACTTCGTAAATATTCAAATGGTTGCTAAATTCGAAATCAACACCAAAAACTACCCTAGAAGCAAGTAAAACTCGAAAAAGTGAACCAAGGTCATCAAAGGTCAATGACCTTGACCTGACCTTCACGTGACCTTGACACCCACCATAATGCATGGCACCAGCATCATTTCACATATTTGAACGTTTAAAACCACAAAAAGACTGGAAACCGCGGATAATGTGAGCTGGCATACGCCGAATCGCGATTCCGGCCAAACATGGTCTCGAGAAATATGCCACAGGTCAAAGGTCAGTTGGGTCAGAGTCATGAAATTTTTAGGTTAGATGTAAAATTGATGATCTCGAGGGCAACGAAAGTTTCGTCGCGATCGGCTGCTTTTTGCGCGAGTGATTTGCGGAAAACCATGGGGTTTTATCCGACCCCTTCCCCCTCCCCCTCCCCACTAGTGCTAGGGTTAATAAGGTTGCGGTATGTATAATTTACGCCTGTCATCCTATTCCTCATGAATGTGTCTCAGAAAATATGCATCATATAGGCCTGGCTACACTATGCGTTTTCTGCGTGCGTTTTTTGCAGGTTTGCGTTTTTTGCGTAATATCGTTCTAGAAAAAAGTCATAAATGATACAACTTTTCCATTAGTTGGATACAAAAGTTAATATAATTCTGATTTTAACTAAAATTTAATATAAAAAACATCACAAAACCGTAATATCGTTAATTTTTCTAGAACGATATCACGCAAAACACGCAAACCCGCAAAAAACGCACGCAGAAAACGCATAGTGTAGCCAGGCCTTATAAGTCAGGAAGTAAAATTATTCGCCCATGTCTGGAACATACCTATATCGTGCTGTTTGCCCTAGCGCTCCTAGAGTGGGGTATTAAGATACTCTAATGCGAATATTCCGTGTTCAGGCAAGTTCCGGCAGCCAAACTAGGCGTTGTCTTGTGCAGGAGAAAGTGGCGAATTCGATAGGATATATTTCGGAGTGGAAAAGTGTGGAGAACATTGTTGATTTCCTACATTTATTTAGAATACCATTCCTTCAATATGGTGTCTGTAAGGGTTTTTTGTAAATGGCATTTTTGTGACCTTAGTAAGGTTGTGGCATACTTTCTGTTTGCCATTCCATTCCTAATATAGGTGCCTTTCAGAAGATATGCAACTTTAAGAACTCGCAAGAATAAAACCAACAGGACAGGACAATGAAATTGAGCTATACTTTCGGTCCTTACTGAGCCCATTGAGTAATCACGCTGAGTGTGAACTTTGGGCGCATTTTTCCTAGTCTTGCTGTGGACATACAGATAAAACAATGCCATATATGAAAAATTCAGACATTTCTTAGCCCCACTGACACATAAAATAAACAAAAACCCAAAAAAGATTTTTTGAATTAATAGGCGCTAGATCGGAAAAATCCCCACTGTGCGCAGGTACGAGGGGCGTTGTTCTACCGCGGGGAGCCACATTCATTCTGCAGTTAATGTTACCAGGCTAGACGCAACTTATCCATGATTAATGTAGAACATGACACAAAGTATCGGAAAATGCCTCGATGATGTGTTGAACAATGAACATGCTCAAGTCTCCTAAGTCAAGCCTTCTAAGAAATGCCACCCCCACAAACAACCATGAGAGCAGTATCAGATAAAAACGGCCCATGTTGACCTGACCTGAGTTGACATCAGACAGTAAAACCTTGCCTGTTGTATCACTAGAACGGCACCAAACTCTTCTAACTGATTTGGCACCACAAAACGGCAGTGTCGTCGATGCATCGCAGATAGCGCAAGGCTTACCCTGATCGTCGTCAAAAGCAGCAATATTTTATTTTGACCTGTTCTAGCGAGGCCAAGGCGTGACCTAAAAAGGTAAAATCATACACCGTTATACTCGCAAAAAAAAAATCCTTCGGGAAGCTTGAACACAACTAGGGGCGAAACAGCGCCGGGTTGGCTGGCTACCTCCTATGTGCGTTCTAGGATGGCGAAATAGCATGTGCGGGCGAGAATTAAAGCTTGGCTGCATTGCCATCAGGAGTCAGGTCACTAATCATGCAACCCCGCATGTAATAACGCTGACGGTTGCACCATAACGATAAATAATCTAACAGTTCATCTCCCTTTAGTCATTGAACCGAACTACCTAACGCCGTTTATCACTTGTTGCTACAGTGCCCGTTTGTATCTTATTGGAGGAGGGATGGGAGGGAGGAAGGGGGGAATGACTTCTGAGCCGTGTGTTCCGGTAAGCGATGTGTACATACTGCAGATCTCTGTTTGTCATCCTCAGAACGCTCGCCACCACCACGCGGATCCGGCCTACGGGCCGGCCCGATATGCGATATGCGGCGGAATATGCACCTGCGTCGGACTGCGCGCCTACGGCAGACTGCGCTCCTGCGTCGGACTGCGCTCCTGCGGACGCCTCGGGCCTGAGAACGTGGGGTGATTGTGCTTCTTGGTGCGCGGTGTGAAAGCATCTATGTAGTGTACATATATTTTGTAGGGGAGAGGAGTGCGAGACTTTGGTCCCTTCCGACGTTGAGCGGGTCCGTTCGATTTCGGGCGGGCCTTCCGGGCGTCGGTTAGTGCTGGGGCGGGCCACCGGGCCAGCTGACCGGACCGCGTGGCACATGTGCCGCGATCAGAGGCCGGTGCTGGTCGGTGACCTCGGTGACGGGCATTCTGTGGACGGGGGCTGAGCCAGATGGACGCGAGGAGAATAAAGAAGGAGAAGAACTCGGCCTTTACATATGCATGTTCGAAGACAATATGGATATAATGCAATTCCACTACATGCTAAAATTGCGATTGAGCATATATTCGGACTTAGGTTGGAGTAACAACGTTCGCTATTCTGCACGATAGGTGTTAACTGGACGCCATGTGGTCTGTACTATTAGGAATGGTGATGCATTTGAGGTAATCCTAACAATCTGCAAAATATCACTTCACTAATTTGGTAATGTTCATTACCGCCGTTTTAAAGTTAAATATTTCAATCGGTTATCCTTTGGTATCGGCAGCCGTGTCGTCCTGAAACAAGCTAACAACAACAGCATCCCTTTATTGCTCAGTCAACCCATCTATGTGACTTAATAAACGGATCTTTTAGCAAAATCGCATTTCACGACTAGCGATCACGACTAGCAGCACTGCACAGCTGCCTAACTTTTTGCAGCTGATGAATAAAAAACTGGAAGCATTAAAGCAACAGCAGCGAACGATAAGCATCATATTAGCATCACACTAATTGACAAACGTCGGCATCTGCACTCTTAGCAACTAATGATGTTGCACTCTTAGCAACTCCAAAAACGTTGGTCAGTTCAACGACGTCAGTTAAGCTCGGTGTAGCGTAGTGTCCGTTCAGTCAGATGTACTTAAGTACACTTGCGCCCTTTCACCCTACAGGAGCGTCTTACTCACTGGGCCCACTTTTTTCGGGCCTGGATCCGGTTGTATACACAGTTTTTCACATCCGTCCACGATCTCTCCGAGAGTGCGCTCTCACATTCGATGGCGTTGACGCAGTCCGCCTTTCCGGGTACCTGGTGCCTTTCTATAAAGGACTTGAATCTCGAGTTTATAGCCCTGTTTTCGTCTGCCGTCCATGTCTTCCTCTTCACAGGTGCCCGTTGCTGCTTGGATATCCGTGCTCGGGTCGTGACTGGCGGTTCTGAATCACGAGACTGTGTCGGACTCCGGACTGCGGACTGCGTACTGGACTGTACTGCGGACTGTGAACTCTCTGGCTCTGGCCGACTCTGGATATCGTCGTCCACCTCGTCGTCAGTGTTGTCCTGATTCTCGTCTGCAAGGTCCTCGGGCTCGTTCGGTATGTCCTCCAGTCGAATCTCCGCCAGGCTTTTCCCCCTCCATGCTACTATCCCCCGCTCAGACGCCATCAGCAGCTTGCTCACTAGAGCCAACTGAGTAGTAGCTTCCGGCATTCTGTAGACCTCGCGGTGGACACGAATGTCATGGCCAAGAAACGTGGCCAGGAGGTCCAGTTCATTGTCTTTCAGGTTTAGGACCTGCGAGAGGGTGGCGATATGCTTGCGGAGCTTGGTGGATGTCAGAAGGGACGGTTTGTGAATTCCGCTAGATACCGCGACTTTGCGGAGGCAGTCAGATCCGCGCAGCGGCCTGTCATCCGCCGACATACTGTTGGCGAAGACATATCGCGACGCGCCGACCCCTGCCGCACCTCGACATTTCAGCAGCAGCTCGATGCTCGCACGCATATCGTGAGTGAGCAGTATAGGCACGCCCCTCCCCTTTTTTCCCCGCACCACGACTCTCGTTAGATTGTCCGCCAGATGCTTCTCAAACTCGGTTAGGGCGCTAGCCACTTCAGGGTTGCCGTTGGTGTTTGAGATGGCCTTCTGGTAGGCGTCCACCGTCATGGACGACGCCTCCCCCTGTCTCCTCCGATTGAACATGATCAGCCTCGCCAGCACCAGCTCCGACAGATTCTTGTACGCCTTGGCAGTAGCGACCTCTCTGAGTTCGTCTGTCCTCTTGGCCGTTTCTTCGTCCAGGTAGCGGTGGACGCTTTGGATGTCAGCTGCTACCGGCATCTCATCCTCCCTGTTCCACCTGTCCTCTTCCAGCGTCACCATCGCGTGTCGCGCCACCCGCTTTGTCCACTGAAGGGCGTAGAGTTCGAGGAACCCTCGAGTCTCGCTCGTGTCCTCACTTTTCTCGATCTGAGAGGCGAGGAGCTGATCAGCACACATCTTCAGACTCTGCCCCACCTTTATCGCCAAGGAAGGGGTGCTGTATCTGTTTGTCCCGGGATGGAAGCCTGAGAGTTCGCGAACAGCCGCAGTCAGCTGCGAAAAGCTCCCAGCCCTGATGAAGTCTCGGAGGTTTACCTCCGGTTCGTCCTGCCTCAATAACTCCAATAGCCGCCCCAGCTCCCTCATTCGGTTTCTTATGTTCTGGATGTCCTTGGCCTCCTCGCCATGCTTGGCACACAGACATTCACCGAGCGAAAGAATCATCTCATCCGTTTTGCATAGAAGTGACACCTTATCAATACACATTGAGGAGAGGATCTTCTGGAGCTTTGCCGAACAGGCGACAGTTGGCGGCATCTGTGCCCTGGCACGGGCCTGGACTCGCCCTCCTTCTGAAGGGTTACAGATACGTACGTGCCGCCATAGGGTCTTACGAACAAAAAACCCTTTGCAAGTGCCACAGGCCACAAAATCTCGCCCCGTCCTGGTCATTCGAGCCCTGTTGCAGGCGATTAGTTCTCCCTTCTTCTCCCCCGATCGTACAGCAATGTTATGGCGATAGTTTCCCTTCTTCCTCAGGTCACTGAATGCTTTCCTCCTTTCGGCGGAGTGCTTCGGATGCACCAGCGCCAGTTGCACGTCAGTCTCCGTCCCATGCGATCGCTGTAGATGTCTGGTAAGTTTAGCCTGTGGCAGCTCGCAAAAGAAACAAACGTTGCGCCTGTCCCATCGACGTCGTCCTGGACAGTTGGAAGTTCTAGCCACCGGACATAATTCGCCCGTTGCCGATCTCATCGACTCAGTCCCTGCAGCGGCCAGCCTCGATGGACCCGCACTCCCAGTTCCTACCTCGGACACGTGACTGTCACCCACCGCTCTTCTTGTAATCCTCGCGACAGGTGCTGAGGGGTCTGACTCCAGTCCGGGGTAGCGTGGCAGGTCGGATGAAACCACCGAAGCCGGAATTTCATAATCCGAGTCAGGACTGTAGTCAGGATCGTCGTCAGGATCGTCATAGCTGTCTGCGCCATCTGCGAAAAAGAAAGAAAAAATGTTGCAGCTACCCAGAATGTTATGCGTCCGCCAACAACAATATATTTGGTGCATGGCGGGTGAGCCTCGACAAGGGGCCAATCTAACCCTATTCCCTGCGGGCGCCTAGAATCGCATTCACCTGCGAGGATGGGAGCAGATTTCGCCCCCTCTCCGTAATCTCCGAAACTACCGGGCCGATTTCCAAAATTAAAAATGCCAATCGAAAAATCAGGAAAAACTTCCTTCGGAACCCTTATTCAGTAGACCTCAGATGACCCGATGACGTCACACAGGTAAGGTCAGTCAAAATTATCGGCCTATGTACACCCGGGCGCAAAACAACGATGCTATTCAACGATGAACAATGCTCACACTTCTCCCTCACGAGCTCACCGGCCCCTCCAGTGAACGGTGACTCTAGAGAACGACTCTCCGTGGACAGAAAAGAGCGGAGCGGCTGAATATTGGGCTAGCGGCAAGTGCGGTGATGTGATATTGTATTTGAATTTGGGAGAGTGGATACCAAATCGGTAAAAGATAAATGCAGTTAACCCGCGCCCCACTGGGGGGGGCTATTTATAGCCCCCCTGTCGTTTTTCTGGGCCCTGTTTCACGGCACGCCGCTTCACTCCGCTTCAGCGCGCTTCACTGAAGCGGTGAGTTCAAGGTCATTCCGATACTAAGGCATGACGTCATCACAAAACGCGAGCGCGCTGCATTATGTTGCTTGCAGTATTGTTTTGCATTGAAATATGACACAGAATACAAATATAAAATGTAGCGGCCATATTTCAATGAGAAGCAACACCGCAAACAATATAATACAGCGCGCTGGCGTTTTGTGATGACGTCATTTCTTGGCATCGGAGGTTCCGTTTAACTCACCGCTTCAGTGAAGCGCACTGAAGCGGAGTGAAGCGGCGTGCCGTGAAACAGGGCCCTGGAATATCTTCTAAACCGCTGGACGTATAATCACGAAACTTTCAGTACCTTCGCCTGCATCAATTTGACACCTCATGTCCAAATAAAAACTTTATAGCTCCCATAGGTCGGCCGGAAATGACGTCAGGGTGACGTCATGTTCGGCCGATTTTGATGCAAAACATTGAACTACGGCAATCGCTCTCAAGAGCTTAGTTTTTAAGATAGATCCAAGTTCTTTGCATGATAGGACTCAGAATGAACAGGGCTATCAAACTGCTATCTCGGATTTTCAAAATTTTGAAAATTTCAAAAATTATACATATAAACTTTCAAAAATTCTTTTTGAAATTTTTCAAAAAAATTTTGCTTTTTCGAAAAAACGGAATATATGTGATAGAACACATACCGGTGACCTACTCTAGGAAGTTTTAAACCGATATCTTCAAAAATAGCCAAGTTATACGCTCTATAGAACAAATATCAGTCATTATTAAATTTTCAAATCAATTTTTCGGTACGTTTTTGACATTGTACACCAAAATAAATAGCACCATCGTGTTCCTGAGCTCAAACTGCATCTGATACACCTTTTTGTTGAAAAATTTCAACTTCAAAATTTGACCTTTTTTGACCTGAAAATGACCTGACCTCAGCTTTTTTCAGCTGAAAATGGCCTGATATGACACAGACGACACTGATTTCGAAATCTATGGCCTAAATGGACCATAAAACATGTGTCATGTGACCGATTAAATATAATATTTCCGTGACCTAGGATGACCTGGCCGTGACCTGAAAAATTCAAAGTACAAGTTTGGTACCCTCAGGGTATCTTAGGCATGTCTTCATGAGTGTGTAAACCAAAAATGAGCCTGATCCGACTTTTCAGCCGGCGGCCAGAGCCCAAATAGTTAACCCACGAACCGCTGGGGGGGGGGGCATAAAGTTGCCCCCCTTTACGTTTTGTGGAATATCTCCGAAACCCGATGAGCTACGAACGTGAAACTTGGCACAGCTTCAAATGAATACCTAGGCAATGTTTGAGGAAAGTTTGGTGGTTGTAGCACTTAAGATGACGTCACAGTGACGTAATAAAGTTTTGTCGTTTTCCGATAAGGACCGTTTCTGATGTCGCTGAGCATGAAACTCAACTGTAAATGAACTAGACAGCACCTGCTGTCATCCTAAAACATCTTAGTACACTTCCAACTAGTTCGTGGCCAATAATCGGCCCTTTATATTCGGTCTCATATGTCGGATATATCGTGAGGAAACTGAGAGTCGCAAATCTATAATTTTACTTCTGACGTCACTGTGACGTCATTTCAAATGGGATCGACACCAAATTTGGACACAACCTCGGCTAGGTATTCAGGAAGATGTGTGCAAAGTTTCGCGTCTCTATCTCTTCGCGTTGCGACGATATCGTCGCAGAAGTAAAGGGGGGGGGGCAACTATATGCCCCCCCCCAGCGGCTGGCGGGTGGCGCGGAGGCCCAGCGGCCGCCGGGTTAACAAGCCAATACGTCGATAATTTTTACTTTGATCTGACCTGTGACGTCATCGGTGACCTCGAGATCAATAAAATCGGATAAAATTAGGTTTCGCTCGACAGTTTTCCAGGGCTATCAGACGCCGTTTGAATTTTGACAATCGGTCCAGTAGTTTCGGAGTTAGGAGGGGGGGGGGGCTATAAATAGCCCCCCCCCCCCAGTGGGGCGCGTTATTAAAAAACCCCAGTGTGGGGCGCGGGTTAACCCTCGCACGACCAGGCCATTTCTCATAACACGAACGACCAGGGGGGGGGGGGGTTGTTACGACCCTCCCCCTGGCGATTGGCTCCTATGGCACTTAGAAACACCAAATTTACAGGGTAGATGGGTCTATAGGAGATCTCGCCCCTGTGCAAGTTTGGTTGCTCAAGGTCAATATTTAGGGGGGTTTTGGGGGGTATAAATGTAAAATTTTTGCTAAAACAGGCTAAAAGTTTTTCGCTTATAACTTTTGATCTAATTAAGATAGAGCAAAAAGAAAAGCACCAGTGAACTCAGCACGTCAAGGCGCGTCGAATGATATACTTGTTTGCTTGCTTAAGTGTACTTAAAAAGTTAAGCACATCTTAAGTACATCTTAAGTCTTAAGAGTGGTCAAAATGCTTAATGTTGCATATCATTCGACTCGGATGTTCAAGAGGAACAGAACGATGCCATTTTGAAAGCTGTATCTTTATTGTGTGACAAGTTTTTGGCACAAACGTCATTTGACCTCAGTTGACCTCATTTGACCTGACCCATGGATAAGTACACCAAACAAAGAAGCACCAAGTGACATAATGTTAAGTACTGTTGTTTCAAAGCACCAAAGTGATAGAACGAAGCGGATATCGCCAGTATTTTCCGAATTGAATATTTTCCCATAGGCTTAACATTATGACGTAATGACCTCTAACTGACCTCAGGTCAGTGACATGAAAAAAACTGGAATATATGTTATACAACTCGGTGAACTTAGGACATCCTGAAAGTTTGAAGGAAATCAGTCAAAAACTGTGAGTTGGACAGGTGCATAAAGAAAATTGAAATTTGACCATGACCTTGTACCGGTTTTTCTGACCTGGTGACCTGACCTGAAACGGCAGAGACCTGAAATTTTCAGGGAAGGTGCCAAAAGGTTGCCCCAGAGGGTATACCAAATTTGGCGGCGCTACGCGCCGCCGTTTTAACGTTATTTGCGAAAAACCTCAGGGGGGGGGGTTGATACAACCCCCCCCCCCCTAGGCGTTCTAGGGTTAAGAGACGGCCTGAAGTCCCTTGGCTCCGTGTCCCGAGAGCCAACTATACAGGGCGAAGTGATCTGCCTTTGCGATAGACCTAAATCCATCCATCCGATCCAATTCATGAATAAGGGCTTATCCACATCTGTCCATATCCAGACCATCTTTCGGGCCTTCAATCCATATCCATCCACGCATTTTAAGCTATTTTTATACCCATCTATATCACGTCACATGGATATCCGCGGATATCCACGGATATCTATATCCATGTCAATCTCTATTTTGTTGTAACGCACTTTTCCCAAAGTAAACTTATGTTTTGCTTACACTCTTTTAATCAGCACCACCCTACCCCTATAATTTTATGCATGACTTACCTTCATTTTCGGTGTCACCAGGATCATCCGACTCTTGACTGAAAAAAAGGAACATTGTTTCAAACTTGGACGGAGGATTGGCATTCAATACATCATTCAAGACTCATTGAGACGCATCATTTTGGCCTGAAAAGGTCAAAGTCAAAGTTCGACCACAGGTCAAGGTCACCTGGTGCCCCAAAGAGGTCATCTTGCATTTTAAAAGACTTGCCTCGACAAGAGAAAGACATTGAGACTGTATCTGCCGGTATCTTGTTTTCGTATATATGCTGGATAATAAATAGCCCTGAAGTTGGACAAGTGAAAAAAGCCTGACCTGCATAACTTCATTTGACCTTAACTTATGATCTTAACCAACTTGGCATGATCATGAAAAATGTCATAGGATGTCAAAGATACCAGTGATAAGGTCTTGAAAAATTGGCGCCACCGTTTTTGAGTTATGGACGAAAAAACTCAAGGGGGGGGGGGTTGAAATGAAACCCCTCCCGGTATACCGTGGGTTAACCTGCCATGGGTTAACCTTCGCCCGGGTCGAGGGGGGAGGGGGGGGTGTTTTTGGCCACACCTGCCAGTTTTTTGCGCGTGTAAGGAAAACCGCGGCGCACAGCGCCGCAAAAGTTGGTATAGCTTATGATGCATCCATTTCGCATCCTGTGTGAAAACATTGATCCTATATCACATAGGATCATGTCACCAGGTCAAGTTAAGTAACCATTCCTCTCAAAAACTTTGTGAATCTGTCACTCCTACAATTTACATCCCAGAAGTTTGAAACCTGGGCTTTTGCATGAGGAAATCAATATGAACGATTCGTATATCACGGAATTTTCATATCGGTGACCTAAGGTCAGGTCAATTTTGCGACCTTTCCATTATATGTAAGTCAATGGGAGAAAATTCAAATGCTTTTCTTTTGGCCGAAAACACCCTCAAACATCGTGACACAGGTAAATATGACACACTGAACCGGAAAACTGCACATATGGGCTATGACCCCTTTTCTGTCCCTGAAGTCATCTCAGGTCATGAAATGTCTTTAACAGTTTTTTTTTTTAGCATAACTTTAGATAGAAACATGCTAGAGCGCTGAAAACACCATGAATACGTTCAGCTCAACAATGGGAATCGAATGACATGCACAATGACCTTTTCTGTGAGTGTGACCCTGACCTGAGGTCAAATTTTCAAATTGACCTTTTCAGGTACTTATAGTTCATTCGACGCGTCTCGACGAGACAAACGCGATGCCGGGCAAATCAGCGTCATACAAGCTGGGAGTGAAACATTATGGCACACAACCCTTTTCCGCAAAAACGTCAAATTTTGATAGTTTTTGCCCTCTGGAGGCTAAACCGTTGGCCTTAGGTCAAACATGAAAACAATACTCAGAAAGGCTAGTCTGTGATCCGGAATACTTGGTCAGTCAGATGTTTGTTCGAATCTGCGCCTGAGTATACCTGACTGCTGAAATATACAAATTCAACTCGACATGTTAAAAAAATCACTAATTTCGTAAGCAAAAGAACGACAAGAAGTAGAGCGAGAAAAAGACAATATACTCACACAGTGTCATCCAGTGTAGTGGCATCCATTTGTGGCTTCACTGCGACTGACGGCCGGCCTGACGACACCCCTGTCGGATAAAATGCCAAGTTAAGCCAATGTCGAGGGGAATGTAGCACACCACAAGATGCACAAACATCAGCCGCATGTGCTCAAAAGGACAACCCTCGAAACAATCATGGCATCCCGCTTTACAATGCGCCGCGGGATCCAATCAATGGTAAAAAATACATATTCAAATGTGTAAGTGGGTGTGAGTTATACATACTTGACACACTTCGGTGGGATCCAAGAGGGGGCGTTCGCATAACGTCCACGACGACCTGGCTTGGGATCGTATCACCTGAAACAGTACCTGTCGTCACATTGCGCAATATCATACATTCTGCACAACAGTGCAATCCTCACCCACCACTTTTTGTGAGCTAGTAACCCACGAAGCATCTGGCCGACGATATTTCATTCGTGTTATTTTTGAAAATATTAACTTCACTTCGTTCGGTTAATATTTTAGCAAAAGTAATGCCCTCGAAAACACCCTTGGCTAGGCACACCGAATAATCTGCCGTGACAAACAAGAAAAGCGTAACTCGCATTTTTTTCGATTTGAGATTTTGATACCATCAGATAGAGTATAGCAATCTCCATCTATCTGCAAAACCGTTTTTCAAAATTCGCATAACTTTTCGAGTTATATCAAATTTAATTTTTCGAGAAAAGCGTAGGTGTTTTACTGCCTACCTAACAGTAAGCAAAAAAAAAAAAAAAAAAACGTAACTACAAACGCAGCTATTAAAAAGTATCTACAGCGGTCAGGACGTTGTGTGAAGGTAAGAAAAGCGCAACTAAGTAGTTACTCTTTTCTTGCTTATCACCGCGCTGACTTCCACGCACCCTACGCCTTTTGGCCACTCAGGTAAGTGCATAAGACTTGGCAGATGTTTAATTTTGCGAGGAAAATATGCATACAAACGAATAAAGCCTTCCCTGTTTGTGTTTGTCACTTTCCTTTGTTTCACCAATACCTTCTAGTAGGTATCTGGGCGTTTGAATGAAGAAAAACTGTAAGATAAAAGCAACCAAAGTTGAAGACCACCAACTTGAAATAGTATAGGTATGGGGTGCCATAGTTTGGGACCAAGGCCAAACGAGCGATATCAAATATTTCGCTTTATTTAATGCGGTAACTTTGCTCGCGGTGAACTCTACCAAAAGGGTTTGCAAATTGTGGTTGAGGAGCAGAGCTGGTCTCTGAAGAGGTTTATAATTGAAACGATAAAAATACAGAACAAAGGTGCAGCTAACGGAAAATGCGAAATCAGAAGTAGAGTCGAGCGAGTTCTGGTGAAATGGGGCGATCAGGGGCGGGATATTCCCACTACGTTCCGACATCCCAGTATCAAGAGAGGCGACCCCCCCCCCCCCCACGGCCACCCGACCTGCCAGCACGAACAGAGGTGACCCCATGGCCGCCCGGCCTGCCAGCACCGAAGGAGGCTGCCGCTCGACCTGCCCTACATGCCAGCTCTGGCAGTGGTGACCCCACGGCCGCCCGGCCTGCCATCATCGGCAGATACGACCCCACAGCCGCGCGACCCGCCAGCACCTACGGGGGTGACCCCATGGCCACCCGCCTTCCCGACCTGCCAGCACCGGTGGAGGCGAACCCATGGCCGCCCGACCAGCCTGCACCGGCAGAGGTGACCCCACGGCCGCCCGCCCTGCCAGCACCGGCGGGGGCGACCCCACGGCCGCGATCGCTAAGCATGAAACATGAAGTCTTAACACGAAAAGTCGTGACTAGCTTAAAAAGTATCTGAAATGGAGAAAAGACATTTGCGCCCTGGCGTATTTGAAACACCGCATATTCGCCCATGCCATGAGATCTCGCAAGCCAAAAAAGCGTAACTGCGTATTTACGCTTCTTTTCCATTTCACTATGCCGCGCGCTGCACATACGGTTGCCGGACTTGAGTGAATGTAGTTACGCTTTTCTTCCCTACTTGCCCCGCTCAGGCACGTACCCAGGATTTTGCCCAGGAGGGGGCCACCTACTCTCAAAGGGGCCCCTGCCAACCCAGGCAGAGGCGTGTCCAGAACCTTTCGATGGGGGGCTGGGTATAGTGAGGTCAGTCCTTCTTGCAGACGGGCCCATCTGTAACGGTGTTAGCCCTAAGAAAATGTGGAAAATTGGCAGGCGAAAATATCATTTTGCCTGAAAAGTATGCATAACATGCACAGAAACTTATGAGCGAGCGAAGCGAGCGTGCGCCTCAGAGTCACCGGTGTGGGTCCCTCGGAGGCACTGGTGCGGGGCGCTCAGAGGTGCCAGTGAAAGGCCATCAGATGCAATGGTGTGGGGTCTTCACAGGCGCCGTTGTGGGGGCCTAAGGGCTTCGAGAAACTGGTGGGGGCCAGCATAGGCATGTGTGGGTCCTGACAGTTACTGCTGGCTCTTCACAGGCCGACAAGGGACCCTCAGAGGCCGGTCAAAAACTCTCAGAGTCGCTGGTAAATGCCGTCAGATGCGGTAGCGGTCGGCTCTCAGAGGCACCGGTGTCGGGGCTCTTAGTGCCACCAATGTGGGTCCTTAAGAGGCACTGTGTGTGGTCCTTAGAGGTGGCGTGAGGGCCCTCGCAGGCGCCATTGTGAAGGCCCTCAAAACACTGGTGGGGGTCGTGGGGCCATAACAGACGGGTGTGGGGCCCTTACAGCTGATCCCTCATTAGCCAGCTAGGCCCTCAGAGGCTGGGAAGGTCTCCCACAAGCCGGCATGGGGCCCCTCTGGAGATAAGTGTGGCTACTTTAGAGCCCACAAGCTGCTCTCACAAGCCCAGTGGAGTCCTTTCCAACTGAAGGGTGGCCAGCGTGGACCCTCTGCCGCCAATTGGCACCGCAGGGTCCCTCGGGCCCGGAGGAACCTAAACCCGATAACGGGCACATGCCCCCTCGCCCGCTGGCTATGCCACTGAATACAAGTGGTCAGGGGCCCCTTATCGGGGGCGTCTCAGGTGACCAGGGGCCTTTCAATTGACCAGAGCCCACTAGGTGACCAGGGGACCCTCTAATAACCAGGGGCCAGTTATACCAGGGGCACCTCGGGTAACTAAGAGCCTTCATATGGCTGAAGGGGCCCTTCAGATTACCAGATACTCCCCGGCAAACATGGCCCCTCAGGTGACCAGGGTTTCTTCAGATTACTGCCCAGGGGCCACCCAGGTGATCAGGAGCCCCTCAGGTAACGAGGGACCATCATATAACCAGGGGCCCGTCAGGTAGCCAGAGGCCCCTAAGATAACCAGGAGCCCCTTAGATAACCACGAGCCCCTCATATCCAGGGGCCCCTCATATAACCAAAGGCCTCTCAGATAACCAGGGTCTCTCAGATAACCAAGGGTCCCTCAGATAACCAGGGGCTCCTCAGATATCCAGATGCATCTCGGGTAACCAGGGCTGCTCAGATTACCAGGGGCCCCTCCGGTGACCAGGGGGCCCATCAGGTGACCAGGAGACCCCTACCAGGAGGCCCCTCGGGTAACCAGGGGGCCCTCAGGTGACAAGGGCCCCTCAGATAGTCAGCCACCAAGGGCACCTCAGGTGACCAGGGGACCCTCAGATGACCAGGGAGTCTCTCAGGTGACCAGGGGGCCTCAGATGACCAGGGGTCCTTCATGTGACCAGGGGACCTCAGGTGACCAGGAGGCCCCTCAGTTGGTCAGGGGCCACTCAGGTGACCAGGAAGCCCCTCAGGTGATCAGGGGGCCCCTCAAGTGACGAGGGGCATGACCAGGAGGCCCGGCAGGTGGTCAGGGACCCCTCAGGTGATTCTAACGATATGGTGCAACAAAATATGAATCATTAATCAACTATGTCGCTTACCCAGTGGCAGGGCAGGCAAGACGGGGTGAGAGGAACGCCTGGTGGCGGCGTCGGTCGGGCCTCGATCGAGATCCATGCCTGCGAAATACAAGTGATGGTCATTATGCGATACTGGTCCAGTGAGAGTAAAACCACACAACTAAAAAGTACGCTCAAAACCATGTAAGAACTATGTGAATGATTTCTGAGACACTAGCTTCAAATTTGATGAGTTGAGGGTAGAGTAGCCTGATTACGTCAAACACTGAAAATATAAATCAGTAACAGTTCAAGCGATCGCTTATCAACGATATCGCTTACCCTGTGTCGAGGCCGGCGGAACGACATCGTCGCCGTTAGCGGAACAGCCGTCCGCCTCGACATCGTCACCTGTGAAATAAATGGACGTGGCAAATTTTAAGTGAGTTACGATTTGTCGTTGTTATTCTTTTAATATACGGTGAATTAATACTTACTCGTAGCGGCGACCTCTGCTAACGAGTTCAAGAACCGGCTTGATAGTCACTGGTCTGATCATATTTATGACATACCTACTTAAGCTAGAGCAATAACCGAGGTTCAAAGAGCTCGATGAGAACAGGTCCAAAAGGCCTCTGGCCTCCCAAAGTCCCGCCAACCGTAAGGTAAAGTAATGTGAGGTTTAGGGAAAATATTAAGAACGTCGATCTACGGGGCTCCTATGGGGCATTTAAAGTCCATTCACGGTAAGGTTCCTTCAGCTAAATTGATCCTATGGCCGATTAGACGTCGTAGGCTAAATTTAAAGGAAATCGTACGGGCGGCCCCACGCAACGTGCATTGGCGTCGGGAGACGGCGGGCTTTGCCTAGTTGATTCTAACGATATGGTGCAACAAAATATGAATCATTAATCAACTATGTCGCTTACCCAGTGGCAGGGCAGGCAAGACGGGGTGAGAGGGACGCCTCGTGGCGGTGTCGGTCGGGCCTCGATCGAGATCCATGCCTGCGAAATACAAGTGATGGTCATTATGCGATACTGGTCCAGTGAGAGTAAAACCACACAACTAACAAGCACGCTTAAAACCATGTAAGAACATGTGAATTATTTCTGAGACACTAGCTTCAAATTTGATGAGTTGAGGGTAGAGTAGCCTGATTACGTCAAACACTGAAAATATAAATCAGTAACAGTTCAAGCGATCGCCTATCAACGATATCGCTTACCCTGTGTCGAGGCCGGCGGAACGACATCGTCGCCGTTAGCGGAACAGCCGTCCGCCTCGACATCGTCACCTGCGAAATAAACGGACGTCGCAAATTTTAACTGAGGTACCATTCGTAGTTGTTATTCTTTTAATATCCGGTGTATAAATATTTAGGAAAAATATAAAGAACGTCGATCTACGGGGCTCCTATGGGGCATTTAAAGTCCATTCACGGTAAGGTTCCTTCAGCTAAATTGATCCTATGGCCGATTAGACGTCGTAGGCTACATTTAAAGGAAATCGTGCGGGCGGCCTCACGCAACGTGCATTGGCGTCGGGAGACGGCGGGCTTTGCCTAGTTGGTTCCAACGATAAGTTGCAACAAAATATGAATCATTAATCAACTATGTCGCTTACCCAGTGGCAGGGCAGGCAAGACGGGGTGAGAGGGACGCCTCGTGGCGGCGTCGGTCGGGCCTCGATCGAGATCCATGCCTGCGAAATACAAGTGATGGTCATTATGCGATACTGGTCCAGTGAGAGTAAAACCACACAACCAACAAGCACGCTTAAAACCATGTAAGAACATGTGAATGATTTCTGAGACACTAGCTTCAAATTTGATGAGTTGAGGGTAGAGTAGCCTGATTACGTCAAACACTGAAAATATAAATCAGTAACAGGGGCGTCGCCACGGCTCCCCAACTTGTACGGACACATTCTGTCAGCCGTAACACTCGTCAGAGGTGTAAACCCATGCGGGCCCGTGGAGGGCATTTTCCCCCACCCCGGAGGAATAGTTGCGATAGCCCCCGAATGCCTAGGGGGCCTAGGGGCTTCGGAAAAAATACAAACACATTTTTGATACCTACATTAGGGTAGATGGCAGGTCAGCGACCCCGAGCTGCGGTTTTTTTTTTTGCAGAGTTCTTCAGCAAAGAAGGTGGTGCCAACGCATTAGTCATATCAAGATACATCGAATGACATATAGTTAGGTTATTGAAACGGTCAAGTCTTATGTTGACCTTATGTGACCTCAAATGGCCTTTGGTTGACTTTTGCACATGATCAGTCTCATTTGCTGTATTTGAAGTCGCTGGTCACAATTTTGTCATTTTCTTTTGCTCTAAGCATTCAGTTAGTTTAGTTAGAGCCTCAGGATGACAAAAGTCACATAATTATTATGGCTGACGTATCAGTGAATTAGTCTATAGAATGATACAGAGTGTAACGACATTATCCGCAAACCTTTCTTTCAGCTGTAATTAAGAAACAAACAACCTGAGGTTGTTTCCCTTTGATAATGATATAGCCACCGTTCATAAGATCATATTTAGAAATGCCTAGAACATTCCAGCTACTGGGTTTTTAAGCACAGTGGGTTTGATGTGGACCGACGCCGTATTAGCATGTGCCTACCAGTTGCTCTGTCGGGTCCTGCCGGGTGTCCCCTTATTCACCTCTTGCTGGATAAAAGTCCATAAGATCTCGATGGAATTAGGATGAAAACTATTTCCAAGCCGTAGTCCGTTAGTCCAGAAGGATAAGAGCTTCTCCCGGCGTCACTTCTCATTCTCCTACGGACTAATTTGTCTGACAGGATGTTGCTCCGGTAATACTCGTCAGTCGTCACTGATGGTGGACTCTTCTGTCAATGGGTTGGCCAATGCACAGCTGGAACATCGCACAGCAGCTGAATTTGCTCCAGATCTGGATCTCGGCCGACACAGGTTCACATCACCACACAGCACCAAAAACGGTTTCGGCGTGCTGGTTGGTCAGTATCTGGCCGTGGGGGCTGGTTGGCTGCTTGGCAGGGGCGATGAAGCCGTGCTTGTGCCGCCTGCCAAGCACGAAATTGGGCCTGTTGCTTTAGCGCCTTCTCCAAGGCCAGAGTCCGCTTGCGGTCAATTGTCGAATAATTGACCAACGGCGCCCCTCTTAAGTGGGGCGGCTTTGGTGGCCGAGGAGGCGGATGACAGACCAACGGCGCCCCTCTTAAGTGGGGCGGCTTTGGTGGCCGAGGAGGCAGATGACAGAGTTCGACGTAAGTCACTGCCAACAGGACAGGGATTCATTGGATGGTAAAAGTGAACGCGTTGCACAGCAATGCTAAATACCATGGCATAGTATTCACATATGCCGTGAAGGTGGTAGGGAAAAATGCTAGGAGTGCGCACATTAGCTTTACATTGTTTCTGCAACTCCCATGCACTAAAGCGATCCATTATTTCGTGATTGGCGTGATAGGGTAAACATATAGCTACGCTTGTCCTGCACTTGCGCACGTGCAAAGTGAGACCTTGTTTGTTGTTTGTTTGTTGGGGGTTAGGGGCGCCGACGGCGAGGTCATTTTGCGCCCATAACAAAGATTTTAAATACGTCTTTAATTACTTACTTATTTACGTTTTATGCTTAGGATAGGAAAGTAACGGGGAAGTTAGCTGCACGGATAAAGGAAAATATGCTACCGTTATGGATCCAGCGCGAGTTAACTGAGAGAAGATCTAGGAGAGTCACTGTGGGCGCAAGATGCCCGAGGTGGTGTGACCGCATCCCGGCGGCAATTCAGCAGCACATGGGCCACTGAGAGTCGTTCCCCTCAGTGGGTGCAGTTCGGTCTATCTTCACCGCGCAGCAGAAGATAGACCGATAGAATATAGACTCTTGCGTGACATTGACTTTGGGGCTGCCTTGGATCGTAACTTTACCCACAAATAGGGGACTGATAAGCGTTAAGCTACTTCAAAACATGTGCAAAGACTGTTTTTCAGTCGTCGAAACTTGTACGGACATTCCGTACAAGTTTTCGGGCCTTCCAAAACATCTACGGACACTGTCCGTAGTGTCCGTAGTGGTGGCGACGCCCATGATCAGTAACAGTTCAAGCGATCGCCTATCAACGATATCGCTTACCCTGTGTCGAGGCCGGCGGAACGACATCGTCGCCGTTAGCGGAACAGCCGTCCGCCTCGGCTCAGGCCCGGGTGACCTACGCCCGGGTGGCCTACGCCCGGCTGACCTACGCCCGAATTGCCTACTCCATCGAATGTCTACGCCCGGGTGACCTACGCCCGGCTGACCTACGCCCGAATCGCCTACTTCATCGAATGTCTACGCCCGGGTGACCTACGCCCGGCTGACCTACGCCCGAATCGCCTACCCCATCGAATGTCTACGCCCGGGTGACCTACGCCCGGCTAACCTACGCCCGAATCGCCTACTCCATCGAATGTCTACGCCCGGCTGACCTACGCCCGGCTGACCTACGCCCGAATCGCCTACTCCATCGAATGTCTACGCCCGGCTGACCTACGCCCGGCTGACCTACGCCCGAATAGCCTACTCCATCGAATGTCTACGCCCGGCTGACCTACGCCCGGCTAACCTACGCCCGAATCGCCTACTCCATCGAATGTCTACGCCCGGCTGACCTACGCCCGGCTGACCTACTCCATCGAATGTCTACTGCTCCCCTCCTGTCCGATTAAAGAGTGAAGATTTCGCATACCAAAGTGACCCTTCCGGGGGAACCGGCACCCGCAAGTCAGGTAACAATGGGAAGGGTCGGAGGGACCGACCGCCGCGCCGCATGGTGACAGGTGATTCCCGGGACGTCCGAGCGTCGCCTTTCAGACGCATCGCCGCCTCCCCCCCCCCCCCCGCCGCGCCGTGCCGCGCCGCACAAAACAGACGGACCCTGTCGCGGAGCGAACTACCCGACCAGGCTGTCATCATCGGCGGAGAGCCTGAACTGCTTTTTTTTTAATCGTTGAGCTGATCAAGCTTGAGTAGCCATGCTTGCGTATTTCACGCTTCAGCCCTGCTGTGAGCCATGTTTTATGATTTCTCATTTCAGATCTTAACAATGATCTTAGGTAGGAAGAACCGTGAGAAACGCCCCTCCCCCTTAGCCCTCGCCGGTATAAGGGGGGGGGGGTCGAACAGCCCCCTCTCGGTTTTCGATAATAACTCGTGTAAAAACTCGCTGATCGCGACGGAACTTTCATTACCATCGCGTTCATCAATTTTACACCTACCCTAACAATTTCATGACCCTGACGCAAATGACCTTTGACCTGTGACCTACTTTTCGAGACCATGTTTGGCCGGAATCGCGATTTGGCGTATATGTCGTCTCCTCTTAGCCGCGCGTTTGCACTCTTTTCGTAGTTTCAAGCGTTCAAACATGTGATATGATATTGCTCCTATGCGTTAGGGTGGGTGTCTAGTTCACTTGAAGCTCAGGACAGGTCACTGACCTTAAATAAGCTCGGTTAAATTTTACATGTTTCTAGGCTAGTTTTTTTTTTTAGCTTAATTCGAATTTAGCAACCATATGAGCATTTACGAAGTAGTTTTGGTGCCATCGTAACATGTTACGAAGCTGTCAGAGGCGGTTGACACCTACTACGAATACCCGGCAAAACCACTACTGGTTGACCTGAACTGACCTGATCCGACCTGGCCTAAAAGCATGAAGACATCATCTGTGATAAAAACTAACATGATATTCGTGATCAGAACCCCGAATAACCTCGTAGCAGCCACACTTTACGACCCAACTGGTCTCGATTTTTCCGACTTTTGGGCCAATGACCTGGCTTGAAAGGTCAACCAATGACCTAGGACCTTAAAATTGGGTATCATCGGCTTCCTCTTGTCACGGGAAACACGCTCGTTTTTTCGCGAAGCTCTAGCTCCATCAGGGGTGAGACGGCAAGGGGGGTCCAACGGACTTCCCCCGCCCTTATACGTTTGCGGCTGTCAAAACACCAATACTGGCGAGGGGAAGTGTGTCACCGCTAGACTAGTTATTTGACCATATACTATTAGGTATTTATCTATATTTATTTATTTACGATCTCAAGCCTCCACGTGGTAGGTTTTAAAGCTTACGTCATTGCGCAGTATGTCTTAAAAGTACCGCGCAAAGTAACAGTGGATCCATCAAGCCTGACCGAGGAAGGACTGCTAGTCACCGAAACAATGGATATCCTCGTCCATTCCCCAGGTCAATTGGTTCGGTGACTTTCAAATTATAGCAGGCCCTTCCTCGGTCAGGGTTGATGGATCCACCGTCACTTTGCGCGGTACTTTTAACCCTCGCCCTGGCAGGGCATTTTTCATAACACGGCCTGGCAGGGCGGGGGGGGGGGGGGGTCGATGCGACCCCCCTCGCGATTGGCTCCTATGGCACCTAGAAACACCAAATTTCGTAGGTAGGTGAGCCCCCTGGATTTCTCACCCCTGTGCAAATTTGGCTGCTCTAGGTCAATATTTAGGGAGTTTTTGGGGGATATAAATGTAAAAATTTCGCTAAAATAGGTCAAATGTTTTTCGCTTATAACTTTTGATCAAAGATAGAGCAAAAAGAAAAGCAGACTGTACATAGGTACATTGGAGTGTTATGCATACATACATAGGTACAAACCATGGCCACAAGTTCATCGGTGCAAAACTCACAGCCTATATAACGCACTATGCCATATACTATTTTAAAGACCTTAGGCCTCTTGCACCAAACTACCTAGCTAGGTAAAATCGAAAAACCGGTTTCAGAATAAGCTAATCAAACGGTGGTAAATTTGTTTGCAATAGCCCAATACATAATCCTACAGGTGCTTGGTAAATTTTATACGCAAATTGTCACATTTGAGTCTTGGATTGTGTATACGATGCAAAATAATCCAAGCATTGGTGCAAGAGGATTTTGGTGCAAGAGGCCTCTTATCTTTCAACCATTCAACAAAATAATGCATAAAGCACTGGTATGCTGCATTCCAGCGTGATTGAGCTTTTCCAAGGCATTTCAAAACGGGGTGTTTTATCCAGAATTGGAGGATCAAAAGCATGCGAAAGCATGTAGTATTACGGGTATGGTAAGACGCTATACTTTGGTTGTCACCTGATTATGAGTTTCGTTTGCATAGAAAATGCATTTAACCCTCGCCGGCCGATGGGGGGACGGCGGGTGCCGCCCCCCCCCCCCTAGGGTTTTTTCCGCGATAGCTCCTAACACACTGGCGATAGAAAGCTGAAACTTGGCATACCTAACCTTTGATTCAAGCCGGACCTTTTGACACCAACGGCATTTTCGAGTCAGGTCAGGTCACTGACCTATGACGTTATAAGTGAACCTCTGCACGGTCTTCAGATGTCGCAACTTCACAACGCCCTCCCAGAGGAAACTCACAGGGAAATGAAACTTGCAGGATCAAGTATCCATAACGAGTCTCACAACTTGTATATCTCGGATTTTTCCTAAAGGTCATATGAGGTCAGGTCATTTTCGTGACCTCACCATTAAAAGTCAATGGGGAAAAATGAAAACTGCTATTCTGGCGCCGGGAACGATCTCCAACTATCTCAAGCACACAGAATCGTGATTTGATGTACTCCTTGCAAGGTTACATGCGTCACTTTTGCAATGTTGACCTTGCGTGACGTCATTTACAACGTCATCAAGGTCATTTTAGTTTTTCGTCAATCACTCCCGATCAAATTGAGCTAGCGAGCCAGGAAAGCTACCAATGAACTCAGGAAGACCTGCCGAATCGAATGATATGCGACATGACCTCTTTCGACCAGCTTCGTGACCTGGGGGTGCTAATTTTACACCTATCCTTAAAATTTCATGACCCTGACCCTAATGGCCTTTGACCTGTGACCTACTACCTTCGAGACCATGTTTGGCCGGAATCGCGATTCAGCGCATGTCGGCTCGCATCAGCCGCGTGTTTGCAGTCTTTTCGTGGTTTCAAGCGTTCAAACATGGGATATGATGTTGCTCCCATGCATTAGGGTGGGTGTCAAGATCACCGGGAGGTCAGGTCAGGTCATTTACCTTTGATGACCTCGGTTTTCTTTTTTGGAGTTTTACATGTCTCTAGGCTAGTTTTTGGATCAGAATTCGAATTTAGCAACCATTTGAACATTTACGAAGTAATTTTGGTGCATTCGTAACATGTTACGAATGCATTCGTAACATGTTACGAAGCTGTCAGAGGCGGTTGCCACCTACTACGAATACCCGGCAAAACCCTTACTGGTTGACCTGACCTGACCTGACCTGACCCGACCTGGCCTAAATGCATGAAGACATTATCTATGATCATTATTAACCCTCGCCCGCACATGGGGGGGGGGGGGTCCCCAGGTAGTCTTTCTGCTCTGCACTCAACATTTTTAGAGCTAGAGAGGTGATTTTTGGTATAGCTGCTCGTCTATCCTTTCTTGATGTCCACTGAAAGTTTCAAGTTTCTGTGATTTTTGGTTTCGGAGATATGACCTTGTTTGTCAGGTCATGTCATGACCCAAATGGCCAATTCTCAACATGTTGCGTTTGCCATGGGCCTTGTGAGCTTTTGACACCTTGATTTCGGCCTTTTTTGCCAGTCTTACCTCCCACCTATCATGGAACATGTTGTTCGACGATGTACAGGGGTCAAGGTCAGGGTCAAGGTCAACCTAGGTCATCTAAGATAATTGCGTTTTAGGCAAGCTGAATTTACTTTTTGTGAAGTTTTTTGCCTGCATTTCTGGTAAAAGCTTCTCAGATCATGATTTCATGTAATATGGACACAAAAACAATCGGTGCACACATCAGTATACACACAGACACACACAGACATACAAACACATATAACTGACCTTGACCTAACTTGACCTGAAATGACCTCAACAGCAAAAATCTGGTCGGGTAGTGTGACAAAGAGGTTCTAGCTGGCTTGGCACCAGAAAACGGCATCGTCATCGGTATATGATAAGCAGCGCACTTGATATCCAACGGTGACCCAAAACAGCAACATTTTTTAGTTTGACCTGACCTGGAAGGTCAATGACTGACCTGAGAAGGTAAAATCGGGTATCATTGGATTCGTCTCTTCCCAAAGAATCTTTTTGGTCTTTACCGCTAAGCTCTATCTCCAACAGGAACGAAACGGCGCGGGGGGGTGGCAACCCCCCCCCCCCCCATGTGCGTTCTAGGATGGGAAAATGGCATGTGCGGGCGAGGGTTAACATGATATTCGTGATCATCACCCCGAAAAAAGAAGCCTATAGCAGCCACCTTTACGACGTTCTAACATGTCCCGCTTTTCCCGACTTTTGGCCTTTGACCTGACCTGGAAGGTTAGCCGATGACCAAGGACCTTAAAATTGGGTATCATCGGCTTTCTCTCGTCACGGGCAGCACGCTCGTTTTTTTCTGCGGAGGTCTAGCTTGATAAGGGGCGAAACGGCAAGGGGGGGCAACAGACTCCTGCCCCCTATACGTTCGTGGCTGGAAAAACACCAATACGGGCGAGGGTTAAGAGTGTGTCCTTTAATAACCCGCGCCCTGATGGGGGGCCATTTTGGCCCCCACCCTGTGGTTTTTCTTTAATAGCGAGAAAATGGCGGCACGCAGCGCAGCCAAATTTTGGGTACCTTACCGGGCATCAATTCGACACCTTCACACAAAATTTCAAGTCACAGGTCACCTCAGGTCAGGAGTTATTGAGGTCAAACTGAAGTCATGTTCGAGTGAAAATGAGCAAAAACATGACATCTTGAAACGCTCACCAATTCTACAGTTAATAAGCAATTTTAAAGTTCTTTATGTGGTTGTGTAGAGAAAAGACGGCGCTACAAAACTGCTATCTCGGAATTTCAAAATTTTGGGATTTTGACCCCCAAAAATAAAAAAATATTTTTTTTTTAGAAAAACTCAAAAAATTTCCAAAATTTTTTCGAATTTCGAAAAAACCGGAATATATGTGATAGTCCCTGCGCTCTTCGATATACATACCAAATTTAAGATCGATACCTCTTTTTTGGCCAAGTTATAGCGAAAAAACTGTTAAAAATTGATGACGTCAAATTTTTGAACTCAATTTTTAGCAATTCTAGACCTTTTAGCGCAAAAAAGAGACCACCATTGAACTCCCCGTGACGAGCTGCATCGAATTGGTACCCATTTTATGCAAAAATATCAACTTTGAAATTTGACCTAATTTGACCTGACCTTGATCTGACCTTGACTTGACCTTGACCAAAACGTGACCTAAGCTGGCCTTAAAGTCTGCCTGATCCACATAATCGCATTTGTCATGTAAAATGGACCATGAAACATGTATCACACGACACTTTCATATTGTGACCCCCAGTGACCTGACCTCTGTGACCTGACCTGGTATCAGTGACCTCAAATAGCAAAATATGTGTTTGAAGAACATTTCCCCATCGATGATTGTCAATGAAATGCATTTTACTCGATTTTACAACGCATTTCTTGAAATGCCTGTAAACGGTGAAAATTCGACCTTTGACCTGACCTGTGACGTCATCGGTTTGTACGAGGTCAATGAAATTAGGTCACAAGGTAGTTCCCCGTTGGGGCTATCCAACGCCGTTTACCGCTTGTCGCTATGTTGCGTGGTTCTCGAGATCTTAGGGGGGCCAAAATGCCCCCCCCCCATCAGAACGCGTTGCTAGGCAGACCCCATCAGGGCGCGGGTTAACACAAAAGCTATTGTGTATTTGTGTTATTGTGTATTATTGGGTTTCTGAACCTGTTGATGGTATGCAATAAAAACAAAATAAATACAAGTGTAGAAGGTAACGGTTGTGGGAATGGTAGGTCGTTACAGGTCTCGCGGGTTTAGCGGTAGGTTTTGCACCTAGAAAATTTAGTGTACTTCAGGCTATATCTTCGTCGTCTTAAGCTTTTAAGTGTTGAAGATGCGATCGACTTGTTGGGTAACAAGCCGGCCACGATCGTGTAAAATTACTTCATTGTAGATCGATTAGTTTCTGAGATATAACCGGAAATGTAAAAGTGCCAAACCTACCGCTTAATCTCGCGAGACCTGTACAAATAAAGGCTTGCATAGTATTGACGGTATTGACGATATTTCGGAAAGTTTGGGCCCCCATCTTGTTTGGGCCCTTTTTCTGAAAACCTGCCCCCGCAAGGCGAAATCCGTGGCGCCGTCCCTGGTGCTGGGGGGGGGGGGGGATCCTGGTCGGCCTGTCCATTCGGACGGGCTAAGCCCCGGCGACTCTAGGCCCTAGGGTGTCTGCCCAGACAAATGTCTCCCCCTAATTCCTATCATTCTTCCGGCTCTGAAATGGTCTTGTCAGACCGAAAGGGCCTAACCTAACAAAACAAAAACAAGCAAGCAGCGTGCGCCAGTCGCAGCTGGGCTGGCTGTGCAGCGCCGGCTCTCGATGACACGTCTATGGCCGAGTGGGAATGGGCGTGAATTGGTGCGTGTGCCTGTAGGGGAAGGTGGGGTAAGACGGCCCAGCGGGGCAAGACGGACCACCAGCCCTCCCGGCTGAGCCGCTGCTGGTATCTACTGCTTTATGCACTCACTATGTTTGTTTTCCTTCGTAACAATGGCCACCTTGAGCTCATGCTGCTGCATAGCTTTTGAGTTATTGAGAAAAATGTTGTTTTTCGTCAAACCGATCTAATATAAGAGGTCTACGGGTGATTTAATTACGGCGCCTTTCTTGCATGATTAGTTTCTATTTTGCACTTAACTGTGAAGAACAAAGTTATAAACTTAGTTATAGTCACACTTTAGGAAAGGCAAGGTTTTGCAATGTTGGGCTATTTGACATATACGTCATGATAATGACAGAATTTAGATTTGGGGCAAGACGGACCACTGTGGTCCATCTTACCCTGTGGTGGTCCATTGTACCCTGCATATGGAAAGTTCTTTTCCAAAACATTGACACAAGTTTAAGTAAACTAATTTTTCAGGAAGGAGTCTTTGTTGCATGTGAGCCATGCATGCAAGTGCTCAGTTGGCATGCATTCATGCCAAACGACAATCAACACACATGTTCCCAGCTTTTAGCTGCACTTCCATCACACATGATCATGTGTTCTTTACTCATATGAGTAAAGAATAAAGGCGCATTTTGTTATTTTACCATTCTGGTTACTTTTCCTTACAAGAGTACAGAGCAGAAGTGTAACACACATGAACGGATAGCAGGCACTGCTGGGTGGTCCGTCTTACCCCACGTTTTTTCTTGTCTGAGTTTTTGACATGTCCCTCTTTAAGAGCATCCACCACCTAGATGTCTTTAATTTGAAATTTAGTCTTTACACATATCAACAGAGGAAGGATTGAGCATTCCGAAGACTATAAATAATATGAATTACGAGAGCAGTGTAGCAAGATATGCGGCCTCAAACCTTAGCTGGTCCGTCTTACCCCACCTTCCCCTACTATAGCATAAGTGACCAATCTGAGCTGTTTCTACTTTGATATATTGAGCCTGACTCTGGAATAGCCACACTTGAGTGGAACGGATCTAATTGGGACGTGAACTGAATAAATGTATGACTATGACTAAGCAAGTATGAGTAAGCACACAAAATGCAACATAAATCGGTTTCTTGGTTGGTGATATCACGAAAACGTGTTGGCAATAGTCTAATTATGTTACAAAAATGCGTGATAAAATTACTCAAATTAATTTGAAAATTCATAGATGGCGTCAGGGTACCGAAGTTGGCAGGTGAAATCGATCTCCCTTTCTTTTCCGGGGTCCACCTATGATCCACCTGGCACCTCTTGTTCACTTGTGAACCTACAAAAAATGTTCATTTCAATCGCTATTGCATTTGTTATTTTACACACTTAACGTCATGATCTGAGTAGAAAATATTCGCTGTGTGTAATTACTTTCCAATACCTTCCAACATTCACTGGACGCGCCTAGATATTTTTTTAATGTATAGCTTGCAAGTGTTCCAGAACTTAACTGAATTGAGTCACTCCAGGACAATCTAACTATTACCAAGCCGTTCATCAAATGCTACGTTGCATATCAATATCACACCCCTTTTTTGGACGCCTAGATCGTGCTATTATAACCCTCGCCCTGGCAGGGCATTTTTCGTAACGCGGCCTGGGGGGGGGGGGTGATCCGACCTCCTGGCATTTCGAAACTAAACGTCGTAGCGCTTCCCAACAAAGACAAGTCGATTGCTCTTTACGAGTATTCGCGACTGGTGATACCTATATTTTTATCCTAGGTCAATATTTGACACCGTTTTGGCTAGTCAACGATCAAATTACGGGGAAAAGCTAAAATTTTCCAAGCTATTTAGCCAATAATGGCAAATCTATGAAAGATATCAACATGAAACTTTCACGACCGTGTTTCCCAATGAATTAGCAACAAAATGATGCATAGCTCACTGCAGTTCAGTCAATACTGGCGTGACATAGTCCCCGGGAACACGAGAGTCACACCCGCCGCTGGCGAGGACGGTCCTAATTGACCTGAGGTGACCTTGTACAGATCGAGGAACAATTTTGAAAGCATTTAGATGAAGATTGAACCACAGATTCGGATTCAGGACCTCAAGAAACCCCACTAAACACAGACATGCGAGGTCAATGACCTTTGTTGACCTTAGAAATGTCAATATACAATGTAATGTTTCATGTCCTGTCAAAATCTGACATAAGTCACATAGAATAATTTCGTTCTTGTCGATGGGATCGCGTCCAGTTACGCCAGATGTACGATTTTGTCAAAAAGAGTCGGAGGTTTTACCTATTGTGAGGTTATAGCTCGGTGACCTGACATGACCCGAAAATATTTTTTACCGAAAGATTGAGCTGAAAGTTGGCAAGTAGGTAGGCACCCACTAAGCCATGCATATCCATGTGCCAGATTTGGGGTGCTGTTGCACGTGCGCACGTGCAGGGGTCGATTCCAGATCTCGAAGACGGCTGGACCGATTGCGCTCAAATTTGGTACACGGTTAGGGAGCAGTTGGTAGGGTGCCGTGCAAAAGTCAGTTGGGACCCAGTTGGCACGTGCGCACATGCAGGGTGCCGCTTCCAGATCTCGAGAACGGCTGGGCCGATTGCGCTCAAATTTGGCACATCACTAGGGACCGGTTAGTAGGTCTTGGGGTGCAGTGCACAAGTTATTTGGTGGTACCCCTCGCAATTTCGCACGTGCAAGGCCCACCCTCCCGCTCACTTCGTTGGTCGCCCCAAAAGGCGTTTTACTGGTGTGCACGATTACTTTATGAAAATGCTGAAGTGTTGCAAGTGATTGACAAATATTGTCCAAAGCATGCTGCCTTTGTCCAACCAAATTCCGATTTGGGCATAGGACAAAATCGGAATTCTGAAGGTTCAAAATCCAATTGGCACCACTCTAACAGATGTGGTAAGGTTGTGATAGGTTTTACCGAACGGAGATATAGACGATCTGCACAACTGACGAGAGAAGCCAACCTCTGTCAACTGGCTGGTGTGCAGCAAGCAGATATTGATATTCTGCAACGGTTATTTTTGTTGTTGTTTTAATCTTTCTTCAATAAGGTACCTATGTTAGAGCTGTTGTGCCTATTTGTTTATACACCAAACAACATCGGTGATAGCCAGATAACTATTTCATGGCGTGCAAAGAAAGACTGTTCAAGTTACCCAACGGTCGGGTTATTTGAATACACCGTCACTTGACGGAGAAGCAAGGCTTTACTTCACATTTTTCAAAAAATATGTTCAACTTGAAACTTGATGCACTCTATGGCAATGACTCTTGTGAAGTTGTTCTTAGGAAAATAAAAATTTATTTCATTGGCTTCCACTCGCCAAACCCGCTTTTCCTATAGCTCAATCAAGGGATGAATCACTGGGTGGTTCTTTCGACCCCTCCTCACCCTCCTGCAATTGAAGTTAGCCGTTGGCAAAGACACTAATTCGTGCAGGGGCTCATTTTCACTTGTCCTTTTAATGTAATCGGTGACTTAAGCCAGCCGGCCAAATGAACAAAAATCCATACAAACCCAGGTGATGCCACAGGCCCACGGCCCTCATCCTTGTCAGCGTCCACTCCCTCGGCGGCTTGTCAGCGTCCACTCCCTCGGCGGCGGCGGCGGCGGCGGCCCGCCGTGCCGTGCACCGCGGCATGTTACCTCTCGCCGCGTCAGGGGCCGCGGGGCGGGACGCTACCCCCCGCTGCGACAGGCGACCCCTGGGCCTGGGCACCGCCGCGGCGGGCGACGGACGACAATAGCGCAAACAAAGGATGGGGCCGCCAGTCAGCCGGCGTAGTGAATGGGTAAATCCTTACTCGATAACACAGCAGGGACTGCTCCACGAACACGGGCAGGCCGTACGGCAGTAGACATTCGATGGAATAGGCGATTCGGGCGTAGGTCAGCCGGGCGTAGGTCACCCGGGCGTAGACATTCGATGGAGTAGGCGATTCGGGCGTAGGTCAGCCGGGCGTAGGTCACCCGGGCGTAGACATTCGATGGAGTAGGCGATTCGGGCGTAGGTCAGCCGGGCGTAGGTCACCCGGGCGTAGACATTCGATGGAGTAGGCGATTCGGGCGTAGGTCAGCCGGGCGTAGGTCAGCCGGGCGTAGACATTCGATGGAGTAGGCGATTCGGGCGTAGGTTAGCCGGGCGTAGGTCAGCCGGGCGTAGACATTCGATGGAGTAGGCTATTCGGGCGTAGGTCAGCCGGGCGTAGGTCAGCCGGGCGTAGACATTCGATGGAGTAGGCGATTCGGGCGTAGGTCAGCCGGGCGTAGGTCACCCGGGCGTAGACATTCGATGGAATAGGCGATTCGGGCGTAGGTCACCCGGGCTGATCCCTCCGCCTCGACATCGTCAGCTGCGAAATAAATGGACGTCGCAAATTTTAACTGAGGTACCATTCGTAGTTGTTATTCTTTTAATATCTGGTGTATAAATATTTAGGAAAAATATAAAGAACGTCGATCTACGGGGCTCCTATGGGGCATTTAAAGTCCATTCACGGTAAGGTTCCTTCAGCTAAATTGATCCTATGGCCGATTAGACGTCGTAGGCTAAATTTAAAGGAAATCGTACGGGCGGCCCCACGTAACGTGCATTAGCGTCGGGAGACGGCGGGCTTTGCCTAGTTGGTTCCAACGATATGGTGCAACAAAATATGAATCATTAATCAACTATGTCGCTTACCTAGTGGCAGGGCAGGCAAGACGGGGTGAGAGGGACGCCTGGTGGCGGCGTCGGTCGGGCCTCGATCGAGATCCATGCCTGCGAAATACAAGTGATGGTCATTATGCGATACTGGTCCAGTGAGAGTAAAACCACACAACTAACAAGCACGCTTAAAACCATGTAAGAACATGTGAATGATTTCTGAGACACTAGCTTCAAATTTGATGAGTTGAGGGTAGAGTAGCCTGATTACGTCAAACACTGAAAATATAAATCAGTAACAGTTCAAGCGATCGCCTATCAACGATATCGCTTACCCTGTGTCGAGGCCGGCGGAACGACATCGTCGCCGTTAGCGGAACAGCCGTCCGCCTTAGCGTAACAGCCGTCCGCCTCGACATCGTCACCTGCGAAATAAACGGACGTCGCAAATTTTAACTGAGGTACCATTCGTAGTTGTTATTCTTTTAATATCTGGTGTATAAATATTTAGGAAAAATATAAAGAACGTCGATCTACGGGGCTCCTATGGGGCATTTAAAGTCCATTCACGGTAAGGTTCCTTCAGCTAAATTGATCCTATGGCCGATTAGACGTCGTAGGCTAAATTTAAAGGAAATCGTACGGGCGGCCCCACGCAACGTGCATTGGCGTCGGGAGACGGCGGGCTTTGCCTAGTTGATTCTAACGATATGGTGCAACAAAATATGAATCATTAATCAACTATGTCGCTTACCCAGTGGCAGGGCAGGCAAGACGGGGTGAGAGGGACGCCTCGTGGCGGCGTCGGTCGGGCCTCGATCGAGATCCATGCCTGCGAAATACAAGTGATGGTCATTATGCGATACTGGTCCAGTGAGAGTAAAACCACACAACTAACAAGCACGCTTAAAACCATGTAAGAACATGTGAATGATTTCTGAGACACTAGCTTCAAATTTGATGAGTTGAGGGTAGAGTAGCCTGATTACGTCAAACACTGAAAATATAAATCAGTAACAGTTCAAGCGATCGCCTATCAACGATATCGCTTACCCTGTGTCGAGGCCGGCGGAACGACATCGTCGCCGTTAGCGGAGCAGCCGTCCGCCTCGACATCGTCACCTGCGAAATAAACGGACGTCGCAAATTTTAACTGAGGTACCATTCGTAGTTGTTATTCTTTTAATATCTGGTGTATAAATATTTAGGAAAAATATAAAGAACGTCGATCTACGGGGCTCCTATGGGGCATTTAAAGTCCATTCACGGTAAGGTTCCTTCAGCTAAATTGATCCTATGGCCGATTAGACGTCGTAGGCTAAATTTAAAGGAAATCGTACGGGCGGCCCCACGCAACGTGCATTGGCGTCGGGAGACGGCGGGCTTTGCCTAGTTGATTCTAACGATATGGTGCAACAAAATATGAATCATTAATCAACTATGTCGCTTACCCAGTGGCAGGGCAGGCAAGACGGGGTGAGAGGGACGCCTCGTGGCGGCGTCGGTCGGGCCTCGATCGAGATCCATGCCTGCGAAATACAAGTGATGGTCATTATGCGATACTGGTCCAGTGAGAGTAAAACCACACAACTAACAAGCACGCTTAAAACCATGTAAGAACATGTGAATGATTTCTGAGACACTAGCTTCAAATTTGATGAGTTGAGGGTAGAGTAGCCTGATTACGTCAAACACTGAAAATATAAATCAGTAACAGTTCAAGCGATCGCCTATCAACGATATCGCTTACCCTGTGTCGAGGCCGGCGGAACGACATCGTCGCCGTTAGCGGAGCAGCCGTCCGCCTCGACATCGTCACCTGCGAAATAAACGGACGTCGCAAATTTTAACTGAGGTACCATTCGTAGTTGTTATTCTTTTAATATCTGGTGTATAAATATTTAGGAAAAATATAAAGAACGTCGATCTACGGGGCTCCTATGGGGCATTTAAAGTCCATTCACGGTAAGGTTCCTTCAGCTAAATTGATCCTATGGCCGATTAGACGTCGTAGGCTAAATTTAAAGGAAATCGTACGGGCGGCCCCACGTAACGTGCATTAGCGTCGGGAGACGGCGGGCTTTGCCTAGTTGGTTCCAACGATATGGTGCAACAAAATATGAATCATTAATCAACTATGTCGCTTACCCAGTGGCAGGGCAGGCAAGACGGGGTGAGATGGACGCCTCGTGGCGGTGTCGGTCGGGCCTCGATCGAGATCCATGCCTGCGAAATACAAGTGATGGTCATTATGCGATACTGGTCCAGTGAGAGTAAAACCACACAACTAACAAGCACGCTTAAAACCATGTAAGAACATGTGAATGATTTCTGAGACACTAGCTTCAAATTTGATGAGTTGAGGGTAGAGTAGCCTGATTACGTCAAACACTGAAAATATAAATCAGTAACAGTTCAAGCGATCGCCTATCAACGATATCGCTTACCCTGTGTCGAGGCCGGCGGAACGACATCGTCGCCGTTAGCGGAACAGCCGTCCGCCTTAGCGGAACAGCCGTCCGCCTTAGCGGAACAGCCGTCCGCCTCGACATCGTCACCTGCGAAATAAACGGACGTCGCAAATTTTAACTGAGGTACCATTCGTAGTTGTTATTCTTTTAATATCTGGTGTATAAATATTTAGGAAAAATATAAAGAACGTCGATCTACGGGGCTCCTATGGGGCATTTAAAGTCCATTCACGGTAAGGTTCCTTCAGCTAAATTGATCCTATGGCCGATTAGACGTCGTAGGCTAAATTTAAAGGAAATCGTACGGGCGGCCCCACGCAACGTGCATTGGCGTCGGGAGACGGCGGGCTTTGCCTAGTTGATTCTAACGATATGGTGCAACAAAATATGAATCATTAATCAACTATGTCGCTTACCCAGTGGCAGGGCAGGCAAGACGGGGTGAGAGGGACGCCTCGTGGCGGCGTCGGTCGGGCCTCGATCGAGATCCATGCCTGCGAAATACAAGTGATGGTCATTATGCGATACTGGTCCAGTGAGAGTAAAACCACACAACTAACAAGCACGCTTAAAACCATGTAAGAACATGTGAATGATTTCTGAGACACTAGCTTCAAATTTGATGAGTTGAGGGTAGAGTAGCCTGATTACGTCAAACACTGAAAATATAAATCAGTAACAGTTCAAGCGATCGCCTATCAACGATATCGCTTACCCTGTGTCGAGGCCGGCGGAACGACATCGTCGCCGTTAGCGGAACAGCCGTCCGCCTTAGCGGAACAGCCGTCCGCCTCGACATCGTCACCTGCGAAATAAACGGACGTCGCAAATTTTAACTGAGGTACCATTCGTAGTTGTTATTCTTTTAATATCTGGTGTATAAATATTTAGGAAAAATATAAAGAACGTCGATCTACGGGGCTCCTATGGGGCATTTAAAGTCCATTCACGGTAAGGTTCCTTCAGCTAAATTGATCCTATGGCCGATTAGACGTCGTGGGCTAAATTTAAAGGAAATCGTACGGGCGGCCCCACGCAACGTGCATTGGCGTCGGGAGACGGCGGGCTTTGCCTAGTTGATTCTAACGATACGGTGCAACAAAATATGAATCTTTAATCAACTATGTCGCTTACCCAGTGGCAGGGCAGGCAAGACGGGGTGAGAGGGACGCCTCGTGGCGGCGTCGGTCGGGCCTCGATCGAGATCCATGCCTGCGAAATACAAGTGATGGTCATTATGCGATACTGGTCCAGTGAGAGTAAAACCACACAACTAAAAAGTACGCTCAAAACCATGTAAGAACATGTGAATGATTTCTGAGACACTAGCTTCAAATTTGATGAGTTGAGGGTAGAGTAGCCTGATTACGTCAAACACTGAAAATGTAAATCAGTAACAGTTCAAGCGATCGCCTATCAACGATATCGCTTACCCTGTGTCGAGGCCGGCGGAACGACATCGTCGCCGTTAGCGGAACAGCCGTCCGCCTTAGCGGAACAGCCGTCCGCCTCGACATCGTCACCTGCGAAATAAACGGACGTCGCAAATTTTAACTGAGGTACCATTCGTAGTTGTTATTCTTTTAATATCTGGTGTATAAATATTTAGGAAAAATATAAAGAACGTCGATCTACGGGGCTCCTATGGGGCATTTAAAGTCCATTCACGGTAAGGTTCCTTCAGCTAAATTGATCCTATGGCCGATTAGACGTCGTAGGCTAAATTTAAAGGAAATCGTACGGGCGGCCCCACGTAACGTGCATTAGCGTCGGGAGACGGCGGGCTTTGCCTAGTTGGTTCCAACGATATGGTGCAACAAAATATGAATCATTAATCAACTATGTCGCTTACCTAGTGGCAGGGCAGGCAAGACGGGGTGAGATGGACGCCTGGTGGCGGCGTCGGTCGGGCCTCGATCGAGATCCATGCCTGCGAAATACAAGTGATGGTCATTATGCGATACTGGTCCAGTGAGAGTAAAACCACACAACTAACAAGCACGCTTAAAACCATGTAAGAACATGTGAATGATTTCTGAGACACTAGCTTCAAATTTGATGAGTTGAGGGTAGAGTAGCCTGATTACGTCAAACACTGAAAATATAAATCAGTAACAGTTCAAGCGATCGCCTATCAACGATATCGCTTACCCTGTGTCGAGGCCGGCGGAACGACATCGTCGCCGTTAGCGGAACAGCCGTCCGTCTTAGCGGAACAGCCGTCCGCCTTAGCGGAACAGCCGTCCGCCTCGACATCGTCACCTGCGAAATAAACGGACGTCGCAAATTTTAACTGAGGTACCATTCGTAGTTGTTATTCTTTTAATATCTGGTGTATAAATATTTAGGAAAAATATAAAGAACGTCGATCTACGGGGCTCCTATGGGGCATTTAAAGTCCATTCACGGTAAGGTTCCTTCAGCTAAATTGATCCTATGGCCGATTAGACGTCGTAGGCTAAATTTAAAGGAAATCGTACGGGCGGCCCCACGCAACGTGCATTGGCGTCGGGAGACGGCGGGCTTTGCCTAGTTGATTCTAACGATATGGTGCAACAAAATATGAATCATTAATCAACTATGTCGCTTACCCAGTGGCAGGGCAGGCAAGACGGGGTGAGAGGGACGCCTCGTGGCGGCGTCGGTCGGGCCTCGATCGAGATCCATGCCTGCGAAATACAAGTGATGGTCATTATGCGATACTGGTCCAGTGAGAGTAAAACCACACAACTAACAAGCACGCTTAAAACCATGTAAGAACATGTGAATGATTTCTGAGACACTAGCTTCAAATTTGATGAGTTGAGGGTAGAGTAGCCTGATTACGTCAAACACTGAAAATATAAATCAGTAACAGTTCAAGCGATCGCCTATCAACGATATCGCTTACCCTGTGTCGAGGCCGGCGGAACGACATCGTCGCCGTTAGCGGAGCCACCGCCCAGTTCGACATCGTCTCCTGGAAAAAATGGACGTTTACTTATCGATTTATTTATTTATTCATTCCTCGCTCCAACAGTTCATTCCACCCCATTACTGGAGGGCTCCTACTCCGCCTCAGGGCTATGGCTCATGCAGTAGCCCACCCCGCTTCTGAGGGTCACAGGCCGGGACGCCGGTCCGGGCGGCACTGGGAATCGAACCCAGGTCCTCCCGACCCCTAAACGGCTCCAACCTTCTGCGCTACCACGTTGGAAACGTATTGTGATATATTCGTTGACGCTAGGACCAATTTGAAGCAAAACTATGGAATGGATTATGGGGACCACGTACAACCCTTGACTTAGAGCAGTTTCAGAGAAATGGTGAACGTTGGGTGCCGCAGGATTCATGCTTTCGGGGAAACCGTCAGGTGGCAAACGGCACCTAGCCGTCTCTCCCCATACACGCATACACACACATTCCGGTGCCGGTATGAACAGGAAACTTACCTCGAAGGAAAGCGGCGATCAATGTAGGATTGAGGTTCCTCTCGGGTTCCCACGTCCTCTCGCTGACAAGGAAAGAAATTGATGAATGATATGAAATGGCTCACAACAACAGCTAGTATGTTAAATGGCATTTCTAAGACGAGTGTCTCGGTTAAAAGAGTTGTAGAGCAGAGAAAAGAATGGGTTTGGTGATGCTGCTGGCATTGTGCATTTGGTAAGGGGCCTTGAAGTGGCCTTTCCTATACGCCGAGATACATAGGGCGAATGAAAAGTTTTGAGCCTAACATAGTTACAGGTGACGCAGATAAATGAAACTTTAGTCACATATTTTGCCACTATTTATATGGGTGGACACCAAATTGTGAAGTCCTATCACTTTTTTTCCTCACTTTTTAAGCGCCTTGAATAATGTTATTTTGGGTAAGTGCTCCCGGTGTCAATGACGTCATTATTTTTTGTGAAGCGTCATCCAGTCAGTTTTTTCTTTAGGTTTAGAGAGAAATAGACACCCTAAGAATGCCAATGCTGGTGAAAAGATTTAATTTGGGATAAATTGGAAGGTTCAGTAAGTGATTTTTTACATTGCAACCAGTGAAAAATATCCCGACGCATTGCTCTGGTGAAACATGGCCAATTTTGTCAGCATTGTAGTTCTGATATTCCTGATTTTCTAGCAAAGGTGCATCAGTGGGTCATCCTAGTAATGTCCAATTACAGTAAGACCCTTTGAAAGGAAGTGCAATTGCAAGACATATCATTTATTTCCCCAATTACTGAACACTTCCCTCCTTGTTGTGACTCTGACATTCAATTTTTCAGATTAGAGTAGAGACGTGCTTTCACTGACTCCACTGTTCTTCCGATTCTGGATTGAAGTGAAACACCCACAGTTTATCAACGGTAGCGAAAAGTGACTTTAAATTCTCAGAATCTGCTTCAACTAGCGCCAGATGTCAGTACACGTGTCTCGTCGTGCTCTGCAGTAAAAAGCCGAGAGGCCCAATGGCAGAGACCTTTCTCATGTCATACCCTTTGGTAAGAATGTCGCCAGCTTGCTCCTGGGAGATGTCCATTCTTACCGCTATCTGATTAGGTCACAGTCTTGGATCCAGCATCCCCACCCCTAGAGCAGGATCAGTGTTTTCGGATTTTGTCACATTCTAGGGCATTTTTATATTTGTTCATCTTGGACGCTGTTCCTGCCTTGCTTGAAATTAGCAGCTCAAACCATAACAGTGCCATATGATGGGCCACAACCAATAAGTTTATATACTTCTTAATTTCAGATGAAGGCATGCCTTTCAGATCGCAATACTTTATAAAAGCTCGGTTCTCGATTTTCTCCCTTTTCACCGAACGCGGAATCTTCTTCACTTTAACGGGCTCTAAAAACGAAACAAAAAGGAATAGGATTTCAAAACTTGGTGTACACACATAAAAATAGTGGCAAAATATGTGACCAAATTTTCATTAACCTGCGTCACCTGTAACTGTGTTAGGCTCAAAACTTTTCATTCACCCCACGTATCCCTTTAGCATTATCCTAACCATGCAGGAAACATTGCACGTGATCTTTCCTGCACTGTTTTCCAGCGCGGGTTGATGACCTACAGTTCTGGTGATTTTATAATAAAATTATTTTTAAAAGGTGACGTAAATAATAAAATGGCGAGTTTGTGAATGGATAGCGGAACGACGTATAGAAAATATCTTACTGAAGTTGCTCTGGAAGAAAAATGGAAACCTCGGCCTTCAAACAATATCCAGCAATTGGCTACGCCTCGTGCCTACAATTTTTTAAAGACCTCGGTTTCCATTTTTCTTTCCCAGAGCCGTTCAGTAATATATATTCTCGCATTTACACCACATTTGATGAGAATCTTATTGACTCTAAAATAAAGAGCAAACGTAGCAATCGTTATGAAACAAGTGAATACCAGGATAAGATGCAACTAACTTATACACCTTTGTGCACAAAGTTAACGTCTGTTTCAACTTCATCCCAACTTACTTGAAACCTTGCCATTTTATGAGGAACAGTTTGCTTTTTTCATCGTAGGACAGAATCCTTTCGACGAAAAAATATTCCTGAAAAAGGACAAATATTAACAGAACTCAGGCATATCCCATTATTGACGAGCAATTGTCGGTTCGCTGAAACTGAAAGCACGGAATTGACAAAGGAAACTAAATAAAAAGGAAAGCCAGCAGAAACCAGCGACTACACTTTCAAAACACGCCCAGCTGAGCATGAACAAGAGGCGCATCGGCTACAACTGTGCAGATTCAACACACACAATGACAATTAACCCGACTCATATCACTGCAAAATTTCAAACTATTTACTTACCTCAATACTACGCTTCTTCTTCTTTGGACGTGTAAATGCACTTCGTTTACGTTTCATGGCTCTGGAACATATGGCAAATAAAAAAGAAAACATTTATTGAATGGCAACTAATTTCAACAGCACCCCTACACTACCTGTTACATTACTACCTGTAATGTAACTAGGTACCTGGGTACGGAGTAGTCATTTATTACCGTTATCAATGTCTAAAAATTAGTCCTAAAATTTGAAAATGGGGGTCAAAAACACATTTTCAGATGAATTTCGAGATCCACATGCATTCAATTTTTTACACCCAGTGCACCTCTGGAGTGCCCATGGCATCAGAGTGAGGCTACGATGTGATTGCTCCCCCCCCCCCGCAAATGAAAAGTGGGAGGGCATTTCCATCCCCCTGTTTCTACGCGTATACACTTGTTTTTCTCTCGTCGCGACGAATCGGGGCATATTCCAATTTAGCTGAAAACGTCACATTCAAAATGTGATTTCTGATTGATGTGATGAAATGTGATATTTGATTTCACTTTATCAGTTCTAAGCAATAAATTGGCAGCTTATATCACTTGAAGTACCTTGCAATAATGTCAAACCTCACCAAATCAGAGTCTGCATTAAATTGTGTAACACTGACATGATGGAGGGTTCGTAATTCGTATGCTCACCAAAAATAGAAAATTTCTGAACAGAAGCAACATACTTCAACCAAGCTCTCAAATTTAGCATGCACCTAAAAACAAAGCATGCAAAATGGACTGGACAGTTGAAATAGCATTTAATACTGAAGCAATGAACTTTTCAATAGGTAGTTCCGAACTGTGGATCCACCCATGGGCTCCGCCACCAGGGGGGACGGGGGACGTGACCCCCCCCAATATTTTTCATTTTTAACATTACGCCTATGGGTGCTGCATGGAAAGAATTGACTTCGAACGGCCTTTGCACCCCCAACCATCGGGTCGTGATGGAGCCCTTGGATCCACCTCACTTGAATTTTACTTTTCAGCCATGCTGCCCACTTTCCCCAGTGCCAAAGTTGGAGTTCTTCAACCGAATAGGCAGACCAGCATGCTTCAAATTCAGATGCCTTTTCAGATTCCTTTGTTCACCATTGAACTTGCACCCCTCATAACCACATTGCACCTTTTTTGGGAGGCAATAGACGAACGAGTCATTGTAAGTAGTAAGTACCTACTCTAAGCCACACTGATAATTTGAACCAAGCCTTTAACAGATCGAAATCTATAAACTTATACGTTAACTCACAGTACTTAAACAAGAATCCCAATCAAAAGTCAATTAATTTATTTGTGGGGAGCGCCTCAGACGGTGCTGAGTCCCCACAGTGTCCCAAAATTATATTTTTGCTTGGGTGTCGGAGGGGAATATTTGTCACTACAAAGAAGGCTGGGAGTGGAAAATTACTAGTCAGAACGGTACAAAAAGAGCGGAAAACAGGGATCATTAATTTGTTTGTGAATGTTGGAGGATGTGGGAGCTGCTTTATAAGATAATTGAATCGAATGTGGAGGGAGGTAAAAGGTACATGCAGATGCTCTATTGGTAAAATAGGGAGTAAAAAATTGCTCAGGATAATTGCAGGTGAGTGAAAAATTATTTTGATTTGGATGTCACTTCCCACCCAAACTGGCAAACTTTGGGACACTGAGTCCCCAGGCCCAGCATGTTGGGATATTAATTCGTGGGTGTTCTTGAAAATACAAAAATAAGTGGAAAATGAGTGGCCGGTCAGTAAATGCTGTTTCAGTGGGGGAAACTGTGGTCAAATCTTCCATTTTTGGAAGGACCTTCCATAAATGAGTATGCATTTTCCAAAAATGGAAGGCTTTCAAAATTGGAAGGCCTAATCTCAGTGTTCCCAACTGTGATTCCCATCCTTTGATTTAAGTTACAGCCTTTTTAAATGTGTAACTTTAACAGTTTATTTTGCCATTTATGATCATTGATGTAAGGAGAAGCAGCAGTGCTAGTGTTGGTAATACAGGGATGCTATATCAATGTACATAGTGATATAATAGCATGGTGTCCTAATGCACTGCTCTTTTTCTACTTCTAGAGGACACATAGAAATTCATAAGAGAAAACAGCTGGTCAATAACCAACCAGGAGGAACACAGTTATAGTCCTGACAAAAAATGGTTTAAATTAAACTTACTATTCCTCATATACATTGAAGATCCATGCTCCTTCGATAGAAAGTAACACGAAAAATGGCGCAGCAACGCCTATTTAATTCGTCCCATATTCCGGAAAAAAAAAAAACATTGAAAAATGACGAGACCTCCACCCAAATGTTTGGCAAAAGCCCTAAAAACTTGAAATCAACCATGCAATATGCTAATAAATGCAGAAAACAGCAACAAATACATGTTTTACTCGCCACTACCCTCCCGGGACCGCCGCACGCCGCCCCGACAATTCCGCACTGTAAACAAGTCAGCGGTATCGAACAAGCATGGCCCGTCACTAAAGTACTTTTAAGGATATTTACTTTTCGTTTTTGATGCTTTTTGCTTACAAAATGTTTAGGATATTTACTTTTCGTTTTTGATGCTTTTTGCTTACAAAATGTTTGACAGTCTTATAAAACCATCGTTTGTCGGTAAATTTTTGTCAATTTTCCACGACTCATTACTTTGAAAAATTACATAAAATACATCCACGCTAAGATTAAGACATCCACGCTAGATTATGGACACTTCACTATGGCGAATTGAAAGCGACCAGGGGCGATAGTCACATTTGCCGCATGTTCGGCGGAAATCGGTAAGTTCCAACATATGCGCAACATTTTCTATATTTGGGTACGATGACGTCGTCAGCGTACCCATTTTTGGAAGATGCGTACCCATATATGGAAATTCGGTAAAATTACAGAAAGAGTCCGATTCACTTTTCAGACATAAATTTTGAACATTCTTACACTATTGGACATCCTGAATCTAGATATGATACTTACATGTGGCGGAAACGTAAAAAACACAAAAAAAAATCCAACGGTCACACCCTCATTCACATCACACAAGCCAGCCACGTGCGCACTCACCGGCGCAAATGAGACGATAAACGCCGCCGTCAAGGCCGCCGTATTAAAAATATTTGCTGCCATTTCTGGTAAAACAATTGCGCAACGTATATTATGAAAGTGACGTCAAAATAACAAAACATGAAAAAATTGTGGTATATGGGAAAGAAAACACCAGAAAATTGTCGGAATCTAATCTAACATAACCTAATCTAACCTTACCTAACCTGACCTACTGATATTTGCCTACCGGGGGAAAAAGAAAAAAGTTACTCGCATGAATAGATTGCAAGCAATGGTAAGTCAAATATTTTTAGGTTAAGCAATTGTGCATCAGGCTTCAGGCCTTCGGCCTGAAGCCAGATACACAACCGCTTAACCTAAAAATATTTGACTTACCATTGCCTGTAATCTCTTCTAAGGCATTGCCTTCGGCACTGCACCGCTCCGCTACGAGTATTTTTATGACGTCACTTCATAACGAAATTGAATAGCATCTGTATGTAATGTGTATGTTTTCACTCAACCTTGAAGTTTATCCTTTAAACGCAGGTGATGGTGGCAGGAGGAATGCTGGGCGCCTGTTGGTGACGGTAAATATTGCACGCGTGTATTGCACTTGGTTGCGCCATGAATAATTATAAGAAATGAACTCAGGAGGTCAAAATGTATCATGTGGTATGGCTTTTATAATGACATTATGGATCGGACTCTTTCTGTAATAATACCGAAAATTCTTCCAAAAATGGAAGGCTTCCAAAAATGGAAGATTTGACCACAGTTTCCCCGACTGAGACTGGTTTAGATGTTGAGCTGTTGAGAAATGTTGAGAAAACACTAGATTAGATGACACAGGTTATTATTACGTTAAATTGAAGTACAGGCAAACGAGCAAAGCAAAAGTTAGAGATAAATACAAGAAAATTCGAGTTCAATAACAGAGACAACAGGCACACACGCGCAAAAAAAAAAATACGGAATGCGGCGGAAGACGCTAACTTGGTTAGAGATGAAAGAAAAGACAAGATTGATAAGAAAACTAGGTTTAGGCAGTGAGTTAATGATTTCAAATCAAGCAAACTTTACTTACAAAGAGCACAGAAAGTAAAATCATACGAGAAAAGGCAAAATTGACATGAAACAATATTAAATTTGAGTTACTTTACGTTATATCGGTTTCATCACTAAAAGCAAACAATACAAAGGCGGCGCGTCGGTTATAAAACACAACATAAGACACTAAAATACTGCAACAAATGTTCTGCTCCGCCACACATTCACACCCACTGAGATCTCGAGGCGAGCACCGCAACCGTCGTCAACCACGTGCTATGTAATGTTGATGTTGAAGCCAAGGCCATGGCCCTGGCCCTGTTTCACCGGTGATAGCAGCACGCCGATTTTACGACTTGTCAAATTGGGTTTCCATGGAGACATCAACAGGCCCATTGCTCCAACACTACCACAAGTGTGACGTCAGCTCGCGCATTTTGATAGCAGCGTGGTAGCAGCAGCCCGTGAAACACCGCCCCTGGCCCTGTTTCACCGGTGATAGCAGCACGCTGCTTTTACACGTGTCAAATTGCCCGTCAAACACCGCCCCTGTTTCACGGGCGGTGTTTCACGGGACGCTGCTACCACGCTGCTATCAAATTGCGCGAGCTGACGTCACACTTGTGGTAGTGTTGGAGCAATGGGCCTGTTGATGCCTCCATGGAAACCCAATTTGACACGTGTAAAAGCAGCGTGCTGCTATCACCGGTGAAACAGGGCCACGGGCGCTAGCAGCGCGCTGCCAGCGCTTTTCGCGAGCTGACGTCATATAGTCACGTGACACTAAGGACCTTTTGTGTAATCCGTGAGCTCCTTCATAGCTGCGGTTAGAACAGAGTTGCTGTCGCGTTGAACGCAAATGCAGGGGTGTCGATTTTTCAAAATGGTTGGGGGTGCTCAACCCCTGCCCCGGGTGACAGATTGCAGCTTTGCCATGCGGCACAACCGTACAAGGCGGGGTTGTTTATCCCCATAAGGTACTGATAATGCCGGGATTTCTATATACTAACATTTCCCAAGGGCAGAACGTTCTTCTTGAAAATCATTCTGCTCGTCCTAGTACTTGGCTACCTGATTACATAAACATCTTTCCGAAAAAAATATATTTGCCGGCAGCATGGCAGCAGCCCCGACACCTCTGTAATAAGGTGACAGAAACCAATGACTGTGATTGGCACCGGTGCAGCAGCCGCTGCGGTCCGCAGGGGCGGACATTGCGCGGAGGCAACGGTAGCTACGAGGCTCTGGCGGTAATCAGACGATCCCAATATCGATGAAAAATGACAGGTGATCGCATTTGGATATTTACGGGTTTACGATTTTCCCCAGTGGCGTAGCCAGGTGGGCCGTGAGGCACGTCCCCCCCCCCCCATCAGGTTCGGGCCTCAGGGTCCCCTCGGGTTATTCGGGCCTGATGGGCCCTGAGGCGCCAATTGGCCGCTAAGGGTCAATGCTGGCCATATTTGGACATAGAAGGGATCCACGGGGCTCGTAAAAACCCCTCATGGGTGGGCCCACAAGTACCAACACTAAGATCTCCACAAGGGCCCCAAGCCAGTCTCTGAGGGCCACTTGGTGGCCTCTGAGGGCCCCTTACCGGCTTCGGAGGGCCACATGTCGGACTATGGGGGGTCTTAACCGGCCTATTCTCAGCCAGCAAATTTGGTCCTGGCCGTAGCTGGTCTTACTCTGGCTAGCTCCGGCATTTGCTCCGGCTAAAGTACGGGCAAGGTCTGGGGCTCTTCTGGAGCTGACACACGATACCGGAGCTCGCCCGCATCACAGCCGGACTTATGCCGCATCAGCCGTGCCGTACCTCCACCGTACCTACTTCAGCAACAGTAAGCCAGAGCAGCTATGAGGTGCAGCCGGACCTGGTCGTAGGGAGCCGGACTTGAGCCATGGCAGGGAGTCTGACTTGAGCCATGGACTTGGCGGTTCGGAACCATAACAACCCGGGAGCGCTACGGCATATACTGGCTAGCCGGAATAGAGCCGTATCGACCCAAACCCCGGATCTGACGGCGATACCCTTGTCAGTTACCAGCGACCCTGACGGTCCCACACAGGTGACTCGGAGGGTCACAGCGGCGTCTGAGAGCACCATGTCCGGTCTCTGAGAACCCCACAAGGCTCCTGAAGGCACCGGTGACCTCTTGATATCTTCTTGTCGGCCTATGAAGGGTCCGTTCCGTAACAGCAGTTCTGAGGGCCACACGCGCGCCTGTGATGGCCCTAAACCAGTGTCTCTGAGAGCCCCCACAACGGCGCCTGTGAGGGCCATCACCGGCAACTGTGGAGCACCTACACCGGTGCCTCCGAGGGCCATACATTGCCATATCTGAGGGCCCCGCACTAGTGCCTCTTAAGGCCCTATATCGGCGGCTCTGAGGGCCCAACACCGTCGCTTCTGAAGGCCCCACAAGCAGGGATGCGGAGCCGGAGCCGGAGCTGGAGCCGGAGCCGCCGGAGCCGGTATATTTTGCCCGGAGCTGGAGCCGTGAAACAACACAGCCCGGAGCCGGAGCCGGAGCCGGAGCCGGAGCCGTCAAAAAGGGGCGACTCCGGCTCCGAGGAAAAAAAATATTGACCTAACTCGGTTTGACAGTACAAAGCAGTAAAACATGTGGTATTCCAAATATCCTTGTTATGCAGATACAGAAACAACGTGTGCCAATCCAATCGCCTTTTTCTTCCACCCGTATTTAATTAATCGCATAGGGAATGTACTGAGTAGGAGCCGGAGCCGGAGCCGGAGCTGCCGGAGCCGGACCATTTTACTCGGAGCCGGAGCCGGAGCCGGAGCCGTATTGACATTTCACCCGGAGCCGGAGCCGGAGCTGGAGCCGATTTTTTCTCCGGAGCCGGAGGGAGCCGTCTGAAATTTCCACGGCTCCGCATCCCTGCCCACAAGTGCACATATGACGGCCACCCACCGGTGACATTTGAAGGCCCCACACCGGCGACTCTGAGGGCCCCATCGGCGTCTGAGTCCGTGCCGGTCTCTAAAGACGACCCCACAGGGTTTCTGAAGGTACCACCGGCATCTGATGGCCCTTTGCCGGCCTCTGAGGGCCCGTCGCCGGTATCTGGAGCCCCCTGCCGGCTTGTAAAGGGTACGCGTTATCAGCTCTAAGGGTCAGACACTCGTGTACGACGGACCCACACCAGTGTCTCTGCAGTCTGCAAATTAACGTCTTTTTTCGCCCTTCTTCTTAAGACTAACTTTTCTTTTCTTTACATTTTTATTTCATGCATTGTAAATTGCGTAATTGTTTTATTTTTAGTAGTGAAAGACTGCGGAACCAATTATTTTCCTCAAGCAGAGTTAGTGGGAGTTATTGAGGGACAAAATAATTGGGGGTGCTGACTGGAACATTTGGGGGTGCCCAGAAAACCATTGGGGGTGCTCATTTGAGCATTGGGGGTGCTGCAGCACCCCCAAAAGTATACAAATCGACACCCATGCGCAAATGTATCAGCAACTCTGTTCCATTCGCAGCTATGGGCTGCCAGCGCTTTTCGTGAGCTGACGTCCTACGGTCACGCGACACTAAGGACGGTTCGTGTCATCTGTGAGCTCTTTCATTACTGCGAATGGAACAGAGTTGCTGTCGTATTGAAAGCAAATGTATCAGCAACTCTGTTCCATTCGCAGCTATGAAGGAGCTCACGGATGACACGAACCGTCCTTAGTGTCACGTGACCATTTGACGTCAGCTCGCGAAAAGCGCTGGCAGCGCGCTGCTAGCGCCCGTGAAAAGGGCCCAATGTCGAGGCTGTGATTTTGTTGCCGGTCATTTTCTACAATCCCAGTATAATCTTAAAGCGATGAGATGGGGGCAGTTGGACGCATGCCAAAGTCCCTATTTTGTCTCTTCCACCAAACGTGGATGCCTTCATGATGAGTCTCCCACGCTCGAGGGTGAGTCAGAGTGGGAGTTTTTTTTTTTTTTACCTCTGAACAGTGGCAAACTATGCTGTGCTTTTATAATATGATTGAAATGAGTTATTCTGTTAAATAAGAATAGGTCTACTCCCACCCACAGTGCCAACAGCCATGTTTCCAAATCTGCCAACACATCATTCATGAATCAGTTGTTCACAAACCTTTGGAATCCACAAAACCATTGGTGTCAAAGTCACTCATTTCAATTTACTGATGCATTGTCAGTAAATTAAAATAGAGCATAAGTTTGAATTTACAAAGGATTCATGAATTCAGAGATGAACAGTACTGTGGCAAGTTCTGAGTGCATGTTCAATGACACAAAAGCTCTGAGCCTGAATGACCACATTACTGCTATCATTATTTAGTCTTGAAATGTGTCAGGTTTTGATCTGGGCCCTGTTTCACCGCCTGACGCTGCGCGCTGCAGAGTGCTGGGAGCTAAGGCATACCCCTAACGTCACTCAAATGACGTTGCATGCGATCCATTAGCTTATGATGAATCGCGTTTGGAACAGAGGTCCGAAAGAATCAAGTGCAAAGAGAACAGAGGTTTTTTGTGCGAACACTGCTAGCGTGCTGCTGGCGCTGGTGCTGTGGCACGCTAGTGTTTTGCGATGAAGTCATAGCTTAGTGTCAGAGTGAAGTTTGTGGATATTGCCCATGGAAACCCAACGCGCCAACGCGCGCAGCGCACTGCAGCGTTCTGGGCCCAAATCTCATCAGAGCAGCCCTGGGAGACTGGCACTTCCTGGGGCTTTCTGGTCAGCCTTATTTGAACAATGTCTCATGTAAGGTGACACACTGTTCCACCTTACCTACTATGTGCCTGCGTCCCCTGCCTGGGCGACCCCTGACTGCGTACCCTGCCTGAGTCTCTGCGTCAGTGTTCTAAAATTAGATTTCGGTTGGAAGTGCCAATGAGGAAAATAAATCCTTGGAAGAGAAAAAGGGTATAAGTAAACACTTACAGTATTTTCACAAAAGGGTGTAGGTAATGTCATTTTTAACGCCAATGGATAAATTTGTTGAAGGGCTATGGGTATTTTGAGCATTATTATGACTATTATGGTGTTAAAAATGACCTTATGCTCATGATACAATAAAATGAAAGTTAAATAAGACCAAACAAATATTATAAGGTCATTTTTTAACACCATAATAGCCAATTGATAAAGCAGGAATCCATGCCAGGATATTGACAGGATCTGAAAGAAATTGATATGGATGCATTAACTGTGAAGTCATATTTAACCTGGCTGTTTGAATGCACAAAACATTTTTCATAGATGAAATTATGCCACTTTTCTGCTTCTTTGGGATGAGAATATTGTCCTTATTAAGTGTAATATTCCACCAAAAATTCTGAAAATTGGAACACAGCTCTGCGTCTCTGCGTCTGCTCGGCTTAGGCTTACATATGTATGTATATATATATATATATATATATATATATATATATATATATATATATATATATATATATATATATATATATATATATATATATATATATATATATAACTTGTTGCAAATTCTTAGGTTTGATCATCCTGAACTTGCCTGGTACCCCCCCCCCCCCCCCCCTCCTGTGAACTCATCATAATTGGCTGCGGTAGTTTTTCTGTTTCTAAAGCTATTATCCTACCCTCACCTGCACCCTAATAACATCTTTTTTCACTATGAAATGAGGTTCATTTCTTCAAACTAGAGAATATCTAATACCTACCTTCTTATTGACCACCATGTGCAAAAATGTATACCTAACTATTACAATATACTCAGAACCTTGACAGTTTTGACAGTTTCCTGATCAGAGGAATGCATAAATAAAAACTGGCTGCTTGAATATAGGCACCTCCCCTAATTTCCTAAATAAAACATTTCAAACTGAACCACAAAGCAGCGTTTCACATTCAAAATCATCTCAAACACTAGTACAAACACTCCTCATAACTGCCTTTCATATCTGGCAGCAGCAATATCACAAACTTGTTCTAGGTCTAGGTCATTATCAACATATTCAAATAATTAAATCTAATTTCTAGCTTCATCTTACCGTTCAGGTTCTGGTCCTTTGTCCGCGCCTTGTCCCACGCCGCGCCACTTTCTTGTTGCCAGGGAGAGTAGAGTGCAGTGAATGTAGTTCAGAATTGTCGTGTTGTATAACGAACAATTTACATAAGAAGTGTTTCCTAAACAAATATCTTTATCGAACATAACAAAATTAAGTTACAAGAAGGCGTTCTTTTTAAACTTCTTCTTAATTTTG